>NC_057861.1:538082210-539282210 GCF_019393635.1 Dromiciops gliroides | reverse complement strand
CCTCCCTCCATGACTCACACACTGCCTACCAATTTGTGTCTTTCTCAGGCCAAATATCCTAGTTCATTTTGCCAGTGTTCAAATTGCATGGTCTTAAGCTGTCCTACTCTTCTGGTTGACCTCTGGGCATGCTCTTGCTTGTGAGTACCCTTCAAAAAATTTTCCTTAAAAAAATTTACATGATAAAAAAGGAAAAACAAATTGTACTTGAGATTTTTGTTTTGTTTTGTTTTTTTGTTTTTGTTTTTGTTTTTTTTTTAGTGAGGCAATTGGGGGTAAGTGACTTGCTCAAGGTCACACAGCTAGTAAATGTCAAGTTTCTGAGACCAGATTTGAACTCAGATCCTCCTGACGCCAGGGCCAGTGCTTTATCCACTGCGCTACCTAGCTGACCCTGTACATGAGATTTGCAATATCATGTTCAATCTTCTTTTCTTCTATTTTGTTATGGGAATGCTTGTTCTTACTTGTCCTTATATGGCATCTCCCAGGTTGGTTATAGAAGGATGAATATTTTGGTCACAGAAATTCACAAAGGCTGTCTTATAGGTCACTGGAGAGGGTATGTTGTATCAGTGAATAAAAACATTCAAACTTATAAAATAATAATTTTTTGAAGTATTGGAATGATATTGCTAGATATTTATGCTGATGATTTATACTGAGCTCTTGGTCCATTAAAACCCCTGATTCTTCTTCACATGACCTATTTAGATAAACTCCCCAACCTTTACTGAGTACAGGATTTTGCATTTGTTACTGTATATGTATGAAGGGCCTCCAGTGTCAAATGGATGTGAATCATCATCTGCGTCAAATAAAAGCTGAGGATTGAGAAAAGAATGGACACAGATATTTTAGGTGAGAAACAGCCCCAAAGGTACATGCTTCCTTTTTCTTTGTAATTGTTCAGTCTAACCAAGAGAAAATGAGAATGATAGAATTGTCTTAAAGTAGATAGTACTCTCCCAACTTTCACTTGCACTAGTGGGGTGGATCCCCAATCCATTGCTTTGGATCCTCAGTTGGTCTTCAACCAATTGAGAGGGTAGAGGAGTAAGAATAAAACACTATGACTGTGTTAAACTCCCCTGGAGTATTTGCCATTAACTATCAGCCAGTGGACTTAGCACCTACCAAACATATTTACTAATATGGCATAGTAAAAATAGCAAATACAAGATATTCCACTCCCTTTTGCAGACTTGTACTCTCCGATACATACATATAGGGTCTATGAGAAGGGTGGGCTCAAACTTAAGAGAAGAATAGCAAGTGGTAAGTCTCATATGTAGTATGCATGGGTACAAAGGTAACACACCTTCTTTATATTGTTAAGGGCTAAAATTCTAGCTAGTCTGTCTAAAATATTTAATGAGTGGTCGCCAATAAATTATAAGCTTTAGCAAGAGTTAGACTTTTAAGCATTTATTAAGGAGAATAAGAATTTGGTAAAGAGAGAGAGAAAGGTCTAGATTCCTATCTATTAAAGGGAGAGCGCATTTCTAGCTCCCTTCTCCGCCAGAGTCCAGAGGAAAGAAAACGAGACTGAGCGCCAGTCTCTTCCTTCCTCCTCCCACTAGCCCGCGTCACTTCCTGACTCCTGGTCTTGCCCTCAAAGACCTTCCCTTCATGGGCAGAACTCCTCTACAGTAAGTATCCAGCAGGTGGCGTTATTCCAATCGTTACAGTCCCCCCTGTTGTTCCTCAAGAAACAAAATGTTTCCTTGACGGAACAGTAAAAACAATATGATAACTATTGCTAACTAATAATATGTGAACAACAATATAGAAAAGGAAGAGAGGAAAGTTTTGTCCAGAGGGGCAATTTTTTTTTTTGTCCTCATGAACCGACGCTTTGACATTAGTCTTGCAAAGGGAGGGCCTCTGCAGAGAATACATGTTACAGATGGTGTATATTATAACAGAAAGAGAAAAAAAAACCAACAAAAACAACAAATCAAAACTGTTCATTTAAAGTCTCTGAAAGTCTTTTCTCAGATGTCCTCTAGGTGTAGTCGTGGAATGGAAGTCTTTTCAGGGGTTGATGTGTGGATGCTGGTAATCAGCCAGGAAAATTTCCTACAAAATTGAGCTTAACACAACTTTAAAATAGCTTTGTCAATAATCAAATCAAACAATGAAAGTTCTCAAAAACATGTCTAAGGGAATTCAGAATCTTAGTTGTTACACATGAAACATATAATAAAACAAAAATTGAACCATTCTTTAAAATTATAATATTACTATAGTCCCCCCCTTATGGAGGGTAATTGAGAAGACAATTGCTACGATATTAATTATTAAAAATAATTTTTATCTTTGTTTCATCACTTTTTGCATCATCTGCCTAATTATCCTCATGCCACTATGAGAAATTAAAAAATCTAATATAATTGGTAACAGGTGTCAAGGCCAAATTCAACACTGTATTTATCATGACACCTGAGATAATTATGGGGGTTACCATAAAAGAACAGAGAAATGATGGGATATGAGCATTCCCACACTTGAGCAATATGTACTGCCCATACAGTATGCCAGGTCTAAAATAGGTGGATGGAATATATGTCCATGCCACCGAACATATTGGAGGAAACTGAGTCAGACTTAATCAGATGCATGGGATTGAGATGTCCATGGCATCAGGCATATAGGAGGGAGCATAGAAGCCAGGTGTAGGAGCGAGATGGGTGGGATGAATACTTCCAGCCATCTGTACAATATTGTGGGGAAAAATAAAATAAAATATTAAACCAAGAGAATCCAACCTCAACATTTGTCAAAAGCCGTTCCCTCGGCCATACCTTGACTTCATGCATGTCTCCCCTCATGTGACAGTTCAGTGTCTGCTCTTGCATGTATTCCTCTTGTGATTGGATGGCATCTTGGCCAACTGGCATCTGATAACTCAGAATAAAGGCAATTAATGTCTTAAATGATAAGTTCCCATAATCCAAGTCTCATATGGATTTAAAATTGAGGATAAAAAATGATTGCAAAAAATGTGAATACATCTTGACTCAAAATATAATATATAATTATGCAACAATTTCAAATAATACCCTTTTTTTTACTTAGTATACAATTACTTTTGTGAAAAATCAGAACATACTTAAATACAAGTTAAAGCACAACAGAATCTCAAAGAACTTTTTTTTTTGAAAAAAGAAAACTTTTACAAATGTTCCCCTCTTTTTTTTTTTTTTTGGGAATATGCTTATCAAAAATAATACTTCTAGAATCAATTTACACTTGCCATGGCAACCAATTTGCCAGGGAAATGCTTTAAAGAGTTTGATCAAATAATCAGTTGAGGAAAAAAAAAATAACAAAACAAACAACTCAGAATATGGGAGCACAATACTCCTAGAATTAACATTGTATTATGAAATCAAAACCATGTTTCAAAATTAGATAGATGAATGAATAGAAGAAAATACACGTGGAATAATAAAAGACAATGAAATTCAAGCTAGGGAAATCTAAATGAATATGAATTTAATATTAATAAGAGTACTATAAAATATAAACTTGATCACATGACTATAAAAAGCTTTTACAAATATTCTCCTTGTTTTAAAAACTAAGTATAAGACACAATCTCAAAAGCATGAAAATCTCTATGAAAATAAACCCATACCATTAATTTCAAAATGTATATGTAATAGCATAGAAATCCTATGTAACCTCTGAACTGATATTAATACTCTGAGTGAATTCAGAACACCTTTGATTCCGATATCTAAAATCCCCAATACTCATATCAATACCTTGCTGCTTACTTCTACATTTCTGTAAAATATATACCCTTCCATGGCAAAAGAAGCAGAGTCTTGAACTATGTTGATGGTTGTCATTCTTATTCAGCTTAAGTTTTTCTTCTTTAACCCCTTTATATTGTCTGTCAGTCTTTTCACCATACAAATGCTTTATAAGATTACTAATTAAAGACAAAAGCAGGTTAGCAAAATTATGAACAAAACAAGCATATCTGGAATTTAAAGAGTTTTCTAAGATTGTCTCAAAAGCACAGCCAGGCCGGGGAAGGGCTGAGCCTGAAGCTGCAAATGCAGGTAGAAAAAGTTGAGCATGCACATCAGATCTCTGGACTTCCCAGGCAGGGGAAGCAATGGGCTTGGCCATAGGAGGAGTAGAGGGTGGGGTCTGGAGAGGAGGGGAGGGACCAGAGCAATTTGAATCAGACTTGATTTTGAACTCAGGCCTGGATTCCTCTTCCCCCACTTTGCCTCCAGGTGCTAGGGGATTAAAAGCTTCTAGAGGGTGGGTCATTGCCTCCAGGCATGCAAAATTAGAGCAACAATTAGTGTTAGAACTGGGAAAGGCTGCAGGAATCTCTTCAGATTTCTCTGAAAAAGCATGGTTGGGAGAGGGAGAGATATTTCCTTGTGTGAGTAAGTTGCTGGCTCTTTTAACAAAAATAAAAAGAAAAATAGAAAATCCACAAAAACAAAGCATTAACATGATCTTATCTCCCATTTGTCTGGTTAAACAGACCAAAATCAAAAATAGGATAATTAGGGAGTTTAAAAGGTCCATTCGAAAAAATTCAAAGGAAAAACACAGCCAGTACACCAGTACTTAGCAGTTAAAGGGAGAGGGAGGGGAAATTTCTTACCCAACCAGCAGATCAGAAGAAGACTGAGGGTTAGCTTTCCTCTTCGTGGTCAGCCATCTGTTAAGGGCTAAAATTCTAGCTAGTCTGTCTAAAATATTTAATGAGTGGTCGCCAATAAATTATAAGCTTTAGCAAGAGTTAGACTTTTAAGCATTTATTAAGGAGAATAAGAATTTGGTAAAGAGAGAGAGAAAGGTCTAGATTCCTATCTATTAAAGGGAGAGCGCATTTCTAGCTCCCTTCTCCGCCAGAGTCCAGAGGAAAGAAAACGAGACTGAGCGCCAGTCTCTTCCTTCCTCCTCCCACTAGCCCGCGTCACTTCCTGACTCCTGGTCTTGCCCTCAAAGACCTTCCCTTCATGGGCAGAACTCCTCTACAGTAAGTATCCAGCAGGTGGCGTTATTCCAATCGTTACAATATAGGTTCCATTGCATACAGTGTCTCTGCTGAATGGGGTCTATTCCTCTCCATTTCTGGCTCTCTTCTCTGCTTGCAAGAATCCCATTGCTCAAAGTTGTTCCTCTCTCAAGTTTATTCAACATCATTCTTGGTTGTAATCCCAGCTCTTTTGCCTTCTGGAATATTATATTGCAAGATCTTTGCTCCTTTCGTGTGACAGCTGCTAGATTTTGTGTGATCCTGACTGGGCTCCATGAAATTTGAATTATTTCAAGTATTTTCTCTTTTATATCGGAGCACTGGAATTTGGCTGTAATATTCCTTGGAGTTTTCAGTTTGTAATCTTTTTTCAGCAGGTCATCGGTGAATTCTTTCAATTTCTATTTTACCCTCTGGTTCTTTGGTATTAGGGCAGTTCTCACTGATGATTTATTGAAATATAATGTCTAGATTATTTTTTAATTATGGCTTTCAGATAGTCCAAAAATTCTTAACTTTTCTCTCCTCAATCTATTTTCCAAGTCAGTTGTTTTGCCAATGAGATATTTCACATTTTCTTCTATTTCTTCATTCTTTTGACTTTGTTGTATCTTGATATCTCATGGAATCATCAGATTCCACTTGGCCAATTCTAATTTTTAAGCAATAATTTTCTTCAGGGAACTTTTCTATATCATTTTTCATTTGGCCAATTTTGCTTTTTAAGGAGTTATTCTCAACGCATTTTTGTACCTCTTTTTCTATTTGGTCAATTTGTTAAAAGGTGTTATTTTCTTGAGTATTTTTATGGCTCTTTTACCAAGCTAGCAATTTGGTTTTCATAATTTTCTTCCTTTCCTCTCATTTCTTTACCTGTTTTTTCCTCTACCATCTTTATTTGATTTGAAAAATCTGTTTTTAGAAAAAAAAGAAAAAGCCATTTTAAAAATCCTCTTAGAATTCTTGTTGGGTTTGTGTCCAATTCATATTTTAATTTAAGGTTTTTGCTTGTAGCTGTTTTGACATTATTGTCTTCTTCTTAATTTATCTGTTGATATTCCCTGTCACCATAGTAGCTTTTTTACAATCAAGTTCCTTCTTTGTTGTTCACTCATTTTTCTGCGCAATTTTTTGATTTGAAACTTTATGTTGAGGTTCAACTTTGGTGCTTCCAAAGTAGGGGAAGCACCTGGGGGAAAATGTAGTCACTGCCCTCCTAGCCTGCTCTCTGGTTCTTACCTAGGAAAGACCTCTGATCCTTTAGGATTGCAACTGATATTTTTTCTCTGTTTCCTTGGTCCCTTGGGACAGTAAATGATACTATCCCTCAGGTCTTCCAGTGCCTCTTGATCAAAAGTACTCCTCCCTGTCCTTGAACTATGACCAGAAGTTTGGTATAGGCAATGAAGTTGCCCAACAACATCTACTCCAGTCCCCTGTAAACTTGTTCTGACCAGTTGCCAGTTCTTACTGTCTCCAGCTTGAGAATTCTTGAAATTGCTGTTGCTGGGGCAGCTAGGTGGTGCAGTGGATAGAGCACTGGCCCTGGAGTCAGGAGGACCTGAGTTCAAATCTAGCCTCAGACACTTAAAACTTACTAGCTGTGTGACTGTGGGCAAGTCACTTAACCCCAATTGCCTCACCAAAACAAAAAAAGAAAAGAAAGAAAAAAAAAGAGAAATTGCTGTTGCTTCTATCACCACCACTACCTAGTCCTACCACTGATGCTTCCTCCATATGGACTCCAAACCAGTATCCCCTCCCATATCATAGATCTCTCTTCCAACCTCCTACATTGTCCTAGCCTGGAGGAATTTCTCATACTGACCTTTTGTTGCATCTACCACTCCACAATTCAATTTGAGATGTTATTTTAAAGTTGTTTGAAGGGGAATATTAGGAAAGCTCATCTGAGTACTTTCTCATCTCCACCATCTATCTTGGTTCCACCCCAGATTTGGAAAGACCCTAAAGTTAAGGAGGATGGGGGAGGACTTCTTTCAGAAGGTTAAATATTGAACGAAACTTGAGGGAAGCTAGAGAAACTAAGAAGCAGAGATGAAAAGGGACAGAATTCCAGGAATAGGAGACATCCAGTAAAAAAGGATATTTGAAAGATTGTGTGTGTGTGTGTGTGTGTGTGTGTGTGTGTGTGTGTGTGTTTGTAAAAGCAAGAATGACAGGGTCATTAGATCAAAGAACATGAAGAGAATAAGGCATAGAAAGACAGGGGAGGTAGGAAGGGAACAGGTTATGAAGAGCTTTAAAAACCAAACAGAGGATTGCATATTTGATCCTGGATGTAATAAGGAGCCACGGGTGTTTATTGAATAGCTGGATGACATGGTCAGACCTGCACTTTAGTAAGATCAATTTGACAGCTGAGGAAAGGATGGACTAAAGTAGGAGACATCTGAGTCAGAGAGACCACCTAAAAGGATATTGTAATAACAATTCAGGATTTCTTTTACAGGTACACCCCCCCTCCCCAATCTGAGCACTGAAGGAAACTAGAGGCTCAGAAAGTGTTATATAAATGTTATATCTATTATTATCAAATCATTCATAGTAGGATCACAAAATGTTAAAGTAGGAAGGTAGCATAGTCATAATTATAATAATTAATGTTTAGATGGTGCTTTATGGTTTATAAAGCAA
The DNA here is from genome assembly GCF_019393635.1 of Dromiciops gliroides. Lineage (NCBI taxonomy): Eukaryota > Metazoa > Chordata > Mammalia > Microbiotheria > Microbiotheriidae > Dromiciops > Dromiciops gliroides. Next base: position 539,274,535 of record NC_057861.1, on the reverse strand, counting down.
TTTCCTGACAACAACCCCGTGAGAGAGACAGCCTAATTCAACCCTTCATTTTTTCCTGATGCAATAAGATGTTCGTGACTACTAACAATTGAATGGGGAGCTGGTCTGTATTTACTCAGATTCTAAGGAGAGACCAAATGCCTTAATACAAAGGAAAGCATCACTAATGATGGATTGAAATACAACACCTGTAGGGTCATGGGGTGTGTGTGTGTGTGTGTGTGTGTGTGTGTGTGTGTGTGTGTGTGTGTGTGTGTGTGTGTGTGTGTGATTCCTTCCTAGCCTATCCTATGGGCTCAAGTTAGATTTCTTCACATGCAAAATAAAAGAGGACTAAATAACCTGCAAGGTCCCTTTTAGTTCTGACCTTCTATGAGTAGGAAATCCCTCCGTTCAGTGACTATTCATTCCCCTTATAATATATTTAAGGCAAGCCTGGCCTAAAGCAGGTATTTATGACATGCTCTCTTATTTTTCTTTGTCCTTTAGGTATTTCTATTTTCCCCTTTTCTTTCTTTTGCCTCTTCCTTTCTTGATTCACTTTAGTCTATGCTTTCAGTCTACCAGAGACACCACTGAGGTTTTCAAGCTTCCTCAGGGCTATCTAACCTACTGTTTCTGGAGAATATTAAAGACTAGTATTATTCACTAAAGTTAATCAACAAAGATAAAGTAAAAATTAAAGTCTGTAAACACAGAAACAGGCCAGGAGTGAATGATATGTATTGTCACATCATGTGTCAATTTGAGACCAAGTGGGAATATAAGGAGGTAGACACCTAGATGGCCTTATTTCTGGGGTACTTGGAAATACTTTTCATGTCTCTACATACCTCCCACAGAATGAGATTTTAAATTCCTTTAATAGGGGATAAAGCTTTATTTTCACAATTGGAGATAAAACTTAAAATGCAAATACCTTGAGAGAGGGATTGAAAGTAATGGATAAGTGACTGATGCCTGAGCCTAAGAGTACTGTTTGATAAGGATGAGAGTACTAAGTACATCTTCCTCTGTAGAGGGAGTAGGGTGTCCCATGAAGGTAAAAGAAAGCACAGAAATGAGATTATAGTGGTGGTAAAGACCATTCCAGCCCTTTCCTGCTATGGATGTAGAGCAGAACTGTGTCCAATTGAAATAAAACTACATTTCTCAGGGGGATCTGGGCTCCAATGGTAGACCTAACTGGAGTACTCAAGACTTCAATTCCTATGAAACTGTATGCCAAAGTACAGGATTCTTTACATTTTAGGGATGATATAGAGAGGAGGAAGATGGCAGTCACAGTACATACATTTTAGGACATGGCCAATGAAGGAATTTGCTTTCAAAGTTGAATAGGTTATAGGCAAACAGGGAAAATGTTCTGAATTCAACATTTTATGTTTGATGTACAGGAAAAAAAAGTTTTTAAAGAGTATTTGACATTTCCAATCTCTCCAAAGGGTACGGTGTGTTTGGTGGGCTACTTTTCTTTGTCTCCTGAAAAAAAGGAAAAAAAAAGGTTTGGCATTTTTCACAAACTCCACCCCCTCCCCAAAGGAAGTCACACACTAGAGTTGTAACAATCTCAGTCAGGAAATCTTGTCCAGATTCCTGTGGACTTGCCTGAGTGCCTTTGTTTACCAGCTTATGTTTCTGAATGTTCCATTTGTAAAAACAAACAATAACCAAAGCAAAAGCAAACAATTTGTCCATGGAATTTTACTTTTGTCACTTAAATTACAAATTGTCAACATACAGAATCCATGGGCTCTCTCTTGCACTCTCAAGTTGGTAAACAAAGTAACTCAGTCAAAGCCACAGGAATCCTTAGCTTGACAAAACACACCGAACCTATTGGAGAGAGTGGAAATACCCCCCATTCCATTCTAGCTCCTCCTGCTGGAAATAACCAGGAAGCCAAACCTTTGCTTTAAAAGACCCAATTCATGTTATTTAGAATATATGGACGAGTGTATGCTAAACAGGGAGAGAGAGGTGTGGTATAGCAGAGAAACCTGCTTGACCTATAGTCTGAAGGGCCTGAGTTCAAATCCAGTCTTGGGTGTGTGTTAGATGTGGGAACCTGGGCAAGTCACTTAACCACTCTCTCAGCCTCAGTTTCTTCATTTTAAATATAGAAATAATAACTGCATCTACTTCATGGGGTTGTTGTAAGGATCAAATGACATATATTTGTAAAGTGATTTGCAAATCTTAAAATACTTTATAAAATTTAGTTATTATTATTTCTATTGTATCATTGATTACTTTCATAATCTTGAAAACCTAGACAGGGTCTTTGTATTCGACCAGCTCCAAAAGTCCTTTCATTTTAAAACTGGAGCAAACTGAGTCCCAAAGAAAGGAAGTTATTTGGCCAAGGTCATTTCCTCTTTCTAAGATCCAGAAAAGATTTGTTCCTGGGTCCTTTGAATTCAGATCCAGTCAGTCAATGTTCTTTCCATTCCAACATGTGGGAATAGATTATATCAGGACGCTCCTACTCTGGCTAAAATTAGGTGGTAAAGTTTTCCTTTGATATCCTTTACGGAGGCTCATCCTGTTGCTCAGCATCCCTGCATTTTCCTCCCCCAGGCTCCTTTACAAAAGTCCATACTCTGTTTAAACATTAAAACTTGGGGGGGGGGCAGCTAAGTGGTGCAGTGGATAAAGCACCAGCCCTGGATTCAGGAGGACCTGAGTTCAAATACAGCCTTATCCACTGGCCACTTACTAGCTGTGTGACCCTGGGCAAGTCACTTAATCCTCATTGCCCTGGAAAAAAAAAAGAAAAAAATGGAAAGGGAGCTATATTATTGGAGCGGCTAGGGGGTGCAGTGGATAAAGCACTGGCCCTGGATTCAGGAGGACCTGAGTTCAACTCCAGCCTCAGATACTTGCCACTTACTAGTTGTATGACCCTGGGCAAGTCACTTAACCCTCATTGCCCAATGCAAAAAAAAAAAAATTAAAAATAAGTTAGAGATGACATCGTTTTAAAAAATGAAAAACAAACAAAAAAGCAAAACAAGAAGGGGGAAAATTATGCCAACTGCCCACACCTCATATCACATCCCTTCTCCTTTTGCTGGAGGTTTTTTCAAACGTTTTAGTCTTTAAAAAAAAAGTGAAATAATAATGTTAGTATTTATATAATTCTTTAAGGTTGACAAAGCACTTTATATGTTATCTTATCCAATCCTTTCAATAATCCTTTGAGTTAGATGCTATTATTTTCTCCATTTTATAAATAAAGAAACAGGCTAAGAGAGGTTGAGAGACGTTGCTGAGGGCTACATGGCTACTAAGTATCTGACACAGGATTTGAACTTAGGTCTTCCTGATTGCAAGTCCAACACTCTATCCAATATGCCAACAAAAATGGTATTCAAGGAGAATAAAATGAAAAAAAAATCTATCTCCTTTCTTCTCATCTCACCCTCACCCCCTACTACATATCTACATATATACTTTTCTGATCAAAAAAAAATTCTTCTCCCTGGACCTAGTTTCTATGTTGGTCTCATCATTCCTATAGAGCCTACATTGTTCTTGGCTGGTGGTTGGGATTAGAAAGGAACTTAATCTTTGAACTTAAAATGGTAATGCATGAAAGCCTTTCTAGCACTAGTTGCATTTTGGTGGAGGATTGGAAGGTACAAAGAAATGAATTTCTAATGGCAGAATATTTTTTAAATGCCAGACAGTTGGCACAACTTATATATGTATATGTACATACAAATATATATATATGCATATATAAAATGTAAATATATATGTGTGTATAGCTGCAAATGTATCTGTACATGTATGCATATGTACAATCTACATGTGTATATGTAGGCACATGTATACATATACACATGACATGACATACATATGCATGTATGTATGAATATACATACACATGTGCATGTCAGAGGTTTGGTGGGGACAGAGTGACAAAGACAGCCCTTTTTAGATTCTTCAAATTCTACTTCCTAAAAAAGCACTTCTAACAATCTCAGTGTTTATTGCATAAATTTAGTTTGAGATTTTCTTTTTTTTTTTTTTTTGCGGGGCAATTGGGGTTAAGTGACTTGCCCAGGGTCACACAGCTAGTAAGTATTAAGTGTCTGAGGCCAGATTTGAACTCAGGTATTCCTGAATCCAGGGCCGGTGCTCTATCCACTGCGCCATCTAGCTGCCCCAGTTTGAGATTTTCTAAGGGATTCAAACTATGTTTCCACAGGTGCTTTTTTTTTTTTTTTTGCCACAATGAACACAGGGTGACAGGTTTAGAAGTTGATCATCAGGTTTGTTTAAAAAAACAAAAACAAAAAACTACCCACAGGAGAGCCTCAGCAGAGCAGAAACTCTATGACAGCCCAGGACTGAGCACTTGTGCTTGTGGAGGGGGGAAGAGAGAGCCCTGGATCCCCATGCCCTGTTTCACAAGAATGACATAATGATTCATGTAAGTGAGGCCTATGAATTGCCTGGAGAAAGGTACCATAAAAATGACCATTATTCATTGTTATTGCTATTCTGGAAATGGCTGTAAACTATCACTGATGACTTGGAAGCTGAGAAAAAGGCTGGAATTAGAATTCTAAGGTACTAGTAGGGAAATGGCATGCTACAGGAGAAAGGAGGTTGAGGACTTGAGTTCAAATCCCAATCAGGCTAGTTAGTACTTCCATAAGCTTGCCCAAGTCATCCCATTTCTTTGAATTCCATTTTGTTATTAGTATAAGGAAGAGGTGAAACTAGATGGCCTTCAATCAACATTTATTAATCACCTACTATGTGGGAGGCACTATGATAAATTCTGGAAATACAAAAGGAGCTTATAATCTAATGAGGAAGTTCCCTTTCTGCCCTAAATCTATCATTCTATACTCTCTGCTTCTGGGTTAGTGGAACCAAAGAACTTTTATTCCCTCCCATCATTTTATTTCATTGCCTTTACTGTCCATATGCTCAAGGGCTACTCAAAGGAAATCAAGGGGCAAGACCAGGAGTTGGAGTCAGAGGACTAGGATTCAAATTCTGTCTCTGCCATTTACTGCTAATGTAAACTAGAGTAAGTTACTTTCCTCCTATTCCTTTGAGTCATTTCAGTCATATCCAACTTTCCATGACCCCATTTGGGGTTTTCTTGGCAAAGATACTAAAATGGTTCCTCATTTCCTTCTTCACCTTATTTTATAGATGAGGCAACTGAGTCGAACAGGGTTAAGTGACTTGCCCAAGGTCACATTGCCAGTAAGTATCTGTAAGGGGCTAAAATTCTAGCTAGTCTGTCTAAAATATCTAATGAGTGGTCGCCAATAAATTATAAACTTTAGCAAGAGTTAGATGTTTAAGCATCTATTAAGGAGAATAAGAATTTGATGAAGAGAAAGAGAAAGAGGCCTAGATTCAGCTATCTATCTCGAGGAGCTACAATTCTGCTCTGCTCTCCATGAGAGTCCTGGAGAAAGAGCCCGAGAGCACCAGCCTTGCCGCCTCTTCCTCCCACAAGCAAATGTCACTGATTCCAAAGAAAAGCCATATGTCTTGCCCCTAGGTGCCTTCTCCTCATGGTGGAGCTTTCCTAGAGTAAGTCTCCAGCAGGTGGCGTCATTCCAATCGTTACATATCTGAGGTCACACTTGAACTCAGGCCCTGTGGAACTCTATCCACCACACCACCTAGCTGCCCTAGTGAGTTATTTTACCTTTTTTAATTTCAGTTACCTCTTCTGGAAAAACAGGGGATTGGACTCAATGACCTCTAAGGTCCCTTCCAGCAATAAATCTGGGATTCCATGCTCACTCTATAATCCAGCAAGGTTTCATCAAAAATAGTATTTTAATAAACAGCAAGATTGAAGGCTTTAGAAGAGATAGCATTTATATATCACTGTAAGGTTTGCAAAGGGCTTTATAAATATATATATATATATTTTTTTTAATTTTATACTCACAAGGACCCTAAGAATTAAATGCTATTGTTATCCCCATATTTTAGATGAGGAAGTTTAAGTGACTTGCCTGGGGTCACATATTTGTCAAGTGTCTGAGGCAGAATTTAAATTCAGTTCTTGCTGAGTGCAAATCCAGCACTTCACTCATTGAGTTACCTCCAGATATATTATGAAGGGATATGTTGAGCATGGAGGTAATTGTGTACTTATGATACAAGAAACCTACATCAACATGACCAACACTTTGACTTCCATTTGACTTTAACTGAAAACAGCACTCCTTAGTGTGAGCAAAGAACAGTGATAGAGTTTAACCTTCACAGTCATGGGGAGATGGGGATGCTACGGGAAAGACTGGAATGGGCCAGTTGCTCAGAGTAGTGCTCTCCACAGCAGCTTGTATAGTAAGATTCATAGGACCATAGATTTAGACTTAAAGGGCCCTCCAAGGTCACCTAGAGCAACCTCCTAAATTTCTAGTTTAGGAAACTGAACCCAAGAAATATTAAGTGACTTGCCAAGGCCGCAAGATAGTAAACAGCAAAGGCAAGAACATTGGAGCCAACATCCTTACTCTAGAGTTGTTGTTTTTTCCATACTTTTCACATATTTCCACTTTCCACACTGTGGGAAAAGGTAGACAAGAAAGCTAACAACAATTCTGCAGAAGTATTTCAGATGACCAGGAAATCAGGAGATTACTGGTACATGGGGAAATGTGGCAACCATGGAGACCAGCCGTGGTAAGGAGAGTGTTATAATGTGGTAACAGAGATATTGATTATGTTAAGTGTTGTGGGCTAAGATTTTAGTGTCTTTGCTCTGACATTATATCCTATTCATCCTATCTGTATTCTGTTCGTAATCAGTTGTTTGCATATTGTCTCCTCCATTAAATTCCTTGAGAGTCCGATTCATTTTTTGCCCTTCTTTTCTTTTGTATTTCTGGTGGTTAATAAATGCTTATTGACTTAATTTCACTTGAGGTGTTTGTTAATCCCCTATACTCCCACAATCCCAGTCTGCTTCAGGCATGGAAGTTGTGGGATAAACCTAGGGCAGTTGATGTTAACTTTACTCCCAGGTAGATTAATTTGAGACCCACCTCTGAGCCTTTGGACAAGAAGAATATAAAAATAGTTTTAGGGCTTTGGCCAGGAAGTACTAGGATCCCAGGAATCCTCCTTGCTGACTGCTTTCTAATCTTCTTGCCTGCGGTTTTTAAATTTTGTTTTTAGCCTCTGGACTGCTTTTAAACCATCACCTAATGTAATAGTTTTTACTTTGGGAGTACTGGAATATGATTTTAGTAAAAGGATTGCTTGTGTGAACCCTCAGGCTCTGAATGATTCATTGTCCCAGATCATAATAATGATTTGGATACTGAGTAAATGTGTTACTTCCTCCCAGATGCTAGTGCCTTCCCCCTCTGCATTGCCTGGTATTTATTTTATAAATATGTAGATGTATATATGTTGCTTCTCTTGCCCCACAAAATGCATGCTCCTAGAAGGCAGGGACTGTTTCATTTTTGTCTTTATATTTAGAGTCCCTGGTACATGGTGGAAGCTTAATAAATGTTTTTTTTTTTTAATTCATCAATTGATTGATTGATCTATTGGATTCTGTGAGAGGATAGATGGTTAAGTGATTGAGGTAAGTAGCAGAGTCAAAGAAGTGAAGGACTCCCCGTATACAAAGGCATTTCGAGCAGCATTTTTGTTGTAGCAAAGAAACAGAAATAATGTGGGCTCCCATTGCTTCTTGGCAATTGGCTGAACAAGTTATGTTATGTGAATGAAATGGAATGTTATTTACCATAATTAATGGCAAAAAGGGCTGGACCATCCTCAGCGATTCTTTTTAGTATTGGATAACCTCATTTATATCTGCTTAACCAGACAGAGAAGAGTGCTTCCTGTTGATTCTTTCAGACTTTCAAGAGTAAGTCTTACTCAGGTCAATACCCTGTTCAGATTTGAAGTCAGAATTTAAGGAAGCAATTTTAGGTCTTTGAACAGTAAACAAAAGGAAGTTTACTTGGCCCTAGCATAAAAAGGATACTCAACAAGGATAAAGTGGTATTTATCTCTGGAAGAAGTGGCCTCCTTTTCTCCATATGCAAATTATCTTATCTTTAGGGCATTGAGGGGCTTGAATGATATTAATTAGTCCTAAGGTCCCTTCCAGCTCTTAGCACAGTGCTAGGCATGTATTAGGCACTATATAAATGCTTATTGCCTGTCCCCCTCTGCCACAGGTGATCTCAAGAAAAAATAAGTTAAGGTCGAACCAAGACTGGAGTATAGCCACTAGGGCCAGTCTCTCTTCTGCCTGGGGTCCTTCTGTTGCAGAGTATGTCTGAAATGCAAGGGACAGAATATTGTTTCAGACCAAATCATACCAGACATGTTGAAATGATGTCAAGATCAAATTTGGAGAACACGTTCTTCCTATAATCAGAGCTTTTGCAACCAGTCAGATGCCCTTTCTGAAGCTAAAAATTGACCTCAACAAAATGGAACATTCCCCGCCCCCCCAACCCCTACCCCCATTTCCATAATGTTCAAATGTAAATAGTTTTCTGCCTCTGTCACTCTTTCCTTTGGCCACTGCACATCTCAAATGGCATAGCATAAATGTGGGAAGTTAAAACCAAGTCAGGCTGAACTCAGAAACTCCCTTACATAGTGCTGGGCTAACTGACAGTGAAAGTGGCTGGCAGTGAGATACCAAAGGAATCTTGGAGTTTGGAATGCTTATAATTACTCTGGAAAATTTCTAAATAACTGAATAATGAAAGGCTCAAATCATCATCACTTCCAATAATTTTGGTTGTTTTTTTTAATTGCATCTTGAAGGGGCTGAGTCAGAACGGTAGCCAAAAGAATTTTGGATTTAGGGAACACCTGGGTTTAAGTACCAACTCATGGAGTAATTACTTTGTGGTATTTCCAGAAAATCACTTCAACCCTCCATGCCTTGCCTCAAAGTTGTTGGGAGAAAAAAACAAAACAATGTGGGTATGAAGTTTTCTGTAACCTAGAGGCCAGTTGACCAGTGTAAAAGGAAAAGTGGATGGACATTTTACCTTTGACATTTATCAGCTGTGTGACCCTTGGCAATTCACTCAAACTCTCTAAGTATCAATTTCCACATCTGTAAAATGGAGATCATAATGCCTACTGTAGCTCACTTATAGGCTTGTGATGCTCCAATGAATTTATATATGTAAGTGACTTTGCAAATTTTAAAGTACTATATTATGTTATTATCTTAAATACACATAACATCATTTTATGATCATCATTATTATAATTGTGCCCTTTACCCATTAGTCAATGAGAAAATGGACAAAATTATAAACTAGGTGACATTTGTGATGGTTTCTCCAGTTTTTGCTTTCTATGCCCTTTCCCTCACTTTGGGGCAGAACCAGGTCTCCTTTTCCCATCCAAATGTCAAAATAAAGCATATTCTTAAAAAGTGGTTTAGAACTGTGCCCAAAGGGCTATAAAACTGTTCATACCCTTTGATCTAGTGATACCACTACTAGGTCTGTATCCCAAAGAGATTTTTAAAGGGAAAAATAATCTATCTGTACAAAAATATTTATAGCAACTTTTTTTGTGGTAGTTGACAATTGGAAATTGAAGGGATGCTCATCAATTGGGAATGGCCGAACAAATTCTGGTATATGATTGTAATGGAATACTATTGTGCTATAGAAAAATGATAAGCAGGATGGTTTCAAAATACATGGAAAGACTCACATGAACTGATACAAAGTGACATGAACAGAGCCACAAGAACATTGTGAACAGTAACAGCAATATTATACAATGAAAATTTGTTAATTAATTGGCTATCCTCGGTAATATGATGATCTGAGATATTCTCAAAGGAATCATGATGAAAAATGTTACCCACCTCCAGAGAAAGAACTGATGGAATCTGAATACAGACTAAGGCACGCTATTTTTCATTTTCTCTTTCTTTCTTTCCTTCTTTCCTTCCTTCCTGCCTTCTTTTTTACTTGAGTCTTCTTATACAAGATGACTAATCCGGAAATGTTTTATATGATTGCTCATATTTAACATATCAGATTGCTTACCATCTCAGGGAGGAGGGAGGGATAGAACTTAGAACTAAAAAACAAAAATCAATGATTATTTTAAATTGTTTTTGTATGTAACTGGAGGATAATATTATTAAAATACTCCTAGACAAGGATGTGATAAACTTACTTACATACATTACTGAAAAGATACCACATATTAGCAACCTCAGGGAATTTTTCAGTTAACAAGGGATAAAGCCTGAAGTCAAAGAAATTAGACTCTAATAGTGAAATGTTGGGCATCAGTGAAAAATCAGGGCAAAATATTACGATGAAAATTACCCTATAGTAAATGTGCATTCAGAGATAGCCTTAAATTCCCTTGTAGAGTTATGCAATTTCTTTTCAGATTATAGTCCACTTTTTAAGACATCAGATCCAGGATACCTTTTCATTTGTTTAAAACTTCTGAGAAATCTCAATAGAATTAACAGAAAGAAGAGAACTACCTAAGATGAAATATAAATATATAACAAAAAGCATAAAAATAACCAATTCAGTCAAGAAACAATTATAATATAAACTCATATACTACAAAAGCCCAGTCCACAAAACACCCAGAGGACCATTTTAGGAGACAATCCACCACCCAAAAGTCACTGCTAGGGGGCAGCTAGGTGGCCCAGTAGATAAAGCACCAGCCCTAGATTCAGGAGGAGCTGAGTTCAAATCCAGCCTCAGACACTTGAAACTTACTAGCTGTGTAACCCTGGGCAAGTCACTTAACCCCCAATGCCCTGAAAAAAAGAAAAAAAAAGTCATTGCTATAGAGCAAAAATTCCATTATAGCTGCTGTTCTTTCTGTCTGGTATACCACCCAATGGGCCAAAATACAAAGCCTTTTGTAGTGGATCTCAATGGCCTACAAGTGACTTGGTGAAATGCTTTATGAAATGGACCTCTCAGTGTGCATAGACTGCTGTAAGTCCTAGTCCATGAGATCAAAGACTATCTTAGGCTTCTTGAAATTCAAAACATTGAATAATGAGAACATTATCAGGTTGCTCTACAAATAGCATTCCCAACCTTCCCTCCACATCTTTAATTACATGCTTGCATTGCCATCATATCAGAGGGAGCCCCACATGTAGGCACAGCCCCCTATCTCCTGACCTGCTTCCTGCATTGCAATGGTGCTGAATGGGGACCGATTGAATTTATGTAGTCATTGCTCTGAAAAACTATTTTCAAATCTGATTTACATAATGGATGTGGTACAGAATGTGTTCCTTTCCAAATGAAGGATCTGGAGGCTTGTCATAAGCCTAGACTATTCCACAACTTAAAAGCTGATAAGGCTGCTAAGAGTATGACGAATGATTGAAGAAATACTGATTTCTTTACAGTTCAAGGGAGAATCATCCCTAGGGGAGCTTTTATAGACTTCCAAAAGCTGTGCAGTGACTTCCTAGCAAAGATTACTTTGAAATGCTTTTACTGTGTTGGAGCCATATCTTAAAACTGAAGAACAAACTCACATCTAGGAATAAAAGTGACTTTTGTATTGTGAGAACTTGTCATAAATCAGAAAACTATGAAGATTTATACCTGCTTTGGTGGGCATTCATCTTGTTGAGAGACAATTTGTGTAAGCGGCTACTTAACTCAACCAGTTAGAGTTTCCTGCTAATAAAGTCAAGGTCATGAATTCAATAGCATCTAGACGAATTAGTGTAAGGGCTAAAATTCTAGCTATACTGTGTAAAATATCTAATGAGTGGTCACCAATAAATTATAAGCTTTAGCAAGAATTAGACTTTTAAACATTTATTAAGGAGAATAAGAATTTGGTAAAGAGAGAGGGAAAGGCCTAGATTCATCTATCTATTAAAGGGAGAGAGCATTCCTAGCTCCCTTCTCCACCAGAGTCCCCAGGAAAGAGAGCGAGACAGAGCGCCAGCCTCCCCCTTCTTCCTCCCACAAGCAAATGTCACTTCCTGATGCCAAAGAAAAGACACATGGTCCTGCCCTCAGAGGCCCTCTCCTCATGTTGGAGCTTTCCTACAGTAAGCCTCCAGCAGGTGGCATCATTCCAATCATTACATTAGCTTCCTCTGTCCCATTGGGCATAGACTTTGCTCCTACTCCTAGCCAGCCATTGTATGAGCATCTCATAATCATGAGAATAATTGGATGAAAGATAGAGAACAAAGATAAGGTATACTCAATCCCAATCTGGTGAAAAATTTAAGTTTCCCTGTGCTAGTTTGACAGTATCATCTTCATATATAATTTAATTCAATTCAATAAGCATTTATTTATTTGGCACTTAATGTTCAAAACACTGTGATAGCCACTTGGGACATAAAGACAAAAGGAAAATTGCCCCTATCCTCCAGGATCTTATATCGTTTAGGGAGGGACTAACTGTCAAACACACAAATAAATACAATATAATTTGAGGATAAAAATAAAAGATTTTTTTTCTTTTTTAGCAAACTAGGAAGCTTGAATAAACTATGTATGTGTGCAAACACATTACATTATTGATACATATATAATGTGATGTATATGTTTATATGGATATAGATAGATATATTTATGTAGATCTATATATTTTGTAGTTAAATAGCTATTTTTTCTCTTTGGATTTGTAGAGACAGTTATAAAGAGAGATAGCGACAGAGATAGAGAAAGATAAGAGATAGAGATAGATGGAGATGTGGATAGATGATGATATATGATAGATTAGATAGATAGATAGACTGTATGTTTTCTAGGTTTATGATGAACAGGACATGTCATTTCACTGGCATAAGCAAATTCCTAGTAAGGAAACTTCCTTTACCAACGTACTTCGTTCCTTCTCATCTCAGCAATTTAAAGCCTAATAAAGATACTTAGAGCGAAAAGAAGTTAAGTGCTTTGTAAAGGATCACACAGAAAGCAGGGAGCTCACATAAAATTTGAATTCATGACTTCCTGGCTTCAAAGCCAGCTCTTGATCTCCATTATCCCATAATGCCTCTTTGAAGCATTTGGATAAATCAAGTGATGATAAAAGCACAATAGGGTATGAAAGGAAAATAGGAATAGTCAAGGTATCCATCCATAACCTTTCTTGGTGAAATCATGGAGGGTGGTTAATCTCACAACCTGCTTCTAGATGGCGTGCCATGAGTGAGTAAACTGGGACAATAATTGGTCTTAACTAGAGGAAATGTGCTAGTGAACTTTAGGATTTTTAAGTATCTTAGACAAAGCTTCACATTAAGGTGACCTAACTACAAGGTTTACTGAATTATACTCAGACTATTTGGACCTACTAACATATACAGGAAGTGTGGCAACATATATAAGTACATCTGATTTATTGCCAGCCTAGATGATTTTCTTTTTCCAGGAAAATAAGCTGCTCACATAATTACCCTGAGAAGAAGGACAGTCTAGACATAATCCACAGAGTGGACCTTAGGTTCTAGTGGATGGGTGGTTTTGTACTGAATTATACACAGAGAGCTAGAAACTCTTAGAATTGTACCAATCCAGACAAAAGACAACAATGGGGGTCAGCTAGATGGCACAGTGGATAGAGCACCAGCCCTGGAGTCAGGAGGACCTGAGTTCAAATACAGCCTTATCCACTGGCCACTTACTAGCTGTGTGACCTTGGGCAAGTCACTTAACCCCAAATGCCTCACTAAAAAAAAAAAATGCTAAATGTTGAAAGGGTTGTGAGAAGACCAGAAATATGTGCTTTTGGTGGAACAATGACTTAGTATAGCCTCTTCTGAAGAAGTTGAAGTCCATGAGTGTGGAGGACCGTCTATAACATCTGATTTCTTTTCATGTATTACTTAGTAATATTGAATTTTCTTTTCTTTCTTTTTTTCACTTCTTTTCAAAAAAAAACCCTCTGTTATAAGGGATACTTCTTTAGGAAAGAGTAGAGGGAAGTATTTTGGAAGAAAACTGGATGATATAAAAATAAAATAATAAAAATCTATTTTGTAAAAGGATGATGAATATGGAGGTTTCAGAGAAACTTGGGAAGACTTGTAATGTAATGATATAGAGAAAAGTAAGCAAAATGAAGACGTCAGTTTGTGTGATGACCAAAATAATGTAAGAGAAGGCAACAGTGAAAGATTTAAGAATTCTGATTAATCAAGTGACCAACCATAATTTCAGAAAACTTCATAGTAATGTTTGACCTTTCCTTTTATTTAGAGAAATGGTAAAATATAGATGTGGAATGATACATGCCTTGCCAGACATTGTTTATATAATTATTTTGTTTATTTTGCTTAATTGTACTTCTTTCCTTCAAGAGAGAGTCCTACATTAGGGGAAGGAAGCAGAGGAAGGATAATCATTGGTAAGTGACAATACATTTTCATTTATTTATTTTTAACATTCATTTAAAAAAATATATATATTGTGTTCCAAATAATCTCTCTCCCTACAACCCCTCCCACATCCATTGAGAGAACACATCCAATCATTCTGAAGATCAATTTGGAACTATGGCCCAAGTGCTATAAAACTGAGCAAATCCTTTGATCCAGCAATACCACTACTAGATCTGTATCCCAAAGAAATCAAGAAAAAAGAAAAGAAGAGAGAAAGAAAAGAAAACCTATTTGTACAAAAATATTTACAGCAGTTCTTTTTGTGGTGGCTAATTTGTGATGGAATTTGAGAGGATGCTCATTAATTGGGAATGGCTAAACAAGTTGTGGTATATGATTGTAATGGAATATTATTTTGCTATTAAAAATGATGAACAGATAATTTTAGAAAAACCTAAAAAGACTTACATGAACTGATTCAAGGTGAAGTGAGTAGGACCAGGACTACTTTGTACACAGTAACAGCAGCATTGTACAATGAACAATTGTGAATGACATAGCTATTCTCAGCAATATAGTGTTCCAAAGAACAGATGACATCTGAATACAAACCAAAACATAGTGTTTTTCACTCTTTCTTTCTTTTTGGTGTTTTCTTGCACAAAAATGATTTATATGGAAATTTACATGATTAGACATGTATAACCTATATCAGAATGCTTACCATCTCAGGAAAAGGGGAGGCAAAGGGGGAAGGATAGAATTAGGAACTCAAAACTTTAAAAAATATATATTAAATTTGTTTACATGTAATTGGATAAACATTAAATATTATTTTTTAAAAAAGGAAGAAAACTGCCTGTTAATATCCTTTGATCATTTAATAATTGAGAAATGCCTCTTATTTTTATAAATTTGCTCAGTTCCTCATATATTTTAGAAATGAAGCCTTCATCAGAGAAACTTGCTGTAAATTTTCCCCAGTTTCCTGCATTGCTTCTAATTTGGCTGCATTGCTTTTGTTTTGCAAAAATGTGTTAATCTCATGTAATCAAAGTTATCCATTTTACTTCATGTGATCCTCTTCATTTCATGTTTGGTAATAAACTTTTCCCTTATTCATAGTTCTGCCAGGCACATTTTTCCATGCTCCCCTAATTTACTAATGATATTAACCTTTATGCCTAAATGATGTACCCATTTTGAACTTATCTTGTTATATAGTTGAAGTGTAGGTTTATGCCTAGTTTCTGTCAAACTACTCTCCAGTTTACCCCCAAATTTTTGTAAAATGTAGCCATAAAATCTTGGATCTTTGGGTTTATCAAATACTAGAAAACTATTGTCATTAATTACTGGGTATTACATGACTAATCTATTCCACTAATTCACCACTCTATTTATTAGACAGTACCAGATTTTTTTTAGATGATTAGTATTTTATAAAATAATTTGAAATTTTGTCCTACAAGACTGCCTTCCTTAATATTTTTTTCATTGATTCCCTTGGTTTTCTTGACCTTTTCTTCTTCCAGATGAGTTTTATTATTTTTCCTATCTCTTTAAAATAATCCTCAGCAGTTTGATTAGTATAGCACTGAATAAATAAATAAATTTAGACAGGTTAGGCATTTTTGTTATATTGGTTCAGCCTTCCTATAAGCAAGTGATTTTCTCAGTTGTTTAGATATGTCTTTATTTGTATAAAAATATTTCATAGAGTAGACAGGAATACTCCCAAATAATTTATATTGTCTGTGGAATTTCTCTTTATATCTCTTCCTACTGGGTTTTGTTGAAAATATGTAGAAATTATGATGATTTATGTGGGTTTATTTCATATGCTGCAATTTTGCAAAAGTTTGTTGTTTCAACTAATTTTTAGCTGATTTTCTAGGGTTCTCGAAGTATATCATCATATTTTCTGCAAAAAGTGATAGTTTTATTTCCTCATTGCCTGTTCTAATTCATTAAATTTCTTTTTTTATCTTTTTGCTATAACTAACATATGTAATACAATATTGAATAATAGTGGTGATAATGGGTATCATTTCTTCACCCCAATCTTATTGGGAAAGCTCTAGTTTACTGTCTTTATAGTGATGCTGGAAATTAGTTTTAGAAAGATATTACTTATCATTTTAAGGAAGTACCATTAATTCCTATGCTTTTTAGTGTTTTTAATTAGGATCAGTGTTGTATTTTGTCAAAATATTTTTTCACATATATTGAGACTGTGGGAATTTATTTTGATTGGGGACCCTGCCTTTGGGCTAAGATTAAAGAGCCTTAGGCTCTCAGGGTTTTTTTCTGTGTGAGGGGCTGGTGCCCCTCCCCCTCCACTTCAGCTGAGCCAAAAAAGCCCTTGGGCTTTTCAGGATGCCAGGTCAGACAGCTGGGGGAAAATAAAAAGCCCCAGCTTCCTAAGCCCTGAAGGGAGCTGCCCTGGAGGTCCCAGGCTTATCCTGCGAGACCCTAGCATAGCCTGTGCAGAAGTCCCAGGTGCACAGCAGGGAGTACGGGCCCCTTGAGGCCCACTGGGCACAGCCCTTGTGTGGCCAGCGGCTTAGCTTGGTGTGTGCAGGGGTGCAGAGAGCTTGAGGTTTGAGGGAAGAGAAGGAACATATATATATATATGTATGTATGTATATATAGGGGCTGACAAGTGACAAAAGGGGGGAGATGGTACAAGGAGGTTGGGGAAGACAGTAAGAGAGCTTGTGAGACAGTGAAAGGGGAACACTGGAGGATTAGGAGGACACAGGGAGGCCGGAAGATTAAGGGAACAGGGGGGCTCCAGAGGATAGAGAAAGGAGAGACACTGAAGGGGGCGGACAAGAGAAAAGGAATGCTAGAAGAAGGTTTCCTTGGTATGCAGGAGGAGGCTAAAAAAGTTGCAGGAGCGGCAGGTGGAAAGAGATGCCAGAAAGCAGTCAGGCTGTACATTTTATTTCCCTGTATTCTTAATTTTAAATTCTCTATCATAAATAAACCCTCTGCTGTTAAATTGGAAGAGGCTTCTTAATCTTTTGCTTATCAATTTGGGAGCAGTGTGGAAAAATTTTGTAAATGACCTATATTAAATTAATAGCAGTCAGCCAGGCAGTCAAAAGTCCCCAGATTAGTCCTCCAATAAGATTAGTCCCTCCAAGTCAGTTAAAATATTCTTACATTTGAATGGTGACCATGAAGGGACTTACAGCCCAACTTGTAATTTTTCTAAATTTATAATTTTTCACATAATCATAATTTTTATAAGTACCATTATATAATTTTTCAGATTAGATTAGATATAGTTCATTTTTACAAGAAAATCATATGATTTTTGTTGCTTTTATTATTGATATGGTCAATCATATTTATATTTTTCCTAATACTAAACCAGTCCTGCATTTCTATTATGAATCCCATCGGGTCATAGACTATGGTTTTTTTATTTATTGATGTAAAGTCCTTGCTAGCATTTTATTTAAATTTTTTGCATCAATATCCATTATTGAAATTGGTCTATAGTTCTCTTTCACTGTTTTTGTTCTCCCTGATTTAGGTATCGAACCACACATTTGTTTACTAGAAGAAATTTGGTAGGACTCCTTCTTTACCTATTTTTAAAAAGAGTTCATATAGTATTAGGCTTAACTGTTCCTTAAGTGTTTGGTAAAATTTACTTGTAAATCCATCTAGTCCTGGGATATTTTTTCTTAGGGATCTCATTTATAACTTGTTCAATTTCCTTTTCTAAGATAGGCTTATTTATGTATTCAATTGCCTCAGGTTAATCTGGGTATTTTATATTTTTAAAAAATATTCATTCGTTTCACTTAGATTGTCAGTTTGCTGGCATATAATTGAGAAAATAGCTTCTAATAATTGCTTTAATTTCATTTTCATTGGTGGTGCCTTCACCCTTTTCATTTTTAATGCTGATAATTTATTTTTCTTTCTTTTTTTAAATGACATTAGCCAATGGTTTCTGTATTTCTTTTTTTTTTCATAAAACCAGCTCCTACTTTTATTTTTTAGTTCAATGTTTTGCTTTGTTTTGTTTTACTTTCAATTTTATTAATCTCTGGGGTTTTTTGGTACTTCAGAATCTCCATTTTGGTGTATAATTGGGCATTTTTAATTTGTTCTTCTTTGGCGGGGGGATTAGGGGGGATGCGTGCCCAATTCATTAATCTGCTCTTTCTTTCTTTTATTAACATACAAAGTTAGAGATATAAAATTTCCACTAAGTAATGTTGTTGTCAAATATTACATATTTTGTTGTTGTCCCATTGTTTTCATTCTCTTTAATGAAATAATTGATTATTTTTATGATTTCTTCTTTGACATTCATTCTTTAGAATTAAATGATTTAGTTTCCAATTAATTTTTAATCTATGCTTCTATGGCCCTTTATTGAATGTAATTTTATTGCATTATAGTCTGAAAATGGTACATTTATTATGTCTTCTCTTGTTTGTCAAGTGTTTATGTCCTAATAAATGGTCAATTTTTGTGAAGGTGCCATGTACAACTGAGAAAAAGGTATACTACTTCCTATTCCTTACTTCCTATTCCTATTCAATTTTCTTTAAAGGTCTATCATATCTAACTTTTCTAAGATTCTCTGCATCTTCTTATTCCTTATTTATTTTATTTTAAGATTTATCTAGCTCTGAGAGGGAAATGTTGAGGTCCGCCACATGTATACTATTACTGTGTATTTCTGCCTGTGGCTCATTTAACTTTTTCTTTAAGAATTCAGATGCTATGCCCTTTGTTGCATATATATTTAATATTAGTATTATTTCATTGTCTTTTGTACCTTTTAGCAAGAAGTAGTTTCCCTGCTTGTTCCTTTTAATTAGGCCTATTTTTGCTTTTGTTTTATCTAAGATCATGATTCCTACCCATTCCTTTTTCTACTTCAGCTGAAGCATAATAGATTCTGCTTCTGCCCCTAATTTTTAGCTCTCTCTGTTTCTTTTTGTTTCAAGTGTGTTTCTCCCCAATAATATATTGTTGGTTGCTGATTTTTAATCTATTTTGCTATCTGCTTCCTTTTTATGGGTAATTCCATGGCATTCACATTCACAGTTATGATTCCTAACTATGCATTTCCTTCTGTCCTATATTATTCTGTTGATCCTTCACTTTCACTTTTTACCCTGTCCCTCCTCAAAAGTCTATTTTGCTTCTCATCACTACCTCCCTTGATTTGCTTCCCCATTACTTCCTCTCTTTTTTCTTATCACCTTCCTCTCCTTCTTCCCTGCTGTGTAAGATAGATTTTCTATATCCAACTGAGTGCATATATTCTTCTTCACATGAGAGTAAGGTTCAAGAATTACCCCTGCTTTTTTCTCTCAACTACAAAATGTCTTCCTAATGTGACTCTTTTATGTGTGATAATTTTTCTCTTTCTCCACTCTTTTCCCCTTCTCCCTAGGTATCCCTTTGTCTTATCTATTTGGGGTGTTTTATTTAATCAACTCACCCCGTACACTCTATGTAAAGGCCTTCTAATTGCCCTCATGATGATAAAGTTCTTAGGAGTTACAGTTATCATCTTCCCATACAGGAATATAAACAGAAACTTATTGAGCCCCTTTTGATTTCTTTTCCATTTTTATTTTTTGTGAGGCAATTGGGGTTAAGTGACTTGCCCAGGGTCACACAACTAGTAAGTGTTAAGAGCCTGAGGCTGGATTTGAACTCAGGTCCTCCTGACTCCAGGGCCAGTGCTCTATCCACTGTGCCACCTAGCTGCCCCCCCCTCCATTTTTTAAAATAAAGCTCTTGAATCTTTTATTTCAAAGTCGAATTTGCTATTCAGCTTTGGTCTTATTAGGAATACTTGAAAATCCTCTATTTCATTAAATATCCATTTGCTATGTACCACCCCAAAGGATAATATTCAGTTTTGCTGACTAGACTATTCTTGTTTGTAATCCTAGCTCCTTTTGCCTTCTGGAATTTCTTTTTCCAAGAAATCCAGTTCTTTAATATCATACCTGCTAAATCATGTATGATCTTGACAATGGCTCTTTGGAATTTGAGTATTTTTTTCTCAATATTCAAATTATCTTCTCTTTGACCTGAGAGCTCTCGAATTTGGCTATGATATTCCTGGGAGCTTTATTTTTCCTGGTAGATCTCTTTCAGTAGGTGATTGGTAGACTGAATTTCTACTTCACCCTCTGGTTTAATATTTTTTGAAATATGATGTCTAAGCTCTTTTTATTAATCACTTCTTTCAGGTTTTCCAATAATTCTTAAATCATCTCTCCTAAATCTGTTTTCCAAATCAGTTGTTTTTCCAATGATATATTTCATTTTTTCTATGTATTCATTATTTTGACTTTGTTTCATTGTTTCTTGATTCCTCATGGAATCATTACCTTCTACTTAACTAATTCTAATTTTAAGGTATTATTTTCTTCACTATTTTTGTGTCTCTTTTACTAAGCTGTTATTTTTTTGTAATTTTCTTCCCTTGCTCTCATTTCTTTTCACAATTTTTCCTCTACTATGCATATTTAAAATCATTTTAGCTATTCCAGGAATGCTTGTCAGGCTTATTTCCAATTTTTATTTTTCTTTGAGGCTTTGCTTATAGCTCTTCTGATGTTATCTTTTTCTGAGTTTATGTCTTGATCTTCCCTGTCCCCATAGTTGATTTTTACAATCAGGTTCTTGTTCTTTTTTTTTTTTTTTTGCTTGCTCATTTTTTCCAGCCTCTTTCTTGACTTTGAACATTATATTAAAGTTGGGCTCTGTTCACTTGGATGCTATCCCAAACTTCAAACTTTTTTGAACTGCCATATTCACTTTTGAAGTTTTCAGTGTTTTCAAGGTGGTTAAATCTGAAGAGAGGTGTGATCACTGGTCTGTGGTCTGGTCCTTACCCAGAAAATACCCTTGATCCCTTATAGCCAAAATGATTACTATTCCTCAGGGCCCCTGTTTCCTTTTGCCGAAAGTGTTACTGCTTCTCATGAGCCCTGCTTCTTTGTAACTGAAAGCTCATTCCTTTCTGCCCTAAGAATGAGACCTGGATGTGGGTATGGCAATGGAGTTGCTAAACAGTGCCTTGTCCTGCACCCAGTATTAATATAGAGGTCCACTGTAATATCTTTCTGGTCAGTTGTTCAATCACCTTACTCTCTCTGGATTGAGAGTTCCCCAAACTTCTGATGCTGCTTTTGCCACCACCAAGTCTCACAGCTAGTGTTGCTGCCATGTGTGCTCCAGGTGAGCCCCCACCCCAGTCTTCTTTTATCAAACTCCTAAGTCATCTTAGGCTGAAAAAATGTCTGGAAAAATGTCTGTTGTCTCTGATCCTCTGGAATTCCTTTTGAGACATTACTTTAAAAGTGTTTGGAGGACAATGTTTGGAAAGCTTGGCTCTATTGTTTTTACTACTCTACCAACTTGGCTCTGCTCCCATCCCCAAATTTTTTAAAGAGTATTAAAAACATTTTACCAGATGAAAGAATCTAAAGGAAACTGAGCTCAGGTACCTTTGTATAAGTCATACACAAATAGGTTAGATAAAACTAAATCAAATAGTTGTTAGAAATTCTTTGGAGACAGGGGCTACATTGACAGACATTCATTAGTCACTCTAGTTACTCCTTCCTTTATGTCCCAGTTCTTGCTCTAAGCAAAGGGACTGATTTAAACAAGCTACATCAGTGTCACTTCTGAAGCTTCTTAACACTGGCAACACCAGATTTTTTTTCTACCATGCCACAGAAAGCTCTTCCCCCTAGAAATGAATTTTGACACTGGGGTTATCACACTGAAAGCTGTTGTTGTTGTTGTTCATCTTTCATTTCTGAAGATAACCAGTGATATCACGGAAAATGTCTTGACATGCATATGAATTGGATTTAAGTGAGACAGAGTGGTACAGAATTAACAGTCTCATTCTCTCTTCCAGAATCATCAAAGTCTAGGGGCAAGACAGAAGTCAAAATGACTGGTGATGACCCAGGATGCAATGGATGACTTTGCTTTCTTTGATACCTGACCAAGCTGTACCCTCTTGACAATGCCAGCTTCAGCCACATTGGAACAAATTATTCTCATCTGCCCATTGCACTAAGTGAAATTTCCACATGCTTGAGGTAGTCGTCTTCCTAATTCATCAACAGGTTTGAAGGCTGTTGGTTACCCTCAAAATGGTTCAGTCTATTTGCCCAGATGATTTTACCAGGGTGCATCCACTGAGCATAGTTTGGTTTCTTAGAGCCACAGGTGAGAGTTGAATGTCAAGTAGACACCAAACATGGAAGAGCAGCCCTGAAAAAGGCTCAGCCAGCCCCCACATCAGAGGTGCTAGTACTCCCTGAATGCTCCATACACCCTCTGCACTGTGGTCCCTTCCTCTGATTAGCTAGTTCCTCCCTTTTAAGGAGGACTCCTGGTCTAGCAATGTCTTCCTTCCTCTCTGACTCCATACTCATTTTACCACCCCCACCGTGGATACCTTTATCCTGTACTTGGCCCTCTCCCCTTTTCAGCATCATTTTGTATGTCTTCCTCTATAATAAGTTCCATGACGTCAAGGACTATCTTTCGTTCTGCTTGTATGTGTATTCTCTGTGCTTAGTACACTGCCTGTCACATAGTAAGTATTAAGTAAATGCTTATAACTGACTGATTGACAATTACTGCTTCTAGGAAAACTTGGAGTTTAGCTTGAAGGGCCAATCTAATTAGGAGCAATATTTCTGCTCCCCTTTTTTGGAATGCCTACAATAATATTACGAACTCTTTAAATGGATCCCAAACTATTAGAAATGAGATGCTTTACTTTCTTCTTCCTCATTTGTCACTATGCAGAGCATTGAGTGGATTGCTGCCCAGAACACACCACCAACATATTAAGAAAAGACTTATAGACTTGACAATTATATATGTATAAATATTCTTAAAACAAGTCTTAAAATGCTTAGAAACTGGGGCAGCTGGTGGCACAGTGGATAAAGCACCAGCCCTGGATTCAGGAGTATCTGAGTTCAAATTCAGCCTAAGACACTTGACACTAGCTGTGTTACCCTGGGCAAGTCACTTAACCTTCATTGCCCTGCAAAAAAAAATGCTAAGAAACTGATAATTTGGGTTTTAGACTGGGAAGTTTTCATTTGTGTTACTTGAAATTGCAGGCATTTGAAGGAGCACTATTTTCTAACCTTTTATCTTGCTATGAGGCACTTTTCTGACATTAGAATAAGCTATGTGCCAAATTGGCATCTTAAATAATCATGACACCTTTCCAGCCTAGCCTTGCTGTATAGTTTTAGTTTGGTCCATTCAGACCCTGAGGAGGGAAGGAATCAATTTGTGCAACCCCTCTTAGATCCTTGTCTACTTCCATTCGCAATGCTGTCCTTTCCTCATTCAGAAAGAACTCAAAATCCCAGGCCAGCATTTGGTGTCCTAACAGTTATCTTGATTTCTCGGTCCCTTGTTCCCCAATATTCCACAACTGTCTTTTGCCTCCTGTCCTCAGATATAAGTGTGCTAATCATGGGTAAACCTGGGTAGGCTTCTCTGATCCTAGGGAACAGGATGACAGAGGGTAGAAAGTGGTAGGAGTGGTGAGAGCTCATGACAGCTTTAAAAATAGCCATGCACAGTTAATGCTATGCACAAAGAACAGGGTTAGGGAGCAATTGGAAACTGCATAAATTGCATAAAGAAAAATCACTGCATTTTCTGGAAAATCATTTCCTTTCCCCATGCAATGTACTTGGCAGGGGGAGTGGGAGAGGGATGTTACAGTGGAAAAACAGCATACAAGCCAATGAATTGCAAAAGCATTTCATTTTATCTTAAGGTTACCTGCAAGACATCTCTTAAAATGCCGATTTTCCAGTTCTGATGGTTGGTGTGTCCATCAGTAGAGTGGCTGATACCTTCACAAAATGCACCTGAGCCATGTTGAATTAAATGGACTTCAAATCATTTTAAAGACCAATTCATTCTGGGAATGTAGGGTGGTGAACTTCAGAACACAAAACCTCTGAGGAGGAAAAAGACCTCAGGACACTATTTCATGGTGAGACACTGTAGACCAATGCTTCTTGAAGGAAAGCCTAGTCATCACACAGCCACTGCCAGGAAAGTTGCTTAATGCATCAGAGGTGGGTGGAAAGGAGAGCAAGGATGAGGAAGTAGTATTCTCCTAACTTCACATTTTAATGAATTCCTCTTGTTAATTAAGTGCTAAGCCTGGTTGGTTTTGCACTGTTGCAGAATTGAAAATGCATTTAGCTTTCTTGACATTTTTGCATCCTGTGACAAAGTCTCACCACGGTTCCAGGCATTCAAGGTTTTCCTTCAACATATAGAGCATTCAACCCCCTGGAGATCTCTTAGGCCTTTCTTAACGCTATTTTTTAAAAGATTAAAAAAAAATATGGCAAGAAGTTGCATATGCTCATTATAATTGTTTATTCAACTCCCATGAGATAATATAAAAATGATTATCTAATATAAAATCCATAAATATCTGTGAAACATCTACTATATCACAGAAAGTTAAGTGTTGGTCCAAATTAGTGTCCTGAGGACCTGTTTTCAAATCCTACCTCTGACATTATGTAACCATATCCATTAAACTTAAAGTCCCTTAACTTTTCTGAACCTTGTTTTCTTCATCTAAAAAACAAATGTTTTATAGATATAGCTATAGATGTCGATAGATATCGATATATATATATGTATGTGTGTATGTATATACATATGATATTAATATAACATAATGTATATGTTTTCAGTATCCACCATCCCCTATGGTTATTGTGAGGCTTAAATGAGATAATCTATATAAAGTTCTTTGCATACTTTAAAAAGCTATCTAAATATTGATTATTATTTTCTTTCCTTCCCATCTAAAACCCAGCAGGTACAGTAAACAACCCTCAGGCAGTTCCATCTAGCATCTCTAATTCAGCTTTCTCTTGGCCCATGCCAGAGACCAACCTGAATATTTTTTATTAAATATTGAAAATACCAGTTTCTAAGGTTTGCTTGGATGGCAAAATGTTGGATAATTCAGCTTTTACTATATGAATGTCTGTTATCTGTATATGCCTAATGGATTCCAACACTATCTCCATCATGGCATAGTGAGGAAGTCAGTGTGTTTTTGCTCTCTTCCATCTTCTCTATGACTATCAATATTCTACAGTTAGTAATAGGTACAATCATCTTCCTTCACAGTGGCATGTAATGAGATGCTGCCCCAGATGAGCCATGGCCTTCAAGGAAGCACTGATTACACTTTGTTTTAGTCTAGGACTTTATGGGATGAACATGTTTAAAGTACCCTACTATCCCCTATAGTCTAAGGGGTTGCCTAGCCAGGGCTGTCTTGGATATTGACCTGCCTGGCAATGAACACATTTTCCCAGCACTATGAAATTTTGTGCTCCTTGAGGATATTTCCCTTTTATTTTTTTAAATTTTATTTTTATTATGAATTTAAGTTAACAAATATTTTACTATACAATGAAGAAGAAAAAAGAGGATTCCATTTAAAACCGTCTTCTGTTATGGACAATTTGTTTTTAAGGGTATATTATATTTTACAAGCTAGTAAAAATAATTACCGAGTTTTTGTCTTCTGTTAAACTATTTTTAATGAAAAATGTCTCTACTTTCCAGGCCATCCCTAAAGAGATAAAGGCCACAGGAAAATTCCATTAAGAGTCTTCCACAGTAACACTTTTACAACAGGCGAAATCAGACTTTTAAAAAAATTTTAGATCTTTATTAGAATACTATGTATACTTTGAAAAAAAAATTCATTTCCCCCTTCTCCCCAATTACCTAAAAACCAATAAAAGTAAAGTGACTCAATTCCAAAATCAGTGTTTGGGAAATATCTTCTAAATAAGATTACAATTCATAAGGAGAAAGCAAAGGAAATAAATGGTTTAACTTACTGCAGTTTCACCTATGTCACAGAATGAAAATCTTTAATTTAACTAAAATAATATTTCTAAGAAGAAAATTTATGTAAATATCTATCTGCCCAACATATTTGGTTTAAGGAAAGTGTTTTTTTAAACCTTATAGCACTATACAAATATCAGTTATCATAAAACATTAAACAAAACTATCAAATATTTAATTAAGATATTGCTAGGTTGTCTAAAATCCCAGAAATCATGATATCTTGCTTCACTAGTTTGTTTTGAAGTTAAATTCACATAGCATACATATTCTAATATAAGACAAAACAAATTACAATATCAAATATGAATAATATTGGATTGAAATTGCCATTCTCCACCATCAGCAGAGCTGGAAATTGTAAATTTAACTTGGGTTTCATTTCTTAAAATACCTGTAACAGTTCTATTTCCTCTTTTGGGAAATAAATGCACTGCTATCTCATATGTAAGTAGCCCTTAAAAATACATTTATGTATGCATTCTAGAGTGTTTCAAGCCACCATAAACTTGAAAAAGTACTATTTTTTTAAAACCTCCACAGATGAATAACACACTTAAAATTTAATCTTAACATTAAGACATTTGGATAAATAAAACATGTTTTTAAAGTACTTTTAAGTTTTAAATCTGATGTGATTTAGCTTAAACATACCTTATATTATTTCTATTAAATGAGAGAATTGGAATCATTTCAACTTATATACTCTTGAAGATAATTCATAATTTTTTTAAAGAAAAAACTCATGGAAATTAACACCTGAAGGGCGGGGGGAAGCTAGATGCCTCTGTGGATAAAGCACCAGCCCTGGATTCAGGAAGACCCGAGTTCAAATCCATTAGCTGTGTGACCCAGGACAAGTCACTTAACCCTCATTCCTCGCCCTCACCCCCCAAAAAAAGAGCAATGAAAGAATCAATAAGCCTTGAGCCAGCATTAGGTTCTACTATAAGAATATAATTTCTTCCCTCAAACTAATTCATTCTTGCTTGGGAAATCCTTTGAAAATGGGAGAGAGGAGAAATTTAAAGATAAGAAAAATTGCTAAGATTTTTGTTTTTGTTAATCCAATAATCTTATTTCACATTCATATTTATCATTTTTACAGCATGGATTTAGGACAATTACAATAAAAACAATCCATAAAGAGTACTGGATTTGCATTTGCAGAGCTAAATTAGAACATTCATATTAGTTATTTGTTACCTATGTGACCTTGGGCAAGTCTCTTCATCTCGAGTCTTAGTTTTCTCAAATGTAAAATTAGAGAACAGACTAGATAATCTCTAAAGTTTCTTCCAGTTCCAAATCTCATGACCTACATTCCAACTTCTCTCTTTGTCCAAAGAACATGACTACTGCCTCATGGGATCAACTGCTACTGTGATGGTAGATATGGCCTTTCCTGGTCCCCACAACTGCTAGGGCCTCCCCACTAAATTACGTTGTGCATTATGCTTATAATAATGGTGTTATATAGTGTCTCCCTCAGTAGAATGAAACTAATCGAGAACTAGGTATGTTTCATTTTTGTCTTATCCCTAGTGCCTAGAAAATTGCCCGAACTTTATAAATACTTATGGCTTCTTAACTAAGCTGACCATTTAGTTGTAGTGGATTATGTTTATAGTTTTCCTAATATTGAGCTAGCTGTATCCTTGGTGTAAATCCTACCTGTATGTGTAGTATCCTGGAGATAAATTGCTGTAAATCTCTTTGCTAATATTTTATTTAGATTTTTGCATCTAAATTCATTAGGGAAATTAGTCTATAATTTTTTTCTGTTTTGGCTCATCCTGGTTTAGGTATCAGCATGATATTTGTCTCATAACAAGAATTTGGTAAAAAGTTTATCTAGTATTGGAATTAATTTTTCTTTAAATGTTTGGTAGAATTCACTTGTAAATCCATCTGACCCAGGAGATTTTTTTTCTTGGGGAGTTCATTGAAGGCTTGTTCAATTTCTTTTTCTAAGATGAGCTTATTTAAGGATTTTATTTCCTCTTCTGTTGATTTGAACAGTTTACATTTTTTTAAATATTCATCCATTTAGATTGTCAAATTTATTGTCATACAGTTGGGCACAATAGCTCCTAAATATTGCTTTAATTTCTTCATTGGTAATTAATTCACCCTTTTCAGTTTTGAATCACAGTAACCAAAGGTTTATCTATTTTATAGTGGGTGTTTCCCCCCAAAAGAAACCCAGCTCTTCATGTTATTTATTAATTCAATAGTTTTCTTACTTTCAATTTTATTAATCTCTCTTTTGATTTTCAGAAATTCTAATTTGGTCTTTAATTGGGGATTTAAAATTTGTTCTCTTTCTAGTTTTTAAAGTTGCATGTCCAGTTTATTGACCTCCTCTTTATTTTATTCATGCAGGCATTTAAAGATATAAAATTTCCCCTAAGAACTACTTTGGCTGCATCCCATAAGTTTTGGTATGTTGTCTCATTATTGCCATTCTCTTTTATGAAATTAATGACTATTTCTATGATCTCTTGTTTGACCTGCTCATTCTTTAGGATGAGATTATTTACTTTCCAGTTGATTTTTGTCTATCTATGGTCCTTTATTACACATTGGTTTTATCACATCATAAACTGAAAATGATCATTGGTAGAGACAGGAAGGCAACATGTGTCAGAAAAGTCAAACCACCACCTTGATTACCATCTCCTCTCCGAACCTGAGGGGAATAGCTCTAGACGCTGAACCCAAAAGCCTTGGAAACTGTAATGCTTCCAGCAAGGTGCCCTCAACCATTATCCTGGAAAAGAAACCCTGTGCAGATGTAGCCAGCTACCTATTCCTACAGGAGCTTCAACCACAGCTCCTGAAGACCCAGGAAAGAAAGTTCTCACCCTCAAAATCCTTGTTCTATCAAAGATTCAATATCAGAAATTTATGATTTAATCAGTGAAATGATATTTTTAAGTGAGTCAATAATATCTGCTTTGCTGCTGTACTCTAAGGACCATTGCCTTTTTCTGAAACCTTCCATATATAATTGCATCTCTCATTAGAATATGAGCTTCCTGAGAGCAGCAACTGCCTTACTTCCCTATTTGTATCTCTAGTGCTTTGCATATAAGTGCTTTTATTCCTTCCTTCATTCAATGAAATCTACTGTAGCTTTTTTTCCTAATAAAGCTGAAAATAGCAGCCAAAATAAAATAAGTATAATATTTTCCTGCTCAGATGACTTTTTTTCAGATAATGGAAATTAATGGCATATATTCCCACAAAAGAACTTATGTTTTAGAAATAATTTTTAAAGTAGCATATGAGCAAGTCATCTCTTTCACATGGAACGAATTAACATAGATTTAATACAAATCGTTTTTTCTTTATTTGTTTTCTGGAAAGTGGCATGGTGATGATTGTTGACTTTGGAATCATAAGACCTAAGTTGGTCAGCAATTCCAAGCCCTATACTAGCCGTGTGACCATGGGCAAATCATTTAATCTATTGGAGACTCAGTTTCCTAAAATGGAGATAATAATACTTGCAATATGTAAAACTTATAGTGATATATAAATTTAATCTATTCTTATTATTCTGTCACAAAATTATTACAAAGCTTTTGAACTGTTGGCTTAAGTCAGTGTATTATTTGGAAGTTTTTTAAACTTGATGTTTCTAGTCCAAAACAAAAAATTTTCATTACTTGAAGATTTTGACTTTAAAACATAAATGAAATAGACAATCTCATGTATTAAACAATGATACTCCAATTTCCTATAAATCAGATTTATCTCAAGGATGATGAAAACCACACATAGATGCATTTTTATTTATTTATTTATTTAGTGGGTCAATGAGGGTTAAGTGACTTGCCCAGGGTCACACAGCTAGTGTCAAATGTCTGAAGCCAGATTTGAACTCAGGTCTTCCTGAATCCAGAGCCGGTGCTTTATCCACTGTGCCACCTAGCTGCACCATATATATATATATATATTGCTAAGGGTCTTAAAGGGGAAAGTTTGAGCAAACAGCAAAGGTCTAATGGTCTTCTATAATAACATAGATTTTCCTACGTGTTAAAATGTTTAAGCCCAAGAATTATTTCCCCATCAGATGAGATCCACAGATCTCCAAAAGGTTTGTGGATAGATTTCAGTCCATTAATTTGAATGTGAAAAAACTATCTTAATTTCAATATAATTGGTTTTCTTTTAATTCCTATGCATTTTACTCTAAAGGCATTTAAAAACATGATTCTGACAAGATGATAGAATCCACCAAGCTGACTGCCCAGAGGACTCTATGACACACACAAAGGTTAAGAACATCTGTTTTAAAAGTACTGTGAAGGGCAACTAGGTGGCACAGTGGATAGAGCACTGGCCCTGGATTCAGGAGGACCTGAGTTCAAATCCAGCCTCAGATATTTGACACTTACTAGCTGTGTGACCCTGAGCAAGTCACTTAACCCCAATTGCCTCACCAAAAAACAGAAACAAAAAAAACCCAAAAAAGTACTATGAGGTTGGTTTGAGAAATTTCCTACCAACTAGGTGAGCAATTGTTAAATTATAATCCTTCAGTTCAAATAATGCACAAGCTACAAAGTTTATAACACAGTAAAATAATTTCAGAATTTTTCTTTCACAATCCCTGAGGGGTTTAGGGACCATTACTACAGGTTAACTGGCATGAGTTTGGCTTGGAGGTATGGAAATTGAACATAGTTGTTAGCAGTTCAGGAAAGTCATAGTCATGTTTCCATCCCCAATCCTTGGGAGCATTGCTTTCATCAAAATACATTGTCCAACTATCAGCTATGGCCTGCATCTACTTTGTATGTGCCCTGGAGCTCAGGTACACGCTTAACCACTTCCTGTGCCAGTTTCTCAGGGGTAAAACTCATGGCATTGATGTTGTAACTCCTCATGGAGAGAGAATCTGCAGAGGCTTCTATGAATTCCAATATAGCTCTGAGGCAATCATCAATGAACATCATGGGAAGCTGAGTGTCTGGTTTGAAACTTGCCACTTTTTATAGCATTATGGACAATCTGAACTGCATGATGTGTTGTTCCTCCACCAGGCTGGGAGTCAGCAGAAATGATTCCAGGATACCTCAAGCACCAGAAGTCTAAGCAATACTGATAAGGATAGTATTCTTGTATGATTTTTGCATGAACCTTAGACACTCCATAGATGGTGTTTAGGTCTCTGAATACAGAGATCAGGGGTTGGGTTCTGAGGAGAAAGCTTTGTTAGTACTAGGCACAAAAAGTCTTAGACTGTGCTCTCCTACGATATCCAGAAGATTATGGAAACCAGTAATATTTACATCTCTTGCCAATGGTACATTTGCTTCTCCAACAGCACTTAGCAGGGTACTATAGTGAATGATCCATGTAATTTGATTGGTCACCACTATTTCCGAAGGTTCTTATAATCCAAGATATCAGAATAAATAAATGGCCTACTGTAGAAAACATGATCAAGGGGTTTTCTAATGTTGGACAAGATCACATTGTCCTTTTCAAATTGTTTCCTCAAAAGTTTAGCAATTCCCACACCAAGTTGTCCAAGACCCCCCTGTAATCAGTACATGTGGATGCTCTGTATCAGAAAAAGATACAGAATGAAAAGTGGAATCAGATGGAACTTGGCGAGGTGAAATATCCAGAAATCGGGAGGTACTATGGAAGTTGTACCAGGCTGACAACTCGAGGCAACAACTGAACTGGCATTTTTCTCCTTCAAGTATCCCTTCCCAGCCGTCCCTTTCAACGCTGCCTCCCCGCCAGATGCTCTAGAATTTGGATTCGCTCATTTCACCTTCTGGGCAGGTCTTTCTCTATACCGCCCCCTACCCAGCCAGGACTTATAGCTTTTGAATTTGGACACAGGAACTGCTCCCTCTGCCACTGGGCTAGAGTAGACTCAGCACAATGCAGGAGGCAAAGTGAAGGCCTGAAGAAGAGAAATCTGCCTCAGGGAAAAATCCTCAGCCAAAAGGAAAGAGAGGAGAGTGATATCACCAAAGGGTAACAGAATTCTGAAGAAGACAGGAGAAAGGAAAAGAAGGTATTGTTACCAAGCAATCAGGCTCAGTCCTGAGCCTCCACACTTAGGCCTCTGCCTCTTGCATTTTCCTGGCTTTCTTCAACACACAATTCAAATAGCACCTTCTGGAGGAGGCCTTTCCCAAGTATTCAATCCCTGAGTTCCTATGATCCAATAGCCATGTTTTGTCTTATCTTGAAGGGCCCAGTCCTTCATACCACTTCTTAGCCCACTCCACATTATGCCCTGCATGTAAACCGTTCTGGTCTTTCCTGCTCCCTTTTATGTGTTGTCTCTTCTCTGTGTTTGTTTGTTTGTTTGCTTGGTTTTGGGCAATGAGGATTAAGTGACTTGCCCAAGATCACTCAGTCAGTAAGTGTCAAGTATCTGAGGCTGGATTTAAACTCAGGTCCTCCTGACTCCAGGACCAGTGCTCTATCCACTGTGCCACCTAGGTGCCCCCTGTTGTCTCTTCTCAACAGAGTGCAGACTCTTCAAGGTCAAGAACTATGTTGCTTGTTTGTATAAGCATTGCTAAGCCTGTAATTGTAAGCCTGTAATGAATGCTTTATCTATCTACACTATTGAATCCCCCATTCCCTTTGCTTTCTTCCTGAAATTCTTTCCATCTACCTGGCATACTTTTTGTACATATGTAGCATACACAGTTATTTACATGTTGGTGACCTTATTAGAATCTGAGATCCTTGAGGGAAGGAACAGTATTATTTTTTTTTTACTTTTCTTTATATTTCCACCCATTATTATATTGTCTAGAACAGTCACTTAATCAGTGCTTATAAACTGACACATAATGCACTGATAACAGTTGAGGGGGGCAGCTAGGTGGCACAATGGATAGGATGCTGGGTCTGGAGTCAGAGAGACTCATCTTCCTAAGTTCAAATCTAGCCTAAGACACTAGCTGTGTGATCCTGGGCAAGTCACTTAACCCTGTTTGCCTCCGTTTCCTCATCTGTAAAGTAAGCTGGAAAAGGAAATGGTAAACCACTCTAGTATCTTTGCCAAGAAAACCACAAATGGGTTCACAAAGTGTTGGACATGACTGAAAGGACTTGACAACAACAGCTGAGGGAGTCCA
The DNA here is from genome assembly GCF_019393635.1 of Dromiciops gliroides. Classification (NCBI taxonomy): domain Eukaryota; kingdom Metazoa; phylum Chordata; class Mammalia; order Microbiotheria; family Microbiotheriidae; genus Dromiciops; species Dromiciops gliroides. The sequence goes on along the minus strand of NC_057861.1, from coordinate 539,241,103 downwards.
GAAAAAGGCAGCATGATACAGTGGAAAATTAATAACTTATGAAAAGTCAGATGACCTGGGTTCAAATTCTAGCTCTCCTGTTTATTACTTGTATGTTCTTGGGTGGGTTAATTTAACTCTAAGCTAAGTAGGTAGAATAGTGCATATATTTAGATATGAAAGGGCCCTTTGGCATCATCAGTGCAGAGAGATTAATTGACTTGCCCAAAATCACACAAGTAGCAACTGGCAGATGACCTCTAAGATCCCTTTCAGCTCTAAATATATTATCACTTGACGGGCATACTGGCAGATAGATGTTGATTGGATTCGAGTGATTCGATTCAATCAAGCAACCAAACAAGCATTCATTAATTGCTCAATATGCACAGAGGATGGCACTGCGTGAAATACTGGGAATATAAAGATAAAAATCAAACAGACTCTGCCCTCAGGGTACTCTTTCATTCTACTGTGCATAGGAGAGAGCTGCAATGCACAAATATAAGTAAATTAAAACATGCAAAAATAAAAACAAAAAATAAAAAGTTCGTGGTCCACTAATAGCTGTAAGAATTTCAGGAATAGCTTCAGGGAGGAAAAAGTGTTTGAGTTGATCTTTTAAGAAAGCTGATGATTCCCAGAGGAATAGGTGAGGAGGGAGTGCATTCCAGGAAAGGAAGAATGGCATGTAAAAATGGATGTTATATAAGATAGAATTTTGAGTAGGAGGAAGAGTAGGCAAGTTTGGCTGAAATGTAGAAAATGTGGGGGAAGGAGAATAACGTATAATAAGTCTGGAAAGGTAAGCTACAACCAGATTGCAGAGGGTTTTAAATGCCAAATAGATGAGTTAGTATTATATCCTAGAGACTATAAGGAGTGACTGGGGGATTTTTAAGGAGGGGAGTGACATGGTCATATTTGGGGAAAAATGTCTTTGGAAGCTCTGTGGAGGACAAATTGGAGAGGGGGTTGATATAAGGTAGAAATCCCAAACAAGAAGTTATTGTAACCTTCCAGGTGACACATAGTGAGGCCCAGTGAGGGTGCTGACCATGTAAGTGAAGAGAAGGGAACTGATAATTAAAGAAATGGAAAAACTCAACAATTGGCTAATTTGTGGGATGGGGTCAGGGGAGGGAGAATGAAAAGTTGAGGATAAATCTGAGATTCAAAACTTGGGTCAATAAAGAATGGTACTGACTTTTACATTAATAAGGATATTAGGAAGAAGACTGAGTGTGGGGAGAAAAGATGATGATTGCTGTTGTAGAAATACTGAGTTTAAGATATATCTATAAGGCATCCAGATCAAAGGATCCAATAGAAACCTGATGATGTAAGACTAAACTTCAATAGAGAGAGTAGAACTAGATATATAGATATGGGACTAATCTTCATAGAGATGATCATTGAAACCATTGGACATGAGTTTTTAAAAATATATACTTTTTATTTTCTCAATTACATGTAAAAAACAATGTTTAATACATATTTTTTTAAATTGATTTCCAGATTCTCTCTCTCTCTGTCTCTCTGTCTCTGTCTCTCTGTCTCTGTCTCTGTCTCTCTCTCTCTCTCTCTCTCTCTCTCTCTCTCTCTCTCTCTCTCTCTCTCTCTCTCTCAGTCTCCCTCCTTCCCCTCTACCATCCCTGAGATGCTAAACATTTGATATAGGTTATACATGTGCAAGAAGGTGATGAGACTGCTAATTGAGATAATAAAAGAGAGAAGAGAGCTCAGGACAGAGTCATAATGGCAGATACCATTATGGGAGGAGGGCAGAGAACATAAATCTCAACATTTATTTGTTATATTCTTAATATGTGTATACATTGTCTCTTCCCCCTGCCCCCAGACTATAACCTTCCTCAGGACAGGGGCTATTTTGCCTCTGCCTTTGAATCCCCAATGTTAGCACAGAGCAAGCAAGCCTGTGGTTACTTACAGACCAGAAAACAGGCCAGGGCAGTGTAGACCATAACTCTCCTTAAATCATAACACCTTAAACACGCTGAAGCTTGGGACACTACATCCTGGAAGTAATGCCCCACTTTAAGAAGGCGTTAAAAGTCAAAAAATAGGCTAGATAAATGAGCAGACAGAAAAGAACTGCAGAAAATAGAAAGTTTCTTTGGTGACAAGGAAGACCAAAATACACCCTCAGAAAAAATTAACAAAATCAAAGCTCCTACACCCAAGGCTTCCAAGAAAAATAGGAATTGGTCGCAGGCCATGGAAGTGCTCAAAAGGGACTTTGAACATAAGATAAGAGAGGGAGGGGAAAAAATGGAAAGAGAAATGAGAGTGATGCAGGAGGGTCATGAAAAAAAAGTCAACAGCTTGAAAATCCAAATGGAAAAGGAGATATAAAAGCTCTCTGAAGAAAATAATTGCTTAAGAATTAGGATTGAGCAAATGGAAGCTCATGACTTCATGAGAAATCAAGACACAATAAAGCAAAACCAAAAGAATGAAAAAATAGAGGGTGATGTGAAATATCTCCTTGGAAAAACAACTGACCTGGAAAACAGATCTGGGAGAGATAATTTCAAAATTATTGTACTACCTGAAAACCATGATCAAAAAAAGATCTTAGACATCATCTTCCAAGAAATTATCAGGGAAAATTGCCCTGATATTCTAGAAGCAGAAGGTAAAATAGAAATTGAAAGCATACACTGATCACCTCCTAAAAGAGATACCAAAATGAAAACTTCCAGGAATATTATAGCCAAATTCCAGAACTCCCTGGTCAAGGAAAAAAATATTGCAAGCAGCCAGAAAGAAACAATTCAAGTATGGTGGAGCCACAGTCAGGATAACACAGGATCTAGCAGCTTCTATATTAATGGATTGGAGGGCTTAGAATATGATATTCCAGAGGGTAAAGGAATGGGATTACAACCAAGAATCACCTACCAAGCAAAACTGACTATAATATTTCAGGGGGGAAAATGGGAATTGAATCAAAGAGGACTTTCAGGCATTCATGATGAAAAGATCTGAGCTGAATGGAAAATTTGACTTTCAAATACAAGACCCTAGAGAAGCATAGAAAGGTAAACAGGAAAAAGAAATTATGAGGAATATTAAAAGATTAAAATGTTTACATTCCTACATGGGAAGATGATATGTCTAATGCATAAGAACTTTCTCAGAATTAGGGCAGATGATAGGGATAAATTTAGACAGAGGGAACAGGTGTGAGTTGAATGTGAAGGAATGGTATTTTAAAAAATATAAAATTAGGAACAGCTAGGTGGTGCAGTGGATAGAGCACTGGCCCTGGATTCAGGAGGACCTGAGTTCAAAGCCAGCCTCAGACACTTAACACTTACTAGCTGTGACCCTGGGCAAGTCACTTAACCCAAATTGCCTCACAATATATATATATATATACACACATATATAATTAAGGGGTGAGAGGAATGCACTGGGAGAAAGAGAAAGGGAGATGTGGAATGGGGTAAAGTATCTTACATAAAAGAAGGAAGAAAAAGCTTATGGAGTGGAGGGGAAGATGGGGAAGGTGTGGAGGAGTGAATGAGCCTTACTCTCATCATAATTGGCTCAAAGAGAGAATAAAATCACACCCAATTGGGCAGAGTAATCTATCTAACCCTGCAGGGACGTAGAAGGGGAAGGGGATAAGGTTGGATGGGTAAAAGAAGGGATGGCAGATTGGGGGAGGGGGCAGTCAGAAACAAAACACTTTTGAGGAGGGATAGGGTGAAAGAAGATAGAAAATAGAATAAATATGGGAAGAGAATAGGATGGAGAGAAACACAATTAGCAATAATAATTGTGAAAAAAATTTTGAAGCAAAGGCAAGAGCAATGTAAGATGGCGATGATGATAATGTTAGACTGATTGATGAATGGATGGATTGATGATTATTGGATGAAGATGGGAATTAATTGATGAGGATTGATTGAATGGTACTTTGCTGGGCTATTGTGAAGAAAATTGTCAGGTATAAGGTACTATATAAATATTATCTATTACTGTGGTCACAATAATCAACCTTATGGCTTTATTGTAAGGAAATCTCTCTTTAACATAATATATAAATGTAGTTTACTATATAAAATGATGAGCAGGATGCTATCAGAAAAATCTGGGAAGACTACATGAGCTGATATAAAGTGAAATGTACTGTATACAAAATAACAGCAATATTGTAAGATGATCTGCTGTGAATGACTTAGTTATTTGCAGCAATATAATGATCCAAGACAACTTTGAAGGATTTAAGAAAAATGTAATCTATCTACAGAATGGGAACTGATTTATCTGAATATAGATTGAAGCTCTTTTTGCTAGTTCCTTTATCTGAAGTTTTGTTTTTGTCTGTTTTCTTTCACAACTTAGCTAATGTGGAAATGTTTTACATGACTGTACATGTATAACTTATATTGAATTGCTTGAGGTCTTAAGTGGGGCTGGGGAGGTGTAATGGTTGAAGTGACACCACCTGCTGGAGAGTTACTGTAGGAGAGCTCCACCATGAGGAGAAGGCATCTGAGGGCAAGCCATGAGGCTTTTCCTTGGTGTCAGGAAATGACGTTTGCTCATGGGAACTGTTTATCAAAGCTACCAGCCAATTAGCTTGGAGCTGTGTGTGCATGTAGATGGGATGTTCCCAGGTCACAGGCAGCTTCTGGAAGGAAGGAAGAAGTGTTGGTCATTTTGGTTCCTGACCTCACGATGGCAGGTTGGATGATGGGGTCTCTTAGAAATAGTTACCTTTCTCTCTGATCATTAGATGTTAATGCTCTTTAATACATACTTAAATACTCTTGATAAAGCATCTAACTTATTTGGTGACCACTCATTAGATATTTTAGACAGTATAGCTAGAATTTTAGCTCCTTATAGAGGGAGGGAGGAAGAGAATTTGGAAGACAAAGTTTTTAAAAATTGATGGTGCAGGAGAGAGGTGGAAGTGAAAAGAGGAACAGAAAAATTATGATTGCTTTGCAAAGACACTTTAATCATAAAATAAGAATGTGTGTGGGCTAAAACAGGTCATACCAAGTGTCTGGAAGATGTTGACCATGAGAAGTAGGGCATAGAGAACAAAATACTGTTTGCCCAGCTCCTAGCATAGCATCTGGAATATAGTAAGTGCTTAATAAGTGGGGGTTTTTATTTATTCATAAATATAAACCCAATAACAATATATAAAGGATAACTTTTATATATTAAAAGAAAATTTGGGAATGTAGGTTGCCATATCAAACAGTAAGGGTGGGGGTGGTGAATGTGCAAACAAGTTGAAAAGATGTAGGGATCAAAGCTTCATTGAATTAAAGCTAGAAGGGACCTTAGGCATTATCTCTTTTTTATTATTTTTTTTTTTAGTGAGGCAATTGGGGTTAATTGACTTGCCCAGGGTCACACAGCTAGTAAGTGTTAAGTGTCTGAGGCCGGATTTGAATTCAGGTACTCCTGACTCCAGGGCTGGTGCTCTATCCACTGCGCCATCTAGCTGCCCCTTAGGCATTATCTCTTGATTTGACTCCTGAGCAAACTGAGTTCCAGAAAAAAATAATAACTTGCCCAAGGTTATACACACACACACACACACACACACACATATATTCTTTCTATTGTCTCATGATGTTTCTGATTTGTATGCTGATGAGATTACAGTTACCTAGTACGGATATGACTAGAGCAGAAGTAGTTATCTTATTCCTGTACCATGAGAGAGAAAAAAATATATACACATTTGTAGAAAGTAAGCAGTCCTCCCACCCTTCTCCAAAGGAGATTTTTTTTTATTCCTGCCATGAGATGAAGCAGGAAGTTGAGGCCTAACTCCTCAATGAGAGGAGGTACTGAATGAGAATGATATCTATTTGATTCCTTTTTGTTAATCTAGGGGATATGACTGGGTTCAATATAACTTCTCATCACTGTGTCTTTTTGAGGGAAGGAGAACCTCAAGCTTGACCCCTTTCCTGCCAAGTACTAGTTCCATAATGCACACACATATGGCAATTATTGAAGAAAAACCATTGATCCAAATCAGTAGCAAAACAGAAATCAGAGAAGGTATACATAGGAGAATATATACCAGCTAATACAGAGTTAAGGAACTCTCCCGTTGGGAGCAAGGTGACTCATCTCAACCAAGAAAGAGGCCTAGAGAGAAATCCCCCTAAATATCTCCTGTAAAAAGCTGGAGAGACAAAATGGAGATTGCCAATTCCTCTCATATCTTCCCAATCTTTCCCTTCAGCACCCACAAGTAGGGTTGGCTTCTTCCATCTTCTTTCTTGAAGCCAGAAGCCAGAATCATCCAAATTGACTCTATGTTTGAAAAGTCCCAAAGAAGACTGAAAAAGACTGGAACTCTTCCCAACTCTGCCCCATGCGTCACCCAGGGTAAAGCATTTATCTCTGCCAATATGGAGAGATTCTCACACCAGTGAACTTTGGGACAGGAGTTACATAAGATTTGCAAAGTATTTTATACATATTATCTCATTTAATCCCTACAACAACCCTGGAAGACAGGTGCTATTAATAAGTCCATTTTGCAGATGAGGAAACTGAGGCTGAAAAAAGGTTAAGTGATTTACCTGGGATCATACAGCTAGTTTCAAAAAAAAGATTTCAAGTCAGGTCTTCATGACTCAAGGTTCAACATTTGTTCTCTCTGGCTCTAATAGTTATTCTACTGCCACTAGAGAGACCCTTAGGTTAAAAGGGATATTAGCAGGTGTTGAAAAAGACATATTTAAGTGTCAAAACAGGTTTTTAAAAAAACTGTGGAATTAAAAGAAATGAAATGACAGAGCAGAGGAAGAGTAGTACATCATGGTATAATAATAAAAGTACCATCAAACATTTAGTCAGGAGTTCAGATTTGATGCTAAGACTTAGTTTTCTGACCATTGACAAGTTACTTAGAATATCTTTCTTTCTTTCTTTCTTTCTCTCTCTCTCTCTCTGATAAAGTGCAGCTAAGGATACAGTACTTTATATAAAACAAAAACTACTTTTAAAAAGATGGAGCCTTAGAAAAAAACGAGCAGCATGCTGAACCAGAGTTTTTGTTTGTTTATTTTTTTCTGAGTTTTCCTCTGAATACAGGAAGGCCAGCCATTCTATGACAAGCAAAGATGAGCCATCATGCTAAGCAGATTGGGCAAATATTCATGGTTACAGGCCATAATATAAAAGATCAAAGGGTATAAATAGATAATCTTCAAAGGAAAAAAATCCTAGCTATCGACAATCACCTAAAAATGCTCTAAATCACTAAAAATTAAAGAAATACAAATTAAAATAATATTGAGCTTCAACCTCAACCTATCACATCAGCAAAAGTGTCAAAAGAGGAAAATGATGAATGGCCATAGGAAAACAGGTATAATACTGCACTGTTGGTGGAGCTGTGAATTGGTTCAGGCAATATGGAAAGCAATTTGATACTATTCCTAGAAAGTTACCAAACTGTGCCTACCCTTTCACTCAGTTATATCACTACTGGGTCAATGCCTAGAAAGAAATAAAAGAAGAAAAAAGTACCTATGTATACAAAAATATTTATAACACTTCTTGATAGCCAAAAAAATGGTGTCCTCCTATTGTGGAATAGGTAAACAAATTGTGGTAGAGCAATATAATTGAATATTATTATGCACTAAGAAATGAAAAAAATAGACAATTTCAGAGGAAATTGGGAAAGCTGTGAACTGATAAAGAGCTAAGTGAGCAAAACTAGGAGAACAATGTATGCAATGCTAACATCACAAAGAAAAACAATTTTGAAATATTGTAGAAGTCAGATTAGTGCAATGATAAACTATGAATCCAAAAGAATGAACATGAAAACTACCTCTCACCTCTTGACACAGAGAGAAAATAGAGAGACATATTTTTTGGACATGGCTAATGTAGGAAATCATTTTGTAGTACTATGTAGGTATATATTAAGGCATCCATTTTTTATTTGCTTGGTGGGGAAAGAAGTAGTGGGAGGAACAAATTAATTGAAAACTGCTTGTTAAGTTAAAAAAACTAATAAATAATACACTTTAAAGGAGGGAAGAAGAAAACTGGTCATAAGGTTGAAGGGCAGGGGGAAGTAAGAAGCCTTTAGTTATGCCTCTCCATCTAATGACTCCCTCTGGGACCATTTCCCTTTGTTAAACCATTAACAAACCTAATAAAGCTACAGTATGAGGAGGCATCATTACAAGAAAGGGTCTGTGATTTTATTAGCAAAGAGAAGCATTGGTGGGAATTGCCTGACAATCAGAGAAGCCAAAAGACTTATCCAGAGCCATGGAGCTATCAGAGGCAGGATTTCAGCCTAGGTCTTACTATTCTAAGCCCAATAATCTATTCATTACCTCACAATGCCTCTAGGCATCATTAACTAATAAGAAAAAAAATGTCAACCCTTCTTTATTCACCACATTGGTTGTCATCTTAACAATAGGCTTTAGAATTCACAGTCCCAGCCTTAGATTTCCATATGTTGCGAGGGAAGTGTGGATGTGTTAAGCTAACTTGAAGTATTTAGTAATCATAACAGCTGTTACTTTAATGTAAACAAATCTGTCTATAACAGACAAGCCCCCTTCCCTCTTGGTTCTCTGAGAACCAGAGTGGAACAGTTCTGGATATCAGAGTTGAGAACAATAACTTATACTGCCCATCAAGTCTCCATGCTAAGTCCAGCATGAATATAATGATACCACCACCCCCATTCCTGAAAGCGACCATAATGCTACCTATGAGTGGCAAACCAGCCCAAGTCAAATTTTCCATCCCAATGAGCAGTGGGATAAGGTTCTCTCTATTCAGCCTGGGCAATAGGGAGACCCAGTCTCAAAATAAAATAAAATTTTAAAAATATACATATGTACTATTCTAAACAAATGCATATATGAAAGTTTAACATTTAATGGAATATCAGAGTTGAATATATCTCAGAAGACATGTAGTCCAACACATACCTGAAAAATAGTTCTATCTACAACATACCTCCAAAATGGCCATTTATTCTTTGAATGAAGATCTCCAATGAGAGAGGACCCACTGCCTCCTATGGCATTTAACTCATTCCGTTTTTGGATTGTTGTTGTTCATTCTTCTTTCTTGAAGAGGACCAATGTCATTATGGTGGATGTATTGATTTGCAAGTGAATTGGATTTAAGTGAGGTATAGTTGAACAAAATAATCAGTCTCACTCTCTCTTCCAGAGTCATCAAAGTCCAGTGGCAAGATAAAAGTCAAGAAAACTGGTGTTGGCTCAGGTTGCAGTGTTTGACCTTGGTGCCTTTGATGTCTGACCAAGCTCTAAGCACTCCAAAACACTAGAACACTTCATAAAGTAATAGGTTTCAAAGTGTGTTCTTTATAACTTGGACCGCTCCTACCTTTCTGGTCTTCTTATACCCTATTCCCCTCCCCCACAATGTGACCCAGAGACATCGGCATTTATCCAAGCCAATAGAAAATGGAAATCAGAGAAGTTATGCACAAGAGGATATACCAGAAAACACACAGGGAATGAATTCTCACTGGGAGCAAGACATCTCGCATCAACCAAGAAAGGTAAGAAAAAGAGACATAAGAGAAGTGTCAGCTCTTATATATGTCAGCTACTTCCAAAAGTCTTTCTCTTCCTTCAGAGACCTTTTTTTGAAGAGAATCTGGGAGCATGTGTCTTCACTCTAAAAGATGGAAGCCAGAAGACCAAGTAACTCTCCTCTGTCAAGTTCTTGGCAATTCCACCCCTCACAAAGTCTTGGAACACTGAGTAATCAGTCTCCACAAATGAAGAGAGTCTTATGCAAATAGCTTTTGAGCCCCTGGTTATATTAGCACAGTGCCTGTCACCTGGTAGGTGCTGAATAAATGCTTATCTGTCAACAAACTGACTACTAGTATTCAAGGTGTCAGGGAAGTCAGGAGAAATTCATGCCCATCAGATTGAATTTAGAATTCTGTGATGAAATAAACAATGGAAAATTTTAAAAATTGAAGGACAGATCTTATAGAAAGTCCCTAGCTAATGCCTTGGTCTATTCCTGTATTTAAAATGGTTTATTCTTTTCAACCCCTTTTTAAAAAAATATTCTTTGTAACAGCATTTGTCCCCCTGCTCAATGAAAGTCACCAAAATTTCAATACCTTGTATCTCCAGAGGAGCCTTTGGAATTTAACAGAGCTGCTCCTCCAACCATAAGGATTAACTTTTGTACTGCTTGGACCCGGAGAGCAGAAATGGGAGCAAAGTGTAAGACTATATTGTAGTAGTGGTGGTGGTGGTGGTGGTAGTTGTATAGTAGTTGTGTAGTAGTAATAACTAACATTTATATCATGCTCACTTTGTACCTGGCACTGTGCTAAACAATTTCCAATTATTATCTCATTTGAACCTCACAACAATTCTGTGAGGTGGTTGCTGTTATTTTATCCATTTTACAGATGAGGAAACTGAGGCAGGGTGACTTGCCTGGGGTCAATCTGCTAATAAGTGTCTGAGTACAAATTTGAACTCAGGTCTATCCTGACTTCTAGGTCCAACACTCTATTAACTCTGTGGCCTAACTATCTGCAGTTTTTCTACATCTCTATTGGCCTGTAATAACAGACTTTCTAATTTGGCAGGGCTTACTGGCATTTGTTCTCCACTCGCTTTAGATATGTCATTGAAGGTTCACTTTTATGCCATGATAAGAAATTAGAATATGTTTCCTTAAGTCAGGGACCATCTCATTTATGTCTTTGTAACTCCAGTGCCTTGAATGCCCCTGTACACAGTTATGTACTTTTAAAAATTCTTGCTTAGTTGAATTGAATTCCAGTGAAAAAAATCTATGTAAGAGACACACAGAGCAACAGAGACAGAGATAGAGATGGAAAAACATAGACAGAAATAAAGAGAAAGAAGGGAAAGACGGGGGAATTGTGAGAAAGGAAAGAAAAGACAGAGACACAGAGAAAGAGAGAAATACAGAGGCAGAGAAATAAAGAGAGAAAGACAGGTAGAAGGGAAAGAGGGGAAAAGGGCAAAAGGAGACAAGGAGAAGACAGAGACACAGAGAAAGAGAGAAAGACAGAGGCAGAGAAATAAAGAGAGAAAGACAGGTAGAAGGGAAAGAGGGGAAAAGGGCAAAAGGAGACAAGGAGAAGACAGAGACACAGAGAAAGAGAGAGAGACTAAGACATACAGAGACAAAGGGAGAGAGAAAAACATGGGGAGAGAGAAGGGAAAGACAGGGAATGAAAGAAGAGGAGAGAGCAAAACAAACAGAGAGAAACACATAGAAAAGGGGGAAAGAGAAGAGAGAGACAGACACAGAGAGAAAAAAAACTTTTTTTTTTATTCAGGAGAGAAAACTTTTAAACAAACTTATGTGGGAAAACGTCAGTGCAAACAATTGCCTCCACTTGGACAATCATGTTGCATGATCTCCCTGGGACTCTAATAGAAGTTTTGTCTCCCTGAGAGCTGCCAGACAAGGCCCAGCATTAAATCTCCCAAGAGTCAGTAATCCAGATGCTCTAAATACAGCATGTGAGAAGTATTCATTTTCCATGTCAAAACCCGCTAAATATGTTTATTTCTTTTTAAATTCAGGCTGCTATAAATAACAGTGTGAGTTAGTCTCTGAAGTCTAGAAGGTTGTGGAGAGGTAAGGACAGATCAGGGATGCAGCATTTATTTAAAGTGAACTTTGGGAACAGCAGCATCATAACTTCTGAGAACTTGAGAAATAGAATTTATTTCACTCTAATACTTGGTGGCTGAGAGAGGCAGTAGTATTTTAGCCTTGTCTTAAAACAAAAGCAAATACAAACAACAACACTCTTCTTCTTCTTCTTCTTCTTCTTCTTCTTCTTCTTCTTCTTCTTCTTCTTCTTCTTCTTCTTCTTCTTCTACTTCTGCTTCTGCTTCTTCTGCTTCTGCTTCTGCTTCTGCTTCTGCTTCTGCTTCTGCTTCCTCTTCTTTCCTTCTAGAGAGCAAGGGCAAACTCTTTTTGACTTCTAACTTCCCTCTCACATTATAATCCCAACTTTCATTCTCCCTTCCCTGTTCTGTTAGTTATCAGAATGGGCCTAATGAGGACATGAATAAGGAAAAGGGAGTTATTATTGTTCCTTCTCTTTCTGTCACCTCACACTCTTCTTGGACCCCATATCTGGAACCACTGACTGGAGTTTGACCTCAGACTTATGTGGAAGAGAAGGATTTATGCAAATGGTTAATTTATCATGCACTCTGCCTACCAGGCACCAGTGGCCTTCATAATAGCCAAGACTCACAGCTGACTCATGCTAAAATCCTTGTTAGTCTTCCTTCTAATGATTGCTTTAGGCATTTGCTAGGTGGGCAAGGTCAATTAACTTTAAGATTTAGATATACTGAGGGGCCAAAAAGGTTGTTCTAGTAGGTACAAATCACCTGCCCAATTAAAAATGGATTCGAAACATATAAAATAATACTACAGATTTGAAACTCTAATCTAATAGCGTTGCTCCTTTCTAAATTGGGGAATGCTATGCATCAGGGTATCTGACAGGCCAACTAGGTCTCTCATTGTTTTGTGTTGTTGAATTATTTCAGTCCTGTGACTGAAATAACTCTGTGACCCTGTTTGGGGTTTTCTTGGCAGAGATACCAGTGCAGTTTGCCATTTCTTTCTCCAGCTCATTTTACAAATGAGGAAACTGAGGCAAATAGGGTTAAGTGGCTTGCCCAGGTTCGCACAGCTATTATTATTGTTGGGTATTTGAGGCAGGATTTGACTCCACGGCCAGCACTCTGCCCACCGCACCACCTCACTGCTGATTTCTCTCTTGGGCATGGTCTTTTTGCCAGACTCAAAGACAATTCCCAATAATACTGAGAAGCATGAAATTCCTGCTGTGCTTCCACTTGGAATCTTGAACAAAAGACAGGTGAGTCAATTGATGAAGACCAAATAAAGGATCATTCACTGCATTTTAGCATCTGTTGTTCTATAGAAAGTTTATTAGAACAGACCCATACATATACATATACAAACCACAGGCAGCTAGGTAGCACAGTAGATGAGAGTGCTAGACCTAGAGCTTTGTGTTGTTTTTCAAATCAGAGAAGCAAGTAGATCCTTAAAATAATTATTTCAATGTAAAAAAAGAGCCAAGAATTGTAGGGACCAAGGGGAAGAATTGATTCCAGTTTACAGTTGGCCAAATGTGAAGAGATTCCAATTCAATCCTTGTCATTTTTGTTGTGTTCTAAATGCAAGAAATGGGGGTCATCAAATGAAGGAACCAAAGTTAAGTTTCTAATCATTGTAATACTTAGCATTTAAATACCCCTTGAAGTTCTTACACCAAAGTGCTATACAAATACTATTTCATTTCATCCTCACAGCAACACTCCTAAGAAGATGCTATTAATATCTTTTTCTTTCTTTCTTTCTTTCTTTCTTTCTTTCTTTCTTTCTTTCTTTCTTTCTTTCTTTCTTTCTTTCTTTCTTTTTTTGGTGAGGCAATTGGGGTTAAGTGACTTGCCCAGGGTCACACAGCTAGTAAGTGTAAAGTGTCTGACGCCGGATTTGAACTCAGGTACTCCTGACTCCTAGGCCGGTACTCTATCCACTGTGCCACCTAGCTACCCCTGAGCTATTAATATCATTCCCATTTTATAAATAAGGAAACTGAGTCTCAGAGATGTTAAGTGAGTTGCCCAGGGCTACACAACTAGTAATAAATGTCTGAGGCAGGATTTGAACTTAGAACTTCCTGATTCCAGAAACATTATTCTACTAGCTGCCACTTCTTGCAAAGGGATGGGGTAAAGGGCCAAAGTTCTGTTCTGAATGTCACACAGGACAGAGCTTAGTTATAGGCATTAAGCACTTTGGTGAAAAAGTCTAACATTGCCTAAATTACAAAAATAACATTTTCTATAACCTTCAGTACTTATCAGTGGGCTTATTTCCAACAACAATTGTGCCTATGGTAGATACTCTTATCTAGAGGGATAGTCCCTATATTAGTTTTCATTTAGATGTATTGTGCAGATGAAAGATCAAGTCAGGCATGAATCTAATAACCTTGACAGTTTTCTATCGGTTGTGGGAGATATAGATTTTTACCTATAAAATATTAGTGCTTAAAAATCAAAGCTGTGGAACTAATATGTGATTTGAGCTGTCAAAAGTGGTTCGTAATAATAACTGAATTCCTAGAATCCATCATTGGCCAGTAGTTTTGTTGTTTTTTTTTTCCTTTCTTTTCTTTTCTTTTTTCTTTTTCTTTTTTTTTTTTAAATTCAGGAGCAGAATGAGAAACAGAGTTTAATCCAAGGGCCTTTGGTCAGCATTCCCCATTCCCTTGAAGCCTGCTGAACCTTCCCAACAGTGGGAAGGGGAAGATTAATAAGACATTTCTTCCTTTGCCTAATTAGCTACTGGAGCACCCACTATTGTCTGTATGTCACTCACCCCCCAAATTGTCCCAGAGATGAGAAACTCCATTGGTCAGGACCCAATTCAAAGACATAACTTATAAGCTATTAGAGATGTGTTTCCTTTTAATAGCCAGCCAGAGGTCACATCAATTCAAACAAAAGATACTTAATCAAGCAATATAGCAAATAATATAATAAGAAGAAGGCAGGCAATCCCAGGAGATGGGGTCATTAGCTTTGGTGATTTGAGGACAGACGAAGTGTACACTCTCCATCAGGTTATCAAACCACCAGCAGAGAGGGCACTGAGAGAGCATGTGTGATAAGGGAAAGCATACACATAATGAATATGCATGAATTGAAACATTGCCTAAAGGATACATGTGCACAAGGAACATATGCGTTCAGAACACATATATGTAGAGAAACACACCAAGTTACCTCAAGTTTTCTCATGAATTTTACAGATAACTTGGATAGAAGATTCTTTTCCCCTTTGAATTATCAACTAATTTAAGTCTAGTCCTTTGTGAGTGACACACAGCTGGGAAAGAAATATGAAGCATTGCCTCTTCACATAAGCAACTTATAATTCCTAAGTTATAGAGATACGACTCAGTATTAGAGAACAATAAAATAGAGTATTGTACATAACCAAGACTCTAGTGATGTGTGGAAGAGTTTCAGTGCTATATAAGTTATGAGAAGAAAGAGGCTGATATGAGCTACAGTAGCTCAATATAGTCTTATGGAAAGTATAGAACTTACATTTCATCCAGAAGGAAGGTTAGTGGGCTAGTCTGATGAATCATTCAGTCTGGGCCTGGGTTTAAATGACAATGCCCTATGGGTCACAAGGCTAAAGATGGTTTTTTGTTTGTTTATTTGTTCTTTTGGGGGGGGTGGCAATGAGGGTTAAGTGACTTGCCCAGAGTCACATGGCTAGTAAGTGTCAAGTGTCTGAGGCCAGATTTGAACTCAGGTCCTCCTGAATCCAGGGCCAGTGCTTTAAAGTGGCTATCCCATTGAGGATACCTATGCCTAAACCTTCCTGTACTCTGAGGTCTTCGGTAGGAGCCACCAATATCAAATATGTGTGTCAAAATGCAAGACACTAAATGTTACATAACCAACCCCAAACTTCCCTTATAGGAAGATTTTATTCTTAATTTTTTTAAATGATATTTTTTGTTTATATGGGTAGCTAGGTGGCACGGTGAATAGAGTGCCAGCCTTGGAGTCAGGAGGACATGAGTTCAAATCTGACCTCAGAAACTATGTGACCCAAAACAAGTCACTTAACCCTGTTTGCCTAAATTTCTTCATCTGTAAAATGAGATGGAGAATGAAATGGCAAACCACTCTAGTATCTTTGACAATAAAATCCCAAATGGAAGAGTCAGACATGACTGAAACAACTGAACAATGAATATATTTGTTTTTATATCACCAACATTTCCCAATATATCCTTCATTCATATGAAATTATTTATCATATTGTTTGGGAAAAATTACCATACTCTTTAAATCCGACTCTATGTAATTAAAGTTTGTTCATAGCTAGAATGTTTCCTGACTCCAGTAGTTCTCTGGGAATGCTGGAGTTGTATTTTGGGTTCCCCCAGGTCCTGGATCCACTCAAAACCATTCTTGTTTTGAGTTACCACACCCAGAACTTGGTGATGATCTACCCAAGCTTCTGTTTTGGGTTCTCTTGTAATTTGTTCAAGTCACCCTCTTGGCAATTTTTTTTTACTATGTGCCTAAATTCTACATAATGTAAACCTTACAGAGCCTGGACAAGAAGGAGCCACATCTCCTTTCCATCTGACTCACCTCACCAAACAACCTAATAAATTTCTTTCTAAAACTTTCAAATTTTGGGATTTGTTCTCACAAACAATATGCCCCTCCCAGACTCATCCCTTATAACAAAGAACAAACAAACAAGCAAAAATAAAATTGCTCCACAAAACTAAACAATGCCTCAACTAACACTACCATTTTATGTATTGTTCCATGACTATAGTCACCCACCTCTGCAGAAAGAGGAAGGAACTCCATTTTCATGTCTTTTCAAAGTGTCTGTTTTTTATTTTTGTTGTTATTCTTTGCATTTACACTGATTTAATCATGGGGTTTATAATTTTCCTGGTTCTACTTGCTTCACTTTATATAACTTCCTTTAAGTCTTTTCATAGTTCACTGTGTTCATTATTTCTTTATCCCCCCCCCGGTATAATAATATCATTTTGCATTAAATTTATGTATCTATTTCCCAACTAATGAACCCCTGTTTTGTTCAAGGGAGAGGTTTTTAAGGAGCATGATGGATTTGTGACTTTTCTTGGGAAGAGGGAGGGAAGGAGACTAGGGAAACTTCTGGTATGAGGGCCATGGCTTCTATCTTTTGGGCGTCTAGGAACTGAGTATGAATCATATGCCCTTTCCACAATGGGGATTATGGATTTGGGGTTTCTGAGCTATTTCCTAGGCTATTAATCTTCTATAGTAGATTTCTGAATGAATGAGAGGGAGGTGGGAAGAATGTTCTGGGAATAAAAAGCAATAAGAACAAAGACAGGTTGGGGGTGGACTAGGACATGAGTAAAACACAAGCAGAAGACAGTAAAGGGTTAATAATAATAATAATAATAATAATAATAATAATAATAGCTAATATTTCTAGAAAGTCTTTTGTTCTACAAAGCATTTCCTTTACAACACCTTCCTCCTATGAGAGACATAAAACAAATATTTATTATGCCCATTTTGCAAATGGGGAAACTGAGGCCCAGATCATCCAAATGACTTAACCAAAGTCCCATATCTGGCAAATACTAGAAGAGTGATTCAAAGTCTAGCCTTCTGATTCCAAATTTAGGGTTCTTTTCTCTCTACTATGCTTCCTTTCATCGGCTGATTTAGGATGAGAGGGTAGACAAGAAAGAGGCTATCCTTAGAGTTAGGTAGACTTGGGTACAAGTCTTTCCTCTGACATCTAGGGGTTGAGTGACCCTGGGTGAGTCACCTAAAATGTCAGTGATCCAAGAAGATCTCTAAGACCATACGTTCAAAGGTGCTCTGTATTAGTAATAGAATTCCTTAACCAGGAATTCCCTATATAGATGAAAGCACAGGTGAGGTCTATAACCACCACCACAACAGTCCAAGATGGAGGTATAGCATCCAGGATACATTGAACCCTAATGATTTTTTTTTTTGCTGGGCAATGGGGGTTAAGTGACTTGCCCAGGGTCACACAGTTAGTAAGTGTCAAATGTTTGAGGTCAGATTTGAACTCAGGTCCCCCTGAATCCAGGGTCAGTGCTTTATCCACTGTGCCACCTAGCTGCCCTGAGCCCTAATAAATTTCTAAGACTAGCAAAGTTCTTATATGTGAAATTGAGCATTTCTCATTCCTAGAAATGAAAGAAGACACGGTATAGTGGATAGAATGCTGGACCTGCAGTCAGGAAGACCACCTATGTATCTATGAACAAGTGATTTAACATCTTTCAGCCTGAGGCAGCTCCCTAAGACTTGCCTATTGAATTAAGCAATGGTTTGCTATCAGGCTTGGTAGATCATTGTTACTGTTTTTTTGTGTCTAACCCTTCATGACCCCATTTGGGATTTGATTAGCAAAGATGCTGGAATGGTTTGCCATTTCCTCCTCTGGCTCATTTTACAGATGAGGAAACTGAGGCAAACAGGGTTAAGTGATTTGCCCAGGAACACACACTTAGTGTCTGAAGTCACATTTGAACTCTGGTCTTTCTGACTCTAGGCCCAGTGCTCTATCCACTATGCTACTAAAGCTGCCCCAAGTCTTGGTAGGAGGTATTCCCAAAACAATAAACTTATAAAGTCCTTATAAGAAGTGAAATTTTGACTCAGAGCTAGTTATTTTCATTTTAAGGATTTGAACATCTTGCTGCCCATGGTTCACAACCTGTGGATTTTTGCTAAAAAGGTATTTCTCATAACGTATTGGGGCATCTTTTATTGTTGTTACGGACTTTAAAACTAAGAAATCAAATAAGATGTCTGGGGAAAACCAGTAACAATGTGACCTTAGGTATGACTTTTATCCTTTCACAACCTCCTTACCCATTCATTGCTCAAGGATTAGTAGAAGGCTGAATGATCTAATGCCTGTGTAATGGCATCAGGTCATCAGCTGAAAGGTATTAGATGAATTCCAAAATGGTAACTAGAATAATGAAGTAATGACTCACTGTGTCCCTCACTCTGGAGTGACTGGAATTTTGGAAAAGAATTCTTGGCTCTTCTGACAAGTGTTTTGGCAGCCTCATTTCTTAGGACGCTCACTTTTCTCATAAGATCGTTAGATATGGGATATTGGATCCAATCAGTCTAGTATTCTGTCTATGAGAAGGATTCAAGGGCATTTGATGGGAGAATATGATTACTTTCTATTACATTAGCTTAAAAGATTAAAGAAGTACCCGAAATATCCCAAACTTTAATAACCTGTTTATTAATTTATGATGATGATAATGATAATAAAATAGCCAATATTTATATAATGCTTTAAGGTTTGCAAGCAATTTACATGTATTGTCTTATTTGATCCTCAAAATACCTCAGAGAAATAGATGGGATTATGATTTTCATTTTACAGATAAAGAAACTGAGGCTAAAAGAGATTAACTGACTTGTCCAAGGTTACATAGATAGGAAGACACTGAGGTAAGTTTTGAACATAGGTCTTCCTAACTACAAGTTTGTCACTCTATTCACTACCACCTGGGATTCCATTTGGGTCTAAAAATATTTGTCTTCATACTGTCCTCATACATCTAATAGCTTTACCCACCCAGTAGCTTTCTCACTTTGATTTCTTTTATCTGTTGTCAGATAAAATTTGAAAGGCACAGACTGCCCTTACACTATCCTAATTCTGTTATTGGTTTACTCTTTACCTTTGGGTGAGGGTCTTAACCATGTTGGAGTGATCAGAGCTTTGATCTGATGTGGATAAGAAACAATGTTTTATTTTGTTCCCTCCATGCTCTTTTATTTGCTTTTACTTCTTTTTCTCCTCAGAAAAGTAGCATCCTGCCTCTCATTCTTCCTCACCAACTTAAAAATAAAAGGCTGAATCTCCTTCCCACTCATCCCCTCAGATTGTACCCTATTCTACCTCCCTTCTCTGAGATGAAAATATTGCTATTGGGGCAGCTAGGTGGTGCAGTGGATAGAGCACCGGCCCTGGATTCAGAAGGACCTGAGTTCAAATGCAGCCTCAGACCCTTGACACTTACTAGCTGTGTGACCCTGGGCAAGTCACTTAACCCCAATTGCCTCACCAAAAAAAAAAAAGAAAATAAAGAGAAAAAGAAAAAGAAAATATTGCTATAGTTTGACTCTATTCTAGAATGACACCATTGGCATCCATTATACCTACTACACATGGAATTTGGAATCAAGGTCTATCTCTGAATCATGCTCCCATCATTTGCTAGCTTTGTCACCCTAGGCAAGTCACATAGGTTTTTAATTGATCTGGGTTTCAATTTCCCCATTTTAATAATAATACTTGTTCTATCTCTCTTGGAGGTATTGTGAGATAAATAATAAATAGCTTAGAAAGAAAATAATAGAAAAGAAGTGCTTTAATAAAAGTAGTATTAAATGTTATGAATTCCACAAACTTTTAAAATTCATTCATTCATTCTTAACCTTTATTTTTTTTTAATTTTGAGTTCAAAATTCTCTCTCTTCCTCTAGCCCCTCTTCCATCCATGGAGAAGACAAGCAACAGGATGCCCACTATCCATGTGAAGTCTTGCAAAACATACTTTCATATTAGCCCAAAATAGCAAGAAAAATAAAGTTTAAAAAAGTATCCTTCAATCTGCAATCAAAATTTACCAATCCTCTCTCTTGATGTGGATATTTTCATCATGGTTCTTTTGGAATTGTATTGATCAGAATATCTAAGTCTTTCATGGCTGATCATCATTACAGTATTGCTGTTAACATGTCTTCTGGTTTTGCTCACTTCACTGTGCATCAATTCATAAAAGTTTTCCCATGTTTGTTTTTTTGAAATCTCCTTATTTCTTATAATGCAACAGAATTCCATCATAATCATATAACACAACTTCTTTAGTCATTCCTCAATTTGTGGGCATCCACTCATGGACTTACTTTAAAAAAAACAACTCTATTTTAATAAAAATTGGTTTCCTTTGTAATCCTATATGCCTTGTGTATTTAAAAACATTTTTTTTCGGAGACAGGATCTATAGGTTTTACCAGACTTGCCAAGCAGCCCATAATACCAAAAAAAATAAGGTTAAGCCCCTCTGTGCTATATAAATGTAAGATATTTTTATGATTAATCCTCCACAGGCAGGTGAAAACCTTCTGCATCTTCGGGTCACTCATCCCTACTCGAATATCACAGAAATGAACAACAATACCCTGGTAAGAATCGGTTGTGTGTCCCCTCCCTCAGTTTTAACAGCAGTTTGCGTCAATTGATGGACAGATCCTTACAGAGATCAATTCACACCTGTACCCATATAGCAGAAATGCACATGAGAGTGGAAGGGAAGAACTAGGGAGACATAAATTCAATGCAACACAATTGCAATGTTGTGCCTGCCCACATTCTCCAGATTCCTAAATGCCTGATATATTGCAGTGGCAGGAGAATGATTGCAAGATACATACAGATATCTTCTAGCTCCTTTATTCTGTGAACTAATGCAGGCTCTGTTTTGTGAGCCCTTGCAGTGCTTCCTCTAGGGTCATTTCTGTAGCATCATATGCAAGCATGTAATTAACAATCTTTCATGAAGCACTCTTCCCCCCAATCTCTAGAGCTATTCAGGGATGAGTGAGTGAATCCCTAAAGTCTGTTACGTGCTTTCCATCATGCTCTCTAGGTCTGTGCTGGGACAGCTCCTTCAGGACCTGAGACTTCAAAGGGGCCCTTCAGCCCCTCTCTTGCCTTAGCAGTTCAGGTACCCATGAAAGTCATACTTTCCATGCTAATAATTAGGACAGATTGTTTAGGAGATTCATAGGAACTGACATCATAGTGCTAGACACTATGTGCTACAATGTGTGGGCTGCTGAGCTTGGAGTCAGGAAGACCTGAATGTGCATCTTGTCTCTAACATTGACTATTTGATCCTAGGTCAGTCATCTGACTTTTAATGCCTCAGGCAGTGCTGGAGGATCAATTAATCAGCAAGTATTTATTAAGTGCTTACCAGGCACTGTGCCAGAAGCTAGCAAAATGGAGACAAAAATTAGTTTTCCTTGCCTTTAAGGAACTTAACAACACATATACATATCTAAGTATACACAGACATATGCAAAAGACTTATCTACTAAGCCATATAAATGGTTACCATCTGTGCTCTTGGGGAAAATCCCCATCCTGGCAAAATCATATTATCACAAACAGTGTTGTAAGGGAGCTCTTAGGCTATCAGATCCAATGCTTTCATTTTAAAAAATGAAGAAACCAGGGAGGTTAAGCAATTTGCCCAAGTTTACTAACATAAGTAGATTTTGAACCCAGGCCCTCAAAATCCAAAGGCAGATGCATAGAGCACTGGATCAAGGGTCAGGAAAACCTATGTTCAAATCTAGTCTCAAATTCTGCATATCTATTTTTCTCTATATCTATCTATCTATCTATCTATCTATCTATCTATCTATCTATCTATCTAACTCTCTATTTTTTGGCAGGGCAATGAGGGTTAAGTGACTTGCCCAAGGTCACACAGCTAGTAAGTGTCAAGTGTCTGAGGCTGGATATGAACTCAGGTCTTCCTAAATCCAGGGCTGGTGCTTTATCTACTGCACCACCTAGCTGTCCCTATTCTCCTATATTTACTAGCTAGATGATTCTATGCAAACCTGCCCCAGTTTCCTTATCTGTAAAATGAGGATCATAATAGTACTTACCTCCCTCCCAGAGTGGTTGTGAGGATCAAGTGAGGTATTTGTCAAGTGATTTGCAAAGTTTAAAGCACTCTCTAAATGTTAGCTATGAAGATACTAATTATGACCCGATGCTCTTTGTTGATTCAAGCTCCTCCAGGTCTTTATATGCATTATTTCATGAAAGCCTCATAAAAAAGTTCTTACATAGATTCTGCAGATGAGGAAACCAAAGCTCTGTGGGCTTCAATGACTGACCCAACATCACAGAGCTCATAAGTGTGAGAAGCAGGATTTGAAAACAGATCTTCCTGACAAGAAGGCCAGCACCTATGTTTATTGGGCTTTCAGCTGACAAGATTTATAATGACTCTATTATATTTAGCACAATGAGACAGAAGTTTCTAAAGGCTCTACTCCATGATCAAGACTATATAAGATGGGGCAACTAGGTGGTGCAGTGGATAGAGCACTGGCCCTGGAGTCAAGAGGACCTGAGTTCAAATCCTCCTCAGACACCTAACACTCACTAGCTGTGTGGCTTGGGCAAGTCACTTAACCCCAATTGCTTCACCAAAAAAAAAAAAAAGACTATATAAGATGGGGGGTAGCTAGGTGGTGTAGTGGATAAAGCACTGGCCCTGGATTCAGGAGGACCTGAGTTCAAATTAGGCCTCAGACACTTGACACTTACTAGCTGTGTGACCCTGGGCAAGTCACTTAACCCTCAGTGCCCCGACAAAAAGAAAAAAAAAGACTATATATGACAGATATCCCATGTCTTATGTATTTTGAGTAATTTATAG
Source organism: Dromiciops gliroides (assembly GCF_019393635.1). Taxonomy (NCBI): domain Eukaryota; kingdom Metazoa; phylum Chordata; class Mammalia; order Microbiotheria; family Microbiotheriidae; genus Dromiciops; species Dromiciops gliroides. The sequence continues at coordinate 539,217,945 of NC_057861.1, read as the reverse complement.
AAGTTAAACAGAAAAATAAGTTAGTATAACCTTCTGTTCTCTACTTCCCTCCCTTATTTTTTCTTTCCTTCCTTCCTTCCCTTCTTCCTTCTTTCCATCCTTCCCTTCTTCCTATTTTCCTTCCTTCCTACCCACCCTGAATTTGCCCTATCCCCATCTAAGAACTTTAGCTGATGAACAAGAGTCTCATAAAAATACATTTTTACTTAGACACATGAGTGAAACGGACAGCTTAATAAGGAGTTTTCAGTATAGTGAAAAGTATTTTTCAGGTTTCTTCCAACTTCTGATTGCCATTGATTCTTATCTTTCTGCTTTATAGTTGCTCATGTACTCCAATCCACTGATTTGAAGTGCTTTAAAAACAATGCATATAGTCGGTATGTAAAGAGGATTGAAAAGACATGCCTTTGGAAATGTTTCTTTGATAGAGTATAAAAGTGATTTGTGGAACAGATACAAAAGTATATGATACAAATGAAATTCCACCTTATGCAGATTTTTCCAGCTGCTAATGCCTTCCTTCTGAGATTACTTCCCATTGACCCTGTATATATCCTCTGAGTCCCTAGTTATTTACATTTTGTCTACTCCATTACAACATGAGTTCCTTGAGAACAGGGACTATGTTTTTACCTTTCTGTGTATACCTAGAGCTTAGTACACTAGCTGGCACATGGGATGGATGCACTTGTTCATCCTTCATTTTCTAAGAGGACCAATGAAATCACAGGGTGTTCACTTGTGAGTGCATTAAATTTAAATGAGGTGTAGTTACACAAAGTCATCAGCTTCACTCTCTTCTAACCATCACAATCCAGTGGCAAGTCAAGTTAATATTTAACTGACTGACTTTACAATATATGAAGTTTTCCCACAATTCAAGTGCTTTTTCCCTCAGATGGTAGATACTGTATCCACATGGAAGAGGGCCAAATTTACTTCTCCAAAATTCCACCTAGAAATCCTAATGAAGAAATTCCCTTTTGTTTCACTCATAATAAATAAGAAGTCACAAATGCTTCCAGGGTTTCCATGGAATTTGCTGACCTTCCATCTTCTTTCTCTTTAGTGGGAATGATCAGAAATGGAGAAGCGGAAGTGGGAGGAGATCACGGGGTCAAATATGTAGGGGTTTAAACCTTGGATCCCAAATGAATTCTGAATGTCACTGCCTGCATATGATCATTCGGTAATGAGTTAATCATTTCCTTCAAAATAATATATTTTTCTTCCTGTTCTCCCAACTCATCTTACCCACTTTGATTCAGCCTGCCTCCATTCCCAGCACTGATGAGTTGATTAGACACCACCACCTAAACCCTTATTCCCTTGAACTTACTTTGTTGTTGAACTCAAGGCTGAATAAATTCCCAATATCAAATTTGTCCTTCTCTCACACTGCTGAGCATCCCTGAAGAAAGATAAGAATCAAGCGAATTTCAGTCACTATAAATTGATGAGCAGATTATAAATAATCAAAGCTGAGCTCTGCTGCTGCCCAGTAATCCTGTTATTCCACCTTCATTGACTGCCTATCTCATTTTCCCTAGTGAGTGATCCAAACAATTTCCTCTCTCAGTAAGACCTCATTGCATCTCCATTGCTTTGATGGCAATCACCTTTAAGAAGGCATCATGGTGAGGGGCAGCTAGATGGCACAGTGGATAAAGCCCAAGCCCTGGATTCAGGAGAACCTGAGTTCAAATCTGGCCTCAGACATTTGACACTTACTAGCTGTGTGACCCTGGGCAAATCACTTAACCCTCATTGCCCCACAAAAAAAACAAAACAAAAAGGCATCAGGGAATGTAGAAAAGGGTCTAAGATTGGAAGTCAGAGGACCTGGATTCAAATCTTTTCTCTGCCATTTATTACTTGTGTTCTTCTAATCAAATCCTTTAATCTCTCTAAGCTTTAGGTGTTTTTTTATCTCTAAAATGAGAGGGTTGGCCTCTAAAGTCCCTTTCAGCTCAAAATATATGATCTTTTGGCCTATTCTCTTCCTTCATTCACTGAGAAGATTAAGGTCATTTGAAAGAAGTACCCTCAATCTCCCTGGTCCACTTCTCTTTAGCATTACACATTCTCTTTTCCTTCTTGATAAGGGTAAACCTTCTATTTGTACTCTTGATTTTCTCTATAGCCACTTTTCTACACAAACATCTTCTCTACAACTTTGTTCTAGCAATAATCTATGTTATGAACCTTCAATTTGTCCCTCAATTGGTACCTTGCATTCTCTGTACAAACATTCAAAATCTCCCAAATCTTTTTTTCAATGCCTTCCCTTGACTCTGCTACCACATCCAGCTACCTACCATCTCATCTTTCCTCCTTTCCTTAAACAGATTTGCTGAAAAGTTGTCCATACCTGAGATCTCCATTTCCCTTTACATTCTCAGTCTTCTATTTCTCTCTCTCTCTCTCTCTCTCTCTCTCTCTCTCTCTCTCTCTCTCTCTCTCTCTCTCATTATCCCTAAATCTAAAGGCTTTTTTTTTCTTGTCCTTATCCTACTTGACTTCTCTGTAGCACTTATTGCTGTTTACTTGTCCCTTCTTTCTGAACCTTTCTCCTCCCTTAGCTTCCATAATGACCATCTTCCTTGTTGTTTGTCCTTTATTCTTTATTTGTGATGCAATTGGGGTTAAGTGACTTGCCCAGGGTCACACAGCTAGTACGTGCCTGAGGTGAGATTTAAACTCAAGTCCTTTTGACTCTAGGGCCAGTGCTCTATCCACTGTGCCACCTAGCTCTGCTATATAGCTATCCTCCTTGATCTTTTTACCACTTTTCCAACTCCTTTTTTGATTTATTTTCTGGCTCTTTGTTCTTTTCTGATACCTTAGGATGGTTTACCCCTAAGGTTCAATTCTTGGCAGACCTATTTTTTTTTCACACTCTTCCTTGGCAATTTCATTCATTTACACAATTTCAATTAAAATCTCTATTCTGATGATGCTGAAATTTCAATTTCTTCTCTTATCTCTTTAATGAGTTCTAGAACCAAATTTACTTTTTTAAAAATTGAAGTACAACTAGATGTTCCTCCATTTTCAAATGTAATAGCTCCCAAACTGCAATTCCCCATCCCCAAATTCTATCCTTCTGTTTTACTTCACTGTTTCTGCTAGCTTGAAACTTTGGAGTTTTTCTTTAACAATGTGGTAGCAGAAAACATCCCTCAACTTGAAGGTCCCAGAATCAAAGTTCATCCTAGTTCTTCCACTTATTCCTCATGCCACTTTGAATAAATTATTTAATCTTTCTGGGCTTTCTGGGGAGGGGAGGGGAGGGGAAAAGAGGAAAGGGTGATAGAATGGCTAGTGAATTGGCTTCAAAGCCAGGAATGACCTCAGATCAAATCTTTTGACAAGTATTGGCCACATGACTTTGGGCAACTCTCTAAGATTAAGTTGCAGAGAAAATTCTGACTGTTATTGCTAAAGGAAATGTTTCTTGACTGGAAATTCCCTATAACAAAAGAAATTACAAGCCTAGTACCTTGCCTATATAAATATATGTTATATACATATACATATATATATATAATAGTTTTGCTGTAACATAGAAAACATGCAGGGAATGGTATAAGGTGGGGAAGGCAGGGTAGTTCCAATATGCCCATTAAAAAAAACATGAAAGATATTAGATTTATAATGCTTAGTTTAAGTTGGGAGAGGGAGTGGGGAGAGAGAAGACAGAAGAAACGCCTTCTCCAGACCAAGGATAAATTAGCTAAGGACAAAAGCAGTTCAATGATCATTTATCATGTAGAATGTAGAGACAGGGAATCTGGGATCCCTGTCCTGGCTTTGTGACTCAAGGTCAGGAAATTCATAGTTCTGCTCATTATTTCTATTTTTAACCTTTTTATTTGAGCATCCTTCCAAAATAGCATTAGCTACAACCATTTCAGGGCAGCAACTTCTTCCTCCCTTGTCACAAAACCTACTGAGAAAAGGGTGGCTAAGGCTCTTGGGAGCAAGGAAGCCAGTTGCCCCTGAGGAGGGAGTGTGTGTGTGTGGGGGGGGGAAGGTGGATCTGGGATGTAGAACCCACTACAGGTGTTGAGGAGTTAACAATCAAAGGAGCTGGAAGTGCTAACAAATGTGAAAGTCAGGAAGAACGGAAATGCTGCTATTCCTCTAATCTATCCTCTATAAATTATAGATAACCTGCCGTCACAAGAAGGGCTTTGAAAGCTTTCATATCATTCTCTGTCTGGCAGAGGCTGGAAACCTTTCACAGTCCAGTCCAAAGAAAATTATGAATTGTCTCCATCTGAGAGGAAACGGGCTTGATGCAAAAATGATTGATGAGTTTTTCCCTAAAACACCCCCCTCCCATCAGTGTTCCCACTCAACCCCAATAAGATGAGTTTCCTTTTAAAAAAAAATCAGTGATTCTCCAGAAAACTAACTTGACCACCATGGGAGATGAGCACCTTTGATCAGACTAAATCAAAAAGAAGCCCAGATCTGTGAAACTTAAGCTGTTATCCGTGAAACAGGTTAAAACACCAATGGAAGTAGTCTCAGTGACAAAAGGAAATCAGTCTTGTCTGCCACTTAAAGAGATCCTAAATCTGAATCCACACTAGCAATCGCTGTCAAATTTAGGGTGCTTTGTTCCAGTCAGTAGCAAGTGAAGACACATTTATGAAGTGTTTGCTATGTACCAGTGACTGTGTGAAGAACTAAGAGACACTGATGGTTAAGGACTTAAGGACTCTCCTTTCCTTCCTTCCTCCTCCTTTTCCTCCTCTTCTTCCTCTTCCTCCTCCTTCTTTACCACTTTCCTTCCTAGTCTGATTCATCAAACTGTCATTGGAATACTAAATTTATGGAATCACATATTTCGAGCTAGAACGATCTCAGAGATGAGCTAGTCCAAATGTCCTCATTTTATCAAAATTGAGTCCTAAAGACAGTAAATCAATTGACAAAGGTAAAATAGGTGTTATCAGGTAAAAACCTGGAGTGGGGGAGGAAGAAACAAAAGATCTTATGTATACTAGCCTGCCCAACTGCCATTTCCTAGAGCTAGTAGATTCAAATAATACTAATAATAATTTATTCTATTCTGTGTGTTTCTATGAAACATTGAATCACCTTAATTTTTTAATTTTAAACTTGAGTCTAGAATTACTGATGTTTTTGGTTTCCAGATTCTTCTCTGAATGTTTCATTTTTGTTATTTTGAGAAATCTGATGTTCTTTTTTGTATGCAAAAAAATATAAATTGTATGAACTAGCTAAATATTGACATAATCTTCTAGTACCTTTTTGAGGATCTTCAGTAGTAGATCTACTGGAATTGTAAATTGATCCAACCATTCTGGAGAACAATTCAGAGCTATGCCCATTAGGGTATAAAACTTTAACACTTTGCCCCCAGGAATTCCACTACTAGGTGCGTATCCTAAAGAGATTTTTAAAAAAGGACCTATATGGACAAAAATATTTATAGCAACTCTATTTGTGGTGGCAAATAATTGGAAATTAAGGAAATGCCAGCATTAGGGGAATAGCTGAACAAGTTGTTGTATGTGAATTGTGATGGAATACTATTTTGCTATAAGAAATGATAAGCAAGATGGTTTTACAAAAAACCTAGAAAGACTTGTAAGAACTGACACAAAGGGAACTGAGCAGAACAGACAGAACTTGTACACAGTAGTAACAATATCATTTAATGGTCAGCTGTGAATCACTTAGCTATTCTCGACACTACAATGATACAAAGTCTGAAGGAGTTAAAATGAAAAATGCTATCCACCTCCAAAGAAGGAGTTCATGGAGTCTGAATGCAGATTGAAGTATACTTTTTAAACTTTATTTTTCTTGTATTTTTGTCTGTTTTCTTTTTCAAGATGGCTAATATGAAAACGTTTTGCATGACTGCACATGTATAATCTATGTCAAATTGCTTCCCTTCTCAAGACAGGGAAGAGAGAGAGGAAGGGAGAGAATTTGAAACTCAAAATTTAAAAAAAAAATGTTACAAATGGTTTTACATGTAATTGGAAAAATTAAGAAATAATAAAGATCAAAAAATAGTAGACCAAAATCTAGAGAGTATGATTCAGGGATATTTTGCTCATTCTTCTTATCTTCTGTTGAGATATCTGTGTCCCTTCCAATCGTTCTGGCCATAGTAATGTTAGTTTCTGTCCTTAGGGGTATTTCTCAACAACTGCAACCTTTCTCATATGGATCTTACCATTGCAATATCCACCTCATATCCTTCTGTGTACATGGCCTGAAACGTTTTCCTGCTTTCAATGGGAGAAGGCATTTGTTCATGATGGCTATAACCATATATATACTGGGAAACATTTTACAACTAGTTCTCCAAAATTTATGACTCACTTTTAAAATTTAACCTACATTAGTAACATCTTCTCCATTGCTTTCTTAAGTCTAGACAATCAACAAAGCAGGAAAGCCCTTATGTCAGTTTCTGAAGTCTAAATGCTCACCCTGAAAATTTAACATTTGGCTCTCCTGAGCTGTTAAGACTAGGTTCCCAAACACCCCTGATTACTGCAGATATCATTTTTTAATTATTCTGTTTTAGTATAATTTGGTCTGCTTCATGAATTAAATGCAAAAAGGGTTTTGGGGATACTAATATTCTATTTTTATCATCCAATTCATGATTAGGCATACTTGCTTGAATTTCTATTAAGTAAAGTATTTTTTTTCTTTTAATGACCTCAGTGTCTTTACCTTTTTCCTCTTTAGATTTTACTAACTCCTCAGTATCATCTCTTATTACACCTAATCTAGCCTTGGAGTGATAGATACTATCTTATATGACTGAGCAGCACTGGTTAGTAACACGTCGTCACGTGACTTCAAGCTGTGGGTACCACTGACAAAAAACAGTATGGATAGAAGCAGTATAGCCTTTACCTATAACTGGTGAGATCTATTTCCAGTTTTGTGAATTTTGTCACAGTGCATATTAAGAATATTCATGTCATGGTCTATGTCATACACTCTCATAGTTTGTCTGCCTTATTAATCTTCATTGACGCATTTCCAGTATATGTGTATAATGTGTTCTGATCTGTCTTGCCTTCTTGTGGTACTAGAATCTGAAGGAGCACAACTTGTTCCTCTGTCTTCTATGTCAAGCTGATCATCACCATTATTTTGAGTTGGGGCAGCCTGCAACTCTATGTGTTTTTATCTATTTTTTAAATTCATAAGGATAGTTTCATCACATGGACCAAAGTACCAACCTAATCAATGGTATTACCAGAGTTATGTCACAGAATATATAGGGGGTCTCTTCTGCACATCATTCTTTTACTCTGTCTTTCTCCCTTCCCACACTAAATGATATGGTTGATTGGTTAACATTTCACGAAGTTATTATAGTTGTTGTTGTGTTTTTATAATTATTATTTTTAAAGGCAGCATAGCCTAGACTCATATTCAGTTCCTTCCTTGGACACATATTAACTAGGAGATGCATGATCAGTCAGTGATCATTTATGATGTCTTTACTGTATGCTAGGCGCTATGTTCAACACTTAAGATAAAAAAAAAATCAGAAAAAATCCTTCTCTCCAGGAATCTGCATTCTAATGGGAAAGAAAATGTGTGAGCAATTAGATATATACCAGTTGTATACAGAGTAGATGGAAGGCAAATAATTTAGCCTTAACCCTAGGTAACTTCTTAGAATATAAGTTACACATGGCTAATATGGAAATATGTTTTGCATGACTTCACATGTATAATCAATATTATATTTCTTACCTTTTCAAGAGGTAGAAGAAAGGTAGAAGGGAGAGATAGAATATGAAACTAAAAAATTTTAACAATTAATTTTGTTTTTTAAATATAATTGGAAAATATTTAATGAAATTAATAAATTTTAAATTAAAAAAAACCCTAGAGATTATGTGTTATAAACAAGTTTCCAATTTCCCTCACTGGAGATTTACTGTACTAATGAAATTGCAAGTTTGGACCAAAAAATATTTTAAATAAATTTTAAATAATTTTAAATAAGGAAGGAAGAAAGGAAGGGAGGGAGGGAGGGAGGAAGGAAGGAAGGAAGGAAGGAAGGAAGGAAGGAAGGAAGGAAGGAAGGAAGGAAGGAAGGAAGGAAGGAAGGAAAGAAAGAAAGAAAGAAAGAAAGAAAGAAAGAAAGAAAGAAAGAAAGAAAGAAAGAAAGAAAGAAAGAAAGAAAGAAAGAAAAACATACTGGAAGTTCACTATCCTTCAGAAAATAATGGATGGCAAATCCCCACACACAAAAATCTAAATTCCTGAATAGCCTGGAAATCCAACAAATAAATGGCACTGAACCTAAAACATCATCACAAAATTCTTGCCCATAATCACTGAAATACAACATTAAGAAATGAAGCAACTAGATGGTACAGTGGATAAAGCAACAGCCCTGGATTCAGGAGGACCTGAGTTCAAATATGGCTTCAGATACTTGACACTTACTAGCTGTGTGACCCTGGGCAAGTCACTTAACCCTCATTGTCCAGCAAATAAATAAAAAGAATTAAAGATTCAAGAGTGATGTTTTTTACTGGTTGTCACCATACTGAATATTCATAACCTCCAAATTTTACAGAATAAAAAACCCTCAAAATATAGAGACTTAGCAGAAAAAAACTAAACTATAGGAAACTATAGGAAAACAGGATAAAGTACTGCTTTTGCAGTTATTCTAATGATATTATCAGTACACCTAGAGATGAGCTTTTATGCCAATACTTTTATTTAAGTACCAAAAGCAATTATTTTATCCAATTGGGTAATAGTCTGCTGGAAATTAAAAATAAACAAGCAATAGTAGGATGCCAACTTGTCCCTGAAACATTTCTCTCTGAACTCCATATAAAATGAGAAGAACAGAAGTAATATCACTACAATCAGAACTGAACTGGTAAATATTTAACAATTGGCTTTCTGAAAAAAAAATGTAATCTGAATTATTAATACTTTCTCCATCATTTTCTTAAGTCTAGAAAATTTACAAATAATGAACCAAGCCCTGCTTATTTATGAGATTTAAATGCTCACTTTGAAAATGTAACAATCGGAGCAGCTAGGTTGCACAGTAGATAAAGCACTGGCCCTGGATTCAGGAGTACCTGAGTTCAAATATGGCCTCAGACACTTGATACTTACTAGCTGTGTGACCCTGGACAAGTCATTTAATCCTCATTGCCCCCCACACGCAAAAAAGAAAATGTAACAATCAAACCTGATTCAGCAGGCTCCAACACACCCATGCCTGTATTATTTTCTCTTGTTAGATCTGCTAAGAAGTCTGCTTGAGCTCTTGGCATTTGGAGTCCTGGAGGGAGAAGGTAAATGTATCCCCTAAGTATGCATTGCTCTTTCGGGCCACACAAACAGGTCACAAGGTTTTATGGCCTGCATTATAATTAGAATGCACTATCTGATCACCTTTTCCATTACATTCAGTGTCCTGGCCAAGGCAAAATGGCTCTTCTGATTTTTTTTTTTCCTGTGCATCCTTGCAAGTTCTAAAGTCAAAAGAGGCAAAATGCCCTGGAGTTTTTTTGACTTTCCCTTCTCCTGACTGCTTGTCTTCACGTCATGTTCTGGTTCTGCTCCCAGGCCTGAACATGATCCCCATTGTGGGAGTCTCTGAGCTCCTAGTCCATTTTGATTGCACTTCAGACAGAGTGCCCCATAACCTTTCTTCATAACCGTGCCCTTTAGTCAACCAGCAGATGCTATTTCTGGTCCAGATGGACCAGGCCACAGAGATGCTATCATTCTCCTTGACAAACCAACTTAATGAACTAAAAGTATTTCTCACTGACCCAGTTATTCTGCTCAAAATCCCCCTTCTAAAATCTACCTGATATCTCAAAGCTATAGACCTACACTCATGATAATTAATTCCTCCCTCAGTTGGGCATCAATACATTTCAAATATTTATTAAGTCTTAGCTTGCCCTTTTTCCTCTCTCACCACAAAGCCAAGCAGCTCTTTAGCTTCTTATCTCTCCTGAGTCAAATCATTCCATTTCCTTTAATCATTTTTGAATTTTGCTCTCTGAACTCCCTTAATTTGGTGATATCTTTTTGGTAGTAAGTTTGCCCATCACAGCTGGGCAGATCTGTTCCCTTTTAATGTTTGGCCCATTATTTCATTAAGTATTAATATCAGACTCCTTCAGATGTTATTTCCCAGACTCCCACTTCATTCATTTTTTTGAAGGTGGGCACCATGGTTTTCTGATCTTCTGGATTCTTACTTGTTTTCAAAGAATGCATGATAGGAGCTAGAGGCAGCATTGCACACTGAATAGAGAGTTGGTACTGGAACCAAGATGACATGGGTTCAAGTTCTTTCCATGACAAATAATGGTTTTGTGACTGTGGGTAAGTCACTACTCCAGGCAAATCTCTAAAACTTATAATGTTTGCTTGGGTTTTTTTACTTATTTTATTTTATAGCATTTTTCCAATTAAATGCAAAGATCATTTTTAGCATTCATTTTTATATAAAATTGTGAGTTCCAAATTTCCACCGTCCCCTACCTCCTTAATATGGTAAGTAATTTGATATAGGTTATATATGTTCAACCTTGTAAAAACTATTTATATATTAGCACGTTATGAAAGAAAAAATAGTTTGCAAAACAATTACAGTTTGCAAAAGAAAAAAAGCCATGAAAAAATGAAGTGAAAATAGTATGTTTCAATTTGCATTCAGACTGCATCAGTTCTTTCTTTAGATATGGATAGCATTTCATTTTTTCTTTTTAATTTATGAAATAAAAGTTCAATTCAACATGAATCTATGTATAAGTCTCTTCACGGGGGTGGTGAGGGGTGGGGAAAGGGGGGCTGGGGATACAGAAAAGAAAAAAAATACAGAAGAAAAGCAAACAGCACCATTCCTGTTTTGAAGGAGTTTATAGTCAATAGAGAGATAGGGCAAGTACACAAATTAGTAGATATTACTGGTTCCCCCACACCTAGCAAAATGCTTTGTATTTGCCTTGTGTTTACTTACCTGTGCCCATGCTGTACTTTGTCTAGTGGAAGGAAAGTTTCTTGAGAGCCTGGACCATTTCTCTTGCATCTTTGTAGCCCCATAACCCAGTACAGAGCCTTGAACATGGTGGGCTCTTAATAAATTCTTAAATTGAATTTTGTTAAAATTCAGAGGAAGAACTATCAACAGTTCAGGAGGGAGAGCTCTCTTTTATCTGAGAGTGGACCAAGGAAAACTTCATTCCCTCTCCCTCCCAAACTGCCAAACTTCCCCCACTTTCCCCCTTTCTTGCCTGCCCTTTGGCAATATGTATTTCCCAAAGCCTTCATTATTTTCTAATTGTACACATTTATACCCTTCATTTTTCTTCCTAGAGACAAGCACAAAATTACCTTCATGTGACAAGCCATTGGAGAACCATTATTAATGTTCTCCTTATTCCTTGTCTTAGTTTTTCTCCAGACCAAGATATATTTGTAAGAACCTATCTGCATTTTACACTTGTTCCTGACCATGACTGCTACTTGACTCTCCTTATTATTTTTCCTATGCTGAGTGGTAGTTACAGTTTTGCTGATTTCCATGGCCCACCCCCATCTTCATTTACTACAACAAACCAATTGTTTCTTTCTTAGGTTTTAGAAATTTTTTAGAAATGTTCCATTGGGGCTAAGTCCTGAGAATTATACCTCTAACCTCTTCCTTTCCTTACTCCATCCACCTGCAATGAGTCTGGAGTTTACTATTTTATTTTCTTATGTTTAATTTCCTGCTCTCTAATCTACCCTATATGCTGCCTCCAAGCCAGTCTTCTCAAAACTCAACTTATCCTCTTACTTCCCCACTCAAGAATTGCAATAGCTTTGTGTTGGCTGCTGTATTAAATCTAACTCCTTTGACGATAGCCTCTCTAGTCAGCTGCAATATGAATGGGGGGGGGGTAGAACTAGATGATCTCAGAGGTCCCTTGTATCCCCTAATGTATAATTCAGTGCTGAATATTTATTTCCCATAATCCCCCAACACAAACTCTTAATCTTAACAGGACTAGGTTGCTCGATATCTCTTATACGAACAATTGATCAATAAACCTACAAGCATTTTTTAAGTGCCAGCCAAGACAAAACCAACGACCTTCAAGCAATTGACAATTCAGGTAGGGAAGACAGCACGTCTGTTGGAGGCAGCCCTAACTTCACCATTCTCTTAGTTCAGGCTCAATGTGCAGATGAAATGAGGCAGTCACAAAACACTGAGCAGCCACCAAAAGGACATTTACTTGGCCTTGCTACAGCGAGGGTATGCCATGAGAATACAGTGACAGTTAGTTTCTCAGGAGCCTCCCTTATCTCACATGGAAACATGTGGTGACTCTCATACTCTTCAGAAATCCACCAAATCAGAGTGGCTCTTCCTGTATGGGGGTGGGACTTTCTAGACTCTTTAGGAAACCAGAAAGCTGCATCAAGCCAATGGGCCATGGCAGGCCCTGGGACTGTTTTGTCCCATTTTGGGGAAAACTAATAATGCCTGTCCCAGGAAGGAAGGACTAGGGCACTGGACCAACCCATGATGTGGAAACAAGCTGATAGATATTAAGTCCTATTGCAATGTTCATGGCAATTAAGTACAAAATCATTTGAGTTGAACACACTCATTCCTGGGGAGACTTCGAAAGCCCTCCTGTAGAAAGTGTTGTCTAAGCTGAGCCTGGAAGGAAACTAGGGAACTAAAAAGGCAGAAGTACACACATTTTGTTCATTTTATCTTTTGCACCATCCTTCATGCTGACCTCCAACTCATCTCCCATTCCCACCTTTAAGATCATCCCTTCTCCCCTCTAAAACTTACTCATCTTTCAAGACCCTCCTCAAGAATGACTTCTGCATAGAATATTAGAGTTGGAAGGGACCCAGTGCCTATTTAAACTGATTAGCAAAGTAAATCAATACATCCAAAAATCTGAAAATATTTGTAATGTTCCCTACCTGCGGATCTCCCACCTCTAATCTCCAACCCATATCTGGTAAAGTTCACCTAAAACAACAAACCTAGAAGGAGGTCATTCAACCATTACCTAAAGATTCCCATTGAGGGGGACCCCACCAACTCCTTGCCCAGTCCATTCCCATTTTGGACAGGTATAACTATTTGGAAATATTTTTTGCCTAACATTAGATTGCTATGAAGCCATTTCTCATTACTTCAACCCACAATGATCTCTGTGTTTCATCAGTACCCAGTGGTTTAGCACTTAAGTATTCTCTAATTGGTTAATGTGTATTAGTTTTGTCTCCCAAGATGAATTATAAACATTTGAGTGCATAATATATCCCCTGCAGCTCTGAATACATGGTCTAATACCTTCCTGGAGGCAATCAAATTTCTAAATGTGGAAAGCCAGAGACTGGGGTTAAGATATAGCCTTATATTCACATATTTACTTCATTCTCTTTGATGTATGCTATGGAATCTGTTTTTCTGCCCCCTCACTGAGAATGCTGAAGACAGAAAATAGAAAGAGGGACTGAAATAAGTGAGTATGTTATCTTCTTTACACAGGTCTGTCAAGTAGAGGGTTCGCAGAGTCAGATGTCAAAATGAGAAGAGAGAGAAAGTTCAGAGTAGAAGAATAAATGAAAGAAGAACAATGGAGATCAGCCTAGTAGATAAAAACAACCTTGGTTAAATCTTAATCAATCCTGGTTTCTTTTCAAAAAATGATGTTCAAATCAGTCATTTGAGTTGCCAAACCCCTAATTCATTTAATTAATAGAGGCTTTCTGACATGATGCTTGCAGGAACAAATTCTTTTCACACTTTGCATATGTTAATTTATCTGTACTATGTAATTTTAAATTAAATTTTCTTTTAAAGTAAGTTTTTATATCTTTTGTTTTTACATTGAGTAAATTTTCTTTGCATCCTTCCAAGAGAGCTATCCCACGTTATTTTTAATAAAATGAGAAAATTCAGGGCAGCTAGGTGGCTCAGTGGATAGAGCATTAGCCCTGGAGTCAGGAGGACCTGAGTTCAAATCCGGCCTCAGACACTTAACAATTACTAGCTGTGTGACCCTGGGCAAGTCACTTAACCCCAATTGCCTCACTAAAAAAAAAAGAGAGAGAAAATTCAGCAAAGCCAATCAATACATCCAGAAAATCTGAAAATATTTGTAATGTCTCCTATCTGTAGATCTCCCACCTCTTCAAAAGTCTTGGGGTAGCTAGGTGGCACACTGGATAAAGCACCAGCCCTGGATTCAGAAGGACCTGTGTTCAAATCCAGCCTGAGATACTTGATACTTACTAGCTGTGTGACCCTGGGTAAGTCACTTAACCCTCATTGCCCTGTAAAACAAAAAACAAAAAAGAAACAAACAAAAGCCTTGGGGGAGGTGTCTTCTCATACCTCTTCACTAAGGCCATACTTATTCTTTGTGGTTTTGCAATGTTCATTATTTTTTTATCTTATAACTGTTCTTTTAACGTATATTGTTGTAATAACTATATACATAAGTGTATGTATATAGGCATATATAAACACATATGTGTATGTGTACACATATGCATACATACTTAGATACTTACATACTTACTTATGAAATTACATTTTCCCTGTAATGTGGTATCATCTGGTTGAGTTGGGATGAAAATGGGTTAAATAGAAACAAATCAGCCTGATTTACTCAAATTAATGTGATTCTATTACATCCTTTGTACTTGAAGATGATATAAAAAATAGATTATTTGGCTTTCTCTCATCCCAAAATCTTTTTCACAATCTCTCTAACTCTCAGCTTTTTATATAATTAAAGTGAACAAAGATCAACGATATTAACATTTGCCCCAAATGATGGAAGAAAATGTAATGGCTATTGAAATTTCATGAAAGGCGGGAGGAAAAATGAGGTATAATTTGGGTTTATTTGTGTAAGGATGTATTCTTATTTTTACCTTTTAATCAATTGTGATTAGAAAAGTCAATGCCTAAAGCTATAGCCTAGGTGACAAGATTTACAGTCTTCTTTTTTGATAGTCGTGGCCATTACTTAACTATTGGGTTGATTGTACAAGAAACAAATCATCTGCCATTTCATTTTATGGCTCATTAAGCAAGCATAGCAGATAACCATTACTGCTTTTTGGCATTAAGAAGATTTTTAAAACTTATGCACTGCTAATGATGCTGGAATTAGCAAAGCCAAATATCTGGGAATCAAAGGTCAGAGCGAACATTAATGGAATGCTTATCTGCAGAGAGTAAGTGGAATCAATTTCCTCAGCTTTATAATGGGTGCCGGGTGCTATTAAAAGCCAAGACTATAACCCACACAATGAGGAAATGGCAATTCACTTGCAGGTGGCATCCAATGATTACCTAATATACAACTACTTACCTTGAAGTAGGACCATTAAAGCATGGAGACAAGAGATGGGAGGAGGTGGAAGAAGTAAAAGAGAAGGTGAAGGATGTGGATGAAGGCTTCTTTAGAAATATATTCTCAAATCATTCCTATACTATCAGATAGAGAACAAAAGGTGTGTGTATCACTAAGGTTGGGGTGGAGGTAATGTAATGGACCTTTCATTTCAGACACATCCATATTAAAAGGATAATTTTGTCCTACTTTTCCCTAAAAGTTGAAAGACAGATTAGATTTATTTGCCTACTAAGAGAGTTTTTAAATATATATCATATATGGTGCATTATGTAAATTATAGGTTTATTGTATTGTGTTGTTAAATTCCATTATATTCTTATACTATTTTATATTATAAAATGTAACATAGAATCCTCAGGATCATTATTATTATTGTGCAATAATTATAATATTTGTTAATTAGACTGAAAGTATATGCCATATGGGTAAGCTTTTAGCATATAAGCTAATTCACGTATTTTATTTTAAGCTACAGTTGCAATCATATGAAAATATAACCTAAACTCTACATAGCTAATTTTAAGATGTTGTTATTTCATTTGCTATTAGACAGTACTCTACCCACTGAAATCATGAGAACACTAAGTTCACTTGGACCAGAACTGTTCAGTAGAATCAAGATTCTGGCTTTCTGATCTAAAGAGAGAGACACAAACAGACAGACAGACAGACAGACAGACCATCAGAGAGTTAGACAAGGCCAAGTGAATGACAGCAATTTCTCCATATGGTCTGTAGGAATTGGCACTGAGCTGTGGGGAAAGCAAAGGATTGTTGGTGGTAAAGATGAGAAAGCAATGCCTTCTAGTCCCTGTGCAAAGTCAGAGAAGTAGAAGGTGGAATATCCTCCTGCTAATGAAGTTCAAAGCATGGACTTTTCCATAGCTTAATACCCAGAAATCCCATCCCAGAAGTTCTTTCCAATATGGCTCCATCACAGGTCTACCCTTCCTGACTCTGTATCTTCATGTTGCTTCCTCTCTTCTCCAGATCCCTAGAGTCCTATAATATCCAAGGTAGCCTGAATGGCTTCAACTTCCCTTTTAGCTTTCTATAATTCTTTATTCAAAGCATCAAAAAGATCCTTCCAAACTGGTCTTTTCTACTCTCCATCCTTCAGTCAGTTCAAACCTCTTTCAAAAAGCATTTTCATTTCATTGACTATAAATGTGAGCCTCATCTTTTAGTGAGGTCCTTTAGTCCCCACTTTGTGGTAGAACTAGCTAACTTAATGGGTCTCCCAATACACCTTAGCATTTTTCTCTTTCCCTCTCGGTACAATCCAGAATACCACTTCCAATTTATACTTACAAAACTGAAACTTATTTCCCCTCTGAAAACTGGTACCTTGGCCTAATGAAACCATTTTATGCAGGCTTACTTTTAATTTCTAATGCCCTATGTATAATTTAGAGAGGGGCCACTGAGAACAATAGGGCTTCATTATTAAGCAAATAACACTTAATGGCCATATCTGATTGCTTTAAGGACTCTCAAAACCCACAAAAATGTCATACAAATGCACTATTTTTCTTTTTTATAAAATAAAAGTACCATGCTAAGCAAAGTGGTCTGATTATGCTACTGAATGATATTTCACATATCCTGAGTAGTAAACCAATGATTTATTTTAATTGGAAGAATTCCATTTGTGTAAACCTTTTTCTCCTCTTACAGCTTTAAGGTAAGTTAGTTAGCGGTAGCATCTGCAGGCTTGATACATGATCTTCCTTCTGCTTAACTGATTTGGTTTTATAGGTCAGTTTAAATGGACCTACCTACCCTGTGCTTTTCACTTTCTAAGTGATTCATCGGTTCCTGGATTATCATAAATCTTTAAATCACTTATCTTAATAGCTAACTCATATATAGAGTTCCTTGGGGAAATTTTTTCTTCCCTCAATAGATTTTAAGTCAAGAAAGAATAGCAAAAGTCTTAAGCCAGTCAAATAATGTTTTTTTTCATTTCATACATACATATTATTAGATATAATTTATATATTTCTATAGGGCTTTGAGACTTACACAGTGCTTTAGAGGCATTATATTGTCTACCCCTCACTACAACCTTGCAAAGTAGAGTTTGTTACCATCTCTGCTTTACAGATGTAAAAACTGAGGCTCAATTACTTGTTCATTATCACAAAGAAAGTATGTAAGCTAGATTTTAAATCATATTTCCTGAATCTATGCTGTCTCCTTGTGTGTATGTATGTGTATTAGCTAGTTAATAGATGTATGTTTGTGTGCATGTGTGTATGTATGTATGTTTGTATGTACAGGGGCAAAGGTCTCCTCTCTTTGTGGGGGAGTTCTCAAACCAAGCCCTCCATTCAGGTGGCTCTGGTCTCACCATAAGTCCCTTCTTCTGCTTTGACTTAGAGGTTGTTTTGTTTTGTTTGGGGGTTGGGTCAGTTGGGCGATGGAATGGCAAAGTGCTAACGCAAGGGGCAGGAGGAGAGAGAGAGAGAGAGAGAGAGAGAGAGAGAGAGAGAGAGAGAGAGGAGGGAGCACAGTAGTGTACAGTAAAGGTAACAGCTATGCTTTGTTTTGTTTTGTTTTATTTGGGATTTTTTCTGGAATGTGGATTTCTTTATGTAAAGTTGAATTTGTAAATTTCTGTAAAGCCAGAGCTATCTGTATTCTTCTCCACCCAACCTACAGTCCAGCTATTCTGGCCTTCTTCTCATTTGTGTCCTATGACTGTCCATCTCCCATCTCCATGCTTTTACACTGTCTTTCCCCCATGACTAAAACCTCACCTGTGCTTCTTGGAATCCCTGGCCTCCTTCAAGACTCAGCTCAACAGAACCGGGAGAACATTGTTCACAGTAACAGAAACATTGTGCAATGATCAGCTGTGAGAGGCTTAAACTCTTCTCAGCAATACAATGATCCAAGACAACTGCAAAGCACTCATGATGGAAAATGTTCTCCACATCCAGGAAAAAAAAAACAAAAAACAACTGTGGATTCTCAATGCAGATTGAACCATACTCTTTCTACTTTTGTTTGTTTGGGTTTTTTTTTTTGAGGTTTTTCCCTTTTGTTCTGATTTTCTTTCCTCAGCATGACTAATGTAGAAATATGTTTAATGTGGTTATACATATATAACTTATATCAGATTGCTTGCTGTCTTGGGGAGGGAGAAAAATTTGAAGCTAGAAATCTTATAAAAAACAACTATCTCTACATGTAACTGGAAAATAATAAAATGCTTTTATGATTTAGAAAAAAAAGATTCTTCTCAAAAATTGCAACTGCAGGATGTTCTTAGCATCCCCTCCAGTGTGGCTAGAGCCTTTTCTCTCTAAGATTATCTTCTATCTGCTCAATGTGTAACTTAAACATACCTATTTATTTATTTATCCATTAGAATGTAAGCTTCTTGAAGGAAGGAAGGTTTGGGGCTGTCTTGTGTCTCTGTTAATCATTTTTTCAGTCTTGTCTGACTCTTCATGACCCCATTTGGCATTTTCTTGGCAGAGATACCTGAGTGGTTTGCCATTACCTTCTCCAGTTTGTTTTATGGATGAGAATCTGAGGCAAATAGGGGTTAAGTGTGCTAAGGCTCACACAGCTAGTAAGTACATCTCTAGAGCTTAGAAAAGTACTTGGCACATAGTAAGTACTTAATAAATGCTTGTAAATTGATTGACTGTATGACATTCACACCAATTCACACCATCTGATATCATATTTTGTTCTGAAAAATGGTATAGTTACACAAGTATGTATGCAGTCTGTCATTTCAACCCCCCACCAATCAGATCCCCAATCTGCCCCCCACCCCCCCCAAAAAAAAAACTCCAAATGAAAACAGAAGAATGAACTCACGATGAGACCTCAGCCACCATTGCTACCTGAATGGAGGGCTTGGCTTGAGTCCTCTGGCACCAAGAAAGGAGGCCTTTGCCCAGATCTGTTCACTCATCTGTCCATTGGCTCTTCTGTCTTTCATCCTTCTGTGCTAGGGTACGTCGTGTCTGTCCCTGGTCCCCCACCCCAGCACCTCCACACAACCTGTCGATGCTCCTACATGTGTCTATTTCTGACCCCCATGTATCTGCCCCCCATGTCCTTCTTCTTGCTGTCACTTCTCTACCTAACACCCAGATGTCCTTGAACCATGCACTGGCCCCCTTCCTTCCAAAGACAGGTAGCTTCCTTCCTGCCTCCTATCCTCCCTGCCCAAAATCTGCTGTGTAAAAATCGCTTTAGTAAAGGTCTGCAGAAGAGTCCATTTTTGTAAAGCGAGACCTGTCTGTATAAAATAAGAAGACTGGAAGTATAGGAAGGTGACATTTTATGAAAAGCTTTAAATGTAAAACAAAGAACCTTACATTTTATCCTAGAGGTTATAGGGAGCCACTGAAGTGAATTGAGTAAAGGAGTGACACTGTCAGATGCACTTTTGGAAAATCACTTTGGTAACTATGTACACAATGCATTCGAGTAGGTGAAACTTGAAGCAGAGAAACCAGTTAGGGTCAGTTGCAATAGTCCAGAGAAATGATAAGAGCCTGAATTTGCATGGAAACTATGTCAGCAAAGAGAAGGGGACATATACAAGTGATATTGTGAAGGTAAAAATGAAAAGATTCACAACTGATTGAACCTACAGAAGTCTGAGGTCTATGTCACTTCTGCTCAGGTACTTTTTTTTAAATCTCTAATTATGGAATGAAAGGGAATTCTTCAGGGAATTTCAGGAATCAGTAAACAGGGTAGATGGGGGTTTGTTTTCAAGGGCAGAGACCTCGCAGAGCTCTTCAAATAGTACTGTACAGGGCAATCACCTGTTCTGCCACAGAAGAAAGGACTAAAATCTACTGTTTTGCTATATTCTTACTACATACAGTGTTTTGGAGGCTAAAATTAGGCATACCCCACACAATTACCAAATGCATAGATGTAATAGTGCCAGTCTCCTGCTCAAGAAGCTTCAGAGGCTCCCTCTTTCTTTTTGGTTAAAATGCAAATTGCTCAGGTGCCCATTTCAAGCTCTTCACAGTGGGGCTACAACTTTTCTGCTCATGAACTCTAACAGTTTAGCTAAGCTGGCCCACTTGTTATTCCCTGTATTCAACACTCCATCTGCCACTTCCATGACTTGCATCCACAGGTTGGATCACATGATTTGAATCCTAAACACCTTTTAAGGCTCTGTGTACTTTCCACCTATTGCCAAAGACCTATTATCCCTCATGTTATTGTTGCTTTTCCAAATCAACACAGTATTTATTCTCTTTGTTTTATTTTGACTTGTCTGGGCACATGTTCCTTCCCCTACAATAAATTGTAAACTCCTTGAGGACAAATGACTATTCTTTTTTTAAAATCTTTGTATCACCAGTGCCTAGTGTTCTATTTCTGGCACTTAATAAATTAACACATGAAAAGACATGCATTAAGCAACATGTACTTTGCTCAACACTGGGGATACAAATACAAAAGTGAGTCAGATGCCAGCCTCAAGGATCTTGCAATCCAATAGGGAGGAATAAGAGAAATGTCAGCCAAAGAATAGAGTTTTGGTATGAAGATTCACAGAGATTATTAATGAGACCATTGAGCAGTCAACTCTCATGCCCTTTCTAGGATCAATGGTAATATTGATGTGATTGATAATGTCAGAGCAAGAGGTTGAAGGTGAGAATGTGGGAGTGTTTGTACAGAGACAGGGTAGGATATAAAATGTCTGGGTGGGCTGGTTGGGATATAAAGTATCATCTGTGGGTTACATGATTTTGCATTCACTCACCAACCAATTCTAATGGCTCTACCCCAGGGTAAATTCCAGAGATGAGAGGATGATAGCACTGAGGGAGGGGAGAAGTATGATAGTCTCTGAGCCAAGGGCTGTTGTTTTACATGGGGAGAAAGGAATGAGTAAAGCACCAGAACAGTTAGAGGCCCTGTTTTCCTTGTGAGTAGCTAGATGCAATATAAAGAATAATCTGGAAAGTGAAAATAAACTTAATTAAAAGAAATAATCAAGGAAACTTCATTTTGCTTAAAAATATAATAGACAGGTAATAGCAAAAAAAAATATTTTATAGCAAGTTTCTCTCATAAAGGCCTCATTTCTCAAAAATATAGGGAACTGCATCAAATTAATAATAATAAGAGCCATTCCCCAATTGATAAATGATCAAAGGACATGTATAAACAGGCAGTTTTCAAAAGAAGAAATCAAAACTATCAAAAGTCATGTAAAATGTTTTAAATCACTACTGATTAGAGAAATTCAAGTTTTAACAACTGAGATATTGCCTCACACCCATCAAATTGGCTAACATGACAGAAAAGGAAAATAACAATTGCTGAAGGAGATGTGGGAAAATAGGCACACTAATACACTGTTGGTGGAGTTTTGTACTGGTCCACCCATCCTGGAAAAAAAAATTGGAACTATGCCCTAAGGGCTATCAAATTGTGCATGCCATTTGATATTATGCATACCCCAGCAATAGCAATACTAGTTCTGTATCCTAAAGAGATCAAAGAAAAGGGAAAAGGACATGTATGTGTGTGTGTATGTGTGTGTATGTGTGTGTGTGTATTTATAGCAGCTCTTTTTGCAGTGACAAAGAATTAGAAATTGAAAGGATGCTCATCAGTTGGGGAATGAATGAACAAGTCATAGAATGAATGGTATATGCTTGTGCTGAAATACTATTTAGCTATAAGAAATTATGAAGAAGATGGTTTCAGAACAATCTGGGAAGTCTTATATGAGCTGATGCAAAGTAAAATGAGCAGAACCAGGAAAACATTGTACAGAGTAACAGCAATATTGCAATTATGATTAAGTATGAAAGATTTAGCTACACTGATCAAAACAATGATCTGAGACAATTCTGAAGGACTCATGAAGAAAAATGCTATCTACTTAAAAAGAGAGAGAACTGATAAACTCTGAGTGCAAATTGAAGTATAATTTTTTCACCTTATTTTTCTTGCTTTTTTGTGATCTGGCTAATATAGAAACATGTTTTGCATGATTTCACATGTATTATTGATATCGTCTTGCTTGCCTTCTCAATGAATAGGGATGGGCTGAAGGGAGAAAGAATTTGGAACTTCATTTTTTTTTTTTGGTTAGGCAATTGGGGTTAAGTGACTTGCCTAGTGTCACACAGCTAGTAAGTGTTAAGTGTCTGAGGTCGGATTTGAACTCAGGTCCTCCTGTCTCCAGGGCCGGTGCTCTATCCATTGCTCCACCTAGCTGCGCCCCCAGAATTTTTAAGAATGTCAAAAACAAATGATTTTTTAAAAAAATAATAATATAGAACTGTGCTTGATATATTGAATTGAAATGAGAAAATCTCGGTTCTAGTGTGACACTAATTTACAGACAAATCTCTTCCTCTGTCTAACCTATAAAATAAGGGCTCACACTTTAAATTGTTTAAGGTGCCTTCCATCCCTAAAATGCCATATTTCTATATACATAATTGATCCAAATCCATAAAATCATAAGCTGCCTTATAACTGTCTCCTGCTATACAATCCTTAGAATACTTTAAAAAAATGCATTTGGCTGTATGTCTGAATTGTGTCTAAAATATACCTTTATTTCCAAATAATGTGAAATCTCTAATGTTGTTAGCTGCTTATAAACCTTGAAGAACAGGACAAAGGGCTTCATTTGCTGTCAACTCCTATTGAAACTTCACAGAACACACTGTATATTTGCCTGCTTTCCCCCAATGGGCTCTGAAATCCCTTTCCCTAATGTGCAACATTTCTTTCTATCTGTACATTTCTCCTGAAAGGGCTTCAAAAATAAAGTGAATTAGGATGGGAAAAAGCTGTCCTAAAATGCCCATAACTTATTCATGATGATGTCAGCTAAAAACAACTAATATTATATTTCCTCGACTCTACTCTGCCCTAATCAGAATGTATCTGAAGCATTGTGCTTAGTTTTAAGGAGCATATTTTGAAAAAGGGCATTGATATGTTGGAGAACATACCCAATATCATGAATTTAGAGCTCAACAGGACCTGAGGCATCAACACTTTGAGATAATTCAAGTTGAGTAGCTTTTGAAAGTAAATTGTTATCCAGTCATTTCAGTCATGTCCCCATTTGGGGTTTTCTTGGCAAAGATACTGGAAAAGTTTGATATTTCTTTCTCCAGTTCATTTTACAGATAAGTAAACTGAGACAAACAGGGTGAAGTGACTAGTCTGGGGTCACACAGCTAGTAAGTGAGGCTGAATTAGAAGCAAGGACGATGAGTCTTCCTGATTCCAGGCCTGTCACTCTATCCACTCAGCCACCTAGCTGCCCCAAAAGTATAAAATAGAGGAAAAGGTCAAAGACCCTTTTCAAACACAGTCCATCCACACATATTCCCTTATGACTTCTGTCATTGTTTACTCATTGCTTAAAGGAATATAGTTATAAGTTGTTTTGTTTTGGTTTTTTTCTCTTTACATTGTATACTTGAAAAAAAACATGAGATCGGGGCAGCTAGGTGGCACAGTGGATAAAGCCCTGGCCCTAGATTAAGGAGGACCTGAGTTCAAATCCGGGCTAAGACACTTGACACTAGTTGTATGACCCTGGGCAACCCTTATTGTCCCACCAAAAAAAAAAGAAAGAGAGAGAGAGAGAGAGAGAGAGAGAGAGAGAGAGAGAGAGAAAAGAAAAGAAAAGAAAAGAAAAGAAAAGAAAAGAAAAGAAAAGAAAAGAAAAGAAAAGAAAAGAAAAAAGAAAAGAAAAGAAAAGAAAAGAAAAGAAAAGAAAGTGAAGTGTGGATAGGCCAACAACACTGGAACAGGAACAGATAGGGTTAATTTGTGTAAATTGTCCAGAGGATGCTGCATCCTAGTTTTTGTGGGTTGTGTGCTTTTTTTTTTTCTTTGCCAAAAAGCTTAAATTGTCAGGTAAAAAGCTGACAGAGAGTGAGTGCTTTGAAGTTCACAAAATGTTTTATATGCATTACCTTATTTCAGCCTCACATAAGCTAACTCCCTGCTGACTTGGCAGGAATAGCATTAACCCATTTCAGAACCACCCTCACCCAAGAGGCTATGGCTTTCGCATTGCTCCAAATTCTATACAACGTATAGAAAAGGCCTTGGGACAGCAGATGGGGCTGCATTTCCTCCCTTCATTATCAAGATGCTGGGAGATAGTGATATCCTCTATCTGCTTTCATATGAGAAGATAAAACGTATGCTCCTCTATTTAGCTTTTAAAGCACTTCACAGTCCAACCTAAACCTATCTTTTCAGATTCACTGGATGTGATTTCCCTCTCCTACACTCTTTGATCCAGCTAAACTGGCCTTCTCTCTGGCATTCACATATGATACAACATCCTCCATCTCCATGATTTTGCAGTAGCTGATCACCCATTCCTGGAATAAATTATTTCCTCATTAACATTTCATAGAAATCCTCTTAGGGACAGCTAGGTGGAACAGTGGATAAAGCACCAGCCCTGGATTCAGAAGGACCTGAGTTCAAATCCAGCCTCAGACACTTGACACTTACTAGCTGTGTGACCCTGGGCAAGTCACTTAACCCTCATTGCCCCACAAAATTTTTTTTTAATTAAAATTTTAAAAATTAAATAGAAACCCTCTCTTTCTTCAGAATGAAACTCAAATACTACCCTCTACATGAAACAGAGGGAAGCTAGATTGTACAGTGGGTAGAGTATCAGGACCGGAGTCAAGAAGACCCATCCTCCTGACTCAGGCATTTACTAGCTATATGACTCTCAGAAAGTCACTCCACCTTGTTTGCCTCAGTTTCCTCATCTATACAGTGAGCTAGAAAAGGAAATGACAAACCACTCCATTCATGAGGTCATGAAGAGTCAATCACAACTCAACAACAACAACAACAGCAATAAATAAAAACATGAAGTAGTGATTCCCTCCAACTGTTAGTATCATCCCCCCATACTTTGTATTGAACTATTTTGCATTTATTTGTATTTATTCTCTGTGTACTTTTATTTGTACTTGTATTCCCTATTAGAGGGTAATTCAGGCAAATTAGAATTAGTTTATGCTTTGTATTTGTATCTCCAATGCCTAGCGCAGTGCTTGCTACATAGTAGGTGCTTAATAAACAAAGGTTGATTGATTGACTGGTTGCTTGGGATGAGGAAAAAGGCACATGGAGCTTAGGTATCTGTTATTTGGAAGACATTCCCCACTGGAACTAGACGTGAGTTTTTCTAATTAGACTCCAATTTTTTCACATACATTAGTTTTGTGTCACCCATTCAATCCAAAGAACATTTATTGAGGTGCTTTTTTTTCTGTATGAGATACTAAGAGGTAGATGATGAAGATACAGAGATAAAGAAAGACACAGACCTCAACTCACAGATCTTATAATCTAATAAAGAAGAGGAGATACATAGAATAGTATGATAAAAGAGCATCAGAGAGATCCAGGCAAGCGGGTTTGGTGTGGTTTCAAGGTGTAGAGAAATAAGGCAGCTAGGTAGCACAGTGGCTAGAGTGCCAGGCCTGGAGTCAGGAAGACCTGAGTTAAAATCTGGATTCAGACACTTATTAGCTGTGTGACCCTTGGCAGGTCACTTAAACCTCTGTTTGTTTGCCTCAGTTTGCTCATCTGTAAAATGAGCTGAAGAAGAAAATAGCAAACTATTCCCAAATGAGTCAAAGAGTCTGACATGACTGAAATGACTGAAAAAAAAAAGTAAAGAGAGATCGCTTGGGTAATGATCATAATGATGGAATAAAGGGTCAAGGGTGGAAAACAGACAACAGAAAGAATGCTAGATTTGGAACCAAAAGATATGGGTTTGAATTCTTTTTCTGATATTTATTATTTATATGACCTTGTGGTAGTGATATATCCCCCTTCGGACCTCCAATTCCTTAACTGCAAGATGAGGGGTTAAAAATAAATGAAACCTAAAGTCCCTTAATGATCTAAATCTATGAGTCTGTGATCTAGAATCTACCTAAATCATATTAGGACTTTGTCCATTCGCTTGAGATCAATGAGTCAAAGAATTTATTAAGTGCCTACTATGTTCCAGACACTGTGTTTAGAGTTAAGACGTAGCATGACATACTGGATAAAGTGCTAGATTTAGAATTAGTCAGACCTGGGTTCAAATCCCACCTCAGACACCTTTTAAGTATACATTGATAGATAGGTCATACAAGGTGGCTACTAGGTAGGATGGCATATAGAACACTGGTCCTGGAGTCAGAAAGATGAGTTCAAATATGGCCCCAGACACTTACTAGCTGTGTGACCCTGGGAAAGTCACTTAACCTCTCTGCCTCCCATTTGTTCAGCTATAAAATGGGGATAATGGTAGTCTCTGTCTTGCAGGGTTGCTGTAAGGATCAAATGAAATAATATTTATAAAGTGCTTCGAACAGTGCCTGGCACATGATAGGCACTTTATAAATGCTAGTGGTAGTGGTGGTGGTGGTGGTGGTGATGATCCTGGGTAATTCATTCAATATCTCCAAGTCTCAGTTCCTCACCTGTAAAATGAAAGAGGTCCTTTTCCAGTTCCTAATATGTGATTCTAGGATCCTACATGCAAGGAAATAAGGAAGCATCAAAGAGTTTTTCCCCAAACACTTGATTAATGGATGCAAAGACAAAGGAGGACTGAAGAAAAACTCAGCATACCTAGAAAATTGTTGCTACTCCCTGTGTCCCTAAAGGTAGGAGGAGGGAGAAAAGAGAGAGAAGACCATTTTTTGGCTTTTGATAAGATTGAAGCCTTGGAACAAGACATTGTGGTTGTATTAAGCAGACAGCTTGATGTCACATAAGTGGCCACCCCATTAGGCTTAATTGCCCTGTATAACCATGCCCAAACAGAGCTGGCACCTTCTCTAATAGCCAGGGAGGGTCAAGGGTCCCCACTCTCCTAGAACGTGGTCCCATTTGCAATTGGTAGCATTCAAGTCCAAAAGGCCAGACCAGTCTGTGGCTTGGGAGTTTTTTTTTTAATGTCTTGATATTTACATTACCGTAGGCAATGGAAATAGCTGTCTCTATGGAGACATAGCAGATGACAAAGTGGTAATTGGCAGAACGAAGGGAATATGGAATTCCTTGATTTGGTGCCATTTTCTAAAGCAGAGCCTGCCAAAAGAGTGGCAGCTAAGATAGCCATATGGGAGCTGGTGTTTTGCTTTCAGGAAGGGGGGATCCCATGGGAGAGCAAAGTATCTGGTTCTAAAACAGCATCCCTGAATGTGAGCAGGTGGTGTTGGCAGGAATAGTGGTGACCTGAGAAATAACAGCATCAGTGTCCCCATCCCTACTCAGAAGGCCCGATAAGCTCCTGGGTAAGTTGTGTTTGAGGAAGGAATTCTATCATAAAGGAATGACTTTCCAAGTTAGGTTCTACTGAAAAAGCTATTATCATTCAGGGACTTAACAAGGAATTTGTTTTTACCACAAACCATGCCCAAGACAAGCAGAAAGAAAGACACCTTGAAATGGGATGGAGGCAGGCAGGCAGGGAGGGAGATAGAAACCACCCTGTGGGGAGCAGCAGAGACTCCAAGACATGAAAACTACTACTGGGGAGGCTACCACATAATGCTGGTGAGGCAGTGTTGATCCCTGGAATTCATTTTAGCAGGGGAGAAGCTATTCTTTCCCTTCCCTGATTTCCTGCTTTGCCCTTCTCCCCCAATCTAGGGCAGCTGGATGCCCAATGGATGGAGTGCAGGCCTAGAGTGAGGAGAAGCTGGGTTCAAATCTGACCTCAGACCCTCACTAGCAGTGTGACCCTTGGCAAGTCACTTTACCCTGCTGGCCTCAGTTTCCTCATCTGTCAAATAAGCTGGAGAAGGAAATGGCAAACCACTTCACTATCCTTGCCAAGGAAACCCCAAATAAGGTCATGAAGAGCCCAGTGCCTCCCATATAATAAAGGTTTTCTTGATCGACTGATTGACCTTAACCCCCAGGCTGCCCCTTGGCATACCTCTGTGTGCCTCGGTTTCCTCAACTGTAAAATGGGCATAATCCAAAGGTAAGGAAATGTGCTTTAAAGGGGTAACTGAAGGCCTCTGCTATTTGTAATAAAGAGGTTGGTTCACAGGCCTAGGGCCAGGTCTCTTTCCTGACCCTTGGGTCAGTTCAAACCCTGGATCCTACCATACATGATGTCTGCTGAAAGAAATTCCCCAAAGGATTTCCATCCCACAAACTTTGGCATTTTTTCTTCCCCCAACTCTTTCTTTAGAGGAACATAGCTATCAGGGGACCCTTTAAATTTCTCCACCTAGGAGCTATAGTTCTGCATTCCTTTTCTGCAGCCCTGCTTTCGTCTTCATATATCAAACATTTCTTGAGAACCTGTCACGGTGGCATATACCTGTTGTTTCTCCCAGGGGCTCTCTTCATTGGTGGGGTGAAGGCTGGTGGTTTCTTGGGTTGGGAATTCTGAGTTGCAACAGGACTTGAAGGGATCTGGTATCCTCACTAAGTTTGACACCAGTGTACTGAGCCCCTGGGAATAAGGGGACAATAGCCTGTCTAAGAAGGGTGGAGATGGGGGCAGGACAAACCAGTCCAGTTTGGAAAAGGAGCAAGTCAAAGGTTGAATGCTAATTAGCATCAGAATTGGACCCATGAGTTATTACTACACTCATAGCATGGGCAGTCTCAAATTTAACAATCCAAAAAAGAAACCTTCCTCATTACCTCAGAAACTGGATTATAAATCATTGAATTCTAGGGCAGCTAGATAGCGCAGTGGATAGAGCACCGGCCCTGGAGTCAGGAGTACCTGAGTTCAAATCTGGCCTCAGACACTTAACACTTACTAGCTGTGTGACCCTGGGCAAGTCACTTAACGCCCATTGCCTCACTAAAAAATAAATAAATAAATAAAAAATAAATAAATCATTGAATTCTACCACATTGGAATTCCTCATGCCCTCCACCACATTAATTCAGTTAATCCTCAAATGTACATGTTCTTAATGTTATCACCTACATTTTCACCTCTGTTCATTTGTCTGATGTTCTAACTTCTCATTGACAAGCAGCTCTGCGTCTCTCTCTAAGAATGTAAGGTCTCAGAGTACAGCAACTAAATTATATGCATAAGTACTTTGAACAAGTGTTTTTAACCTACCCTGTAATAGTACAACATTGTGATTGTCAGCTATCATTATCATTAATAATAGCTAATGTTTATATCGTATTAAAATATGTGTGAGACACAAAGTACTAAAAACTTTACAAATATCTCACTAGATCTTCACAACAACCCAGAGAAGTGTTATTATTATCCCCATTTTGCAGATGAAGAAACTGAGGTTGAGAGACTTAAGCTAGTAAGGCAGACAACTGATTCTGTAAACTATGCAGTTTTCAATAGCCAATATTGCTTAGATGCTCTAATATATGAATGATCTCACAGATGTGAGCATTCTCTTTTCCAGGGCAATGAATTAACAAACACATTACATGCTTGCTATGTACCATATACTTTTCTAAGTTCTGGGCATTCAAAGAAAGATCAAAAGTATCTTGCCATCAATAAGCTTTCATTCTTATGGGAGAGATACCATATACATATACACATATACATACATACCCATATATACTTTTCCATACATATTGTAACAATTGGAATGATGCCACCTGCTGGAGACTTACTGTAGAAGAGTTCCGCCCATTAAGAGAAGGTCTTTGAGGGCAAGACCAGGAGTCTTTTCTTTGGCGTCAGGAAGTGATGCAGGCTAGTGGGAGGAGGAAGGAAGAGACTGGCGCTTGGTCTCAGGCTCTTTTACTGGGGATGATGGTGGAGAAGGCAGATAGAAATTCGCTCTGCCTTTAATAGATAGAGGAATCTAGGCCTTTCTCTCTTTACCAAATTCTTATTCTCCTTAATAAATGCTTAAAAGTCTAACTCTTGCTAAAGCTTATAATTTATTGGCGACCACTCACTAGATATTTTAGACAGTTTAGCTAGAATTTTAGCCCTTAACAATATACACATATACCCATAGAGAGAAGATGAAAGGTAACCATACAGAGGAAAGGCACTGGCAGTTGGGGGGACTGGGAAAAGTCACCAGAGAAGTTGGAAACTGAATTGAATCTTTGCCTGGCCTTCTCATGCTGTGTGAATTTCTTTCACCTCTCTCCTCAGATCCTCCAAGGAAGGTCTAGCCAATGCACCTTTCCTCTGATCTTTTAATATTCTATACATTGTTCTTGCCTTGTGACTGCCCCAGTTTATTTTCTGAAGCTATATTTGCCTGATGTCCTTTATACTTACTATTTCCTAATACTACACCCATCAAAATGTTCTTTGTGCATGCATAGGTGATTCTTTTTTTTTTTTTTTTGCCAAGGCAAAGTGACTTGCCCAGGGTCACACAGCTAGTAAGTGTCAAGTGTCCGAGGCCGGATTTGAACTCAGGTTCTCCTAAATCCAAGGCTGGTGCTTTATCCACTGCACCACCCAGCTGCCTCCATGCATAGGTGATTCTTTTAAAGATTCTGTATAGCTGGGGAAGTAGATGAGTAAATGCATTGGTCCTTCCTGTTGTTTTCTCAGTCATCGCTGTGTTATAACTCTGAGGCATGGAATACTAAAAATTACAAATGGATATCACCTAGAGCATAATTGAGAGGTACATGATAGCTGTAAGCAGGATGTAACATATGACCAATGAAACTTCCAAGAAGAAAAGGAGTATGAGATGCCATTAGGGAAGATGGGCTGGTCATATGATAAGAGTAAGTGATGACAAGTGGAAAATATGTGTGTGTGCTCTGCTGATCTACATCCTTGGGATGTGAGGATAAAGTGAGGCAGGCCTCTAGAACATTGGGTAGATTCTCTATGGTGGAATTATGGGAGATCGTGGACAAGAGTCCCCCAGAATGGCAGGCGCAGATGGGTTTCCATCTGTATCATAGGAGAGGACATCCAAATTGATGAGATCACAGATCCATTTAAGTAACTTTTTATACTACTTCTTACATGAAAATAACCACCAGTTATCTATGTAGCCACAGGCATGTGTTGGTAAATGTTTAACAACTTCTCTTTAAAAAAAAAAAAAAGAAAGTGCATACTTCTAAATATAATCTACAAGTCTAACATTTTTCCATCACTTTTTAAAATCTAGGCAATCAACAAAGCAACACATCTACCACTGATTTCTAGTGTTTG
Source organism: Dromiciops gliroides (assembly GCF_019393635.1). Taxonomy (NCBI): domain Eukaryota; kingdom Metazoa; phylum Chordata; class Mammalia; order Microbiotheria; family Microbiotheriidae; genus Dromiciops; species Dromiciops gliroides. The sequence goes on along the minus strand of NC_057861.1, from coordinate 539,186,298 downwards.
CCAATTGCTGAAGTGTAAATGCTCACACTGAAAATTTAACAATCAACTCTCCTGAGCCTGTATTAGCTATCTCCAGCAGACTACTGTGTAACACACTTAAACATGCTGTATTTCTCTCCATTGCCCTTTAGGTCACATGCTATTGCAGTTCTGCAGGGATTGTAGCTTTCTTTCTTTCTTTTTTTTTCTTTTCTTTTTTTTTTTTTTTGGCTTGGGCAGTGAGGATTAAGTGACCTGCCCAAGGCCACACAGCTAGTAAGTGTCAAGTGTCTGAGGTCAAATTTGAACTCAGGTCCTCTTGACTCTAGGGCAGGTGCTCTATCCACTGTGCCACCTAGCTGCCCCCTAGGATTGTAGCTTTCAATAATTCTCCCCTTAAGAGCAGAGATTGCTGTTTGTCTTTCTTAGTATCCCCTACCATTCAGCACAGTGCTTGGCACATAGTAATAACTAAATAAAGGCTAGTTGACTGACTGACTGGCTGACTATATAGTAATATCAAGAGAAAAATCAGTGTTCAAAAAATGGGTGTATGTCCAAAAGTCACTTAGGATCACAGAAAGGACTGGGCTATTTGCCAAATGCAATAAGTCTGCCAGGTGATAAAAAGGACACTATTGACTTGTAACCTTTTGTAGTTTACAGCATCAAGTATGACTGATGCCTCCATAGATGAATAATCTCACTAGGTCCTCTAATGCATCCATCCTTTAATATTCTTCCAGGCTATCACTCCTGTTCTCACGTCATCTTCTTTTTCCAGTCTCTGACCCTCTAACTTGCCAGTTCAACTCTACGCTGTCCTCTGTTCTCAAATCCCTTGTCTCCCTGTCCTATTGATGTGTATGCCTCGTCAAACGCCAACCCAAGGTTACATCACCAGTTGCTGCCTCTGTTCCTACTCACATGCTGCTGAGCAGAGTTGGAGGAAGTTATGCAACTGAGCCAGCTGGGTCCATTACATATTTTGTCATCTAATCCTGACTGGGCCCTCAGCCTAATAAGACAAGCCTTTTACTCGTCCTAATTAATTGTCTCTCCACATATGCTGTTTGAAAACTTCTCTTACATCTTGAAGCTTCCCATACCATACCCCCTCCCTCAATACTCTCAGTTGAGGTCCTCAATTCATAGTTAAATGAAAAAAATAGAGACTGTTCACCTTAAGTTACATTTTCTCCCTTTTTTTTTTTTAGTGAGGCAATTGGGGTTAAGTGACTTGCCCAGGGTCACACAGCTAGTAAGTGTTAAGTGTCTGAGGCCGAATTTGAACTCAGGTACTCCAGACTCCAGGGCTGGTGCTCTATCCATTGCACCACCTAGCTGCCCCTACTCCTCCCTTTCTTTTTATATCAAAACCTATTGCCATTATCCCTCATTCCCTTCTCCTTTACTCTAGATTCTAATGATGAGTGACCCTTCTTGCCAAGGCCAATGCCTCTACAAGTATTCTTGATCCTATTTCATCCAGCAGACTGCCTCCATGATTATACTCTCCTTCTAATCTTCGGTACGGGCCTATTTACTGGTTTCTTTCTTGCTTCATACAAATACACCCAAATCTTGAAAAAAACCTCATTAGATTGAACCATCCTCCACAGCTATAGTTCCATGTCTCTCTTCCTTTCACAGCCCAACTCCTAGAAAATGCTAGCTACAAGAGCAACGAAAGACCTTAGTTTAAAAGCCCAATGTCTCCCACAACACCTGGGGCCATGTCCAGTCATCCTGATCTACATCTTGTCACTGGATCCAGATGGATCTGGAGGAAAGAGTGAGGCCAGTGACTCTGCACAGCCCTGCCTCATTTAAATCTAATTCACTTCAAGTCTTGACATCACCTCCCCAAGGTCATGGTCATCATCGAGAATGAATGACAAACAACAACATCAACATTGTTTTAAGAACAACTCTGAGCGACCAAGTCATTTTCAGTATTATAAATACCCAAATTAACTACAAAGGACCCATGAAAGAAGATGTTATTGGCATCCAGAGAAAGAACTGATAAATAGAAGTATGTATAGGATGGTTTTACACACACACACACACACATTTGTACCTAATGGCAGTCATTTCTAGGACAGGGGATGGGGGAGGAAAGGAAAAAGTGACATGATAACTTTTTTAACTATTTAAAAGGTAAAACGAGTTATACATAACAGATTTGAAGTTTCATGTGCAATCATCTTTTTTTTTAATTCTACTATGTTATGGAAATGCTTGTTTTATTTATTAAGTTCAGAATTTTTAAAAGAGGGGAAAAAGAAAAATGAAAAGCTAGCTACACTTCTTGTTTTTCCTTTCTGTCCTCTCACTCTTCACCCCTTTGCAATCTGTCCTCTGGTCTCAACACTCAACAGAAACTGTTCTCTGCAAAGGTAAATTTTATCTATTAATTGTAACATATCATGTCCTTTTCTCAGTCTTCATCCTTCTCAACCCCTCTGCAGCAATTTTTTGGGGTGGTGCAATGAGGGTTCAGTGACTTGCCCAGGGTCACACAGCTAGTAGGTGTCAAGTATTTGAGGCCAGATCTGAGCTCAGGTCTTCCTGAATCCAGGGCCAGTGCTCCATCCACTGTGCAACCTAGCCACCCTCCCTCCTTCCCCCCAACCCCCTTCAGCATTTTAAACTATTGAGAGTTCTCTCCTGAATCCTCTCTCTCCTCTTGGTTTTCATGTAACTGATGTCTTCTTTCTTCTACTTATCTAATTGCTCCTTTTAAAGTCTTTTTTTTCTGATTCTTTATTAACTATGTGTATTCCCTAAGGCTCTGTCTTGAATTCTCTTCACTCTCTAACTTGGTGAATTCACCAGTCCCCATGGTTTCATTATCATCTCTATGGAAATAACATCCAAATCTCTGTATCTTACCCTCTCTGTGTCCTATGATTCCAATTGCACACACATACCCCCTGACCATTAGATATAATAATACTATTAATAGCCAGCAATTATATAGCAACCACTATATGCGAGGCACTCTGCTAAGCACATAGGCGCTATTATTCCCATTTTATAGTTGAGGAAACTGAGGCAAACAGAGATTTTGACCAAGGTCACATAGCCATTAAGAGTCTGAGGCTGGATTTGAGTTCAGGACTTCATGACATCAGACTCAGGGCTCTAAGCACTATGTTATCTAGATGCCTATCTCAAAGTGTATGTTACTTAGATATCTCAAATTCAACATATCCAAAATTGAACCCATTATATTTCCCCCCAAACCCACCCTTCTTCCAAACTTCTCTATTTCTGCCATGAGTATCACCATCCTTTTATTTCCTTAGCTTCATAAACTTGGCAAATTTCTTGATTCTTCATTCTCCCTCAAAGCACATAACCAATCAGTTGTCTGATGTTTTGTTTTTTTTAAACCTCCACAAAAAACTTTGTCATCCATCCTCTCTACTCACATCGCTATCCTAGTTCAGGTCTTTTTCACCTCTAGTTTGGGCTATTGAGGAGATAACTTCCTGTCCTCCCTGCCTCAAGCCTCTCCCCTCTCCAATCTATCCTCAACATAGTAGGCAATAGGGTTTTTCTTAAGTGTAGGTCTGATCATATCACACCTCTACTCAGTAGCTCCCTATTCCCTCAAAAATCCCATATATAATCCATTCAGCCTGTGCACAGTCTACCTTTCTTATCTTATTATATATTACTCCTCTTCTCACAGTATAAAGTTTAATCCAGGGCTTCCTAAACTTTTTCCACATACAATCCCTTTTTGCCAGAGAAATTTTTACATGACCCAAGGTATATAGGTATATAAAATAGGTAAATAGGCATATAAATAAACAATAAATAAACAAATAAATAAAATGCAAATAAATATTATAGTATAGTATATCATAAGTAAATGTCATGCAAATAAATAGATAAGCAATAAACAAATAAATGAATAAATAGGTATATAAAATACATAACTTTTTACTGTTGCCAAAATTTTTTTGATCCCCACACTCAGTTAAGTGACCCCCATATGGGGTCATGACCCACAGTTTCAGAAGCTTTGGTCTATTCTACCTGTCATTCTTATTGCTGCCCATACATGTTGGTGCTAGGTGGCACAACGGATAGAGAACTGGGCTTGGAGTTAGGAAGACCTGAATTCAAATCCAGCTTCAGGTACATAATAGCTGTCTGATCCAGAGCAAGTCACTTAACTTCTATCTGCCTCAGTTTTCTCATCTGTAAAATGAGTATAATAATAATAATACCCGTATCCCCCAGAATTGTTTTGAAGATCAAATGAGATAAAGTACTTAGCACAGTGCCTGGTACATAGTAGGTGTTATATAAATGTTAGCTAGTATTATGATCTTCCAGCTCACATCTCCATACCTTTATACTGACTACCCTCACTTGTGTACCTTAGCATCTCTTGTTGTCTTCCCAAACTCTCTTCAAGTGCAAACTTCTATCTGGAACCTTTCCCTATCTTCCCACTATCATTCTCTTCAGAAATTTACCTTGTATTTATTTTGTATATATTTACTTGTGTATATGTTTTGTTTTGTTGTTTTCCTCAATAGAATGTAAACTCCTTGAGGGCAGGAATTCTTTCCTTTAAAAAAATCATCATCACCTAGCATTGTTCCTAGAATATAGTAAGCACTTAAAATGATTACTGATTGATTAACTGACTAACATTGATTGATTGATGGATTGATTGATATGATCATTGTCTCTACCATTCACTGTCTATGAATGAATGGATGTATTCATGAAAAAGCATTTGTCAAGTGCTTGCAATGTACAAAGCACCATATGCTGGAAATTTAACAGAAAAAAGCAAGACAGTCCTTGCTCTTGAGAAGCTCATATTCTAAGGGGGGAAGACAACACATACAGGTAGTTTCCACTTCAAGTAGGATAGAAAGAGCCTGTAGTTCTTAGTGTATAGCAGAGGAAATTCCTGCAAATGGCAATGTCCTTAATGAAAACTACAAGCACTGAGCTAGAAGTGGGGCTTCTATCATATGGAATATACCTAGAGATCTTGGACTCTGGGTCCTGGGCCATCTCTGCCAGTGTCTTGAATGACACTGACTGGAAATTTCCAAATCCCCTCTTTTTTGTTGATGATGTTTTGAATTCTAATTCATTCATCAAAATTTTGAACCCTGAGAGCTGAATATCATTCCCAGATGGTAAAAAACATTCCTCAGGATGACATGACAGTTTCTCTTTGTTTTAATGACACATAGAAAAAAACTCGAAAAAGAAAAAAAAATGCTTTCAAAATGGAGAAATTCTATAATCATTCACTTTACCAATGGATTCATCATTGGCTTCCTTTAAAGAGCCAGTTGCCTTAGATAATTAAAAATATGATTTAATGTAACACATTTGGATTTATGCATAAGAATTCAGGATCACACATATTATGAAAAATAAGGTTTATTTGTACTTGGAAAAAGTCCAGACTCCAACATTTATATAAACAAACAAAAATTTGCTATGTTTGTGTAGCACTCACTGGATTCTCAGGCAATTCACAAATGGTATATTCTTATATTTATGACAGAACCACAGTTGAACAAACCTTGGAGCTATCTGCTCCAAACTTCTCATTTTGCAAGCGAGGAAACTGAGGACCAGGAAGTCTGTGACTCACCCAAAGTCACATTGAAAGCAAAGATCAGAGGCAGGGCTTGCACACAATTCCTATGACATCAGATATGGTGTTGGCTCTGAGATTGACACAATGTTCACATAAGTGACATAGTGAGTACAGGTTGTTAGATAGGTAGTATTGACAATAGCAATGACATTAATTTTCCTGGGCCACAGAGAATTCCGCTTATTTGAAAATGATAGTGTCAGCTAATGAAGATGTTATCGTGGAGTTATAACTAACCCTTAGATGGTCATCTTGAAATGCAAATTGGGGAAGGGCTTTTTTGTAAAAGTGGATGAGGAAGTTTGGAAAGTAGATATAATAGTGTTAAAGAGGAGGAAGAAGATGAAGAGGAAAAGGAAAAGGAGGAGGGAGAGGAGAAGAAAAAAGAAGAGAAGGAAGAGGAGGAAGAAGAGGAGGAGAAGATGAAGAAGAAGAGAAGAAGGAGGAGGAAGACAAAAAAGCATCAGTGGAAAACTAATTATATGCAGAAGAGAGCAGAAAGGAAATGCAGAAAGGGACACAGACAAGCAGGGTAATGTTTGTATTAATACATCAAATTTAACATGTATTTAAAAAAAAGTCATGCAATAGATTCTGTTTCATATTTTGAAAAGAAAACTTATATAAACCTCCCTCTATTATTAGAAAATCCCATATCTTATTGACAGTGGATCAGAACCACTAGCCTAATAACTAAAGGAAGCATTATGAGTAACTTCTTGCTATCCTACCAGTGAAATGCTAAAGCATTTTAGCTTTTTCTCTCCTTGCTAATTCACCTGAGCTGTAGAAGTAACCTCCCTTGTAACTTGGCCAGTTCTGAAGGAAGAAGCCATGTACATCTAGATCTAACTTCAGCATCATGAAATTCTGGGTTCAATTCCTCTTCTAACATATACAGGTTGTTTCACCCTAGACAAGTCACTGACCTTTGTGGTGCCCTGAAGCAAAAAACAATACTTACTGAGACAGTACTGAGACTGACTGAGGATAAGTGGCAGAAAAGGTGCAGATTTATATTGCCTGAAGGTGTTTCCTTATTTGGAAAAAGTTGTGCTACAGAGCATCCAGATCATAAGTCTGGTCAAAAACAATAATCACATTGAAGAGGAACTTTACCTGTGATTTCACAAGTATGGGGGACTCCCCAATGAATCTTTTGTAAAGATTGACATCTCCTTTGCAATTTATGGTCTCAGAGAGTTGCCAGTGATACTGGGAGGTCAAGTGAATTATCCAGGGCCACTTACACAATATATGTGAAATGCAGGCCTCCAACTTAGGTCTTCCAGGCTCTGAGACTGATTCTCTATCCATCATGCCACACTACCTCACCTACACGTCACAGGAAGACTGCATCAGCATATCTCTTGACTCAAACTGACTACCTCTAATAAATAGAAACTCATTTAAATGGGTGACTAAATTCCTAGCCGCTCTTTTGCTATTTCATACTTTCTCAATCAATGGATACCAATACAGTAGTACAATTATGATCATAAAAGGTATGTTAACATTGAAAATGGGTCCTCAATCTCAGAGAGGCTGGGAACCACTGATTCAGAAAATAGTTGATATTCACAATTGTGTTTTGTTTATTCTGTGAGCAAGAACCAGTAGCTTTCAATTATTTTTTTCTATAAAATGTTTCTAAATTTTCCTTCTCTTCACATCTTGCTCTCAGACTCCCATGTTCCTTTGTGGAGGGTGGGAGGAAGGGGAAGAAAAAGAAGAAAATATTCCAGGCAAGGGTTCTTCCAGCCTGCCTCGCCTCTCATTCTCTAGACTCTTGGTCTCTAGGAGGGATTTAAATGACATCATCTTGAGAAAAGGCTTTAATTAGTTGTGAATTTGAAAACTGCTAAGCAGCATATTTTCTGTTGTTTGCTTCAGCTGCCACATTTGCACTTCCCCTTTCCCTATCAGAAGCAGCCAACGCAATGCCGATTTGCAGACAGCAGCAAAGAGATGGATGTTGCCCTGGCAACCAGCGCTCTCTCCATACTTGAGCGACCCATAGCACAGACTTATGTTGGAGAGTCCTGGCCAGGATTTGTATGGACAGACATTGGATTTTGGTACAGCAGTCAAATATAGTAGGGCTTAAAATATTTTCTTTAGATATAAGAACCAAGTCCTACATTTAGAAGCTAGAAAAATTATAAAATAAGTCAGAATAAAAATGATTTCATATTATCAAATACTAATTGATCTTCTTATAACAACTAGCATTCATGTAGCACATTAGGGTTTGGACAACACTTTACATAAACCTTCTCATTTGATCTTCACAATGATTTTAAAAAGTAGGTGCTATTATTATCCCCATTTGAGTGTTGAGGAAACTGAGGCAGAGAGATGTGACTAACTTAGGGGGTTTCCTTGGCAGTGCCAAGTTTGGTTCATGGTGACTTAACCTCCCTATAGAAATATGAATGTTTTTTATATTCCCAACAAATATCAAATGTTATTCATATTTAACATAGCATTTTAACAAAAAAGCAGCAATGTATTTGGTTCAAAAAGTTCTCAGCAATATCGTATAGTAAAAAGAGCACCAACTAAGCATCAGATAAAATACAATATTTGATAGCATGAAATCATTCCTACTGTAACATTTCTTAAAAGGTCCATCTGGCCTTGACTTTGCTACTAACTAGCTGACTGACCTTAGAGCTATCTGTTAACTTTGCATTTTCATCACCTCTAAAATAGCAACAGGGCAATTAGGTAGCACAGTGGGTAGAATGCCAAACCTAGAGTCAAAAAGACTCATCTTCGTGAGTTCAAATCTGGCCTTAGACACTTACCAGCTGTGTGACCCTGGGCAAGTCATTTAACTCTGTTTGCCTGAGTTTCCTCATCTATAAAATGTGCTGGGCAAAGATATGACAAACCACTCCAGTATCTTTCCTAAGAAAACACCAAATGGGGTTATGAAGAGTCAGACACTGCTGAAATGACTGAACAACACCAACAAGAGTGGATATGGTAGTAACTGTTCCATCTACCTTGCAAGGTTACTGTGAAAAATGAAATTATAAAATAGATACGAAAGCATTTTGGAAAAGGAAATAGTGATGCTTAACTATGGGAATAGAGACTGGACCAGTGATTTCATTGGTAGGAGCACTTTTCAGGAGAGGAAGCTCTTTCTACAACTGTAGATAGGTAGGTACCTTCTCTGGGATTAATATTCGAGCATTGCCCTTCCAAAACTTTTATAACCCTCCCACCCCTGCCAAAAATCATACTGAGTAAAAGCTACATAAAGCAAAAGATTTTGCTTCTTTAAACAAGAAGAAACAGATTGTTCTGAGCATGGCTACAAGATTACATGGTAAAGATTTAATTTTTTTATAGATTTAAAGGGAGACTGGATTAATCAGTAGTAGAAAAATGTCAAAGATATAAGATTTTGTTATTTGTGTTTACAGTCTCAAACTGCACTATTTCTGCTTTGCATCCTAAAATGTGTCTCTTAAGCAGCTTTGCGACTTTATAAAAATGTATATGTCATAGCGATCCAAATTATCAAGGTTGTCCCAAGATGGGAGGTGGTCTTCTTCTTCTTCAACTAAGAGGGTGAGGGACTTACTCAGGCTCACACAGTCTGTATGTGTCCAAAGTGACACTTGAAATTAGCTATTCTTGGCCTCAAAGTCATCAAGCCAAGTCAAATCAATGAATATTTATTTAGTACATACTAGATGCCAGGCAGGACACAACACTGCCTTGCTATATCAAAAAATAAAAAACAAAAAACCTCAAGAACAACAAAAAAACTCCAATATCTTAAGGACTCATATTTTCATTGGTATAGGTATTCTTTCAACTAATATTTCAGAGGGTACATATTTTAGCTCCATCAAGCCTTTGGGGTTGGTTTCATGAGTAACTGTGTTCAGGATAATTCATCATTTAGTGACCAACCCCCTGGTGTTGAGTCTTTCCAAAATTAATTAGGTTGGGCCTCATTGAAAGAACTTGATGGACACATTCTCAAAGTCTTTCCAGCTTGGCAGAAATTGCTTAAACTTGTTCTGTGATGACTTGTTGTCATTGTTTAGTAGTTTCAGTCATGTCTGACTCTCTATGATCCCATTTTGGGGGGTTTCTTGGCAAAGATACTGGAATGGTTTACCATTTCATTCTCCAGCTCATTTTACAGATTAGGAACTGAGGCAAACAGGGTAGAGTGACTTGTCCAAAGTCACACAGTTAGTGACTGAGGCCAGATTTGTACTCAGGAAGATGAGTCTTCCTGACTACAGACCACCCCACCCCCAACTCTAAGCATTGTACCACACAGTCATCTCCTCTCTGATGACTTAGTGTCCAAAAATTAAAAGTCATGATGATGGAGAAGGATTTCAGTGTAGGGTACAAATATAAGAGAGTCAGTGTGGCATATGGTTAGGGTGCAGGACTTGAAATCCAAGTTCAAATCCCACAACTGACATGTCTGTGTGGCCATAGAAAAGCCACTAACTTCTTTGACCCTCAAGTCTCTAAGACCTGATCTTAAGACAGTTATGGAAAAGTTGCCAATCAGAGGAGTGATAAAATCACAGAACCTCAGGAATTAATGACAAATATAAATTGTCATTATGATTATTTTGCCTCAACAGAAGAAAAACAAACTGAAAGGACTCATTGATTCTGAGTGAAAAAGGATTTAAGAAGTAATCATTTCTATCACCATCTGCTTTTGATAGTTAAGGAAACACCTTAAGGCCAAGAGAGGCTTGCATAAGGTTATTTATTACCTTACAAAAAGTAGATAACATAGCCAGAATATGAGTTCATATTCTCTTACTCCAAATCCAGTTGAGTTTTTTTTTCAACTGAAGCAGTTTGAAGTTCTACATCATCTGTTAGAAACAAAAGCTCTCATGATGCGAAGCTTGCTACCTTGATGCAACCTTGATTCATATTTCATAGGTGCTTTTTGATGAAAAGGAGAACAAACCATTTAGGTTTAATTGCATGCAAATAAAGAAGCATTTCCCATGACTGCTGAATCATACAATGCAGTTTTTCTTCTACTATGTTAAAAATAGCATTTTATAATAACAAGAGAGGAAAAGTAGTGCAATTTATGTTTTGGGTTGGGGTTTTTTTGGGTGGGAGAGGCACCATTGTGGTAGAAGGCAGTTAGGTGGCTCAGTGGATAGAGTACTGGACAGGGAGTCAGGAAGACCTGAGTTAAAATATGGCCTCAGACACTGTGTGACCCTGGACAAGTCACTTAACCAATATTTGCTTTAATCTCCTGGAGATGGAAATGGCAAACTACTTCAGTATCTTTGCCAAGAAAACCCAATGGACAGTATGGTTCATGGCATTACAAAGAGTTGAACGTGACTAAAATACCTGATCAACAAGAACAGTTATGCTAAGCTTCTTCAAACAAATACTAGGAAATCAGAGCAATAAAACTATGTTGGGATATTCAGAAGATGAAAAAGTTACAAGTCTAAAGTGCTAGTCAGGAGGCAACTGCATCAGAACTGAGGTTTTCTTTTATTCCTGGATTTTTCACTAGGAAAAAAATGGAATCCCCTGGAGAATTGCGGAAGACTCAATGTGACTGTAAGACCCTACTGATAACACTCTGGCTCTTGGGAGCAAGAGTAGTTATTAACAAGCTGTCAAGAGCTGTAACTCTAAAACTAGGTTATATACAAACCCAAGAAATGCTTAAGCCTCCAAGGAAAACAAACAGGATGGTACAGATTTGTACCATTTTAATGAAGCCCTTTATCATATTCAGTTGCAAGGTGACGTTACAAGGGTGTTTGGTTGGAGGGTTCTTGTTTCTTTTATTATTTTTGGTTTGTTTTTCACTTTACTTTAGCAATTTGCTGTTGAAATCCTGATGCCTATGGGTATTTTTCTGGGATAATTTGAAGCAGGTTAATAATACATTAGAGAAAAATTGAATTCTTAGGGGAAAATGTGACTCTTAGGGAAAACTATTCTTTTACTCTGTATAAAGAGTGATCCTATGTGCATTAAGCAAGTTACTAGTTGTGTCTATATCCCAAGTCTTCTACGTCACTGCTGTGACAATGATGTCTAAAAAGCTTACCTCTCTCTGCCTTCAAAATGCAATGCAGAGGGGCAGCTAGGTGGTGCATTGGATAAAGCACCAGCCCTGGATTCAGGAGGACCTGAATTCAAATCCATCCTCTGACACTTGACACTTACTAGCTGTGTGACCCTGGGCAAGTCACTTAACCCTCACTGTCCCATCCAAAAATTTTTTTTAAAAAAAGATGAGACAGGTTTTCTATAACTCTACTACTTCTTAAAATATAGCCGCTGATAGGATCATCTTGCATCCAGTGGAAAAAAAAAAGTCATGTTTACCTGGCCTGAAGATGTGGACCTGGTACATTACTAGTATAGTAAAGAATTGAAGAAAGTGCAAAATACCTATTAAACAATCCTACAAAGTGGGCTTTATCTCCACGGAGAGTATAATATATGATAGGAGTGTGATTAGCCAGATTGTGCAATAACAGGTTGATTCCCTCATTTTAAGGCTCCCTCAGGACTGAGCCCAGTCCATTTGAGTTTAGAGTTAGTTCCCCCTTGTTGGACTTCTTAACCCACATCTACCCCCATTCCAGGTCATAGTCAACATTTTCTGTGGCAGAAAGACTCCCTGATCAGTTATTATTGATGAGAGTATGATTAGAAGTTGGGGACAGGAGGAAGACTTTATGTTCCTCTATTTCCTTCAGTCCTTTCCTTCACATTTTTAGACAGTGGGTGAATCAGAATGTGGATGGGTAGATGGAGAGAAGGAAAAAGATTGACTTGTGTGAGGGAGTTCAAGATGAAAGAACAGGCCCCAATCAATTCAGCAATCATCTTTCTGTCCACAAATGCAACCCAGAATAACAAATTCAACTCAAAATAGTAGTGGGGATCCTTGGTAGATGAGCAATGATGACCGCTGGAGAGAAGGAAGAAGCACATGTGATTCAAATTGCCTCCACAATAAAGCATGAGGTAAGGTTCTGTGGATGAAATATTAAGTACTCTATAAATGGGGGAGGGTTCCCTTGGGGACTTCCAGTCTTTTTAAGCATAGTGCTAGGAGCAATGTAAAGAGAACACTAGTTAATTGAGGACCCTAAATAGTTCAGTTTTTGGTTAATCAAGGTATTAATACTGCTAAAAAGTTCCCAGAAGGAAAAGGATGTCATATCCACTACCTATTTTCCCCAGCATAAATGTATTCGCAAACATGCATTTAATGAATATGTTTTGCACAACTCGATGTTCAATTCTAAGTTGTGTCCTTGACCCATATTGGGACTCAGCACAAATTAAAAATAGGTGAGGCCTGGGGACAATATAAGCACAAGTGTCCCTCTTCAACAAGGAGTCATTATAATGGATTTATAATGCCAGATAAAATTTGGGGTCCTCAATACAATTGTTCCCTTTGTATTTTTGTATATATTCACTGTACATTTATCCTGTTTGTATTTATATAGGTACTTACTGTTTCCACCATTAGAACTTAAGCTCGTAGAGATTGTTTTATTCAGTGTGTTTATATTCCCAATACCTAGGATAGCACCCATCACAAAGAAGGGCTAAAACAATGCTTGTTCATTGATTACTTGATTTGTCCTTGTATGATTAATTCAGCCTCTAATTCATCCTTGTGTATTTTTTTAATGGAAAAATCATCAAGATAGCTCCTAATTTCTACACTTTCACCTAAATTTTCTTTTCAATAACTGACTTCATGCCTTTCTCATTCCCATTTCAGACATACTCCAGATACCCCTAGATATATGCTTTACTTGAGAGATATAGTTAATGATAAAGCATTCAAAGCACACCAAGTCATAATTCTGGTTTTCTCACCACCCTAACCTAGTTTGTCACAACTCCTAAAATAATATGAAAAATTTCTGAGGGTAATAAACACCTTTTAGGCTATATTCCCTTATCACACATAATTAAATTCATTTTTAATCAGAAAAGTTACTCTAAGTAGGGTGTGATTTACAGAGATTCAATCAGAAATGCAGATGCAACAGGGGAAAAGTGAGGAACATCTGTGGTTCCAATAAGAGGATAGAGATGGGATGAAATACTGTGATATGGGCCTTTTCTTAGACCTTTTGAAAGCTGGTGATGCAGGAAAAAGAAAAATTAGTATGGGAAAATCAAATTCAGATATACCCCCCCCTCATCTTTTTTTTTTTTTTTTTGGATTTACTAAGTACCTATTGTGTCCTAGTTAGTAACTGTCCTAATCATTAGGAATTCCAAAAAAGGAAAGGAAAGGAAAGGAAAGGGAAGGGAAGGGAAGGGAAGGGAAGGGAAGGGAAGGGAAGGGAAGGGAAGGGAAGGGAAGGGAAGGGAAGGGAAGGGAAGGGAAGGGAAGGGAAGGGAAGGGAAGGGAAGGGAAGGGAAGGGAAGGGAAGGGAAGGGAAGGGAAGGGAAGGGAAGGGAAGGAAAAAGGGAAGGGAAGTGTACAATATAAGCACAAGCATCCCTCTTCAACAAAGAGTCATTATAATGGATTTATAATGCCAGATAAAATTTGGGGTCGTCAGAAAAAGGAAGAAAAGAAAAGAATAGTACTTGACTTCAAGGAGCATATATCCCAATGGTGGACACATTCAGCCTTCTTAATATCTCTTGTATAAAGACTCCTTCTCTCCTCTGGCACTGGCACCACTCTGATTCAGGTCTTTGCTTCACAGTAGGACAACTGCAGTAGTTTGCTGCTTGTTTTTTCTGCTTCAAGTCTCTCCCTATCTCAGTATATCCTTTACTCAGTGATCAAAGTGATCTTCCTACAGGAATGGTTTGACCATGCCACCCTCCCCCTGCTCAATAAACTTCAGTGGCTCCCTATTACTTCCAAGATCAAAAATAAAGTACTCTGTTTGGCATTTAAAGTTATATATAACCTGGCCCATTTCTTTCTAGTCTTCTTATACCTTGTTCTCCTCTACATACTCTATAATACAGTGACACTGGCCTTGCTATTCTTTGCACACCCCACTCTCTGACTACTTTCCCTGTCTTCCTCTCCCCCATTCATGGTATTGTCTCCCTCCTCATCTCTGCCTTCTGGATTTCCTGGTTTTCTTAAAGTCTTAGCTAAATTCAGTCTTCTACAAAAATGCCTTTCCAAACCCTTATATGTGTGTATACATATATACATCATATATATGTACACACATACATATATGTACAGACATATATCTTATATGTGATATGTAGATATATATCTTATATATAAGATATCTATATCTATCTATGTCTCTATATGTGTATATCTATAGATAGATATAGATATATCTTGTCTGTATATAGTTGATTGCTTACAGAGATGATCAGGGACTGTTTTTGTCTTTCTTTATAGGTCAAACAGTTAGCATAATTACTGGCACATAGTAGGTACTTAATAAATGCTTGCTGACTTCCTGTCATAATACAGCATATAAATAACTATGTAAATACTAAAGATAAATGGATATAAATAGACATCAAGATTTCCATTTCTATCTCTATGCCTATACATATATATATATATGCATATATCATTATCTCTATCTATATAGTTATCCCTTCCAAATCACAATTTTCTCCATCATGGTTTTGATATTGGCATAAGAAATTAAATGGGAATTTGGGGAAATTTTACAGAAGCCATAGACAATGGGCAAAGGCCAGCAGATGACACAGAACCTATGACCAAATATTTAACCCAGATTTTACAGTAAGGTATTATAAATACCACCATAAAAGAAAAAGAAAAAATCAGACCTCTTCTCTGGTATGAAGGGAGGAGCAAATTTTTTTGTAGATATTCTAGATTGCAGGGGAACCACTCCCTGCCAACCCCACAATAATATGGAAGGGATAAATGAAAAGAGAGAGAGACAGACAGAGAGAGAGAGAGAGAGAGAGAGAGAGAGAGAGAGAGAGAGAGAGAGAGAGAGAGAGAGAGAGAGAGAGAGAGAGAGAGAGAGAGAGAGAGAGAGAAGAAGAAGAAGAAGAAGAACAACAACAACAACAACAACAACAACAACAACAACAACAAGAGAAGAGGAGAAGGAGGAGGAGGAGGAAGAAGAGGAGGAGGAGGCAGAGCGAGAGAAATGCTGGAATATAATCTCAGAGGAGAAGGAACTAGCTGGAGGCACCAAGACAGGTCTCCTGCAGAAGGTGTGATTTGAGCTGTCTTGAAGCAAACCAGCCAAGGTAAAGTAAATTACTTGGTATCTATATAACATTTTATAGTCTGCAAAGTACTTTCCATACAGTATCTCATTTGATCCTCACAACAACCCTAGGTGGTAAGTAGGACAGGTTATTATTATCCCCACTTTAGAGATGAGGAAACTGGAGCTCAAAGACATTAAGTGATTTGCTGAGAATTGCATAGCTAGTAAGAGGCAGAGCTTCAACCAGAACTCAGGTTATCTTATTCCAGGGACAGGTCTCTTTCCATTAGGCCATGCTGCACCTAACTTAAAAAATGAAGTTCAGGGAATCTTTGAAATAAGAATGGGATACTTAGTGTGAGTCTTGTGCAGGAATGATGTAACGCCAAGCTTATCTGTATTACTTTTCATAAACATAGTGCACTGCTCAGCGCACACACAATGGGTACTCAGTAATGTAGCCTGAAGCATCATTCTTTCCTCCCAACTATCAGTGAGTCTCTAGCTAGTTGTCTGTTGCTTTTATCATCAGTTAGAATATTGTTATAACTGCTAGAATAACAAAGTGAATATTTCAAAAATTCCCTTGTCCCCATTATAATATTTTTCTCTAAAGCACAGTAAAAGGAATTTCCATGGAAATGTTTTCAGCATTCATTCATGGAAGAACAATAACTGATATGAAAACGGACAAATAATCATGCATGTATATATACATATATGTATTTATGCATACACAGAGAGACAGAGCAAGTCAGAGGCAGAGAGAAAAAGGCAAAAATATAGAGACATGGTAAAATATAGAGAGTATGTGCATATATATTGAGAGTTTTTATATATATATATATATATATATATATATATTAGAGAGAGAGAGCATATATAGACAGACAGACAGAACAGTTTGTCTTTTACAAAACACTTTATATACACTCATTTGTGCCTTGCAATGACCCTGTGAATTAAGTTTTATCATTTCCATTTTACAGATGAGGAAATCAAGGCTCAGACAAGTCATACAGGTTCACAAGCTTGGTGTAAACTTCATCCCTTCACTCTCCCTCTACTCCCTCCATATTCAAATGGTTGCTAAGTCTAATTCTGTCCCCATATGTGCCATTCTCTCCATTCACACTTTCACCACCCTCATTCAGGACTTTGTCTCTCAACTAGGTTATTGTAAGAACTTTTTCCATCATCTCCCTGCCTCCAGCCTATTCCCTTTACAAGACCTCCTCAGTCCAGCTGCCAAATTAATGACTCTAAAACACATTTCTGTGCACGTCATTCCCATGCTAACAAAACTCCAGTGGCTCCCTATATCTTCTTAGATGAAATACAAACTCCTCTGTTTGACTTTGAAAAAAAAATATCTTATTTTCCCCCCAGTTACTTATAAAGATGATTCTTACCATTCCTGTTTTAAAAAATGAGTCCCAAATTTTCTCTCTCCCTCCCTCACCTCCCCCTTCCCTGAGACAGCAAGCAATTTGATATAGGTTATGCATGTTCAATCATGCAAAACATATTCCCATATTAATCATGTTGTGAAAGAAGATAGGCATCCAAAGGAGAAAAACATGGAAAAAATATAGAAAGTGAAAAATAGTATGCTTCAGTCTGCATTCAGACTCCATCAGTTCTTTCTCTGCAAATGGAGAGCATTTTTCTTCATGATTCCTTTGAAATTGTCTTGGATCTTTGTACTGCTGAGAATAGCCAAGTCATTCACAGCTGATCATACAATATTGTTACTATGTACCATGTTTTCCGGGTTCTGTTCACTTCATATTGCATCAGTTCATGTAAGTCTTTCCAGGTTTTTCTGAAATAAGCCTATTCATCATTTCTGATAGTACGGTGATTTTCCATTACAATCACATACCACACTTTTTTGACTTTTAATGCCATCATGGCTTTATCCTATCTTTCTCCGTTTATTTCACATTCCTCTTCTTCACATGCTTTATGTGCTCCAGCTAAACTTCCTTACGATTTCCTGCACATGACATTCCGTCTTTCATTTCTGTGACCTTGAAAAGACTGCCCCCCCACTCAGAATGAACTCACTCCTCATTCCTACCTCTTGAATCCAAAGCTTCCTTCAAAGCTCCCCTCAAATTCTACATCCAACAGAAAGCTTATTCTGATCTTTGCTCCAATCCCAGATGCTACTGTCTCTTCTTCTGGAAATAAATTTTTACCTACTTTGTATTTAATTATCTGTGCACATGTCATTTCTCCCAGCAGAATTTAAGCAAACACTATTTTATTTGTGTCTTTCTAGCAGTTACTGGCACTTAATAGAATAGGTTATCCATAGATGTTGTTGAACATATCGTCGATAATCAATAAATGTTGAATTTGAAGCTAAAGACTAAAATAGGCTTCTTCATAGGATTGTAGGTTTAAACTGAGGAGGGACTTCAAAGGCCATCTAGTGTAGCCCTACCCCATTATTCAAATGAGTAAATTGAGGTTCAAAGAACCTAAGTGACTTACCTAGGATCACGTAGCTAGTGTGTGAGGTAAGATTCAAACCTAAGTCTTCCTGTTTCCAAGTCCAGTACTCTATTACTAAACTATGATGCCTTTCAAAACACAAATCTGGAAATAGATAGGACTTAGATGACATCAGATCCAACTGTGACATTTTATACTTGAGGAAACAGGTACAGGAATCTTAAGGTAACTTGCCCAAGATCATTCTAAGAGTGAGAGAGGCAGAATTTGAATCCTTATCCTTGGATTTCAGAGCTGGTGCTTTTTTGGCTGTATAACACTGCCTCCTTTCATATGTGTGTATATGTGTATGAGTACATTATGGGTATGTATGCCTATATGTATATACATATGTATACATATATACATTGTGTGCATATAAACATGGAGATATAGATATAGATATAGATATAGATATAGATATAGATATAGATATAGATATAGATATAGATATAGATATAGATATAGATATAGATAATTTCTTATAGGGGCCAGCTGAAAGAACTCTAGTATTTCATCTGGGGAAGAGAAGACCAAGAGTAATCATTATAACTATCTTTGAATATTTTAAGGACTCTCCGGTAAGAGAGCTCAGTGAAATGCTAGAAGGCAGAATCAGGACCTAAGGCTGAAAGTCAGATGGCGGCAGATTTCAAAGCGATTTGAGGAAAGATTTTCTAACAGTGGGTGGTAATCAGCCACCAACCAATTATTGAAGCCAGTGTGTGAAGGGTTTAAGTGAAAAGACTAATAGTACTAGGTTGAGGTCCTCTCAGCAGAAGATGTTAAGAGTAATTCAAAGGGAGAAATTTTTAAAGGACCTTTATAGGTCAGAAACTAAGAGAAAGCAGCTAATGAACCAGACCACTTCTATCTGTGGTGCCCAGGTATAACAGGTTTTGATTGAATCTGTTGTCCTTGGCTTGGTTTTGTTTAAAAACCCTCAGCTATAGAGCCAGCATCCCCTGAGAAAATCTCTATATAAGTATGAATTCTGGGCCCAGGTACCTCATAAGATACCTTTCATTTCTGATATTCTACTATCATTTGAAGTAATATAAAAATAATCAGAAGGGCACTGTTCCCATTGATGCCATATATCATTCCCCACAATTGTCTCAACTTTTTTTTTCCTGTCCTTGAACAACCAAATGAAATGCCAAACCCTAAGCATACAGCAAGTGACAGCCTCCATTTTTTCTAAGAAAACTGAGGTCATTCCAAGGAAGATCCTAACTCCTCTCCTCTATTGTTCAAATGTTCTTAGTATCATCTCTTACTCTTTTCTCCAGTCTCCAGTCTCTAG
Source organism: Dromiciops gliroides (assembly GCF_019393635.1). Lineage (NCBI taxonomy): Eukaryota > Metazoa > Chordata > Mammalia > Microbiotheria > Microbiotheriidae > Dromiciops > Dromiciops gliroides. Next base: position 539,166,644 of record NC_057861.1, on the reverse strand, counting down.
TCTCAGGAGAAGAAATGGCCTTATTATGCACAGAAAAGATTAATCTTTCTACCTGGGACCTTGATCCAATCTCCTGATTTTTCCTGGAGGAAGAATCTCTTCACTCTCAGAAATTTTAGCTTTCTCCTCCATTGATTCCTTTCCATCTACCTACAGACAGGCTAATGTCTCTCCAATTCTTTAAAAAAATGAAGCCATGTCTTCTATTCCATATAATTATTAATCCAAATCCCTCTCACCAACAAAGTTTTTTTTTTAAAGCTGTCTATTCCATGTCTCCTATGTCTTTCCTTGAGACTTGGAATTCTAGTTACTTTTCATGTCACTATGCTCTCTTTTGGTTTTAATCCTACAGAATTAGACACCACTGACCCCAAGCCTTCTGAGTATTCTTTCCTCCATCAGTATCAGAAACACTATCATCTCTTGATTTTTCTCCTACCTCACTAACTACTCTTTCTTTATCTCCTTCACTACTTCCTTATGTTCTCCAAGTTTCAAGGAAGGCATAACCTAAGGTTTCATCCTTGGCCCTCCTTTCTCCTCTCCATGGTCTTTCCCCCCACTAGCAATCTTGTTTACTTCCAGGAGTTCAAATAGATCCTCTCTACAGATTATTCCTAAATTTTTATGTCTAGTATTGACCTTTTTTCTGAATTCAAAATTCATATCTCCACTAGCCTGCAAGATATATCCACTTGGATATCCCACCAGCACTACTAACTCAACATTTCCATGATCAATCTCTCTATCTTTCCCTCAAAACCTGTTCTTCCTTATGACCCCATTATCTCTTTCAGTGACACCACAATTCAACCTGTCTGTCGTGTTCAAAATGGTACTATTATCAGTGGCTCTTTCTTCTTCCTCACTTTGATTTCTGTTACCACAGCCTGTCATTTCAACCTCTATAATTTCTCTCCAATCGCTCTCTTCTAGTTTATTCCCATGCTACCACCCTCCTATAGCTTTCATTTCTACCAGCCTGGATCATTGTAAAATATTGACTTCCTGACTATAGTATTTTTCTTCTCTCCAATTCATCCTTTAAATTCAATCAAGACTAATGTTCCTTATGCAAAGATCTAATCATGTCATTTGTTAATTTGGTTTCTTTTTTTAAATCTGTGGATCCTTACTGCCTCTGGAATAAATTCCTATGGAATAAATTTCATTTTTTTTTACTTTGTATGTAAGGCCTTTCAAAATATAGAACCACCCTATATATTGAGCCCTTCTACTACTTTCCTCTCTCAATCAACATGCATTATTTGTCAGGCACTGTGCTAAAGTAATGTAGACAAATTAGGAGCTGAAATATAGGTAAGAGTGTAGTAAGAAATCCTCTAGTCATCCTTGATATGAATTACTAGAGCCAAATAAACTATCTCCCAGAGTAGTGAAAGAACTTGAAAATGAGATTAAGAGAACGTGATCTGTGACCTTTGAAAGATTGCAAAGATCAAGAAACATGCTTCTACGACTGGAGATGAAGAAACATTGCAATTGTCAAAGAAAAAGAGAAATGAGTAATATCTACAAACAATACAGGTTGGCTAAGATTTCTGGCAAAGCAACACAGTTAGGAGAAAACAAGCTTAAAGTAAATATGGAGTAAAAAACCAACCTGAGTTCAAACCCACCTCTGACACTTACTTAACATATGACCATGGATGGGCAAGCCACCTAACATCTCTGAGAGAGAGAGAGAGAGAGAAGAAAAGGAAGGAAGGAAGGAAGGAAGGAAGGAAGGAAGGAAGGAAGGAAGGAAGGAAGGAAGGAAGGAAGGAAGGAAGGAAGGAAGAAAGGAAGAAAGGAAGAAAGGAAGAAAGGAAGAAAGGAAGAAAGGAAGAAAGGAAGAAAGGAAGAAAGGAAGAAAGGAAGAAAGGAAGAAAGAAAGAAAGAAAGAAAGAAAGAAAGAAAGAAAGAAAGAAAGAAAGAAGAAAAGAAAGAAAGAAAAGTTAAGGCCATCTCAGGTCTTAGGTTGCATTAAGTTTCTAGCACTAGGGAACTGGTAGAAACACATTCCTTTGACTTGGCCAAACCAGTTCTGGAGTTTTATGTTCAGTTCCAGGTATCACATTTCCAGAAAAATACATTGGAGCGCATTCAGAGGAGGGTAACTTGGATGGTAAAATGACTGGAGATTATAAAAGGAAAAACTCACTAATAATTAGGGCTGAGCAAAAGTAGAATGAGCTGCCTCAGGAAGTAGTGAGTTCAGCCTCAGTGGATGTATTTAAGCAAAGACCTATTGTCTAACAAATCAGTAGCAATACCTTTCCTTTGCTTTGATGCTAAACTCCAAATACAGGAAAAGAAAAACTTTTATAAAGTAAAAGCAATTAAGCAATTAATTAAATAAGGCCAATTAATTAAGGGGAAACAATACAATAATAGGTAATCTGATTTCTAATTAGATTAAAGATTAGGAACTTTCCAAGTTGTTAAGGGGAGAGTGCACAGGTACAATTCTCTGACTTCAGAAAAAGAAATGTTCCAGTCCTCACAAGTATCTATAAACTACCAAAGGAACATGGAGACAATAACTGATTGATAGCACAGGGCAGGTTTTCAGGTAATACATATGGGTTGCTTGAGATGTATAATTGTGAGAAAACTACTTGCATCAATCTTTGGATCTGACCAGATTTCTGGTCAACATAACCTAGGTCCTTAATTAAGGGTTACTAAGCAATAGGTAGGTGTGGTCCAGCTTCCCAACCACACAGGGCTAGGTTCTAGCAGTGCAATAAAGTTTTCTTTCAATTCCCACGAGTGAATACTTTCCCTAGAAGACAGAAATTAGAATAAACTGATAATTGAATAGAAAGGGAACTGAGCTAGCTCCAGAACTGAGTCATAAGATAGAGTCAGTGTGGTTCACTCAATTCTCACCATCCCTTGCTGCTCCAGTCCCCTCATTTTCCTCTCTACACAATAAAACACATAAGACTAGAAGACAACAGGTAGAGGTTAGAAAAAGGGAAAATCACATACCTAATTTTCAAAAGGCACAAACTTTGGAGGGATAGCTAACACTTAGGACAACAGAGTTGAAATTGAAAAGGATCTTGACAGGCTAGAGTATGGGGCTGAATCTAATAAAATGGAATTCAAAAAAATAAATGGAAAGTCTTACACTTATATACAAAAACAATCAACTTTACAAGATACAAATATGTCTAAAAAGAACTTGGGATTTTTATGACCATCAGTTCAATATGAGTCAGAACTGGGATGTGGTAACCAAAAAACTCAGTGCAATCTTGGCTTTACTGGGACATCAATATGTTCCAGGAATAGGAAGGTGATAGGTCCACCATATTCTGCCCTTGTCAGCCCTTATATGGAGTAGATGTTCACTTCTGGGTGCCAACGTTTAAGAAAGACATTAATAATCTGAAAAGCATCCAGAGGAAGTCAGTGAGAATGGTGAAGGGTCTCAGGTTCATATTTTGAGGATCTGTTGAAAAAAAAAACAGTAGACATGTTTAGCCTAGAGAAGAGAAATTTGGGGAAATACAATTGATCTCTTCAAGAATCTGAAGACTTGTCAGGTGAAAGAGGGATGTTACTTGTTTGTTTGACCCCAGGGAACAGGACAAGGAACAATGGGTAGAATTTGCAAAGATGCAAGTTTAGAGTCAATGACAGGGAAAATTTCTTAATGATTAAAGCTATCCAGGTGAAAATTTCCTTGGAAGTTGTCAAAGAAAGGCTAGATGTCCACTTATTGGGTAGGTTAGAGTGGAGATGTCTTTCATGCATGGAATGGACTAATGGTTGCTGAGTTTTGTTCCAAATCTCAGATTCTGTGAATCTAGTTCAATATGCATTTGAGGAAAGAAAGGATCGGGTTATTTTCCCCTTATTAAATATGCAAGAAATACCAATCCCAGATCATGGCATAGGAAAAACATGCCATTAGCTATTGGGTTAGGCAACTGAAAAAGACTATATTATCAAATCATAGTGACACTGAATGCAGGAGAGTATCAGAGAATTAGAACTGGGTGAGACCATAGAGATAATCTAATCCAACCGTCTTACTTTGCAGAGAAGGAAACTGGGGCTCTGAGAGGGAAGTGGCTTCTCTAAGGTCATGTTGGTAGTTACATAGAGCACTAGGATTTGAAACCAGATGCCCAGATTCTAAACCAGTTCTCTACTCACTGTACCCTACCTTCAGGAGAGCACACTATGGTGCAAACCTACAGAGAGTTATCAAATGTGCTTAGAACAGCCTGGAAAAATGAGAACCTCTTATTAGAGCCCAGGAAGAAATAACCTAAAGTTTAATTGCTGGTTACATCAATAGAGTTTGTCTACAGAGTTGGTGGAGTATTAAATACAAATGTTAATAATATGTTACATACAGGCTTCAAAGGTCAAAATTACATTTTCTTCCAAGGATATATAGTCTTGGCCCTGTCTGTGGGGAAAGTATTGCACCTAAATTCTAATCTCCCTATAGAAAACTAGTCCTCTCTGCAGTGTTATCGTATGGTTCAGCTTTTCTAATGAACCTTTAATAAAACTCTATCAACCAAAAAAGAATCATTGAGTATAAATAAAAATAATTGAGTATAAATAAAATTTTCTGTAAAAAGGAAGAAGGAAGAATACCTTGGACTAAGTTCAATTTGCTGGCAAAAGCAGCATGAAAATCTTTCTGCAGATACATCTCTCTCTCATTCTCCCACATAGACATCCAAGATCCAAGATCCTTCCTGGAACTCTGGCCTCAGTGTTGCTGTTGAATCATTTCAGTCATATCCAACTCTTTGTGACCCCATTTGGAGATTTCTTGGCCAAGATACTAGCCAAGTTAGCTACTGGGTGGTTTGCCATTTCCTTCTCCAGCTCATTCTGCCGATGAGGAAACTGAAGCAAATAAGGTTAAGTAACTTTCCTGGGATCACACAGCTAGTAAGTGTCTTAATCCAGATTTGAACTCATGTCCTCCTCACTTCAGGTCTGGTACTCTATCCATGGTGCCACCTAGCTGGCCTCAAAGACCTTTTGAAAAAGGTACACACATACACAGAGCATGTTAAACAAATGTTTTCATTCTCTTGCATAAACATAATGGGTTGTTTTTGAGTCTCTTTAGTCATGTCTGGCTGTGACTTCATTTATTTGAGGTTTTCTTGGCAAAGAGATTGGAATGGTTTGCCATTTCCTTCTCCAGCTCATTTTACAGATGAGGAAATTGAGGCCAACAGGGTTAAGTGACTTGCTCAAAGTCATGTAACTAGATTTGAAATCAGAAAGATGACTTCAGGCCCAGAATGCTATCCACTGCACCACCTAGCTGACTCGGGCAGTGGGATGCAACTAGCCAATTCAGTCTCTTTTCTGATGGAATCTCCCTTACATACATGAAGCATGGAGATACAAAATGATTCAGTGTTGCTAAGAAGCTAATTGCTTAATCCACTTAAGAGTAGTTGAGGTTTGGAAACCGTGATTTACCACCTTATTATCTACTGCTGATATATGGATCACTCTTACTATTGTACAAGATCTATGTGGCCTTCATTTGGAATGCCTTGAAATTTATGGTGAAAGAAACCAGTCATTATGTGTAAACCATATAAGGCTAACTTTTACCTTTGACTGTTTATTGAGATTGTGTCTATGTGAGAGGAGATAAGTGGAAAATTAGGCAATTAGTGGCTTGAGCAACAGGAATCATCAATCTAGATAATTTAGGAGAAATCTATGGCTTATTCCTCAGTAAAGAATGACTCATAGAATATAACAGATTACAATTTATAGTCATTATCTCATTTAGTTATGACAACAATGTTGTGAAGTAAGTATTGCTTGTATTATATACTCCATTTGGGGTTCAAGCATCTTATCTTGTTGGGTGGGGTTGAATACCCCTTCCACCAATGGAGATCATATCATCTCTGCAACTTAACAGTCTGAGATTTTCTGTGGCCAAAAATATTATCACCATTCAGTCAACTTGTTGAAGAGTTTCTCCAGATTTATCTAAGCTGATCTGCAGCGGATAAAAATAGCCAGCCTATCACTGGGTTCATATCCAAAGCCTCTCACAGACTGGAGGAACAAATCAGAGCATGAGATAGCCTCTAGGAGTCTAGGTCATCCTTACTCCCATGAGACATTGAAACAGGACTTTAACAGAGAAGCCCCTATTTTACACAAGAAGCAGCAGTAAAAGAAATTAAGTGAATTGACTAGACTCATAAAGATAGGAAGTGGCATGACAGGACCTAAACTCATAATTTCTGACTTCAAATCTATTGCTATCCTTACTAATAATTAAAATAATTAAAATGGAAAATTTGTAAAGTATCCTGCATATGCTACATCATTTGAGTTTCAGTCACAATTGTGAAGTAGTTACTACAGGCTCTGTCATCCCCTAGGTTCCTGATGAGGAAACTATTTAAGAAATAATGAGTTACTTTCCATAATAACATAGTAATTGCCAGAAACTTATATTAAAATTGTACCTTGTTCTGGTTCCCCTGACCACTACCCCACATCTAGTTACTATAGTAAGCAAGGTTTTGGTTTTTCTTTTTGGAAGGGCAATGAGGGTTAAGTGACTTTTCTAGGGTCCCACAGCTAGTAAGTGTCAAGTGTCTGAGGATGGATTTGAACTCAGGTCCTCCTGAATCCAGGGCCAGTGCTTTTATCCACTGTGTCACCCATGAGTAAGCAAGTTTTTAAGAGCTAGTCTGTCCCCCACCAAAATTCTATAAAAATGAAACCCCCAAACCTCCTATCCCACCCCCGAGTACTCTTTCATCTCCATTTGGACCCATGCTGCTTGAGTGTCCCCAACTCTGATCTGTGGTTGCGTAAGTGACACCCCCCAACCCCATTCTCTTCCCTATGTTGCCTGCCTTCTTCCACCCCCCCACCCCACCCTTGTCCCTACACTGCCTGCTTCTGTTCCTCTCCCCCATCTCCACCCTTGTGCTGTCTATCCCCATACTTTCTGTGTTGTTTGCCCCTGTACCTTCTGTGTTTTATTAAAGCGTGATAAAGCATTACCCCACCACACACACACTGCCATCAGTATCTGTCCTAGAGAGTACTTGAACAACAAGGTGTGCCTGCTCTTATTTAATAATTCTATAAATTAATTAGCAAAGCAATCTAGATTTCAACCTAAGAAGATGAGCATTATGTCCACTAGGTCAACCAATACAACAGTTTTATCAATTTACTTTCAAGTTCAATATAATTCTGTACTTCATTGTATCTTCTTATAGATGAAACGTTGTTGGACATATTAATATGAATATCAAAGGGATTATATCTTTTTCAAATGAATAAAGTCTAGTAAAAGAGCTAGTGGCATGTAATATTTTATTTATTTATTTATCATTTATTTATTTGTTCATTCATTCATTCATTCATTTGCTTATTTATTTATTTAGCCATCCATTCATTCACTCACTCATTTATTTATTTATTTATTCATTCATTCATTCATCTATTTACTTACTTCTTTGCTTATTTATTTGTTCATTAATTCATCTATCTATTTATTTGTTTGTTTATTTATTTAGAATTTTCTCCAAGTTACATGTAAAAACAAATTTTCACATCGATTTTTTAAAACTTTGTGTTCCAAATACTCATCCTCCCTCCCTCCCCACACCCTCTTAAGAACTCAAGCAATTCAATTTAATTTTTACATGTGCAGTCATGCAAAACATTTCCACATTAGTCAGGTTGTGAAACGAAACAGACAAAAAACTTTTAGAAAGAGGACCTAACAAAAAATTATACTTCAATATGTATTCAGATACCATCAGTTCTTTCAGTGTAGATGGACTGCATTTTTCATATGTCCTTCTGATAGCATTCTGCTCATCATTTCTTACAGAATAATAGTGTTCTATCCTAATCTCATCCCACAATTTGTTTAGCCATTCCCCAACTGATGGGCATCACTCCAATTTTGATTCCAACTTTTTTTTTTCAAATCTCTTTTAGGATACCATCCTATTAGTATTATTGCTAGGCTGAAGAGCATGCATGGTTTTATTGCCCCTTGGCCATAGTTCCAAATTGCTCCACAAAATGTTTGAATCAGTTAGCATGTAATATTTAAAAGATACATTCTTGTGAGGAAATCCAGAAAGGGATATGATAGAAAGCATTGAGGTGATGATCAGGAGAAGGATAAACTGAAGTGATCTTGAAATGGAGAACTGTACTATGTAACTCCTAGTCAAAAGTAGGAAATGGATGATGAGTTTAGTAAATGAGTAACAAAGCTGGTAAAAACGTTTGACATAGAGGTGATGAGAGACTTCCAATATCCAAGCATCTGCTAGATGCTTTCCTAAGGGCAGAGTTGCAGAGCTGGGTGGATTTAGCAAGCAGATGCAAAGAATAATGTTACAGGATTGAGATTTGCTCAATTTTGCTGATGACATGGAACTAGGAAGAACAGTTGCACTTTGGACAAAAGAGTTTGGATTACAGAGAGAAAGGGTAGAAGGTATTTTAGGCAGGATACCTGTGTAAGCAAAGTTGTAGAGGAAGAACAACAATGCTATATGCAGAGAACGAGATACCAGCCTCTGGAACAGATGATTTGCATTGGGTAGTAGTGAGAGAGAAGGCTAAACAAATAATTTGGGAATACTTGATTTAGGGTCCATAGTGTCATATTTAGTAATAGGGAGCCAGTGTATGTTCTTGAAAAGTGTATGTTCATCGATTGGATGAAAAAGCTTTAAAAAAAAAAAACATTTACCACGTACTAGGAATTGTGCTAAGAGCAGGATAAAGTAAAGTTACCAGCGATAATCACTAAATGAACCTCAGAACATTGCCTTGCAATCATACACCCTGGGATATGGATTTAAGCATCCTTTGTTCTCTTTTTTGGCAGATACATTATTTTGATGTAGTTTTTCAATTCTACTTTGGCAGAGAAAATTAGCATCCTAGGTCACTGTTTAATAAGTAAGTTTAAAAATCAGGGTCACAGTAGGAGGTAAAGTATTAACAACACCTTCTCAACATTTAACACCTGGCATTCATTCAAGAAAAATTCAAAGTTGGCAGCATATTCTTTGGGGCTCATGATGAGAATATTTACCTGGAATATAAACAGCAATGCTGCTAATCTGAGAAAAGTATAAAGATAACAATCTTGAGCATGTTGTAAGTTTGCATAAGTACTCATGTTGGGGGTATTTAAATTAAACTGGAAGGTCAAAAATATGTTTAAAATGCATAACCCTAAAAGCGATCTACATTTATCAAGGAAGTGTGAATTTTGATGGGCTATACTTTATAATATCACTAGCTAATATAAATAATCTCTTATTTAAATCCCTTTGAGAATAGCAAGACCACTTGTGTTAACACTGCATGCAAAAATTTCTCCCATACAAATCAAGATTTGTATTTTTGAAATCAAACATTACATTCAGTAGTTAGAGTGCTATGATGGGGTTAATTGCCCTCTGTCTCTCATTGACCTTGTCTCCTTGGTATCATAACCTCTCCTTCCACAAGTAATCATGTATAGCTTGTTTGTTTATATGTTATCTTCCCAGAAAAACAGAAACATGTTGAAGGCAAAGAGTGTTTCCCATTTTATCTTTGTACCTATAACAACTAGCAGAACGTTTTGCATATTGTAGGTGTTTAATAAATATCTGTTGATTTAGAATGGATTGTCATTTTGGTAAGTCAGTCAGTCCATCAGACAAGGAAAAAAGTTAGTGAGCATCTATTATGTGGCCAGAGATCAGTGCTTGTTCCATTTTTACCAATGGGCAGGATAAATTTATGAGTGACATATTAAATTTTCAGATGACACAAATCTGGAAGGGAAAGAAAGCATCTAAAACAACTGTCTTTAAACTTTTTTGAATTGCAGATTTCTTTGGCAGTCTCATCAATCTTATAGACTTCTCAAGATGATTTTTTTAACACGCAAAATAAAATCCATAGGATTACAAGGGAACATGTTTATTTTGAAATAAACTTATGACAATGACTTTAAAAATGAGATCATTCACCCCAGGTTAAGAATCCCTGATCTAAACATTTCTTAACAGGATAGAACATTCAGCTGAATCTAATGATATTAAACTTTACCAAAATAAATGTAAAATATCAACTTTGGGTTGCAGAAATAAACTTTACAAGTATAAAATATAGAAGGCAAAGTTTCATATCAGTTTCCCCCCAAAAAACAATCTAGGGTTTTTAGTGGAACCGAAGTGTAGTATGAGTTAAAGGCATGATTCAGCAATCCCTAAAGAACCTAATGGAAGAAGGAGGAGGAGGAGGAAGAGAAGAAGGAGGAGGATGAAAATTAATATGCAATCTTGTCACTTTTTAAGAGAGTTATAATTACAAGTAAGAGTTTCTATCACCTTCCCTTTGCATCCACCACAAGCACCCTAGCTCAGGCCCTCATCACTTCTTCCCTGAAATTGTCTAATACCCTCTGAGGTCATCTCTTTGGATACAGCTTCTCCCCTCTCCAACCTTTCCTCCACACAGCTACCAAGTTGATATTCTTAAAGTGAAAAGCATACCAAGTTACTATCCTGCTTAAGAAGCTTCAGTAGTTTGCCATTGTCTCCTGGATAAAAAACTCCTTGGCTAAGAATTAAAAACATCTCCTTATCTGGCTGCAGCCTAACTTTGCAAACTAATATTGCATTACTTTCCTTTACATACTCTACACATGAGACAAATGTGCTATCCAGCTATGTGGTCCTGGATTCAGGAAGACCTGATGTCAAATGCTAGCTGTGTGATCCTTGGCTTACCTTCTGTTTGCCTCAGTTTCTTCAACTGTAAAAGGGGGAGGATAATAATATGACCTATTTCTCAGGAGTAAGGATCAAATGAGATCATCATTGTAAAATGCTTAGCTAGGTGGTGCAGTGGATAAAGCACTGGCCCTGGATTCAGGAGGACCTGAGTTTAAATCCAGCCTCAGACACTTGACAATTATAGCTGTGTGACCCTGGGCAAGTAAGTTAACCCTCATTACCCTGCAAAAAAGAAAAGAAAAATAAGAAAAAAAATAGAAGAAAATGCTTAGCACAATGCTGTGCTATACAAATGTTCATTCCCTTCCCTTCTGGGTGACATTCCATTTCTAGCTTCCATACCTTTGTCAAGGCTTTCACCCATGTCTAGAATGGTCTCTCCCCTGGCTTCTGCCTTTCAGATGCCCTAGTTACCACTGCCCCACCTAGCTTCCTTTTGGATTCTGATAGCCAAATTCAAGTGCTTTAAAAGCTGTCAAATGGAAGCAGAATTCAACTTGTTCCCCTTGCCTTCTGAGGGTAGAACTAGGAACAATGACCAGAAGCTATAAAAAGTCAAATGTAGAATACATATAAACAATTCGTTACTAAGAATCCCATCTCTCTAAAAGTGGAATGAGATGCCTTAAGAGGTGATGTGATACAGAATGAGCAGTATGCAGTGCTGAACTTGGAATCAGGAGGACTACCATTTAAATCTTGCCTCAGACATTTACTAGCTCTGTGGCCCTAAGCAAGTCACTTAACCTCTTTTTTTTCATCTTTCTCGTCTCTAAAATGACTTTAATGACCTCTAAGGTCTCTTACGGTTCAGTTTATTATCCTTTCAAGTAAAGACTTAAAAGCCACTTGCTAAGTATGTTGGATTGGTAATTCTTTTGATATATATTAGACTAGATGGCCACTAATGTTCCACTCAGCTCTGTTATTCTATGAGAGTCCATATCTTGGAGGGCTTACAAGTTAGCTGGGGAAACTGAATATACCCCAAAAGAATGAAATAATTTAAAACATCAATCTATCTCTCTATAGGGGAAATTATTTATAAGTATTGTCTTCTATGGAGTTTAAAAATCCCATTTTTCTAAAACCATTACACACTAGATGTTACTTTAAAGCATTTTCACTTCTGAGATCTCATTTGAAGTCTATGGCATGTGGGTGGTGCAGACATTATTGCAGTCAGACTGTAGAAAGGTATCCAATAGTATGCCTTTATGGCTACTTTGTGTCCCTCCCCCTTTAAATAAATCACTTAGATGAAAACATAAATGCTATTCTTATTGAATCTGAATATGACATGGAGCTGGGAGGGATCATCAATATATTGGAGGAGAGGATCCCAACCTCAAAAGACTGAAATGACAGGTTAAAACAAACAAGATTAAAAAACAAACAAACAAACAAACAAAAACAAACAAGATAAAATGTAATAGGGATTACTTTAGAGTCCTGCCTTTGGAAGTTCAGAAACATCAATTAAACAAGTGAGAGATCAAGGGAAACGCCGGCTTAGAATACTTCATGTGGAAAAGGTCTGTGGGATTTAGTTCTTCCAAGCTTGATATGAATCAACAGTGTGATGTGGATGTCAAAAAAGCTCATAGGGCCTTTGGCTGCATTAATAGAAGAGATAGGCCCAGAGAAAGGGAGATAATAGACCCACTTCATGTTTAGTATGCTGTGTTTCATTTTAGACACTGTCCATAAAAGGGATATTGCTCACCTGGACTGTATCCAAAAAAAGAAAATTAAGATAATGAGGGGTCTGGAAATCAGTCAATGTGAAGAGAGATTGAAAGAATTCATTGTTTATCTTGTATGACAAAATACTACAGTGACTAAGGGTGGGAAGTGACTCAGAGAATGTGAATGGACCTCAGAGGCTATCTAGACTAACCTTCTAACTCAATGTACCTTCTACCATGTCACTAACATGACTATCTTCATTCACTATCTTCTTGGAAACTACCAGTAGCAAGGAACTCACTACCTCATAAGGCAACCTATCCCAATTTTAGTTACCTCTAATTGTTAGGAATTCTTTACCACTTATCCCAAGCTTAAAGATATTGTTCTGCAGTTTCCTCTGATTGATACTAATTTTGCTTTCTGGGTCAAAGTAGAACAAGTCTAATCACTCCTACATATAATAGTCCTTCAAATATTTATAGAAAGTTTATCATTTCCTTCCCAACTCTTCTCTTCTTCAGGCTAAAAATATATTCAGTTACTTTAATTGATGCTTTTATGTCTTAGTCTTCAGTCTTCTCACCAAGTGTGAGTATACTATCTTAAGATCTCATTTCTTCTCCCACTGCACTTTTTTTTTCTCCTGATAATCTCAACAGCAAATATGAATTTAAATATCTTTGTACACATGATGTTGATAATAATAATAGTATCTTTATTTTACTTTAAGATTTGCAAAGCACTTTACAAATATTATCTCCTTTTATTCTTACAACAAATCTGGGAGGTAGCTGCCAATATTAGCCCCGTTTTATAAATATGGAAACTGAGCAAACAGAGGTGAAGTACCTGGCCCCAAATCACAAAGCTACTAAGTGTTTGAGACCACATTTAAACTTAGGTCTCCTTGACTTCAGGCTTAGGACTCTATCCATTGCTTTACCTAGCTATAGATGTGTGTGTATGTGTGTGTATTTGTGCATATTTTTGTGTGGTATATGATTATGATGGAATACTATTTGCTATAAGAAATAGCTAGCAAGATGGTTTCAGAAAAACCTAAAAATACTTATATGAGATGAGCATAAACAAGAGGACTTGTATACAGCAACAGAAATATTGTCAGGATGATCAACTATGAAAGACTTAGCTACTCTGATCAAGACAATGATCCAAAACAGTTCCAAAGGACCCATGATGAAAAATTCTATCTACCTCCAGAAAGAGAACTGATGAACTCTGAGTACAGTTTGAAATGAACTTTTTTCCTACTCTATGTTCCTTGCTTTCTATTTCTTTTGCAATATGGCTAATATGGAAATATATTTTTCATGATTTTACATGTATTGTGCTATATTGTTTGCCTTCACAATGGGTAAGAGAAGGGGAGGGGGGACGGAAAGAATGTGGAACTTAAATTTTAGCTAAAAGAATTTTTAAAACAATTTAAAATAAAAATAAAAACCTCTCCATGAACTGGCTGTAATTTACCTTTATAGCCTCATTTAATATGGGGCAATTAGAAGAGTGCCTGGCACAGTATAGGCACTTAATAATATTTATTGAGTAGCTGACTTGATGGTTATCTTCTGCTAGATGTGGTAACATGTACATCAGATTTCATCCTCTACTTTTTAAAAAATTCAAATTGACACATTTGTCCTTCTCCAGTCCCTTGGCATATTTCCTGTTTTTCATGATTGAAATTCAATGTCTATAATATTAAAATTGCAGGGCGGCTAGGTGGCTCAATGGATAAAGCACCAGACCTGGATTCAGGAGGACCTGAGTTCAAATCCAGCCTCAGACACTTGACACTTACTAGCTATGTGACCCTGGGCAACTCACTTAACCCTCATTGCCCCACAAAAAAAGAATTATACATTATATAGGTATATATGTGTAAATCATACACTATACATATACACATGTATAACATTCATATATATATATATACATATGTATGTATGCATATTTGCAAATATACACAGTCCTGTGGCAATTTTAAATACAAAATAAAAAATTACATATTGCCAAATTAGCAAAAATTTAAAATTGGAAAATATATGTATAAATCATAATAAGAAAATACCATTCAGGTTTAAAAAATCAAAAATAAGGAGTTATAGTTTGCTCTGGGTTTTCACACATGCGAAAAAAGGCAATCATTAAAAAATTAAATGAAAGTGACTATAATTTAATAGAAAGGAGATGGCTCATTCCTGATGGAGAAGTCATTTTAAAATCAGCAACGTTTAGTCAGATCACTTGATTGCTTAAAGCAAATGTCAAAATTAAACTAAATTAAACTAGATGATAAATAGAAGACACTGAGTACATGCAATTACAATAGCTGCAACCTCACCTATATGAACCATCTGTCAACTCCAAAAAATGAGAAATTACTATAAATAATAATTGACTGTTATCACATCTCAGAAAAATTTAACTGATATAAAAGGGTTATCACAACTAAGAGTCAGCAAGTCCCTCATCTCCTTGACGAATAGTAGAGTTAGAAGAAGCACTGATTTCGAGTACAAATTCATTTGTAAAATTTTGCTGAAAATTATAAAATAGTTTCAATAGTAACCCCTCAGAAAACAGTGAATAATGATTGATGGGGGGAAATGACATGAAACATGCAAATTCACAGAATTTTAAAAAGAGATATTAAAGCAAAATGTATTATATATCCTGTGAATTTAAAAAGAAAAACAGCAGTGGCAGTCATTATCTCAGAAAAAAGTAAACAGGGATAAAAAAGATAAACACAGAAACTATGTTATCCTTAAAAGCAACAAAGGAAGGAAATATAAATACCATATAATATATGTGCATGGAAGGGCATATAATCTAAGCATTTAAAGGAAAAGCTAATCAATTTAGAAGGAAGAGGTTTTTTGTTGTGTTTTTTTTAAAAGCCATAATAATTGGAGACCTTTGTGTATCCCTTTTAAACATAGACAAATCTATCAAAAAGACACTGTCCTATGTACACATCTTGGTAAGAACATGAAGAGGGAAAAAGCAATTTTTCTCAGAGCATTTTCTATAGTAGAACTTATCTTCATAATCATGTAGTTGATATGGAAAATATAAGATTATCTGTGTTTAGAAATAATAGGCTATCCTGAAACAAGGAGATTCTAAAGCATTTATTAAAACCATGTGGAACTCTATTACAGACACTACAACAATTGCAATTTTTTCAGTGATTTACTGAGAATCAAGGTCATGAATCGACAAAGGAGGTAGATATATGCTTAACTAACATATTAGCCAGTGACATGGTAGGTATTCTGAACAGACTCCAAAGAAGAAAAATTTCCTATCAATCAATCAATGGTGAGATTTTCTAAAAGCTCTTTTCACCAATGACATTGTACTAATTACATTAAAATTTAGAAAACAAAAATACTTTCCTAATTAAATCCATACTCAACCCATACTCATTAGAAAAACAAAATGGATAAAAAGTACATATTAGCCAGATTTGAACTTGTGGTTGATATAGTAGTCTACTAAATTAGTTCACTAGTATATAAGTTTTACACAGACTTAGAGAAGGAGATTAGGGTAGATTGTGTTTGGGAAACTGCACAGTACTGTTAATGATCCCAAAGTGTTCAGGGGGTGTCAGGGAGGAAAAAATGAAAATCTACCTACAAAATTCATGTTCTGGTGATAACCTTTGCTAGGAATGAACATGGTCATCTTTTCCAGACCTGTCATGTTATGATAATTAAACATCTGGTTTATGAACCATTAAGCTAGTGTGTGCTAGTTGATGATACTGTAAAGCTTCACTGAAATTCATACCCTGGTCCATTTTTCATAATAATCTAATAATGAGTCATCAATTAATTATCACAGCTTTGGAAAGAGAGTGTGGAAAATGTCATGGCCTGGGTAATGTCTCCAGTAATATTTTATTTTCTCTTTAATTACACCCTGGAAGGAAATTTAGTCAATATATGTGACAGAGAGACATCATTTGTGGAGTAGCACAATAGATTAGGACCCAGATCATTAATCAACAAGAGCCCCTTTTTCCTTTTCCAAGGAAAACAATTTCATTCTTAGCAAAACAGAATCCTTGCTTGACCCATAGATTCAATTTTATCAGAAAGTGTACATAAGGCCCATCACAGGTGTGATGATCAAGGAAAAGGTTTTTTTTGCATATCTTATTAATCTCCTTATTTTACAATCACACCATTTATAATTAGTGGGAAATGAGCTCTTTATTTTATCCATTCTATTATACCCCATGTATTACATATTTTATTTTTTAGGTAATAAACTTTTTTATAGGGTTGAGTTCCAATTTTTATCCCTCCTTCCCTCCACCTCCCCCATTCCTGAGGTGGTAAGCAATCAGATATGCGTTATACATGTGCAGTTATGTAAAACATTACCACATTAGTCATTTTGTACAAGAAAACTTAGATAAAAGAAAAAAATTAAAGGAAGTGAAAAATAGCATGCTTCACTCTGTGTTCCATCAATGATCAGTTCTTTCTTTGGAGGTGGATAGTATGTTTCATCAGTAATCCTTTGGCATTTTCTTGGATCAATGTAATGTTGAGAATAGTTAAATGATTCACGGTATTGCTATCTCTGTGCACACTGTTATCTTTGATCTGCTCACTTAAATATACATCAGTTCATACAAGTCTTTCCAGGCCTTTCTGAAATCATCCTGCTTGTCATTTCTTTAATTTTTTGAGTAACAAAAATTTTTATTTATACTTTTAAGTTCCAATTTTTATCCCACCTTCTCTCCTTTCCCTCCCTGCTTCCTGAGGTGGTAAGCAATCAGATATATGTTATTCATGTATGATTATATAAAACATTACCATATAAGTCATTTTTATAAGAAAACTCAAATAAAAGAAAAAATGAAAGAAGGTAAAAAGTAACATGTTCTATCAATATCAGTTCTTTCTTTGAAGATGGACAGTATGTTTCATCAATAGTCCTTTGGGAATGTCTTGGATCATTATATTGTTGAGAATAGTTGTCATTCACAATTCTTCATCAAATAATGTTGCTGTCTCTGTACACAATGTTCTCTTGTTTCTGCTCACTTCACCACACGTGAGTTCATACAATTCTTTCTAAGCCTTTCTAAAATCATCCTGCCTGTCATTTCTTATAGCATAATAATATTCCATCACCATCATACACCACAGCTTGTTTAGCCCTTCCCCAGTTGATGGGAATTCCTTTGATTTCCAATTCTTAGCCACCACAAAAAGAGTTGCTACAAATATTTTTGTATAAATAGATCTTTTTACTTTTTGGGGATGTCTTTGGTGTGTAAACCTAGCATTGGTATTGCTGGATCAAAGGGTATGCACAATTCTATAGCCCTTTGGTAATAGTTCCAAATAGCTCTCCAGAATAGTTGGATCTTTTCACAACTCCAATGGTGGATTAGTGTCCCAGCTTCTTTCCCACAACCCCTCAAACATCCAATATTTTCCATTGTTCTTATATTTGGCACTCTGATTGGTGTGAGCTGATACCTTGGAGTTGTTTTAATTTGCATTTCTCTGATCAATAGTGAACTAGATCAATTTTTAAATTTATCTGTTATTTAGAATTTTCCCTAAGTTACATGTAAAAAAACCCCAATTTTTTCACAATGATTTTTTAAAACTTTGTGTTCCAAATTTTCTTCCTCCCTCCCTCCCTCCTCAACCCTTCCTAGGAAATCAAGCAATTCAATATAAGTCATACATGTACAGTCATGCAAAAATCTTCATATTAGTCAGGTTGTGAAAGAAAATGGACAAAATAACCTTGGAAATAGGAACTAACAAATAAATCCTTCGATCTGTATTTAGATACCATCAGTTCTTTCCCTGTTGATAGTTTGCATTTTTCATATGTCCTTCTGATAGCATCCTGCTAATCATTTCTTTCACAGTTATTATTTCTAACTGTATTACTGTCCATCCTATTCCCTCCCCTTGATATTTAATCTATTTTCTATCTTCTTTCATGCTATCCCTCCTCAAAAGTGTTTTGCTTTTTACTGCCCCCTCCCCCAATCTGCCTTCCTTTCCTTGACCTTCCCCAACCTTTTCTTCTTCCTCTCCCACTTTCCCTCAGGACAAAATATGTTACTATAGAGTGTGTATGCTATTCCCTCTTTGAGCTAATTCTGATGAGAGTAAGGCTTACTCACTCCCTCACTGCTTTCCCATTTTCCCTTGCACTACATAAGTTTTTTCTTGTTTCTTTTATGTGAGCTACTTTACCACCTTCCATCTGTCCCTTTCCCTTTCTTCCAGTGCATTACTCTTACCCTTAACTTTAATTTAAAGATATTATCATATGTCAGCTAAGTTACATGGTAGACAAAGCACTAGCCCTGGACCCAGGAGGCCCCAAGCCCAAATCTGGCCCCAGACATAAGATACCACACCCTGCCTGACCCACAAAAAACAAGGATGAACAAAAAAATGCTTTACAGATATCATCCCTCCATATTCAATTAACACCCTTGCCCTTTGTCTAAGTATATTCCTTTCCACTGTCCTAATACTAAGAAAATTCTTATGAGTTAGAAATATCATCTTCCCATGTAGGAATGTAAACAGTTTAACCTTTTAATATCCCTCATGATTTCTTTTTCTTGATTCCCTTTTCAAACTTCCTATGGTTTTGTATTTGAAAGTCAAGTTTTCTATTCAGTTCAGGTTTTTTCATCATGAACACCTGAAAGTCCTCTTTTTCATTGAAGTCACATTATGCTCAGATTATACTCAGTTTTGCTGGGTAGGTGATTTTTGGTAGTAATCCCAATTCTTTTGCCCTCCAGAATTTCATATTCCATGCCCTCTGATCCTTTAATATATAAGCTGCTAGATTGTGTGTTATCATTATTGTAGCTCTACTGTATTTTAATTCCTTTTTTCTAGCTGCTTGAAATATTTTCTCCTTAACCTGGGATCTCTGGAATTTTGGTATAAAATTCCTGGAAGTTTTCATTTTGGGATATCTTTCTGGAGGTGATCAGTGGATTCTTTCAATTTCTATTTTACCTTCTGCTTCTAGAATATCAGGGAAAGGTTCCCTGACAATTTCTTGGAAGATGATGTCTAAGCTTTTATTTTGATTATGGTTTTCAGGTAGTCCAATGATTGTCAAATGATTTCCCCTGGATCTATTTTCCAGTTCAGCTACTTTTACACGGAGATATTTCATATTGCCCTCTATTTTTTTATTCACTTGGATTTACTTTATTGTGTCTTGATTTTTCATAAAGTCATTAGCTTCTATTTGTTCTATCTTAATTCTTAAGCAATGATTTTCTTTTTGTGGGGGGTGGGGGTAGGGCAATTAGGGTTAAGTGACTTGCCCAGGATCACACAGCTAGCAAGTGTCAAGTGTCTGAGATCAGATTTAAACTCAGGTCCTCCTGAACGTAGGGCCAGTGCTTTATCCGCTGTACCACCTAGCTGCCCCCAAGCAACGATTTTCTCCAGAGAGTTTATGTACCTCCTTTTCTTTTTGGCCAATTTGGCTTTTCAAGTTGTTGCCTTTTTTTTCATGACCCTCTTGTATCACTCTCATTTCTCTTTCCATTTTTTCCTCTACCTCTCTAGCCTTTTCCTTTACCTCTATTACTTTATCTTCAAAGTCCTTTTTGAGCACTTGTATGGCCCGAGACCAATTCATATTTTTCTTGGAAGCTTTGGATGTAGGAACTTTGACTTTGCCATCGTCTTCTGAGGGTGTATTTTGATCTACCTTTCGACCAAAGAACCTTTCAATGGTCTGCTGTTTTCTCTGCCAGCTCATCTTCAATGCCTATTTCTTGGCTTTTAACTCCTTCTTAATATATAGCACTGCTTCCAGAATTCATTGACCCAAGCTACAGGACATCCCAGGGGTACAATTAGGCTTGTTCTCAGTCTGTCTGGCCTGTAAGTAACCACAGGCCTGATTTCTCTTTAATCTGGAAGCAGAAGTATGACTGAAATATGATTTTCTATAGTCAAAAGCTTGGCGTGCCTGTACCCCTTTCTCATTGGGCTGCTGCTGCTTGAGTCTGATTATTGCTTCAGAATATGGGCACTCTACCTTAACTCCAGCAGAGGTCCAACTGTTTTCCCCAGCCAACCACTGGACCCCCTCACCAGTCAGTCAACCATATTTCAGAAGTAGCTTCTGAAGATTCTGAGGCTCTGGAGGTACAGTCTGCCTGGCACTGACTCTGTACCTCACACAGAGCTCCTCTTTCACCCTGAACAGCAGATGATCCTAGTTGTCTAATTAATCCATCTTTGACTGGAAAATAGTCTCACTCTGTTCTTTTGAGGCTTATGCTGCTCCAGGAGTTTTCTTATGTCACTATTTTTGGAGGTATGTAGATGGATTTGTTGGGAGTGTGGGAAAGTCACAGCCTTTCCTCCACTATCCTGGCTCTGCCCTAGAGCATTTTTTCATATGATTATTGATAGCTTTGATTTCATTGTCTGAAAACTGCCTGTTCAAATCCTTTGACCATTTATCAATTGGGGAGTGACTCATGTTTTTGTTTTTTGGTTTTCTTGGTTTTTTTGCAGGGCAATGGGGGTTAAGTGACTTGCCCAGCATCACATAGCTAGTAAGTGTCAAGTGTCTGAGGCTGGATTTGAACTCAGGTACTCCTGAATCCAGGGCCAGTGCTTTATCCACTGCACCACCTAGCTGCCCCCAATGACTGATATTTTTATAAATTTGACTCAGTTCTCTATATAATTGAGAAATAAAGCCTTTATCAGAGATATTTGTTTCAAAAATTCTTTCCTAGTTTTCTGCTTCCCTTGCAATATTTTTTAGTTTTGTTTCTGCAAAAACATTTTAATTTTATATAATCAAAATGATCTATTTTACATTTTGTTTTAATCTTTATATATTCTTTTGTCCTACATTCTTCTTCTGCCCATAAATTTTACAGATAAAAGATTCCATGCCCAGGGTCACCCAGCTAATTAAGTGTCAAGTGTTGGAGGTTGGATTTGAACTCAGGTCCTCCTGAATCCAGGGCTGGTGCTTTAATCCAGTGCACCACCTACCTGTCCCCACCTCCATGCTCTCTCAATTTGCTTATGGTATCATCCTTAATGTGTAATTCATGTATTCATTTTGACCTTATTTTAATATACAGTGTGAGATGTTGGTCTATACCTAGTTTCTGCCATACTGTTTTCCCGTTTTCTCAGCAATTTTAGTCAAAGAATGAGTTTTTGTTCCAAAAGTTTGGATCTTTGCGTTTATCATATACTAGATAACTATAGTCATTTACTATAGTGGAATTTGTACCTATTCTATTCTACTGATCCACCTCTCTGTTTCTTAGTCTAGTTTCGATTGGCATAACACTAAACAAAGAAATTAATTAACTTAGGTAAGATTGTCATTTTTATTATATTGGCTGGGCCTACCCATGAGCAATTAATATTTTTCCAATTATTTAGTTCTGACTTTATTTGTGTGAGAAGTGTTCTTTAGTTCTGGTCATATAGTTGCTATGTTTCTCTTGGCAGGTAGACTCCCAAGTATTTTATATTGGCCACAGTTTTTATTTTATTTTTTTTAGTAGGGCAATGAGGGTTAAGTGACTTGCCCAAGGTCATATAGCTAGTAAGAGTCAAGTGTCTGAGGCTGGATTTGAACTCAGGTCCCCCTGAATCTAAGGCCAATGCTGTATCCACTGCACCACCTAGCTGACCCCCTGCCACAGTTATTTTAAATGGGATTCCTATTTCTATCTGTTGTTGCTGGACTTTGTTAGTTATGTATAGAAATGCTGATGATTTATGTGGGTTTATTTTGTATACTGCAACTTTGCTAAAGTTTTTAATAATTTCAAGTAGCTTTTTAGTTGATTCTCTAGGATTTTCTAAATATAACATCATATCATCTGCAAATTATGATAGTTTTGTTTCCTCATTGCCTATTCTAATTCCTTTAATTTCTTTTTCTTCTCTTATTGCTATACTAACATTTCTAGTAAGATAGTAAATAATAGATATGATAATGGGCATCCTTGTTTTATCCTTGGTTGTCCTGGGAAGGCTTCTAGCTTATCCCCATTACAGATAATGCTTGCTGATGGTTTTAGATAAATATTACTTATACTTTTAAGGTAAGCTGCATTTTTCCTATGTCCTCTAGTGTTTTTTATTATATTTAGAATTTTATTTTCCCAAATTACATGTAAAATACAAATTTTGACATCAATTAAAAAAAAAAACTTGATGTTTCAAATTCTCTTCCTCCCTTCCTTCCTCCTCTAAGGACTCAAGCAATTCTATTTAGGCTATGCATGAGCAGTCATGCAAACAGTTATGCAAAACATTTCCACATTAGCCAAGTTGTAAAAGAAAACAGACAAAAACAAAATTTCAGATAAAGGAACTAACTAAAAAATTTTGCTTCAATCTGTATTCAGATATCATCAGTTCTCTCTCTATAGATGGATTACATTTTTCATAAGACATTCAGAGTGTCTTGGATCATTGCATTGCTGAAAATAACCAAGTCATTCAGTTCTCTAGTGTTTTTAATAGGAATGGGTGCTGTATTTTGTCAAAAGTCTTTTCTTCATCTATTGAAATAATCATTTCTGTTAGTTTTGTTATTGATATGGTAAGTTATGCTCATAATTTTCCTGATATTGAACTAGCCCTGCATTCCTGGTCTAAATCCCACCTGGTTGTACTGTATGATCCTTGTGATGTCTTCTATAATCATTTTTCTAGTATTTTATTTAAAATTTTTGCATCAATATTCATTAGGGAGATTGGTTTATAATTTTCTTTTTCTATTTTGGCCCTGCCTGGTTTGTGTATCAGCAACATATTTGTCTCATAAAAAAGAATTTGGTAGGACTCCTTCACTTATTTTATCAAATAATTTATATAGTATTGGAATTAATTGTTCTTTAAATGCTTTGTAGAATTCACTTGTGAATTCATCTGGTCCTGGGGACTTTTTCTTAGGAAGTTTACTAATGAATTGTTCAATTTGTTTTTTTTTTCTAAAATTAGGTTAAGTATTTTATTTCTTCTTCTGTTAATCTGGGCAATTTATATTTTTTTGTAGATATTTATCCATTTCATTTAGATTGTCAGATTTATTGGCATGTAACTGGGAAAAATAGTTCCAAATAATTATCTTTATTTCCTCCTCATTGGTGGTGAGTTCACCCCTTTTATTTCTGATACTAGTAATTTGGTTTTCTTCTTTCCTTTTTTTGATCAAATTAACCAATAGTTTATCTATTTCATTGTATTTTTCACAAAACCACCTTCTAGTTTTATTTATTAATTCAATGGTTTTCTTACTTTCACTTTTATTAATCTCTCCTTTGATTTTCAGGATTTCTAATTTGGTGTTTAGTTGGGGATTTTTAATTTGCTCATTTTCTGGGCTTTTTTAGTTATTGAATATTTTTAAATGGCGTGGCTGTAATCTAATTGTTAATCACCTGATTTTCTTCTTTTCTTACGAAGGGCTATTTACTACAAAAACAGAAGTACAAATATCTCCGCAACACCTTGTAGCACCTTCTCCCCTATGCCTCTTCCCTGCAGAGAATGGACTCTATTGTGCTTCAGGTGATCTTTTTAACAAAACAAGCATAGCAATCATGATTTCAGTCTAGATAATAGCAAAAAAGACACAGTAAAAAGAGTTAAGCAGGAAAAGAATATTCCAGCTAAAGGGACCAAAAGTGATAAACTAATATCAATACTTAATACTTCAGATTCCAAACTATGTGTGGCAGTGTCCCACAGTACCACAGCAAACTCCTAGCGGTGCTGTGAGATATTTTAAATTTTCAAAAGAAACACACAAGGAAACATACATTTTTCAGATACTTCAAGAACTACTAGTTTGTGGTAGTTCACCCTGGGTTTCTCAGGTCAGTATGTAGCTAATGCTTCAGGAACCTAGTTTCACTTTTATGCCTCCTTTTCTAAGCTAAATCTCTACTTCCTCGAATAGAAAAAAAGCATTTAGAGACACTATTAAAAGGAAATTGTCTTAATCTCACACCAGTGATCTCTATTTTTTTTCCCATGCAAATAGTGATGGTCATTCTGAAAGTTTCTTTACCTTTGTTCCACTTACACTTAGGAGCACATCATAGGGGGCAGCTAGGTGGGACAGGGGATAGAGCACTGACCCTGGATTCAAGAGGACCTGAGTTCAAATCTGGCCTCATACACTTGACACTTAGTAGCTGTGTGACCCTGGGCAAGTCACTTAACCCTCATTGCCACCCCCCAAAAAGAAAAACACATCCTAGTCCTGTCTCTTTCTTAGACTTCTCTACATGCATATTTCCCATCATCCTCTAGTAGATTGTAAGCTCATTGAAGCTAGGAACTTTACTATTTGACATTTTGTTTTGTTTTGTTTTGTTTTAAATTTCTCTAACTCCAGTGCATAGCACTCAACCTTGGGATAGGCTCTTAAATATCTGTCAAAATGTTAACAGAAAGAACATAAAAGTGAAAACGATAGTTGTGTGTTTATAATGACAAAACTTGTCCCTAGAAAGGAAATGAGAAAATTCACTTCCCTCTGTTCTTTGCAGAGGAGGGGGACTATGGATATGAAATACTATATATGGTATTGGACACAGGTAATATGAGTCAATAGCCATTTATTAAATACTTACTATATGACAAGTACTATTAATTGGTTTTTCAGGAATACTTTTTTCTTTCTTTATAAATATATTTTTGCAAATTGTGATTCACTGAGGAGGTGAGGATTGGGAATATATTCAGATATTAAGGTAATCTGCAAACAAAAGACACTAATAAAAATCAGACAAATGCATTTCAGTTGAAAAGGGTTGAGTTGAAATATACCAGCTTCACAATATTGCCATGACCAGCCCTGTGTTCACTGCTTCACCTTGCTCAAGACACTGGGGAATCATATCCAAATTTTCATAGCAAAAACTATAGATGTACTGTTCTGATGAAGATCATTTATTTCTGGTGTAAAAGCTATAGGGATACTAAGCAATTCCAAGAAATTTTGTAGTCTATTTTTCAGAAGGCAGTCATCACCCTTTGGAAAAAAAAGGTTCCTGTTCTTAGTGACCAATTGTCCAAGCCTGTGGGATGGGGTTGCCATCCTTGGTCTTGGTATTTATGCCAACAACAGACCCCTTTAGCCACAGGGACTTACTTAATGCATTTTGCTATCTTTTCTCAGCTGAAAAATCTCACAAGTTCAGCCCTGGAGAATATTGCCACTGTAACAACTCAGTACATCCTTAGGATGAATACTAGATAAAAGAGATTTCAAATGCCAAATTAAGTTGAGTAGTTGTACAGCAAAAAAAAAAAAAAAAAAAAACAAAAAAAAAACCACAACAACAACAACAACCAAAAGAAGCCAACAATTTAAAAGAAAAATGCCAGGCATGATGCTTCATGTATTTCCTGATACCAGAGAGGCTGAGACTGGTGGATCTATTTGCCTTGGACGTTCTGAACTGCAGTAGCCTAAGATGATTGGGGTTCTAATCAGTCATCTAGATAGCACAGTAAATAGATAAGTGGGCCTAGAGGAAGAGACATGAGTTCAAACCTGGCCCCAGACACATACTAGTTGCGTGTCCTTGGGTAAGTCTTTAAACCTTTATTTGCCTCAATTTCCTCAACTGTAAACTAAGGATAATAAGAGTACCTGCCTCACAAGGTTGCTTTGAGGATAAAAGAAAATAATATTTGCATGGTGCCTGCCATATAGTAGGGTTCTACATTGATTATAATGATGATGGTGATGGTGATAATTCTGCATTAAGCAGGAAGCTACCAGGTAGCCTAAGAAGGTAGAAACCAGCCCAGGTTGGAAATGAAGTGTGTCAAATCTCCCATGTTCATGAATGATAAAACAGGGACCAAGAGTGGCCCCCATATTTCTAGCCTGGGTGAGACAAGGAGATACAGTCCTTAAAAAAGTAGGAGGATTCTTTTTTAAATTGTGAAAACTACTTCAATGATACTGTCCACTGACATTTAAATTCATTTGTTCTTCATCAAGGCTCATCTTTGTAGAGGATTTCTAGAGATTAAGGTTTTCTTTTTTTTTTTTTTTAAGTGAGGCAATTGGAGTTAAGTGACTTGCCCTGGGTCACACAGCTAGTAAGTGTTAAGTGTCTGAGGCCGGATTTGAACTCAGGTACTCCTGACTCCAGGGCCGGTGCTCTATCCACTGCACCACCTAGCTGCCCCGAGATTAAGGTTTTCAATGGAGAGGGCTGCTTTTTATTAAACATCAGAACACATATTTGATCCCTTACAGAGAACTAATATTGTTTGCCATAGCCAATGGCCAATAGACTTCTAATCTAATTTAGGAGAAAAAGGTAAAAGAAAAAGCACCAAAAACATAGGGAGAGAATGAACAATTCACTCAAGCGAAGAAGAAGAAGAAGAAGAAGAAGAAGAAGAAGAAGAAGAAGAAGAAGAAGAAGAAGAAGAAGAAGAAGAAGAAGAAGAAGAAGAAGAAGAAGAAGAAGAAGAAGAAGAAGAAGAAGAAGAAGAGAATTGATTGCAAAAGGAAATAGCAGCCTGGGCTTTGAGTTCCTCTTCAAAGACAGTTATGGGTAGCACTGCATTAATGAGCACATGGTTGTGGATTCCTGTCCCTGTAGAGATGTCAGATATGAGGTATTCCAGGACAACAATGTTTTGTAAGGATACATTCACTGAACATATCTTCTGTGTGATCTGAGATGTGCTTAAAGTCATAGGATCATTTATTCGAAGCTAGAGGAGACTTTAAAAGCCATTGAGTCCAACCCCTTCATTTTTCAGATGAGAATACTGACACTGAGGGTATACAGGTTGAAGGTTATACAGGTAGAAAGTGAACTCAGGTCCTCTGACTCTAATGCTATCACTTTTTCATTCTACCATCCTGACTAACAAAGCAAACCTGTTTCCACCCAGTTACAATCCTGAGTCTTTTCACTTATTCTATTGTAGAAGCACATCATCCCCTCCTACACATAAATATCTCTCCCACTGGTTTGCCATGCTGTTGGAAATCCCCATCTTTAGAGTCCCTCTTTGGATTAAAATATTAATTGTTGAAGCTTAGCTTCTTGTTAAAATATGTTACATGGTGAGATAACATATTAACCATGGGATTATCACTATGATCCCATCAGCTGAAATTGATTTCTGAGACAGGAATACAGAACAGGTCAATTTCAATTGGGTGCAGAAATGGCATATATTCAGGGAGCTGTAAGAAAGGTAAGCTTGGTCATTTAAGGATCTTTGGGCAGTAAGGAGACAGAATGATGACCTGAGACTTTTGGGTTAGGGAGAATGTAAAGGGAAAAAGGAGAAAAACACCAAAGACAGATGTGACCAATGCCATGCTTTTGTCAACAACTTTGATAGGGGAAAAGACCATTTCGATGATATAGAAAGACCAAAATGAAGAAATACCTTTTTTCCAATATAGGTAAGCACCTCATCTACAACTTATAGTCTGAGAAAATTGCCTGGAGCATTGAGAGTTTAAAAGACTTGCCCAAGGTCACACAGTCAATGTGTGTCAGTAAAGACTTGAACGTTAAAGTCCTCCCTGTCTCTGACAGCTACCTCTCTATCCCCTATACCATGCTGATTCAGATGATAATATTTTTTTCATTTCTTCATGCAGGGCAGAAAAAGCCATGCATATTTCAATGATGCCAATAAGGCTACAAGGAAAACAAGGGATTTGAGAAAAAAAAGACTCAACTAATTAGGAAAAGTCTATCCCATGTGGGGACTGGAGTGAAAATTCATTCCAGTTTTGATTTGGAGCTCTCAAGTAAGAGTCAAGTAGACGCTTGGAGCAATGACCTAAGTCATTTACTCAATAATAAACCCACTAGGGGTAACTCTGTCATAATCATTATTTTGCTCTGAGGCATAAACAAGGGGAACTGATAATTGCCTCTACACTCCCCTCAGCTTTTCCAAACTGGCCTGACCTCACCTGACCAGCCCACCAGCATTAGGAGAACCATTATTATAGATTCCTGGACAACCACACTCTTTCCAGAGCCTACCTCAATTCCATTCAAATGAACAGCACGATTGTCAGATTAAATGCAGCAGCAAGATAGACTGTATTAAAAAAAACAGCCCTCTGTCCCTGTTCACATACTGTCAAGTAGGATGATCAAAGATTATAGATTCATTTTTTCAAGTGACTTGGGTAAAAAAAAAAAGTAGTTTTGAAAGGCCGGTTACTATTTATCGACGGCTTCCCTAACACGACTAAAAGCCTTTTTTTCATAGTGAAAGCACTTGATCATGGAGAGGTATTGATTCCTACACCAGCAAATGCCTCCTCTCTGTGGCAGGAAGAGTGTGGCACCTTGCAAAAATCAGTTAAGCAGCAGTGATGCCCATTCATAAATATTATTTACAGCTGACTATAACATCCCAGTATTTATAGCTGTAGAAATCTATTTACTTCAGTGACCTCTGTTAGAGTAAGTGAGAAACAGGCATGGCCCCTGTTTTTAATGGACAAAACCCATCAGCAAATAACTAGGACAGCTATGACCTTTCCTCATGTAGGGAAAACCTTCACTGTTAGATCTAATTGCAGCCACTGGTGCTAAAGAAAGCTATTTTTTAAGCCAACATTTATGGAACTAACAATTACAAATGAAAATGA
Source organism: Dromiciops gliroides (assembly GCF_019393635.1). Lineage (NCBI taxonomy): Eukaryota > Metazoa > Chordata > Mammalia > Microbiotheria > Microbiotheriidae > Dromiciops > Dromiciops gliroides. The sequence goes on along the minus strand of NC_057861.1, from coordinate 539,137,422 downwards.
AACTATTAAGTTAAAAAAGACAATGAGACTTCTGTTAGTTTGTTATTGAACTTACTAGGTATCATTGTTATTATTATTGGGGAAACTTAAAAATGGCCCATAACCCATTCAGAGTAGTAACTGGATGAGGCAATAAAGGCTTTGCCAAAGTTGCTGGCCTAGGGGGAGGGATATACTTCCTCCCTCAAATTGTTGTCTGGCTTTTCCCCTGATCACTTGATTAACTCTGGGTCTCCATTTCCAGGGTTCTATCACTATGGTGCCCCTTTCTCTGGTGTACCTGTTCAATATTTTCCATCACTGACATTTCCCCCTCCACATCTCTCTAGGGTTTGGGAAATTGAGGACTATCAGTTGTGCTGCAAAGGCATAGACAAGATTCTCTGGAGTACAAGTGAATCTAGGACACTGTGGTAGTGTATAGCCTAGCCTATGTACATAGCAAAGGAGAAAGCAGAGTCAAGGAAACATCTAGGATTTCAAGGGAGAAGTTCCTAGGCTGTTGAGTGTTAAGAATTACAGAGGAGAAGCCCCTAGCCTATAGAATAGTCAGGATTATAAGCATAAGTGTGTTGGAGCCAGCTCAAACCAGTCAATCGTTAAATTTTCATTGTGACCATTTATATCTCTGAAACTGAAAAGAATATGAAATAATTAAATCAATGAATAAAATGCCAATTAAATTAAAAATTAATCAATAATTAAATTAATTAAAGGCCTGATCTGTTTTTCTGTTGATTGTCTAGAGTTTTAGAAAGTGATGGAGAAATGTTAATAATGGAGATTAAATTTAAAAGTGCCCCAGTACATTTTATTTTTTAGTGAACGAGTTATTTAACATATATCAGCATAACCCAGAATAAATCTTGGGATGTCATGAGATGCTGGTAGACAGAAACTTATCTACCATGAAGGCAACTAGAACACAACCGTTTCTTTGTTTCATTCATAGCTGAAAGCTTTGAAAACGGTAACATGAAATCTGGTAATCCTTCAGCACTGAAAAATGGTTCAGGACAAGAAGTAGAGTGACTCTTCCCACTTCCTACAAATGTTCATCCATATCAGATACCAGCCACCAGTCGCCATTGTGAGTCTCTTCTTCAATGGGAAAAAAGGGAGGGAAAAGAGCTCTAGTGAACCAGTCATCACTCAACAGAGCCAGAACCAGGACTACTAAATGTATACCCTCGCTCTGCATTTAATTCATGTATATTTATAAGCTAAATGAAGTTATTTTTGTAGAACCCCTAGATTTTTTTTCCAAATCAGTCATTTGCCTCATCTAGATAGCTGTGCTTGAAATGTCTTTCTGAACCTGCTAGCAAAGGTTTATTGCCCCCTTTGCTAACTCTCCTTCAACTAAATTTCCTCTAGGCAAAAGGATCTCCAGTTAAGGTTCTGTCCTCATTGGTATCTTTGCAAATTTTAGAAAATAAGAGGAAAACCATGTAGATCTCCTTAGGTAAGGTCATGAGAGCATATATGAGTCACATAGGTTGGGCATGCATCGAGCTGATTAATAATATTGGAAGACCCCCCACCCCAAAAAAAAGAGTATTGGAAGGAATGTACACACTAATAAGATCACAGATATAGTGAGATGGTGGAACTGAAACTAGAGTAATAATAGAAGGAAGAAGAGGAAGAGAAATAGTAGTAAAAGCTATAGAATATTTTAAATAGCCTAAATCAATCTATTATCTATAGTTGGTAGGTTTGTTTACCAATTTTCAGATCAATTCAAGTGATGACAAATAGGTTGGTTTCTGGTTATACTTATATATGTTTCTCTTTGGAGTTTAGTTTTATTTTGTTCTTACATATTGCCTCCATAGGCCAATGCAGCCACACCTTATCCTCTAAATACAGGCTCTAGGAAAGTCAAACTAGTATGGACTCAAATTCCAATAGGAAGAATATAGTAAGAAGTTTCTTACCTACTACAGTCATTGGTTTTATTTGTTCCAGAATCTAAGTCTGGTGCATTTCTTCTCCTATATATTCCTTTATATACCCTTTAGATCATCCATATACAATAGACTTTCTGACTACTCACCACATACTGCTTAGGTCATCTTAAATCTCATTTGCCTGCCTGATTTCTAACCAACTCCCTGCCAAGGAAGTCCTCCATAATCTGTAAATGTCCCAACTTTTGCTATATGGTTTCTAACAGTGCTTTGCCCTGATCATACCCCATGTGTGTTTCTAGGATCTTGAGTCATGATCAGGTTGTTAACACATTGCCCAGCTTAAATTTTACTACATTCCTAGCTTTATGGTGTCCAACTTCTCATTCTGTTTTCATGTTCTGCCTCTTCTATCCATAGGGTAGGATTTGTCACGTATATTAAAAGTTCCAAACTGGCTAATATAAAAGATATGTTCTCAACATTAATTGACTAATGCTGACCTCAAACCCTTGGATAAAAAGAAAACAATTGATTTTAGTGCAGTATAGTGGAAAGATCATTGGCTTTGAAGTAAGGAGATCTGAGTTCATAATTCCAGATATGCCACTTAACTTGCTATATGAGTTAGAACAAATCATTTCATTTCTCTGAACTTCATTTAAGATGACAACATCTATACTATGATAGTGCCTACTACCTATAACCTTCTAATAAAGATTTGTTGTGAGGAAAGTGCTTTATTAACATCAAAACACTATAAAATTATTATTATTATTAATTTAATAATGTGGCACTCATTCAACTGATTAACTGATACCCAAATTTACTAAGTCATAGAACAAAGTTGTGTTTAAGATTATATAGAGATATAGACATAACTCTCTCTATATGTGTATATATACATAGACACACACAGATATATACATATATATGTATATATCTGTCTGTGTGTCTATATATATACATGTACATACAGATGTACATGTATATGTGTGTGTGTATCAGAGGGAAATACTTTTTCAATTTGCACCAGGTGCCTATATGAGCTAGAGCCACTTTATTATCTGGCTGTAACCTCAATATTTTTCTAAAACCGAAGTCGCCATCAGCTTTCCAAAACTTACTCTCCTTTTTAATTCTCTTATTTCTGCCAATGACACCATTATTCGTTAGGTTCTTTAAACAACTCAGTTCAAAGTTATTACTTTTCCTTTGTCCATTGCATCCAGTATCTAGTGCTCTAGTTCTGTAATCTATCCTTATAAAAGAGAGCAAGGAAGGGAACAAGCACTTTGTGTGTGCGTGTGTATGTGTGTATGTGTGCAAGAGTGTAATTCTTTTTTGAGGAATATCTAAGAACCACCACCTTCTCCTCTGTGATAATATGATTATGAATGTTGATCTGAAAAATACTTTGAAGGCTATTGTGTCTAGCCCCTTCATCTTTTTTTTGGTTTGGGGTTTTTTTTTGCAATTTTTTTTAATTTTAGCTTTCAACATTCGTTTAGATAAGATTTCCAATTTTAAATTTTTCTCCCTCCCTCCTCTCCCTCCCCTAGACAGCAGGTAATCTGATGTAGGTTATACATATATATATATATATATAAAATAACATTAAACATGTTTCTGTATTTGTCATGTTATACGAGAAGAATCAGAGCAAAAAGGAAAAACCTCAAAAAAGAAAAACAACAGCACCAAAAACAAAAGAAATAGTATGGTCCAATATCAGCGTCCATATTCCACAGTTCCTTTTTTTCTGGATTTGGAGAGCCTTTTCCATCATGAGTCCTTTGGAACTTTCTTGTACCATTGCATTGGTGAGAAGAATCTAGTCCATCACAGTTGATCAACACACAATGTTGAAGATACTGTGCACAATGTTCTCCTGGTTCTGCTCATCTCACTCAGCATCAGTCCATGCAAGTCCCTCCAGGTTTCTCTGAACTCCTCCTGCTCATCCTTTCTTACAGCACAATAGTATTCCATTACATTCATATACCACAACTTGTCCAGCCATTCCCCAATTGATGGGCATCCCCTCAACTTCCAATTCCTTGCCACCACAAAAAGAGAAGCTATAAATATTTTCCCTTTTCCATGATCTCTTTGGGAAAAAGACCCAAAAATGGTATTGCTGGGTCAAAGGGTATGTACAACTTTATAGCCCTTTGGGAATAATTCCAAATTGCTCTCCAGAATGGTTGGATCAGTTCACAGCTCCACCAACAATGCATTAGTGTTCCAATTTTTACACAGCTTCTCCAACATTTATTGTTTTCCTTTTTTGTAATATTAGCCAATCTGATAGGTGTCAGGTGGTACCTAAGAGTCGTTTTAATTTGCATATCTCTAATCAATAGTGATTTAGAGCATTTTTCATATGGGAATAGATAGCTTTGATTTCTTCATCAGAAAACTGCCTGGAACAAGCACTTATTAAGGACCTACTATGTGCCAGGTACTGTGCTGTGTTTTGCAAATATGATCTCATGTTATCGTCAAAACAACTTTTTGAAGTACAGACTATTATGATCTCCATTTTACAGATGAAGAAACTGAGGGAGATAAAGGTTAAATTACTTGTTTAGAGACACACAACATCTATAGGCAGATTTGAACTCAGGTCTTCCTGAATGCAGGCCCAGCACTCTTCCCACTGTGCCACTTATCTTATCCTTCTTTCCATTCCCTGTTACCTACAACAGGCTCTTACTATCTTTTCTTGAACTACTTCTATAGCCACCTAACTGGTCTTATTGACTCCACACTAACCCTAAAATATCTAAAAGCCCTTTGTATCCTTTCTATCTATTCCTTTCTATCCCCATTCAATTTTCTGCAGATGTCTATCATATCTCACCTTTCTAAAATTGTTTTCATTTCCTTAACTTCCTTCTTGTTTATTTTGTGGTTAGATTTATCTAGTTCTGCTAGAGTGAGATTGAGGTCCTCCACTAGTATAGTTTTGCTGTCTATTTCCTCTTATAACTCAACTTCTCCACTAAGAATTTGGAAGCTATACCACTTGGTGCATGTATGTTTAGTATTTAAATTACTTCATTATCCATGGAGCCTTTTAGTAAGATGTAGTTTCATTTCTTATTTCTTTGCATTAGACCTATTTTTGCGTTTGGTTTATCTAAGATTAGGATTACTACCTCTGCTTTTTTTTTTTTTTTTACTTCAGCTGAAGCATAATATATTCTCTTCCAGGCCTTTACCTTTATTCTGTGTGTATCTCTCTGTTTCAGACGTTTCTTGTAAACAACACATTGTAGGATACTGTTTTTTAATCCACTTTGCTATTGTCTTCTGTTTTATGGGAGAGTTCATGCCATTCACATTCACAGAAATGATTACTAACTGTATATTTCCCTCCACCCTATTTTAACCCTTGTTTATACTCATTTCTCCTTTCACCATATTTCTCCTCTCCAGGGTTTTGCTTCTGACCACTGCTTCCTTCAATATACCATCCCTTTTATCAGACCCCCTCCCTTTTGTTCCCCTTTCCTCTCCTACATCTGCCCTCCCTTCTATTAGTGCCACCTTTTTTCTGCTTATCTTTCTACTTCCCTATAGGGTAAGGTAACTTTCTTTATTCAAATGAGTGCGTATGTCATTCCCTCTTTGAGCCATATCTGATGAGAGTAAGGTGGAAACAATGCTCAGTCCTCCCTTCTTTCCTCCTATTGTAATAAGAATTTTGTGCCTCTTCATGTGATGTAATTTACCCTATTCTGCTTCCCCTTTTGTCTTCTCCCAGTATAATCTTTTATTCACCCCTTAATGTTTTTATACCATCACATCATCATCAACTTATACCCACACCTTCTGACTATGTATATTCCTTCTATCTGCTTTAATAGAAATACAGTTCTCCAGAGTTACAAATATTATCTTCCTACATAGGGATATAAATAGTTTAACCTTATTGAATGACATGTCTTATTTATTTTTTTTTCTGTTTACTTTTTTATACTTTTCTAGAGTCATATTAGAAGATCAAATTTTCTGTTCAGTTCTGGTCTTTTCATCAGGAATGTTTGAATATCCCCTATTTCATTAAATGCCCATCTTTTCCCCTCAAAGATAATGGTCAGTTTTGCTGAGTAGTTGATCCTTAGTTGCAATCCAAGCTCCTTATCTTCTAGAATATCATATTCCAAGCCCTCTCATCGTTTAATGTTGAAGCTGCCAGGTGCTACATAATCCTGACTATGGCTTCATGATATTTAAATTGTTTTTTGTTCATTTGTTTTCTGGCTGCTTGCAGCATTTTCTGTTTCACCTGTTGATTCTGAAATTTGCCTACAATATTCCTTGGAGTTTTCATTTTGGGATCTCTTTCAGGAGGTGATTGGTCGATTCTTTGAATTACCATTTTATCCTCTGGTTCTAGGATATCAGGGCAGTGCTTCTTGATTATTTCCTTTAATATGCTATCTAGGCTCTTTTTTATCATGGCTTTCAGGTAGTCCAATAAATCTTTTTTTAAAATTTGTTTGTTTTTTGGTGGGGGCAATGAGGGTGAAGTGACTTTGGCAGGATTACACAGCTAGTAAGTGTCAAGTGTCTGAGGCTGAATTTGAACTCAGATCCTCCTGAATCCAGGGCCGGTTCTTTATCCACTGCACCACCTAGCTGCCCCCTAGTCCAATAATTTTTAAATTATCTCTCCTGGATCTATTTTCCAGGTCAGTTGTCTTTCTGATTAGGTCACTTACCATTTCTATTTTTTTCATCTTTTGATTCTGTTTGACTGATTTCTGGTGTCTCATGGAGACACCAGGCCAATTCTAATTTTTAAGGCATTATTTTCTTTAGTAAACTTTTGTACCTCCTTTTCCATTTGTCCAATTTTACTTTTGAAGGAGTTGATTTCTTCAGGGGATTTTTTTCCCATTTGTCCAATTGCATTTTTTAAGGAATTGTTTTCTTTTATCTTGTGCTTCCTTTTCCAAGCTGTTGACTCTTTTTTCATAATTTTCTTGCATAACTCTCATTTTTCTCATTCCTTTTCCCATTTTCTTCTATCTCTCTTATTTGACATTTTTTGTTTTGTTTTGTTTTGTTTTTGTGGGGCAATAGGGGTTAAGTGACTAGCCCAGGATCACAGAGCTAGTAAGTGTCAAGTGTTCGAGGCCGGATTTGAACTCAGGTTCTCCTGAATCCAGGGTCAGTGCTTTATCCACTGTACCACCTAGCTGCCCCTTTTGCTTTTTTTGTTTTGTTTTGTTTTGTTTTTGTGGGGCAATGGGGGTTAAGTGACTTGCCCAGGGTATTATTTAATTTTTTAAATCCTTTCCAAGCTCTTCCAAGAAAGCTTTTTGGTCTTGAGACCAATTAATCTTCCCCTTTACATCTTCACATGTAGGCATTTTGACAATGTTGTCCTCTTCTGAATGTATGTTTTGGTATTCCCTGCTGCCATAGTAGCTCTCTGTGGTAAGGGTTCTTTTCTGTTTCTTACTTGTATTTTATCCTATCCTATTTTAAAGTTGAACTCTGCTCCTGGGGCACAAGGGACACTATCCCAAGGTTCTTGTGGTGGGAACCCACAGGACTGATCACTGGTTTTCTGCTCTGAGAACTCTGGGCCTGGTGGATTCCTCACCACTCAGCTTGCTCTCTGAGTTGGGGTGGCCTGGCCTAGTCCTGTGGATGGTTCTCTATCTGCCCTCTGTGCCAAGGCTAGGGGATCTAATAACTGGCCTGCTGTCCCACCAAACTGCCAAGTCAGGACCAAGGGGCCTCAGCTACTGATACGAGCTGTGGCTAAGAGCCTCCTGCTGACTTGCCCAGACACCTTCCATGTTGGCTCCCCTCCCCTTTCACCCTCACTTGATCTCACTTGATAGACTTTTCTTGAAGTCCTTCTAAATTATTTTAAGCTGGAAGATTGTTTCTCTCTATCTTTTTGTAGGTTCTGAAGCTCCAAAATCCATTTAGAGACTTGATTTAATATTATTTCTGAGTGAAACTTGAGGAAGCTCAAGCAACTTCCTGGCTTCTCTTTGCCATCCTGGCTCTGCCCCCCTCCCCATTCACTATAGAACAAAGTCTCAATGCCTGAATCTGACCCAAACCTACCTTTATAGAATTATTTCCAGTAGTGTTTGACAACTCAAAGCATTAACTTCAACCAAGTTACTCTACTCAGTGTCTCCCAAACCCATCCTTGTTCTTTTGCTGTCATTCCTCTTCAAGATTCGGTTCTGCAGAAAAAAGTGGCAAGATTCCCCAGTGCAGCCCCAAAAAGATTAAAATATAATTGGGAAATATTTAACAAAATGAATTAAAAAGCAATGCAATATTGTTAATGTTAATTTATGGTTTCCTTAGCCAATATGAGACCCACAGGAATCCATTTCTATTTGATTTTGACATCACTGCTATATTTATTAAGTATGAGATAGCTCTTCCTTAGGAAATATCCTTCCCTGTAACTTCCCTCCCTCTGTCCTAGTTCTGCCATCTGCATTAACCACCAAAATTCAGTTTCTTCATGTATTAGATGACTCTTTAAATAGCTGGTGATAGGTATCACATATTAATCTGATTATTTCACTTATGTGGTCAAAATCTTTTAATTACTCCCCCTGTCTCCCCCACCTGCTTTTGCTTCATATGATGTTGTTAAGTCATGTCTGACTCTTAGTGACCTCATGGACCATACGCATCAATACTATCCCTGGGATTTTCTTGCAAATGATACTGAAGTGATTTGCCATTTCCTTCTTTAGTAGATTAAGGCAAACAGGTCAAGTGATTTGCCCAGAGTCACACAGCTGATAAGTGTCTGAGGTCAAATTTTAACTCAAGTTTTCTTCACTCCAGGCCCTCAGTGCTCTATCTACCTAGTTGCCTCCTTTGTTTCATATATGAAGTCCCAAATTTTTAACTTAGTATTCAAGGCTCTTCATAATTTACTGCTACTTAATCTTCACACTGAGCAGCTAGGTAGTACAGTTGAGCACTTGGCCTGTAGTCAGGAAGACTCAGCTTTAGTTCAAATCTGGCCTCAGACACTTACTAGCTGTGTGACCCTGGATAAGTCACTTAACCCTGTATGCCTCAGTTTCCTAATATATAAAATGAGCTCGAGAAGGAAATGGAAAATCACTCCAGTATCTTTGCCAAAAAAAACCTAAATGGGGTCCCAAAGAGTCAGACATGACTGAACAACAACAATCTTCCACCATTATCTCATACTGTTCTTCTCCTGGTACCCTACTCTACAATGCTCTAAACTGGGCTTATTCACTGTCTCACATAAGTACCTTCTACTTACACACTGATATGTTTTTACTAATGCCTAGTATTACCTGCTTTACTGTATTTCCTTCTCTTTTCCTTTCTCCTACCAAATTAAGTCAATTGTTACTCATCCTCTAAGGCTCAGATTAAATGCTTCCTTTTCCAATCATTATGTGATCACACTATCAACACCCCTCACCCATATTGCTGATAGTAAGATATTACCTTTCCTTTTTTGGATCTCTCACAGCCTCCTGCTCTTCTCTTTTTCACTTATCAAGTTCTATTTTTATTATAGTTATTTATGCATGTGTTAAGGGAAAAGAGAGTATCTCATTTCATCTTTTTGTAGTGAGCATGCAAAGGCTGAATAAGTCCTGCTTTCTCCTATTGTCTCCTGGACAAGGTGTGATTTACCTGGGCAAGATATGAATTCTCCATGTTCTGGGTCCTTGATTTTAGAGTAGCAGTGAGAATCATTGACATTTAAGAATAAAAGTTGTGGGGGGCTGCCCTTTAAGTGAAGAAACAGGGTCAGTGTTTTCATGACACAGTTCTATCCTGATTATCTCCCTGTCTGGCCACTTTCTTTTACTTAGTCATTATCCATGCACCACTCAGAGTTCTGTTCTGGGATCATCATCATCTCTTCCTCCTCCTCCTCCTCCTCCTCCTCCTCCTCCTCCTCCTCCTCCTCCTCCTCCCTCTCTCCCTCTCTTCCTCCTCCTCCTCTCCCTACCCTTCTGCAAAGGAGACTATTTCCTGCTAGGAGAGGAAGCAGGAAGTTGGGGGCAGAGGCTTGGCCACTCTGCCTTATTGAAGGGCTACTGGGCTAGAATTTTATTTATCTGTAAATAGTACTAGTCTAGGGGATGTTTTCAGGTTCAATCTAACTTCTGATCATTATTTCTTGAATGAGGAAAGGAGAACTCTAAACTTTATTTATATCCAAGACTTGACCCCTTTCCTACAAAATACCGACTTCTACAATAAACGCAAATAGCAGGTAGCAAGAAACACATTTATCGTTGTTGAAACAAAAAAGAAATAAGATTGAGTATACATAGGAGAATATATACCTGACAATACAAAGAAAAGGAGCTCTCCCAATGAGAGTGGGGTAATTCAGCTCAACCAAGAAGATCTTACCTAAAGAGAAACTCCCTAAAGTCTCTAGAGTAGGAGAATGCAGATAAGGACATGATAAAAACTGTCAGCTTCTCTCATGTCAGCTTTCTTAACTTCAACAAACTGAAGTAAGGTTGGCCTCTTTCATCTTCTGTATGAAAGATGGAAGCTAGAAGTGCCAGAAGCAAGTGCAGACCCAGAAGAGCCTAAAGAGACTCTAAGAGAAACTGAAGAGCTCTCTTCCCTCTGGACCTCATCATCTCCACTCTGCACCCTCTCTCCCATGCAGGCACAGAGTATTGATGTCCAATGAGGAAAGAGTCCCATACCAATGGGCTTTCAGACTTATGTTTACTTTAAAAATACAAACTTTTCAAAGTGTTTCTTTAAATCACACCTCTCATTACCTGAAAAAAACAAAAAATTCCCAATTTGACTATATGCTCTTTTAGTTGTGTACTTTGTCATGAAAAGTCACCAGTGGAGATAAAGGATTGATGACTTTAGGAGCTCATTCTTTCAAAATTTAAAACAACTTACTTGCCTTCTTTGCTAGTACCAACTAGAGCCTCAGGACTACATACTTTTAGCTGAACTGTGAAAACAAAATGATCAGAGTCAGAAGTCAAAGTCAAGGAGGAAGAAACTGTAGTTGATTTTTTCCTGATGTAATTCTTGGTGAGGAAATTCCTTCCACCCATGAAGACTGGAAACTGTAATGCAATTTAAAGTCTTAGAAAGTCTCACTCTGCACTTGGAAATTAAATAACTATTCTAGGGTCATGTAGTCAGAGGCATGACTTGAATCCAGGTAGTGTGCAGTGTGTGTGTGTGTGTGTGTGTGTGTGTGTGTGTGTGTGTGTGTGTGTGTGTAGCTAGATGGCAAAATATATAGAATGCTGGGCCTAGAGTTAGGAAGACTCATCTTGCTGAGTCATTTGGGAGGGGCCACACCTGGCCTGCCCTGAAGTTACATATGCTACTGAGGTCAGAAGGAGAAACCTCTCTCCATAGGCAGTTTTTGAGGGACCTTACTCCCCTTTTGGGGGAGGAAAATTGGAAGCTTGCTGAGGGGAGTCTGAGTCTCTTCCAGAGCTCTCTCTCTTCCTCTTCCTCAGACACTTACTAGCTGTGTGAACCTGACCAAGTTACTTAACCCTGTTTGCCTCAATGTCCTCATCTATAAAATGAGCAGAGAAGAAAATGGCAAACCACTCCAGTATCTTTACAAAAAAACCCCAAAATGGGGTCACGAAGAGTCAGACATGACAAATACATAGTTTTGCATATATGTCTATTATATAATATATGGCATTTTTCTTCTTATATTTGATATTATATTCATATAAATGAAGTAAAAAACCCTTTATTTCAAGACACAATGTAGCTTATAAAGGCCAAGAGAATGGTAAATTGTTTAAGACTAATTTTGAAAAGGTTATATTGAAAAGGTTATATGGAAAATTATACAAATATAATTCTGAGAGATACTCTATCCCCAGCACTGAGGATATAACTTACCTGAAATGTCTCCTATTTCTTTTGCTTCTCATTACCACTAATCAATTTCCAAGACAAGAATTCAAAATTATAATCAGAGTTTTCCTACGTGCTGCAGAGATTTTCTGTGGATACACAAACATGGATATCACAGAATTACAAATGTAGATCTGAGATGTTAGAAGGATTTAGTACCAGTCTGTCTTTTTTACAAATGAGGAACTTGAGTTTCAAGGAAGTTGAGTGATTTGCCTAGTGTCCCATGGGTGACAAAAGCAAAGTCTATAGTCCAAGGACCTAAGTTTGGATTCCAGCTCTTCCATTTATTACCTATGTAACTCTAGGAAAGTCACTTACACTTCTCCAGGAGCCTATTAGTCCAGAACAGAGGTGTCAAATGAGCATCAACACTTCTGAGTAACAACCAGATTAAAAGTAATTAGGCAGGGCGGGGGGGGGGGGGGGGGGGGGGAAGCAGCTAGGTGGTACAGTGGATAAAGCACTGGCCCTGGATTCAGGAGGACCTGAGTTCAAATCCTACCTCAGAAACTTAACACTTACTAGCTGTGTAACCCTGGGCAAGTCACTTAACCCCAATTTCCTAACACACACAAAAAAGTAATTGGGACATATTTAACAAAATGAATAAAAACACAATAAAACATAGATAACATTATATTGTAAAACTAAGCCAATATGCTGCCCTCAGAATCCTTATGAATGTATTAACAGCTCTTTCTATTTGTGTTTGAAATCCTTTGTCTAGATGTCTTCTGAGTCAAAGTCTATGATCCTATAACTTTCTTTTCTCTCAGCCCCAATTTCTTTATCTACTCCACCTACCACAGAGAGTTAATATTTAGAATGGGTTTAATAATGTATATGGAAGCTTTGAAAATTATAGATCATTGTAAAAATGTAAAAGATTATTATTATAGTTTGCTGTTGTTTAGTTGTTTGGTCATGTCTGACTCTTCATGACCTTATTTGAGGTTTCCTTTGCAAAAATACTGGAGTGGCTTGTCATTTTCTTCTCTGGCTCATTTTACAGTTAAAGAAACTGAGGCAAACAAGGTTATGGGACTTTTCCAGAGTCACACAGCTAAGAAGGGTCTGGGGCCATATTTGAACTAAAGAAGAAGAAGCTTCATGACTCTAGGGACTATATTCTATTCACTGCACCATTTAGCAGACTCCTGGCTATAGTTAGAACCATGCAATTTAATATTTATTTTAGTGGTTTTATCTCATAAAACTATATTGTAAATTCTCTGTGCAAATGTGATATTGGAAGAGGAATAAACCAATTAAGGGACAATAATTAATAGGAGCCACAGAATCCTATAGATCCAAATGTATAAAGTAGATGGGGTAGCTAGGTGTTGCAGTGGATAGAGCAGTGAACCTGGAGTCAGGAAGACTCATCTTCCTGACTTCAAATCTGGTATCAGACCCTTACTTGCTGTGTGACCCTGGAAAAGTTACTTAACCATGTTTGCCTTATTTTCCTCATCTGTAAAATGAGCTAGAAAAGAAAATTATAAACCACTCTGGTATCTTTGCCAAGAAAACTCCACAAAAAGTCACAAAGAGTCAGACAGAACTGAACCACAATGATTTGGTTTGGATAAACTGGGTAACAAGCAGGGTGTGATAGTATTATTATCTAGCCCCTACCTTCTCAACCCCCATCCTATCTCCATGTATAGTAGAATAGTTCTTTCCCTAAAAGACAAGGACTTTGTCTTAAGACTTGATTAGCCAGTGGGGCTACCAGTTAAGCTGAGGTGCTATTGTCGGGAAAATTTCTAAGTCCCACGGAGGAAGAGAAACAACCAAGTCTCCAAGCCATAGAAAATAGGTTTATTCAGAGAAGGTTTCATCTCACAATAAAGCCAAGGGCTGGGCCTGAAAGACCCTGAGTTACATAATCAACAGGTTTTTATACCCCTTTCAGAGCTTTAATGCTTCTGTACAACTGTAATTTAAAAGTATCTAAAATTAAGCATCTTCTTAGGAAATAGAGGAACTGCCTACATGACAAATGTGAGCATTTTCCATTACTCAATATCAGCCTTCTTGTGGCAACAGGGTCATAAGATGCATGATCACTTCTAATCAAGTATATCACTAGTGAGCTGCCTGACCCCCTTGAGTCAAGAATAACACTTGTGGTTTCTAAAATATAGTATTGCTGACTATTGTATCTTGTGAAATTACTTAATGCTTGACATTGGAAAGTATCATCTGACATTACTAAGTAGTAAGAAGAGAGACTTAATCTCCTAATACAATTAAAATAAGATAGCTAAATAGAATCATAATTTTTAGTTAATATACTGATTATTATCATACTTAAGTCACTTTTAACTATATTAAATCTCTTATAACTAAAGAGTAGGGAAAATCTCACTCACGCTATTGATGCAGCTTCCTGGTGTTACAGGCTAAATTGACACATATATTCCTGGACAGTTAAGGGCATAAATAATCCTCCCATGTGGAGACCAGGGTCTTTCAGATTGGCAGAAATCTCAAGGTTACTAGAGTCATCATATCCTCTTCTGCCAACCAGATCCTTCTCTGTATGTGGATGAGGTGGGGAGGAGAAGGGGCATATTTTACCAGAGCTGAGTCCTATGTCTTTGTTAAGTATTCTTTTATATGCAATCCCTAAGAAAATCTCCTTTTGTTAGCTATTATTTGTTAGCTGACAATGTCTTGTTTAGTTCCAGGATTAGACCTAACCTACCAGAGAAATAACCTGAGTCAGGCCCAATCCATAATACAGGGGAAACTAATGATCTTAATAAAAAATGATAAATTTGATGTAATAGGTATCACTGAGCCATGGTAGGACTGGATTCATGGCTGGAATATAGGCTTGTAAAGGTCTACCTTGTATAAAACAAAAAGAAGGATTAAAGGGGACAGTATTTAGTATTGCATAATGACATGATTTATAAAGAAATCCATGAACAAGAAATGGAAAACAGAGTGAAGAATGTTTGTATGAAGTGAAATTGAAAAGGAAACAAGAGAAGCAATTTCATAAGAGTATAATACAGACTGCCTGGACAAAAGGAGAGATTAAATGAGGAGTCCAAGAAAAAAGCTGTTTTTTAAATAGCATGGAATTATCTTACGGTAAAAGGAATAAAAGACCCTCACTATCTGGACATCTACTGAAGTTTACTCTCTGGAACAAGCTGATCATTTTTTAATTTGCCTTTAATTATCTTTAATTATTATCTCATTCTTCAAATGTAGAGGAAGGAATAATAACTTTTATCCTGCACTCACTTGCAGTCAACAAGGAGGAACGGGTTGATGAAATAAAAATGATGGACTCTTGAAGGGGTCAAATGACCACCCTATGATAGAGTTGGTGATGAAGGAGATGAAAGCTTGGAATAGCCTGACAACTATCCTTGATTTGGGGAGAGAAGATTTTGAAGTGTTTAAGTGGGATCCAGTAGCCTAATATCATAAAATTAACTTGGGCCAGGAGAAATGGGAAGCTCTCAGAGAAAAGAAATGGGAAAAAGAAATTCAGAAACATTCTGGTTTGTTTCTTTGGATGAGGAGGAAAAGGAAGCGTTACCTAAAGAGACTGAGTTGATTGCACAGAAAAGTCATCGACCACTTCAGATTTTAAGAGGACATACATAGAGGATGGAAGCAAGGGCAAGTGACTGAGGATGAGTACAAATGAGTATCTGCAAGAGTCCAATTTATCTGAGTTTGGTGATGAATGCTAAGGATAAGAAAAAGTATTTATTTGTTTCTGCTAGGTCTGTTAGAAGCAAGAAGAATCTCAGAGAAGGAATGGAACCACTACCCAGAGTGGATAAAATGGTGATAATGGGATCAAGGTGTGAAGGATGAACTGATCAAAACTTAGAATAATAGATTATAGCTGGAAGACTGAGGATCATTGCTAGGATTTGAACCCAGTTCCTCTGACTCAAGACCCAGTGTTCTTTCCAGTTTATCAGAATACCAAACAAATTCTTATGTGATTATAAACTGAGAGGCCATCTGGTACAGACCCCTAACATTACCGATGAAGATACCTAAGCAAAGAGAGGTTCGGGGATCCAGGATCATAATAGCAAGTAAGTGTCCAAGGTAGATTAAACTCAGGTCTTCCTGAATCTGAGTCCATTGCTCTATCTAATCCATGATCATAATGGATCAATAACAACTTGGAGGGAGGTATGGAGTGGAGTGACTCTAGAAACCTTACTATTCCACATTTTTGGTATCGATGACTTGAATGAATAATTCACATTTATTATAGAATTTTAATGTCTACATAGCATTTGTCTTTAAAACAACTTTATGAAATAAGCTGTTTAAGTGTTATTATACTCCTTTTATTGCTAGGAAAAATAGGCTCTGAGAAATAAAATTATTTGCCCATTATTGTTCATACTAAATGTCTGAGGCTAGATTTGAACACAGTTTTCCTGGTTCCAGAGTCAAAGCCAAATGTCTATGATTCCTATTCTATTACTTCATGATACACCTACATGAAGACATAGATGGCAAAACTGAAAAGTTTGCTTCCATAAAACTAAAGGTAAGGCTTGCACATTAGATGAAGCAGCTAGGTGGCACTGTATAAAGGACTGGACTTGGGGTCCAGAAGACCTGAGTTAAAATCTTGCCTTATGCATTTATTTATTAGCTGTTTAAACCTGTGCAAGTCACTTAACCTTTCTCAGCCTCAGTTTCTTTATTTGTAAAATAACACACTTCCAAAGGTTGTTATGAGGATCAAATAAGAAAACATATATAAGGTACTACATAAATACTAGTGGTATTGTTAATGATGATGAGAAGGAGAAGGAATTGGGATGTAAAAGTATTTCAATAGGGGGAAGCTAGGTTGCTCAGTGCACAAAGTGCCAGTCCTGGATTCAGGAGGACCTGAGTTCAAATCCAGTCTCAGATATTTGGCACTTACTATCTGTGTGACCCTGGGCAAGTCACTTAACCATCATTGCCCCACAGGAAAAAAAAAAAGCATTAGCCTAGAATTATTACCTAAATATAATAGGGTAAACTTAATTTGCATAAATGTAAAATTCTACATTTGGATAAAAAACTTTACAAGTATAAGGTAGATATATTAAGTTCAAGATGCCTATGTAATACAAAGATAGTTATATCTAGGAGACATTTAGTGATGTGGAATGGCAAATCAGGAGACATACCAGGACCAGATATATAGATTTGGGAGTCATTTATATAAAGAGGATAATTGAACCCACAAGAGTTTATGAGATTAAAGAATAGAGAGAAATGAGAAAACTGCTGAAGATAGAGCCCTGGGATATCCCATGTAAGTGGGACAGGAAATGGATGATGATTTAGCAGATAAAGGTAAAGATATTTACCCAGAATCAGACAGTTAGCTAGTGTCAGAGCCAAGACTTCCTAAGTCCAAGCCCAACACACTAACCACTGCATTGGGCTGCCTTATAAAGCCTTAACTCAACTAAAACTTGCAATTTCCCATAGAATTTCTAAGGCATCCATTTAACAGTATGAGTTTTAGACAGAGTAGTAGACTAGTAAGGGAGAAAGCTCAGATTACAGGAACTTTTTGACATTCCTCAAATCACACCTAGCTACATGTTGTGCCTATGTCTCTGGCCACCTCGCCTGCCTTCCCAGGTGTTTAAAGACCTGTGGAGCTAAGATTTCCCAATAGCTCCCCTATAATTCAGTAGGGAGAAGGAACCCTTCATCATTCTTTTCAGAGATCTTGAGATGGAAGGGAAATAAGAAAATATTTCATTCAGCTCCATTATTTTACATATGAGGAAACTGAGGCTTAGATTAATTTCCTATTTCTGTGCTTTATATGGACTGTCTACCATACTTGAAATGCTCTTTCTGTTCATTTCCAATCACTAGAGTCCCTGGTTTTCCTCAAAGCTCAGCTAAACCTGCATAAGATCTTTCCTGATACTCTAGCTACTATTACCTCATCCTCAAAATTTTTTGTATTTATTCCATGTATTACATGTATGTAAACATATTGTCTTCCATAATAGAATGTAAGCTTCTTGAGGGCAGGAACTGTTTCATTGTTTTTGTTCATTATATCTCCATTACTGAAGTGACTTGTCCAGGGTGACAAAACCGCCAGGTGTCAGAAGCAAGATTTGAACCTACATCCTTGGCCTTCAGAGTTTATCCTCTTTCCAACCACAATGCCTACCAGTTTATAGCTAACATTTATATAGTACCTTAAGGTTTACAAAGTGCTTTACATGTTTTATCTCACTTGATCCTCACAACAACCTTGCTAGGTAAATGCTATTATTCCTATTTTATAAATGAGGAAACTGAGGCTATGGGGAGTTAGGTGCTTTGCACATGAGTCACATAGTAAGTAAATGAGGCAAGATTTGATCTCAGTTGTTCCTTACTCCAAGTCCTAGTGATTAGCACATCAATCACACAGCCAGTAGTAATTTGTATGAGGCAGATTTTGAGGCAGGTCTTTCTGACTCCACCTCCAAGCAGTTAGCACTTAATTTACACAGTGATTTGTATGAGACAAGACTTGAACTCAGGTATTCATGACTCCAAGGCCAAAGCTCTAGCCATTATGTCACTGACAACAAAGGGTTGCCAAGGAAGAGTTCTCAGTGGCACTTCAAAAATTTCATTTATTTATTTAATTTTTAATTTATGTAACAAAACAAGCATTTCCATAACAAAGTACAATAAAAAGATGATTGCACATGAAACTGTAAATCTGTTATGTAGAACTTGCTATTCCTTTTAAATATATAATAAAGTCATTATGTAAATTTCTTTTTTTCTTTTTGTCCTTCCCTCCCTCCACCCTAGAGATGGTTACCATTAGGCACAAATATGTATATATGTAAAATCATCCTATACATACTTCTATTTATCAGTTCTTTCTCTGGATACAGATAGTATCTTCCTTCATGGGTCCATTATACTAGATTTGGGTATTTATAATAGTCAAAATCACTTATTTGCTCAAAGTTCTTCTTAAAACAATACTGCTGTTACTGTATACAATGTTCTCTTGGTTCTGCTCATTTCACTAGTCATTATTTAGTGCAAGCCTATCCACGTTTTTTCTAAAATCATCAAGCTGATAAAAGATTTTTCAAAGATTTCAGAGATCCTAATCCCGTGGAAGAGTAGAGGATATAAGTATTATTCTCCCCCTGAAAGTCAAAAACTTAATGAAAGTAAGGTAAATTAAAAAGATATTCCCAAAGTCTAGTCACATGTTTCTAGGCTCCTATAACTCTAAATTAATTTCTTACCTATGACATCTCAGGACTTTGGATAGGGCCCAACATGGCTTCATGGTTTGTCAGGGAGCTTCAGAAGACTCAGAACAGTGAACATTTCAGAAAAGAATCCATCAGTTGGTCAAAGATTTATTAAATGCCTACTGTGTACCAGGCATTGTGCATCAGATTTTTGTAATCCTGGCTCCAAAGAACTATCTCTTAATCACTGCAGCTCTGGCTTTGAAACCAAACCTCCTAGGGTCTGTCCCTTGGTGGTACACTACAAAAACATTAATGTGGAAGCGAGGAAAGAAGCTGCCAATGGCTCTTCGGGTCTCTTACTGTGCTAGGGCTTGTTAGGAACCACAAGGTGATGTCATGAAGTTTCATGCTGCTATGACTTTTATCTCTGCTGCATTTAGGCAGTCCTCAAGGCCCTTCAAAATCTTATCTACGGCTGGTACAGAAGATTCCCGAGTCCAGTTAATAAATCTCTCCAGCACTCCTACAAGCCCAAATGACTCTCTTTTTCCTTCCTGACAGTCATCAGGCAAAGAACAAAACTACTTCACTTGGTAGAATAAACAAACAATCCATTAGGAATCAGGAGGGTAGAAAAATCAGTGGTTTAAACCTTTTAGTTTTAGTTGCCTTTTAGAGGCAGCATGATTCTTCAAGTAAAGAAGGCTGAGGAAGGCAGAGTGGTATGGTAAAAAGAGTATTGTACTGGCATCATGGTATCTGAATTCAAATCCTGGCTCTTTCACTTACAATCTGTATGACCTCAGGAAAGTCACAATGCCTCTGGCACTCAGTTTCCTCATCTGTCAAATCAGGGAAGGTATCCTGGGCCAAATCTAACTCAGGCTAGTCCAGTGGTTTAAGTTTAGGATTAGAACAAGATGAGATACTCATAGACCATATAAGACGTATCAAAATTAATTTACTCAATAATAACATGGAAATAATATTTGGAAGAGATACAGCACTGGTTCTGTTGAGTATAGTTGCCCTCACCTTGTATTTACGATGATGATGTGCCAAGTCAGAAAGATATGTTGACTCAGTTGGCAGTGAGATGTCCCATCAACTTGAGAAACACCATCTTCTCTTGCTCTGTGCTATTCTACTTTAGGTGACCAAGAGTCCATCGAAGGGTCCAAGCCCTAGAATCTAGAACAATTAAGTTTCGTGGTTCAGTGTCAGAGGAATCAGAAGGAAGGAGGGAGAGGATAGAGAAAAGGGAAGAGGAATCTGCAAACCATTGCTGAATAGTCTAGGAAGCATAGAAGTAAAGTCCCCTGATAAAAATAGTTGGTTAGACAATTCAACATGGACTTTTTGTGTTGACAGAATCTTTAACTCCCCAACCTGACATATTGCATGTCATGGAAAGATGGTTTATGCAGAACTTGCCTGACTGGCTAATTAGCTCATGGCCAAAGTAGGGAGAAGGTTGGTCCCCATCTCTTCAGCTGAAACCTTGCAAGCAGAATACAGAACCTATGCCCTCAGACCTGTCAAGAAACTTCAGGAAGAGATCGGAGATATTTTACCATTGTCAGGAAGATGAAGAGGTGGTAGGTGTTTTTTCCTAGTTTTACTCACCAACCAGAAACAGCCTAGAAGTCATCCAGTCTACACACACCCTGCCATTTTATAGATAAGAACTGAGGCTCAAAAAAATTAAGTGACTTGCCCAAGATAATACATGGCAGATATGAGATTTGAACCCAGGTCCTGTGGTTCCAAAACTAGCACTCTTTTCACTGCTAAATATGGGAATAGATCCCAAGAGAAGTATCAGGACTTAATCTCAACAATTATAATGACATCATTCTCCTTCAGGCATCTTTCCCATACTCCAACACACTCTCATTCCCCCTTATTCCAATGTTCTCGTGATGGTCTGGGTCCCATTCATTTAGAGAAAAAGTACACTCTAATAAGGATATTCAGGCTAAAGCATGAACAGTTTAGTATGTTATTCCTTTCTCCTCTTATGTCAGTTATGATTATTTTTTCCAAAGAGGATCTGAGGTAGAATGCAATATATAATCCCAAGGAAAAAGTCTCCAGTGATGGAATTTCAGGCTTCACAATTCATGGGAAGGGGAGACATCTTGTCATCATGTAAGCCTTTCTAGTGATCCTCAAAGTTATAGCACCTACCTTGAGAAACATAGCAGAGTCAATTTTATGCCAATTTCATAGAATACATAAAGAAAGAGTTTGTAAAGTGCAGGGAATAAAACAAAATGAATTGACAGATAATCCTAACATAGTAGGGCCCAATATTGCATATATGCCTATGTTTTGATAAGAAGAATCAATGTCATTCTACTCTAGCATTCCCATTTTGGGTAGTATTGACTGAGAAGTGAGGACACTATTAATTTCTGAGAAAAAGATAAATCACCTGAGGCAGACTTCATAAAATGAACCAGCCTGCCCCTGGTTTGCATATGATTGTACTGAGCATATGTTGTACTCCATAGAAAACAGGTGGTAAACAGTTTTTTTCCAGAAAAGAATTAGCACAAAGGTCAGATTGGTTGAATACTTCAGGCTCATAGCTTTGAAAACTTTCTATTCAGGGAAGTGATGAAATTTAGAGGTGAGACACATACTGTATAGAAAGCTAAGAATGATGTAACAATTGATGCATTTCCATATATGAATATGATTTACTAATCAGATTATTTTCATTTTTCCATGGACACGATACTTCAGCCAAAGTGAGGCACTCTTTTCTCTGTTTCAGACCATCCCTTCTCATCCTATATATTTCATGTCTGTCATATAAATCCTCTCTATATAATCTGCCCAACTTGCTGGAGGCTTCTTTCTATATCTTGGAACATTCCGTGTTGCCAGTTTAGCCTTTGGGGTTGTCCATTTGGAACCCCGACCCGATTGTTGCAAAAGGATCTGCTAAATTCCTTCTAAGTACGTGTTTCTTGGATGATATCTTTCACACTGCTTGCTTCTCACACAGAGGTCATTGTTAGAAACATATATCAGCCTATTTCTGTCTGTCATGGATCTCCATTTCCCTTTGGTTCATTTGCAATTTTTATTCTTTAGATATGTTCGTATCTAACACCACCATGTAGCATCATTTTTGGTATCAGGAAGAGACATTACCTTATTGAAACTACATTGTAATTTGCTTAATAAAATCCAATAAATCAACAACCATTTGTTAAACCTTTATTATGTGCTAAGTACTATGCTAGGCACTAAGGATATAAAGACAATGATGTAACAATTCCTGCCCTTGCAGGAGCTTGCATTCTGTCTAGGGAGAAAACAAATACACATACAAGTGCATACAAAATACATACAAAATAAATACAACATAATTTCAGGGGAGACATACTAGGGATACAAGGGAGGATCATGAAAGGCATTGTAGGCATGAGTACCAGCCTAGGGAAGCTAGGTTCCTCTACAGTGCACAGAGCACAGGACTTGAAATCAGGAAGACATCTTCCTGAGTTCAAATCCAGCCTCAGACATTTACTAGCTCTGTGACCCTGGGCAAGTCACTTAACCCTGCCTGTCTCAGTTTCCTCATCTGTAAAATGAGCTGGAGAAGTAAATGGCAAACTGTTGCAGTACCCTTGCCAAGAAAACTAAAAATGGGATCATGAGGAGTTGAACATGACAACTCAACAACGACAAAAACCAGCCTGCGAATAAAAGTATATAGAAAGAGGTGACAGGATCTCATGTTTGAAGGAGAGTGAGGTAAATTTGTTCAGACTATAGACTATATGAAGGAAAATAACATGTAATAAATCTCTAAAGATAGGTAGGAGTCAATTTGTGAAAAAATTTTCAATGCCAAAGTAGCTTGCATTTAATCTTAGAATTAACAAGAAACAGGGAAGAGGCATGGTCAGATCTGTGCTTTAGGAAAATCAATTCTGCAGTTGTTTGGGGGAAGGTATTGAAGAGGAGGGACACTTGAGACATGGAAGTAAATTAGCAGATTATCATATAAGGCAAACTTAAAAGAAAGTATTTGAAGTTCAAGCAAAAGAAACATTTCAGAAAGATACATCCAGGAGTCCTAAGGGGAAATTTGACACAAAGAGGTAGGAAGGATGGAAATCACAGGATACAGAAATATATCCCATGTAATAATTGTTGTTGTTTGTTCTTTCTCCAAGAAAACCATGGAATCAGGGTGATGTCATTACTTGTACTGAATTAGATTTAAGTTAAGGAGGACTATACAAAGTCACCCACCTCACTCTCTCCTCCAGAGCCATCTGGGTTCATTGGCAAGTTATATATCAGGATGCCTGGAGATGGTCCTGGATGTTTTGAATAGAATTTTATTTTCCAAAATCTATGTAAAAACTAAATTTTAACATCAATTTTAAAAAATTTTGTGTTCCAACTTCTCTTCCTCCCTCCATTCCCACCCCCCACCCACAAGAACTCAAGCAATTCAAAATAATTTATACATGAGTAGTCATGGAAAAATTCCCATATTAGCTAGTTGTGAGAGAAAACAGTAAAAAAAGAACCAAAACTTCAGATGAAGGAATTGTCAAAGAGGAAATGAAAAAAAAAATTAAAATGTGTTTCCATCTGTTTTCAGATACTATCAGTTCTTTCTCTGCAGATGAGCTGCAAACTTCATAAGTCTTTCAGGGTTATATTGGATCATTGCCTTGCAGAAAATAACCACATGCTTCCCAGCAGATCATCCCCCACTATTGCTATTATTTTGTATACAGTACATTTCACTCTGCTTCAGTTCATGTAGGTCTTTCCAGGTTTTTCTGATAGTATCCTGCTTATCATAACCTTTATATAGTACCTTAAGCTTGACTGAGAATTTTTTTCATAAAAGCCCAGCAAAGTAAGTACCATATGGGCAGCTAGGTGGCAGAGTGGACAGAGCACCGGCCCTGGAGTCAGGAGGACCTGAGCTCAAATCTGGCCCCAGAAACTCAACACCCACCAGCTGCGCGACCCTAGGCAAGACACCCAACCCCAACCACCTCACAAAACAAAACAAAACAAAAAGTAGGTACCATACATTTTGCCATTGTAATCGATCATCATAACTATTTCCCTCCATCCCACTCCCTTCCCATGACATTTACTCTATTTTCTTTTTACCTATTCCTCCTCAAAGGTGTTTTACTTCGGACTATCCTCTCCCTCACTCTGCACTCCTTTCCCCACCCCTTCCTTATCCTCTTCCCCTCCCATTTTCCTGCAGGGTTAAATAGATTGCTCCTCCCAATTGGATATGAAAGCTATTCCCTCCATGAGCCCACTCCAATGAGATCAGGATCCCTGAGCTAATTCTGTGTTCTAAATTTTTCTTCCTCCCTCCCTCCTCAACCCTCCCCGTGAGATCAAGCAATTCAATATGTCACACTGGTGCAGTAATGCAGAGAACATCTTCATCCTCCTTGCAAGTGTTTTGCTTTTTACTGCTCTCTCCCCCAATCTGCCCTTTCCTCCTTCCCTTCTCCCCACCCCTTTTCTCCCTCTTCCCCCCCAGGGCAAAAATATATTACTATATCTACTTGAGTATGTATGTTAGTCCTTCTTTGAGCCAATTCTGATGATATTAAGGTTCACTCATTCCTCAACTCCTTCCCCCTCTTCTACTCTCCTCCATAAGCTTTCTTCTTGATTCCTTCATGTGAACCACCTCTCCCCCGACAATCTCTCCCCTTCTCCCTCCCCCAGTTTATTCCTCCTACATCTCAACCCTATTTTAATGATGTCATCATGGATTAGTTAGGTGGCACAGTGAACAAAGCACCAGCCCTGTATGCAGGAGGCCCCAACTCCAAATCCAGCCCCAGACATTAGACACCCCACCCTGTTTGCCCTACAAGGAACAAAACATAAATGCTTTACAGATATCATCCCTTCATATTCAGTTCAGCCCTGTCTTCTGTGGATTTCTAACTGAGATAGTTCTTATGATTTCAAAGTATTAATCTTCCCATGTAGGAATGTAAATAGTTTGATCTTTTAATATCCCTCATGAAGTCTTTTTCCTCTTTACCTTTTTATGCTTCTCCAGGATCTTGTATTTGAAAGTCAAATTTTCTATTCAGTGCATCACAAGTGCTTGAAAGACCTCTTTCTCATTGAAATCCCATTTTTGCCTCTGAAAAATTATACTCAGTTTTGCTGGGTATGTGATTTTTGGCTAAAGTCCCAATTCCTTTGCCCTCTGGAATATCATATTCCATGCCCTTTGGTCCTTTAATGTAGAAGCTGCTAGATCTTGCTTTATCCTTATTGGAGCTCCACAGTATTTGAATTCCTTTTTTCCAGCTGCTTGCAGTATTTTTTCCTTGACCTGGGAGTTCTGGAATTTGGCTATAATATTCCTGGCAGAGCCAAGATGGTGGAAGAAAGACATTAAACCCACAAGACTCCTGATACAATCACCCCAAAAATAGCAATAAAAGAACACTTGGGGCAGAAAAAAACACAAAAAATATGGGCTGAGAGTTTTCTCCAGCTATAGATAAATTTCAGGGGGCCATGCTGAGCCATGAATAAAGCCTAACCCTGCAATCGGGCCGACACACCAGACACCTGCCAGAGGAATTTGCCCCAGTGCCTCAGAATCGGCTGGAGCACAAGCGTCTTCTGGAACCGAGCATGCACGTAGTCAGAATGAACAGCTGGCCCAGGGCGTGTAAGTGCAGGGGTACCACTGGACTGGGGGAAAGGATTTGACTGTCCCACCCCAGCGGGGAACCAGGAAGAAATCCTGAGTGGCGAGAGACCCAGGTTGGGGAGGGGAGCAGGAGAGCGGTCTCATTGGAAGCTGAGAACCACACCACAGAAAGCTTTGCTGGTTGGTTACTTAGTAAAGTAGGCCTGAGGTTGTCTCTGGACCTGAGAACAGGCCAGGTGAGATTAATGCCTGCCCCCTCTCGACCCAAAACACCTGGGACCCTCTGAAGCTGAGAACAGGAGTGGAGCAGAGAAGCAGCCCCTCCCCCCCGTCCCCCCAGAAGAGAGTTTAAAATCAAATGAAAGTGAGGCCAGGCAGGCTGAGAAAAAGCCTAACCATCCCCTGGGCCACGCTGTAGCTTGAACAGTGTGTCCTGGAAGCAGCACCACACTTTAAGAAGGAGTTAAAAGCCAAGAAATAGTAAGCCAGGATGAGTAGGCAGAGAAAGCAGAAGACCATCAAAAACTTCTTTGGGGGTAAGGTAAACCACAATACAACCTCAGAAGAAGATAATAACAGCGTCAAAGCTCCAACATCCAAAGCTTCTAAGAAAAATATGAACTGGTCTCAGGCCATGGAAGCTCTCAAAAGGGACTTTGATGAGAAAATAGGAAAAGTCCACTTAAGTCTTTCCAGGTTTTCCTGGAATCTGCCTGCTCATCATTTCTTATAGCACAATGGTATTCCATTACATTCATATACCACAACTTGTTCAGCGATTCCCCAATTGATGGGTGTCCCCTCAATTTCCAATTCTTTGCCACCACAAAGAGAGCTACTATAAATATTTTTGTACAAGTGGGTCCTTTTCCCTTCTGTGTGATCTCTTTGAGATACAGACCTGGTAGTGGTATTACTGGGTCAAAGGGTATGTACAACCCCATAGCCTCTTGGGCATAGTTCCAAATTGGTCAACAGAACGGTTGGAACAGTTTACAACTCTACTAACAATGCATTAGTATTTCAATTTTTCCACAGTCTCTCCAACATTTATTATTTTCCTTTTTTGTTATATTAGACAATCTGATAGGTGTGAGGTAGTACCTCAGAGTTGTTTTAATTTTCATTTCTCTAATTAATAGTGATTTAGAACATTTTTTTCATATGTCAATAGTTTTGATTTCTTCATCTGAAAACTGCCTGGTCATATTCTTTGATCATTTCTCAATTGGGGAATGACTTGCATTCTTATAAATTTGATTTATTTCGCTATATGTTTTAGATATGCAGCCTTTTTTCAGAAACACTGACTATGGAAATTATTTCCCAGCTTTCTGCTTTCCTTCTAATTTTGGTCAAATTGTTTGTTTGTATAAAAACTTTTTAATTTAATATAATCAAAATAATCCATTTTGCATTTCATAATATTCTCTATCTCTTGTTTGGTCATAAATTGCTCTCCTCTCCACAGATCTGAGAGGTAAACTATTCCTTCTTCTTCTAATTTACTTGTAGTATCACCCTTTATGTCTAAATCATGTACCCATTTTGACCTATTTTGGTATATGGTGTAAGATGTTGGTCTATGCCTAATTTCTGCCATACTATCTTCCAGTTTTTCCAGCAGTTTTTGTCAAATACTGAGTTCTTATTTCAGAAGCTGGAATCTTTGGGTTTATCAAACAATAGATTATTGTAGTCATTTACTACTGTGTCTCCTGTGCCTAACATATTCCATTCATCTACCACTCTATTTCTTAGCCAGTACCAAATAGTTTTGATGATTGCCACTTTATAGTATAGCTTGAGATGCAGTATGGCTAGCCCACCTTCCTGTACATTTATTTTTTCATTAGTTCCCTAAAAATATGAAACACTTCACGAATTTGCATGTTATCCTTGAGCAGAGGCCATCCTAATCTTCTCTGTATCCTTCCACTTTAAGTATATGCATTGCCAAAGCAAGCACCTGTGTGGTTTTTTTTTGTTTGTTTGTTTTTGTTTTTTGTTTTTTGGTGAGGCAATTGGGGTAAGTGACTTGCCCAGGGTCACACAGCTAGTAAGTGTTAAGCATCTGAGGCTGGATTTGAACTCAGGTCCTTCAGAATCCAGGGCCAGTGCTCTATCCACTGTGCCACCTAGCTGCCCCCCTGTGTGCTCTTTTAAAGTAAAAGGACATAACACTTTTTAATTGTATTTTTATTTGGGATATCAAATATATAACACTTCAGTGCAAAGTTGTATTTTTATAACTAGGAAATCAAATTATAAAATATAAACAATATCAAATATAAAACCCTCTGTTTAATGAAAACCCTTCATAACTTGCTCCCTTACTACCTTTCCAGGCTTTTTATCTCATGCAAATACTCTGTGATCCAGTGACACTAGCCTGTTTCCTGTTGCTCACACATGACACACCATCTCCCAACTGTAATTTTACTGACTGTCCTGCTCCTCCCCCTACCCCCATCCCCATTCCCTCATGTCACTTCCCACCCTCCACCTCACCCCCATGTGTAGAATTTTCTCTCTTCATCTTTCCCCTCTGCCTTCCTGACTTCCTTCAAATCTCAACTAAAATACCATCTTTAGCAAGAAGCCTTTCCCGCCCCCCCCTCAATGATAATGCCTTATTCCTGAGATTCTTTCCTATTTATACTGCATCTATCTTGTTTGTGCATAATTGTTTGCATGTTATCTACTCCATTAGACTGTGAACTCCTTGGGAGAAGAAACTTTTTATCTTTCTTTGTATTCCACAGTGCTTAGTACATAGTAGGCACTTAATAAATATGTCTTTACTTGAAATCTCCATCTTCTAACTGTACTACTCAACAGCTGTCACAGTTGGGACAGATCAGTATCCTAACCGGTCATGACCTTTAGTGGAGGGTCAAAGAGTCACTTGTCAATATAGTTCATATTTCTCCAGAATAATTATTACAACTCATTAATACCATTCCATATACAACTATTAGTTGATAGTTTTAAGTATTTCTTCAGTTACCTGGATTCTCCCTCACTGAATCCAGTAAGAGGCAAACCATAATTTTTAAAATCTTGATATAAGCATTTACTTTAAAATGAAATTTTTCCAGCATGCCCTGGGTTCAAGCCAGATGTACCCCAATGCTCTGCATCTTCCATAGCTCCCTTTAATTTTATAACATTAAGCAGCAAGAATTGATGCACGGAAGGATTGTAGTTCAGCAACAATGTCCACCAAATCACTTTATAAAAACTTTTTAATGAGTGTTGAAAAGGGTTTTGTGGTGAACTCCAGCTTTATGCATTCATTCATTCATTCATTTGCACACAGGCAGTATTCCCATTTTACTTTATCTTTCTCTAGAAATCACATTGTAAAGTGTTTGCATAAAACCAAAATTATAATTGGAGGTTGTATTCCTGACCAAGTAGCTAGCAGTTAACAAATCATAGATATAATTTAAAATGTGTTGTGGGGAAAAAAGCAAAGATATCAAATATAAAACACTATAATCATTGAAAATAGTGCAATTATGTTCAAGGTTTTTAAAAATGGTCACAAATATACTATTCAGATAAGGTGTGAAACTCAAATAGAAATTTATCCCTGAGCTGCTAACTGAAAACTACCAATTACTATTATCTATGTTGTATTATATTTTTTATTTATTTTCTTAAACATTTCCCTATCAAATGTATTTATTTATCTGTCATTTTTAAATTTATGGAATACTTCACAGATTTATGTCATCTTTTCACAGTGGCCGTGTTAATCTCTATATTGTTCTAATTTTAATATACATGCTGGCAAAGTGATCCCCTCCAATTACATTCTTTTGGGTGGGGGGGGGGCAAGGCAATGAGGGTTAAGTGATTTGCCCAGGGTCATACATCTAGCAAGTGTCAAGTGTCTGAGGTCAGATTTGAATTCAGGTCCTCCTGAATACAGGGTCAGTGCTTTATCCACTGTGCCACCTAGCTGCCCCCTCATATTACATTCTAATCTGGTTCAGGTGCCACTCAAGAGTTTTTACCTCAAGTTTGACACCTCTGGAACAGTGTATGATAAGTATAAAAATAATCATAAATCTCAAATGGGCTTATGATTTCTCTTCGATCATTGACTAGAAAAATGGAGAGCAAAACCCATCCATGACCACTCATCCTGTGCAATTCTTGTCCCTCTACTCCCATAAGTAATCTACAAGAGATCTTCCTCCTTTTCTTATACCTTGAGAGTATCACCGGAAAACTCTAAATATCTGCTTGTCATCTCTTCCCCTCACTGTCTATGCTAGGACCAATATTTAGCAGGAATTCCGCCCCCCGCCATTCCCCCTGCCATATTCCTGATATAGGTTAGGCTGCATTTTCCCTAAAAGGCAATAATAATAAGGCCAAAGCTTAATTGGCCCTGGGATGGGAACAGGCTCAATCTGTACCTTTCTTAATCCAGCTTTCTGATGGTCTCACTGTGCTTATGTGACTTCCTGGCCACCTAAAGGGCTTCAAAGATCCCACCCAGACAGGGTAAAGAGAAGACCACACAAGTGAGAAGGTTCCAGCTTTTGACCAGATATACTTCCATGTGGGTATCAGACATGCCTGTGTAGCTTAGTTTAGTGCTACTGTATAACTTTGGAATGTTATAGCTAAGTAAATCTGCTTTTATTAACTGTTCAATGACTAATGAGTGCCTCATTTTGTTCCAAATCAGTCCTGAACTTACAGGGTGTCAGCATCAGGCTTTCCCCTAACATGACCCTTAACAGCCCATCTTCTCTTCTTATCATACAATTCCTTTACAAGAGGTATTATTCTGGAAAGACTTACATGAGTGAAATGAGTAGAACCAGGGGAACATGGTATACAGTAATAGCAACATTGTATAATCATCTACTATGAATAACTTTTCTCAACAATAAAATGATCCAAGACAATTCTGAAGGGCTTGTAATAAATGTGCTATTGATCTCCAGAGAAGGAAGTGTTAGAACCTGAATGTGGATCGAAGATACTTTTTCTTTACTTTCCTTATTCTTCCTGTTTTGTTTTCTGTTTTCTTTGCAGCATGTCTTATGTATAAATGTGTTTTGCATTACTACACATGTATAACTTATGTCAAATTGCTTGTCTTCTCAATAGTGGGGAGGAGAGGGAGAGAATTTGAAATTCAAAATTTTAAAAAAGAAACTTAAAATAGTTTTTATATGTAATTGGGAAAAAATAAAATACAAAATGTCCCCCCCAAAAAAAAACCTAATACGGGTTATTAACCTCACATCTGGAATTTGTTTATTTTTCATTCTGATAAAAATATAAATATAATTGGTCTCCTTTATAATCTTATGCATTGGGGCATCTAGGTGGCGCAGTGGATAGAGCACCGGCCCTGGAGTGAGGAGTACCTGAGTTCAAATTTGGTCTCAGACACTTAACACTTACTAGCTGTGTGACCCTGGGCAAGTCACTTAACCCCAATTGCCTCACTAAAAAAAAATAATAATAATTTTATGCATTTAAAACCTTATTCTAAGAAGAGGTCCATAGGCCTCACCAGACAATGAAAGGGATCCATTTCACACACAAAATGTTAAGTTCCCTTGATGTATGACATTTTTCCTTCCTCTTCTTCAGAATTGCTTGTTGGTTATAGGTTGGAACTAACTCTCCCCATGTACCTATCTGTGATTTTTATTTTTAATTCTTCATGGACTGTCACATTCCATATTTTCTTGCCATATAACAATGTTAGTATTTTTAAATGGGCCCTTACTTTTATAGGAAACTTAAGGACATTAAAGCTGTGACATTTAAAACTAAATATGTGGTTGCCTTAAATTAGAAGCTTTAGCACCAGTCTTTGGGCATTAAACATTTATTAAAGCATACCAGGTATTAGTAAAAAGAGAACACATGGAGTTCAGTCAGTTGAGAAAAGGCCTATCTAGCCTAGAGCTTCAGCCTGGTCTGGTTCTTCCTCAAGTCCTCCACCAGGAGCCTGCTTCAGCCACAAACTGCATGTGGAAGTTTTTTATAGGTCCAGAGGAGAGGCAGTCCTTACACACTGCTTCAAGCTGATTGGATGATAGCATCATCCAAATCCATTAGTTCACTGGACTTGAGGATGGTCTCATGTTGATGTCATAGTCTACAGCTTCTGAGAACACTCCCTCTTGGGAGTTAGGCAGGTGTGGTTTTAATCAAATCAACTTTAAGTGAGTTAATCAGCAGGGTCAGTATCACTTAATTCAATCAGTCTACTTTAATCTCCTCTGGTTGGGGGCCTTTGAGCATTGACAAAAAGCCCATTATATCTTATAAAGGAGATTCATAGTTTACTGATGGCAGTCAGGCCTCTCCTATTCAACTCTGAGCCCATCCCAATGTCCATCTTTCCTGGCTCTCTCTGATATGCATACTGACAGAGAAGTATTATAGGTTGTGCATCCTAATGCATATAATCTGGACAATGTAAATTCTTCATCCACTTGACCATTGCAGTGTGTATAGTTAGGTGAAACTCCTTTGAGTGATTTGAGATCTCTTCCAGGATTTTCTCTAATATTCCATGGCTTGATGCAATAAACACAATATCATTAGGATCTCACCACCCATAGCATATAAAGCCATCTTCATCTTGGACACTGTGCTGGAAATCCTCCATAGAAATGAGGAATCTCTTTGGTGAGCATTTATCTCCTTGTCTTCTGTGTACACTGATGTTTATGGTCAATATGGTTATTGAAAAATGTTATTGCTGTTGATTTACCTTTCAAGAAATCTTGAATGAATTTGCCATATGGATGAGCAACACTTTCTTATAAAAGAAACTTTATCATATTAAAGGTTTTTTGTAAGTTACAAACAGGAAACGCAGACTCATCTAATATTTTCTATATGTTTTAGTTTATTGTGAAATGCAAAATTGCTTTTTTTTTGTTGATTTTTTTTTTGCAGAAGCTCGCTCAGTTGTTACTAATATCCTTATTGAGAATGCCCTTAATTTTTGTATGGATGGATTGCAAAGATTTTATACAGATGGCAAAGTAAGTGTTTTCTAAGCATCATTTTTCAGTATTAATCAGATTTTTTCCCATGTTTTTAGTATCTATCACTTTCAATACATCGTATTTTGATCCCTGGGTCCTCTCACAATTGTGTTACTTCCAATACAAATCTCTTCTATGTAGAAATTTAGTCCAATCTGGCAGGTTTCCTTAGCTGTATTCTCTTGTGTACAATCAATTTCTACCTCTTCTATAAGCATATCCATGACAATGATGTGAAGGTACAAGTGTCCTGGTTCCATTGCCCTTTATGGAAATAACAGCTTGCTAAGATAATGTTTTAAATCTCCATTTCTGTTTCTTTGTTGTCCTCCTTCCATTCTTTGGGATAATTTCAATTAGTTAAATATGTGGCCAAGTTTTGTAAAGCACTGGAGACAATGGAGACTATGAATACATAGTCATCCAGAATCTTTCTTCAAAAGATTTTTTAAATGAATTTATTTTCTAAACTGGTATTGCCTTTGACTGTCATTTATCTCCATTTTTCAAGTAAACCAGATATTTACTAAGTTGATTTCTGATTTATTTTAGTCTCCCTGTTGTGGTAATTAGTTTACATTGGTTAAATTTCTGTACAAAATCATTGTTATATCAAGGTCATTTCTGTTGTCTATTTCTCATTTTTGACTTGTCAAATGCTCCTTTAAATAAATTGCAGTTGTTCTTTGAATTGCATGTTTTATATCTTTCTTGCTATTATTTTCTTCTTGTTTTTTGTTTTGTTTTGTTTATTTACTAATTCTGATTTTAACCACATTAACAGCTGACTCAATAACATGTCTTTTCCTCTTAAAAATCTTATTAGTATTTTTTCAGTTACATGTAAAGATAATTTTCAACATTTATTTTTATAAGATTTTGAGTTCCACATTGTTCTCCCTCCTTCTCTTCCCTTCTACCTCACCAAGACAGAATGCAATCTGATATAGGTCATATATGTACAAGCATATTAAACGTATTTTTACATCATTCATAGCATTTCTTTTGTTAGCTGCTAACATATAACATTTAATTCTATGAGGTATTTTTTTCTACTTGCCATACCCAGAATCTACCAATTCTTTTCTCAAAGAGAGTGTTTATGATATAAAGTCTTCCATGAAATGTATGTTTTTTACCTCTCTCCTTATCAAATTATGTTTTCCTACATATTTCTCCCCATCTTTTTTTTTTCCTCACTTTTGCATTGAAGTCAATAAAGTATCAGAGTGAATACTGATTTTATTTAGAAGGTCTTAATGGTCTTTCATAAAATTTCTCTACTATTTTGTTTTCAAAAACACAATAAATATAGTTTTGCATTAGTCAAGAACAACAAAAAATAAACTAATATTATGTAATCTTTGTGGTTGTCTTTTTGCAAATAATTATTATTAGTATTGTGATACATGATAGATGATACATCTCTGATAAAATCTCTGATATCCAAGACATATAGCATAGAGGATGGATACAAATATACTAATAGCTATTCCTCAATTGACAAGTGGGCAAAAGACATGAATAAACCATT
The DNA here is from genome assembly GCF_019393635.1 of Dromiciops gliroides. Lineage (NCBI taxonomy): Eukaryota > Metazoa > Chordata > Mammalia > Microbiotheria > Microbiotheriidae > Dromiciops > Dromiciops gliroides. The sequence goes on along the minus strand of NC_057861.1, from coordinate 539,103,067 downwards.
TTCAACAGAAAAATGCAAGCTATCAATGATCATATCGATAATACAATAAATCAATTTTAAGACAAATGTAAATTAAAAATAATTCTGAAACTCCACACTGTCCATATCAAACTGGAAAAGAAGATAAAAGATAGGAATAGTAAATTTTGAAGGAGCTATTGAAAGAAAGTGTTACCAACAGACTGTTGGTAAAGCCAAGAATTGCCCTAAAACATTTTGGAAAACAATTTGGAATTATTAACAAAATATTACTAAACTATTCCTATTATCTGACCAAGTGATACCAATACTGGAGATATGCTCCAAGTAGACCAATTGTAGAAAGGGCAAATATATATGAAAATATTCATAATATCACTTTTGTGGTAGAAAAAAATGGAATAAAAAAGGGGGATGTCCATAGATTGGAAAATGCCTAAAGAAATTGTGATATGAGAATGTAATAAAATATTATTAATAGCATAAAAATATTGTAAGGAGCTCAGAAACATAGAAAGGCTTATGGATCAATGCATTATGAAGAAAATAGAACTAGAAGAAGAATATGCCCAAGAAATAGAATAGTAAATAAAATACAAAATACATCAAAATTCAGATAAATTTTAATGACCAACTTTGGTTCTAGAGGGTTGATGATGAAACATTCTTGTTCTGCTGGTGAATTATGGAGACAAAAGTCTATATATCCTGTAAAATAGTCTGACTGGTTTTTGTTTTGTTTTGTTTGTTTGTTTGTTTTTGTGGGGCAATGAGTGTTAAGTGACTTGTCCAAGGTCACACAGCTAGTAAGTGTCAAGTGTCTGAGGCTGGATTGGAACTCAGGTACTCCTGAATCCAGGGCCAGTTCTTTATCCTAGCTGCCCTGCTAACTGGTTTTAATTGTTTTTCTTCATTATTAGAGAATGTTTTAGGACAGGAAGACATGTCAAAAGGAACAGCAATGTAAAAGTCATGGAAAGCATTTAAAAATATTTTATGTGTGGGATTCATGAAAAGAAAAATGACATAATCAAAAATGTAAACATGTTGTATTCAGGGGACCCTGAATAAACCATTGTCTCCATTTAACCAGAAATTTCAGTCAAAGAACCTTCTACTTTCCCATCATTCTGGTTAATTCCTATTTTACTGTATTTAATAGCAGGAATATATTCCAATATTTCACTCAAGATCCAGCATAAAATTGGAGCAGGTCCTTTGTATTATATGTGAACAGTTGCACATCCATAATTCATCTTCATTATCTTTTAACTTGTCACTTGGCCTGGTGTTCATGTCTTCTGAGATCCAACTTTTAGGAAATCAGTGGAACCACTTGCATCTCATTTAGAAAGGGAACAAAGCAAGTGAAATCACATTTGCAAATAGCTTTGTATGCAATATGGATGAAATTAAGTTCTTAGATTTAGCCTTAAGATTTGATGGGTAAAGGACATGAGAAAAATAGAAATAGCATGGGAAAATCTGAAAATGCAATATTGCTGAAACTAAGTTGGGTTTTAAAAGAGGCAAATCAAGGAAGGCTGGGGACCACAGATGTGGCGATCTACTGGATGTGATCATCGCATAGTCAGTGTCATGTCACCAGCCCAATTTCCTCTCAGTATATTACATATGTTCCTGTTAACCCAGGCTGCTTAGGGAATGAAGGATTCTAGTTAATTTAATTTTCCACTTAATCTAAGAAATTGGCAACATTTTATTAACTTTGGAGTAGAAATGCTTATAATTCTAAGATTTTATATAAATTTCACTAAGTAAAAAAAGTAAAGTCAATATGGCAGGGAAAAAAGGAGTTAGGCAAGAGTATGCTAAAGTCAGCTTGAACCAGCTCATAAGAGCTGATTTTTGAATTTTCTGTATGAGTCTTTACTACTCAATATTGGAAAGAACTACAAATCAAGGTAAGATTTATCATTTTGTCTGGTTTTGAGAATATATGGGAAAACATTAATAATTCAGATTATACTTAAAACCATGTTATATATGTAATCGTTTTTTGAGGGACAATATTTTTGGAAGCAATTAGGTTAAATAACTTGCCTAGGGTTACACAGCTAGTAATTTATCTAAGGTCAAATTTGAACTCAGGTCCTCCTGACTTCAGGGCTAGTGCATGATCCACTACACCACCAAACTGACCCTTTGAGAGCCAATTTCTAAACATTTACCAGCATATCCCTGGTTAGGAGAACAAAGTGTTATTTAGTCCTGGCTTTGCTAGTTAACAAGCTGTATGAACTTGGATAATTCACTTTGCTGAGATGAGATCTTAGTTTCCTCTGTCAAACTAGTGGCTTAGACTTGATAATTTCTAAGGGTTGGTCCATCTCTGATTCTATAAATATTTCCCCAAGGGTCTTCTAGGACCTAACTCAGAGTGATCATTCTCAATAGTTAACTCTCATTTTAGGACTGTGACTCTCTGTGTGTTTAATGATACTGAGACATGCCCTCAAAGCTGATCTAGTATGATAGAGCTAAAAATGACCTCTGAGGCCATTTAAACCACACCTGTTATTTTCCTGAGGAGACCACTAGGGACCAGAGAGGTTAAGTAATTTCCCCAAGGATACCCAGCCAGTAAGTAGCAGTGCTGTGATAAAGCCCAGGTCTGCTGATTCCAAATCCAATCCTGTTCTCACAGTATCACATTCATGATTTCTGCAGCCCCTTAATAGATGCATTCACAAGAAAACATTTTTCCTCTGAAAATGGAGAACAGGATGATACCAAAGAATTATGCACCCTAGAACTTATATAGCAGCCAAAGCCTTCAGAGGTCTTTGTTTTGTATCATGATGAGAATTAGTAGGATAATTCTATTCATAGAATGGGACATCAGAACATGAATAGATATTAAACAAGAGAGAACCTAAAAGGTCTTTGGCCTTTAGGTTTAATGGTAGTAAATTCACCTCTCATGGGCATCCTTGGAGAATGATGATCATCATGAGAAAAAATGGATAGTATAATTTCACCTTAGCCTTGAGTTAAATGCTATGGAGCGAGAACAGCTGTGACAGTGAATAATCAGGCAGACAATATAAGAATGCTAGGCTTTTATTTACTATGCACCTTTTTATTCTTTAGATTCCAAAATATGAAAATTAATGGCCAAGCCAGTCATAGTAATGACAAAGTATGACAAAGTAAAATGCCTTATTAATCACAGGTTATCACACAATCTGAAACATTTCAAGATAATCTTGAGACATAATTAAATTTGCTCTATTTTTTTTTTCATTTCTTTTCCCAGTGCCTTTTCTTTCTTTTCCTTTTTGTCTATTTGAAATAGTAAGAAGTCAAATTAACATTCAATTAACTCAGGTCTCCTTGGGGAAAAAAAGTAAAAGACTCAAGCACCTCTACTAAGGACAAGTCAATATCCAGCAATTGACTTGATAGACTAGATCTCTCATAACAGTGGCCTTTAAGAAATTCTTTTAAAAAATACCTTGACTAAAGGGCATTGCCTGTTTTTGTCACTCTTTATTTGTCCTCCCTCATCAATGTCAGATGAATTGAAAATCAAAGTCCTCTGGCATATGTTATATGGTGCTATTCATGTTACTGTGCATGCTGAAAACAAGTAATTATTTTTATGCCTTTCTAGTTTTTAAATTATTTTTGAAATATATTATTACTGTCAGTGTTAGCAATTAGTTTGATTTTTCCATTATGAAGTCAAATATTGGGGTTTAACATCAAGCCATTTTCAACTTGATGAATATACTGTCATGCCAAAGATAATCACTTTTTAAATTAGGCAAAATGAACTAAGTTGTAAAGTTATTTGAATCATAGAACATTAGAGCTGGAAGAGACCTTAAAGATCATCTAATTCTAACCACCTCGCTTCATTTTCAGAAGAGGGAACTGAGGTAAAGAGAGGAGACCATAAGGTAATAAATACAAATCTAATATAAATGAATCCATAAGCATTTATCAAGCAGCTAATATGTGCTAGGCACTAGGCTAGGTGTTAGGGACACAAAAGCGAAAACTAAATAATCATGCCCTTGAGAAGTTTACATTCTATTGGAGAAAACAATTTGTTTGTTGCTGCTGTTCTTGTAGTTACTGAGTCATATACAACTCTTTTTGACTCCATTTGGTGGTAGTTTTGGTATTTGGGGCTGGTTTTTTTGGGTTGGTTTGGTTTGGGTTTTTTTTTTTTGGCAAAGATAATGGAGTGGTTTGTGATTTCCTTCTCCAGCCCATTTTACAGATAAGGAAGCTGAGGTTGACATATCTATGTGTGTGTACACACACATACATATATATATACATACACATATATATACACACACACACACACACACACACACACACATATATATATATATATATATATACACATATATATATATATATGTGCACCCAATGTAATTGTTGCCTCTCTGATTAAAATATGAATTCCTTGCAAAGAGGGATTATTTCATTCTTTGTGTACATACACATACATTCTCTCTCTCTCTCTCTCTCTCTCTCTATATATATATATATATATATATATATATATATATATATATATATATATATATATATATATATATATATATATATATATATGTAAAGCACAAACAAAAAGTTGATAACTATATTAAATATATAAAAAGTTAATACTAGGTAGTTTGTGGTTCCAAAGGTTTGTCATGCTGGGGTGGGAGTGGGGATAAGCTTCCACTCTCTATAAAATGCTCCAATATTGTGCGTCTCAAATAGCCTCTGACAACTGAAGTCCAACTCCTGGCCTTCTCTGGCGGAACTGTTTCCACTAACAGGAGAAGGGGCGAAGGTGAGTCACTGGCGCCTTAAAACCAGTCGCTTCTGGAAGGTGGGGCTCGTCAGCCTTGGCAGGCAACCTGCTTACCGGAAGGAAACCCTGATCTTAAACCTCTGCTGCCTTGCGGCTATACCCATATATGGGAAAGGCTTCGGGAGTTAACCCCGAGGAAAAATCAGGAGTCCGAGTCCCTTAGGCAGTTGGATGTTGGACATCACATCCCTCTGGCAACTCCTGAGGTGGCACTGGTGCCAAGCTGTATTGGCTCTGCCTCTCCTTTGGATCCACCAGTGTCAGGAGAGGGAAAACCTGCTGCATGGGCAACAGCTTGTTTTCCATATTAATCCGCCCAGGCCAGCGCCCTGGAGAAGACACTCCAGCTACTCCTCATGGGGTGGATACAACACGGGATGCAGCACTTACCGGTTATAAATCTCTCAGGAGCTGTGGCTCCCGTAACGGACTACATAGCCACACTGTGGCCTGTGGCTCTTCAAGGTGCTGATCCATGGTCGTGCAACTGGTGGAGGCCTCCTACTACTACTACTAGGTAGTTTGTGAGGGAGAACACCAGCAGCTGGGTTGGGGGAGGGGGTATTAAGAAAGGTTTCACCTAGAAGGGAGTACTTTAGCTACATCCTAAAGGAAGAAAGGGATTTTGTGAGTTTAAGATGTTTCTAGGACATCCAGTTTAAAATGTTCAATAGGTAATTGGTAATATACAACTAAAAGTCATGGTGTATATGTGAGATATAGACATAGATGTATGCATACGTGTATAACATCACATATATGATATATACACACAAACATGTGTGTTGTATACACACACATGCACATAAACACCTATGTGTTTATTCATATATGCGCATGTGTACACACATACAAATGTGTTTATGTATATGTATGCATAAGGCAGCTAGATGACTCAGTGGATAGAATGCTGGGCATGGAGTCAGGAAGACCTGAGTTCAAATTTGGCCTCAGACATTTACTAGCTGTGTGACTTTGGGTATGTCACTTAACCTCTGTTTGCCTTAATCCACTGGAGAAGGAAATAGAAAACCACTCCAGTATTCTTGCAAAGAAAACCCAAAGGACCACAAAGTCAGACACAACTAAATGAGTGAAGAACAACAACAAATATGCACTTGTATATGATCTATATATAGTATATAATCTTGTATATGATCTATATAGAGGTGATAATTAAACCCAAATAATTTGATGAGATTACTAAGAAAGACTATAGAATAAACTAGAATGGGATCCTAGTAAATATTCACAGATAAAGGGGCGTGATGTGTATGGTGAATTAGCAAAGACTGAGAAAGAATAGTTGAGTAAGTAGAAGGTGAAACAAGAAAAAAGGAGTATCATCAACATCCAAATAGGAGAGAAAATCCATGAGGATGGTGGTCAACAGTGGAAAATACAGCAGATCAGTTGAAAAGGATTTGAATTGAGAAAAAAAGCTATAGGATTTAGAAATTAAGAAATCATGGGTAACTTTGGAAATAACAGTTTCAGTTGAATGATGAGGAACTCAGAAATCAGACTGCAAAGAATTGAATTGTGAGTATAAGGAGAGGAAGTAGACATAGAGGTCAACAATATTTCACAGAATTTGGCTTAAAAATGAAAAAGAGACATAGGTATCTTGAGGTTGTGATGGTATTTAGCAAGATATTTGTATTTTGTTTTCATTTAATTTTATTTATAATGAGCAGACTTGAGCATGTTTAAAAGCATTAGGTAAGAAATCAGTTGATAAGGAAATATTGAAGATTCAAGAGTGAGATGAAAATTGAAGATAGGATCTTCTAGAGAATACAGTATACATGAAGAGAGGTTAGTCTTGTCAAGGTGAAGGGTCACCACTTTGTCAAAGGAAAAGTGATCAGGAGATGATGTCAATGGATTTTGAGATAAAGAGATAGAGAATAGAGGGAGCTAACATAGAATGGTCTCAATTTTTCCAGTAAATTAAAAATAAAGTCTTAATCTAAGAGAGTAGGGAAGGGGGATTGGGGAGGGAAGATAGAGGAATGAAGAAAAAATCTGGAATAGATTCTGTGGAAAATGAGATAGGGAAGTAATTAGGAGGGAGTAATAAAAGCACTGCCTTTCAGCTTCAAGGCTCCCGTCTGACCCCGTAACTTGACAACTGAGGAACTAATGTCTTTCTCCTGACACAAGGTTCAAAAATCTGTACTGGCAAAATAGAATACATGCAAGTGTATAACAATGATGGCAGTGGTGATCATCATGATGATGATGGTGATGATGGCAACGACAACTAACATTTATAAACCTGTACAATGTGCCAGGCACTGGGCTGTATTACAAACATCTCATTTGAAATTTGATTGGATATGCTAAAGCCTACTTGAAGTATGAACATTTACACTTCAGAAACTGGCAAACTATGAATTGGGGTTCAATGTATTGTTTTGTGAATTTCTAGACTTAAGAAAGTGATAGAGAAAATATTAATGATACAAACTAAACTTTAAAATGTTTCATATGTTACAGAGAACTGAAAATGTTAAAAATTTACCAGATTACCCCTGAATACATTAAATCCAAATTCTGGGTGAGAAGGGGGGGACTGCAATTTTGACCTAATTCTAGTTGTCTGGCTTAATGCTGGCTTTTATGCTTCATATTTCTAAAATTGTCTTTTTTATTCATCAAAAACTATTATTGGGGCAGCTAGGTGGCACAGTGGATAAAGCACCAGCTCTGGATTCAGGAGTACCTAAGTTCAAATCTGGCCTCAGACACTTAACACTTACTAGCTGTGTGACCATGGGCAAGTCACTTAACCCCAATTGCCCTGGAAAAAAAAACACTATTATTTCTCTTTCTAAAAATATCATGCTAGATCTGATACAGAAAAATTGAGATACAGATTAAATGCATAATCCTTGCTATTTGGTAATTTAAAAACTAAGACAGGGGGTAGCTAAGTGGTGCAGTAGATAAAGTACCAGCTCTCCTGGATTCAGGAGGACCTGAGTTCAAATCTGACCTCAGACACTTGACACTTACTAGCTGTGTGACCCTGGAAAAGTCACTTACCCCTCATTGCCCCACAAAAAAGTAAATAATTGAATAAAATTCATTTGCAGAACGAGAGACCTAAATGCCAAAGGGAAAAATGTTAAAGTAATAATGAAGGTGGGCATAGCATTACCAGACACTGGTTAAATTGGCAAAGATTATAAAGATGGGGGAGGGGCATTGCATGAAGATCAGCATATGCTATAAATGAGTTTAACCATACTGGAAAACAATTTTGAAACATGCCTTCTCAGGAGACCATAAACTCCTTGGGGCAGGGACTATCTGGCTTTTGTATTTGAATGCTAATCAGGTGCCTTTTATGGGTGTTTAATAGATGTTTACTTGATCGGTTGACTTGAGAAATAGCCAAACTGTCCTGGCCATTTGACTCAGCCATATTGTGATTAGGAATATAATCCAGACAGAAATAAAGATCAATTATATAAGAAAAGATTCATGGTGACAATCTTTGTGGTAGCAAACATCCTGAAAACAGAGTAGGAAATCATTAGGATGTAGCTGGGGGAAAAAGCAAAAAAAAAATTGTGGCATATAAATGCAGTGGAATGTTATTATTCATAAGAAACAATGAATAGGAGACATTCAGAGAAACGTGGGAAGACCAATGAACTGCTGCAGGTTTGGGAAAGCAGAAGCAAAAGAATAACATGAAATTACTGAAATAATAAGAAAAGAGTAACACTGAAACACAACTGAACTGAGACTGATAGCAATGACTAGTTTTGATGATGAAAAGTGGTAAAGGACTCAAGTTGCAGAGTGCTGTATGTGCTGTCGGATAAGTAGATTTGTTGGTTGGTTTGGCTCTTTATTATAAGGCAGGAGTCACTGGGATGAAAGAGAGATGAAGGTATATTGAGAAATGGCTATGAAGTTAAAAAATAAGTTATTAATGAGATAATAAAAAGCCTTAAATTTATTTTTCCAAAATTTAAGGATAATAAAAATCAATATTGAAATCAAATCAATAATTGATATGTAATAAAACTAATATTGAACTAGAACATACCCTGTATGTTTAAATCTACATTTTTGTAGATGGTCCCCATCAGCTGCTCTCAGTGAACAAAAAAAATCATGAAATTGCAGTTGCCTGGTGATAAGCTTCTTCAAATATTTCTGGTCCTAGACTTTTCCTTCTTGATAAAAAGTTTCAGGACACCTGAGCTCAAATACTGGCTCTGATTCTGGAGAAGTTATATAATCCCTCTGAACCTCTCTATTTCTTCCTCTTTAAGTTGAAGACAAATCTGTAAGAAAAAATTCATTGTAAACTATAAATCTATGTAAATGAGAGTTATAACCACCACTCTTATAAACAATGAATTGCATGCAAGAAATGGTGATTAAAAAAAAAAGTCCAAGCAACTACAGTAGGGTTGGACGAAGCAATACAATTTAGCTGTCTTACAGAGCTACTCCTGAACAGATCAAGAAAGCATGAGAATGAGTGGTGTGATAGATGATTAATTGGGCCCCTATTTTATCCCAATCAGTATTAATTACTTTGATATGATTCTATAGAGGATGTGATCTTAAGTTCTATGTATTAGACCCCTGGGTTATAAACTACAAATTATAAATTCACTTGCTTAATCTTAGGAAGCTAACTAGAGGACCTCTACCCTTTTTTTTCCCCTGTTATGGTGACCAAGTCCAGTGTGGTAGAGGTGACTCATGTAGAGTCCCCCAGCTATTTTTTTTTTTTGCTCTTCCATCCCCTGTCATTCCTCTGTTGCCCAATGTGGGGAAATGACCATGAGTACTTCACCAGTGAGAGACTCTAGTTGCCAGTCTGTGTCCTACCTTCCTACTAGGCCTTTGACCCATGTAGATGTTTTGACATCTGTTTATCAACACAGCCCATGAATGTGCTCATCAGATAAGTAGGACCTCCTGAAAGGTCAAGATAGCTCTGTTAAGGTCTGCTCATTAGCCTTCTTGTCAACCAATGGGATTCTGTATTTTATGGAGATCATCCTGGAGGATTAAGAGCAAGGTCTATCAACCAAAGAGAATCTGTATTTTTGTCTGCTCCACCTGTATGGTCTGAGTATCAACACTATAAAACTAAGGCCCTGGAGGAGAGGGGGAGTCTCAGATCATGGGGAAAAATATCTTAGGTCCACTTCATTGGAGGGAGCCATGGACACTTTAGTAAAGTGCCATTGGCTCAGAGTTATGCCTCAGTTTTTTTTTTTTCATTATAAATTGGGCAATTTTAAAAAATTCCACAATGGCGATATAGATATCCAAGAAGAAACTAAAGCGGGTACATTTTTCTTAGGAAAATAAACAGCACTGAAGCATTGAAAAGGGGAGCCAACTGGAAAGACCCCAGCAGAAGCCTTCCAAAGAATGGCATAGTGGCTTACAAGTGTAACAAGACAAGGAACACTAACCAGGGCTGAAATTATAGCTCTGTGGCTCTGTTCATTATAAATACTATCTGATTTTATCCTCACAATAATTCTTAAAGGAAGGTGCTATTATTACCTGTTTTATAGACAAGAAAACTGAGGCATACAGAGGTTAAGTGACTTGCCCAGGGTCATATAGCTAGTATCTGAGGCTAAATATGAACGCAAGTCTTCCTGCCTCGAAGTCCTGCACTCTATCCACTCATAATCCAGTTCCAACCTATCTTTTCAGACAGATTTCATATTATTCCCATTCGAACACTTTAAGTTCTAGCCAGATTGGCCTCCTTGCTGTTCCTCACCCATGGCATTCCACCTCCCAACATCTCACCTATGCACAAACTCTCTTCCATGTCTAAAGTGCCCTTCCTCTTCACCTCTCCTTCTTAGAATCCCTCGCTTTCTTTCTAGGTTCAGCTCGTGTTTCCGCTTCCACGAGACCTTTTCTAATTTCCCTCAGGTGTTAGTGCTTCCTCCCAACCCTGAAATTGCTCTGCATTTATTTTGTATACAATTTGTATTCACTGATGTTGAGCTGAACCATATGCTCCCAGGAGAAGACAAGTTCTTTAAGGACAGGGACTGTTTGGATTATTTGCCTTACAAGCCATCCCTACAAGATGCTCCATCTCCTGACTCTCATACCAAAGCCTAGGATGCTCTCTCTTCATCTCTGCCTCTTCATCTTTCATGTCCCTGATAAAATCTCATCTTCTACAAGAAGTATTTCCTGATTCCTCCTTAATGCTAGTCCCTTCTTTCAGTTGATTGTCTCCAGTTTACCCTATTTAAATCATGTTTGTACAATTGTTCACATGTTGTCTCCAGTTAAATTATGAGCTCACTGAAGGCAGGGATTGTCTTTTGCCTTTCTTTCTATCCCCAATGATTAGAATACAGCCTATCGAAGAGTACATACTTCATAAGAAATAAATTACATAGCCTATCAGATTGACTTGTGCCTGATACTTATTAAATATTTGTTTAATTAAATTCCTAATCACTACTATGACCTTCTTGCATATTGGAATGATTAGTGTGGAGAGGGATGTTGGGTTTACCAAAACAGAATAGCTTAAACCAGGTTAATACCAGGATTAATCAACTAACCATTTGACTCTGCAAATTCATATTAGTATGGAGGGGGTGGCAGAAGCATAGTTAATAACTTCCTTCATGCTGGAACAAAATATAGGACAAGCCTATACTTTGGCTTTGTTTATTGTTCATTCTCTTAATTCCTTAATTAAGCTTTGCATTGTTTAACCCTATTGCATCTCAAACTCCAGGAGGAAGTGCTTTTGCTCCTCATCAGGCCTAGAGAAACCTTGGTGTTATAGGAACGAAGGAAAGTCTAGTGGTGGACACAAAGGAGCAGTTGCTATCCCAGAGGATCCAGTAGTGAAGGTGCATTACAGAATAAAAGGAGTTTCATTGGAAATGTACAAGGATTTGTTGTACATATTTCCTCCTTTTCTTCTCTGTACATTTTTAACGCCAATGTTCTAAGATTTCTTACTCCTTTTTGCCAATATTTGATGCAAAAGCTGGAGGTTGAAGGTGGCTGCAACCACATGGAGATGGGCGGCCTGGGGGTATGCATCTGAGTGTGTCAGCTTCTGGACCAAAGCTTTGTAAAAGTATCAAGTATTCCATTCCTCCTTGCTGCCACCTCCCACTTTATCTGCCTGGCTGTCTGCCTTCTGTATCCCATTCTGGGTGACAGCTGGCCCTAAATTACAAGCAAATCTCTGATTAAGGTGTTAATTGCTAATTAAAGTATAAGTTGACAATGGCTTAAGTTGAGACTCCTCAGGGTTTGTCTATTTGTTTGTATTTGCAAAAGGGGCTCTTAAAGGAAGGAAATCCTCAAGTCTCAAAAAGATAGTGATCATATTAGAATTTCAAACCCAATTTTGATTGATACTGGTTGATATTTAGAAGGAAGAAAATCTGTCTGGTGCATGCTTGGGTCATATCCTATAGGCAGTCTTATAACATGTTTTCTTCCAGTGCTGATGTAAGGAACCATTAAGTCCTTCTCTAATCTTGATACCTTAACAAGGAGAGAAGAGGTCTCAATCAATCACTTGTAGGTCTTAGACTAAAAGTGCCTACCTTCTGCCAAACACTATGTTTAGCACTGCAGGATAAGCAAAAAAATTGTATTTACTCTAAGAACTCCCAGTCTTATGTGGGAAACAACATGAAAACAACTTTATAGAAACAAGATACATAAAGGATGACATGGTAATGATAACAGAGGAAGGGATTAGCATTAAGGGGGATCACGAAAAGCTTTCTGTAGCAGATGAGATCTTCACTGAGACACAAAGAAAGCCAGAAGGCAGAGATGAAGAGGGAGAGAATTTAAGAAATGGGAGACAGGCAGTGAAAATACTCACACAGAAGATGGAATGTCCTGTGCCAGCAAGGAAGTCAGTGTTACTGGAACGTAGAATACATGGAAGGGAGGTAGGTACAAGACTGGAAAGGTATGATAGAGCCAGGTTATAAGGGGCTTTAAAGATCTAAAAGGCTTTTTATTTGATACTGGAGGTAACAGGGAGCTACTAGAGTTTATCCAATAGGAGAGTCACATGTTTAGATCTATGCTTTAGGAAGATTTGATAGCTGAATGGAGGACAGACTGGAATGAGATATGAGAGATATGAGGCAGGCAGACCCATCAAAAGGCCATTGCAATAGCCCGACTCAGAGATGATGAGGGCCTACATCAGAATGGTGGCTGTGGGGCACATATAAGAGATGTTATGAAGGATAAGTGGACAAGACTTGGATATATGGAAGGGAGAGGAGGGGGAATAAGGAGCCATGGATGACACCTAGATTGCAAACCTGGGTAACTAGGAGGGTGGTGGTGCCTTCAACAGTAATAGGACGGGCAGCTAGGTGGCGTACCTGAGTTCAAATCTGGCCTCAGACACTTGACACTTACTAGCTGTGTGACCCTGGGCAAGTCACTTAACCCCAATTGCCCCCCCCCAAAACAAAACAAACAGTAATAGGAGAAGAGGGAAGTTTTGAATTGGAGTTATTTTGCATGGGGATCATGTTGGGATAGGCTGAAGAATCTTGCCACATCCCAGCAATCATCTATAAATTATTAATCAAGTTGAGAAGGGATAGAATTCCAGAAATTAAAGAAGGTGTAACTTTTCAAAATATTTCCAGAACTTCTTGGGTGTGGAATGGGTTATGGAGGAGTGGTGGAATCCGAGGTCTTGGCTTCAGCTTTGGCCAAATCTCCTTTCTCTAATGCCATAACCCCTTTTGAATGGCAGTAAACATCTGTTAAGTGCCTACTGTGTCCCAGGAAGTATGCTAAGCTCTAGGGATTCAAAAAGAGGCAAAAGATAGTCCCTGCCATTGAAGAGCTTGCAATCTAATGATAAGAGGAGGACTAGTGAATTTCAAAGGATTCAGAAAATTTTGGACTTCCTATATCCCCATCAGTGTCCTGGCCAGTTTTGGATCAGCTAGTCTACATAAAGAGTCAAGAATAGAGGAATACAAAACCACCATGCCTAAAAGGAACTACTTCAAGGATGCCACAAATAAGAAAATGGGATTTCCAGAAAACAGGAGGAGTAACTTATCTCTTTGTCATGTATGTTCTCTAGGCTTGAATCCACTTTCCCCTAGACTCTATATGTACTGGTAGGAGTATGCGTCCCAGACTTTTGGGGGAATATATTTGTGCCACGTATTCTAAAGATACTTTTAAAGCTGGCTATGGTCATTTTCAGTAGTAACCATGGTAGTACAGCAATGGGGGCTCAAGAAAATGACATTGACCTCTCAGCACTAGCCCAAGAACCATGGAGAGATGAACCTAGTCTAGCTCTGGGGATTCAACTTGCCTCTGAGAGTGGAAGTTGGGATGTTACCTAAGAGCTTACTGAGCTACAATAGTCTTAATCAGATACTTGATTGAATATGGATAGTACAATTAATTAATTCAGTGAGGATTTATTAAACATATATTTTATTTGAGGCTCTTTGATAGATCTTAAGAAAACAAAGGCAGTCACTGCCCTCAAGAAGGTCATCTTCTATTGCAGAGACAAGGAGTCAGATTGGTGGAAGCTAAAACCTTTAGTCCTATGTCACGCCCAGTTGACAGAAATGTTAGAAATCTAGAAAATTTAGTTTGCCAAATGGCAATGTTGACTGTATAGTCAGTAGATGATTTCTAACACATGATAGTTTTTGTTGATTTCTACACAAACTCACCCCAGCATAGCAGAAAGGATTGCCCCCCCAAAATAATGGAGAAAACATTTGAAGAAAGGAAGCTTATGCTTCTGTTGACTTCTAATCCAAAGCCTAGGGGTTACAAAGCACACCCCCTCATGGATCTTGAGACACCTTAGTGCAAGGTAGGGCAACTAAGCCAGATGAGTCAGGTCCCTGGGGTGGTAAAGTTGAAATCCGAGCTAACAGAAGCGGAAAACAAATGACAAGTTCAAGAACCTTCTCTGCTTGTCCAAACACAGTTTCTTGAACAGTTTGACTGGGAAACAGCTGGGGAGAAATCATGCCCTCCAATACACAAGTAGACCTCTCACATTAACAAAGATCCCAGGGAAGGATTTAGCAAACAAAAAAGCAAGTGAAATTGCCTTCAATCTCAGCCTGTGCAGGTTCAGAGGTTGCAAGATAGCACAGCTATCTGTAGAGCCTCCAGAAACACCCTCGGAAAACAACTTTTAACAAGCCTGCCCTAATATTAGGCTTTGAATAACACTTTGTTTGCACCTCCCTTACACACATATATTAGTTAGTATTAGAATTATTTATGTGTCTTTTTTCCTGTTAAAATGTAAACTCCACCAAAGGAGGACTATCTTATTTCAGCCTCAGTGCCATTTTCTACACAATTCCCTTACTGAACCCCCACCTCCTGATTTTAGTGCCTCCCCTCAAAAAAAAAGGTAACCTGGGGCAGATAGGTGGTGCAGTGCATAAAGCATTGGCCCTGGGTTCAGAAGGACCTGAGTTCAAATCCGGCCTCGGACACTTGACACTTACTAGCTGTGTGACCCTGAGCAAGTCTCTTAACCCTCACTGCCCTGCAAAACAAAACAAATACCCAAAAAAAGGTAACCTTGATTTTGCATCTAGTTTGTAAATACTGTTGTATCCGCATGCTCTCTCCCCTGTATAATGTAAACTCCTTGGACAGGGGCAGTTTCATTGTTTTGTATCTCCAGAGACTTTGCTTTTCACATAGCAGGTACTGAATAAATTTGTGTTGGTTGGGTGCTTGGTTATCTCAACTTTATACCTCTCCTGTCTTTAGCATAATATCTTCCACAATCAAAGAATCTATGATTTGTTCAACATGGAAAACAACCTTCTACTTCTACAAATCATCCCCACTTACACCTAAGCTTATTATTTAGTAAATAGATCTTAGCAAGTTGTGAAAGACATAGGAGTTGAGTGACTGACCATACAACATGTCAGAGATTTGATCTGAATGCTACTCTTCCTCCCTCCAAGTCTAACATTCTAACCAAAGGATGACCTCTATGTTTTTCATAAAATAATTAATAAATGATCATTGTATCCATACACTCAAGCCTCTATGTTCTCATAGGTCTGATTACTCCCTTCTGATAGAACCAATTTATAACAGGGGACCCCCTCTCCCACCTCAATATAGGTTAGAAAAAGGTAACAAAAATAGGACTTGATTGGCCCCAGAATAGGGCAAGGCTTAAGTTGCCTACCTCCTCTGGATGGCATCCAGATGTGTTGATATAGCTTCTTGGTCAGCTAGGAAAATAAAAGATCCCACCCAAATGAAGTTGGATTCCTTCTGACTTGGTGGATGCCTGTATACCACAAAAGTCCTTACTCCTTGCATGGTTGAACAGACACTTTTCCACATGCAGATGAGGACTACCTATAGAAACTGTCACTGTATCTTTGTTGCATAACCTTGCTATGTCAGACTAAGTAACCTTCCTTTTGTTAACCATTCAATTACCTAATTTCATCCCAACATCAAACCTGAACTAACAGGTTACTAGCATCTGGCCCACCCCTAATACATCCCCAAAATACAGATTGTAAACTAATCATTAAAGGAAAATATGTATTTATAAAACATGTATTTATATATGTTTATTGAATTTAATTCATGAGCTCATAGATATAAAGCTGGAAGAGACCTTAGTCCATTTAGTCTAATCCCTTCATTTACAGATGGGGAAATTAAGGCTTAGTGCTCAAAGTCATGGATGTAGGAATCATCAGAGATGGGATTTGAACCTGGGTCCTCTGTCTGACTTTAAAGCTAGTATTTTTTCCACTGTACTACAAAATTAACTAGGTCAGTTGTGACCACAAAAGACAAAGGAAAAAGAACTCAAATTGGCTAAGGCAAGCCTTCATTACAAATGGGATTTCCTACATGAAATATTTGGTCTAATATGTAGAAAGCTATCAACTATGTGTTAGTCATTCTTTTCCAGGAACATGGAAGTTGCTACACTGATATGAAGTAGAATCACAAATTTTGTTTAGTTTTAAGGGACCATAGAAATAATTGTTCAAATGTCTTCATTTTGCAGATGAGAAAACCGAGGACCAAAGAGGTCAGGTGGGTTAATCCAGGGGAAAGAACTAGCCAGTAGCATGGACAAAACTAGGGCCCATAGCTCTTGATTTCCAGAACATTACTGGGGTTTGTTCGGGTTTTTTTGCTTGTTCATCCTTCATTTTTGAAGAGGACCAGTGATATCACAGGGTAATGTCTTGACTTGCTCATGAATTGGATTTAAGTGAGTCAGAGCTGCACAAAGTCATCAGTGTCATTCTCTCTTCCAAAGTCATTGAAATCCAAGGGTAGGACAAAAGTCAAGATGACTAGCAATGACCTGGGATGAAGTGGATGAGCTTGGCATATTCAAATACCAGCTACAAGTATCACTAAATGGGAGGGATCCAAGTCTATAATCAAAATCACAAGTATTTTGTCTTTGAAATTTGACTGAAAACCGGAAAAAGCTACCTTGGACATTGGGCAATATACTGTCAATCACAAATCAGCCCATATCCTAGTAAAAGAGATATAGGACAGGGGGCAGCTAGGTGGTGCAGTGGATAAAGCGCCAGCCCTGGATTCAGGAGGACCTGAGTTTAAATCTGGCCTCAGACACTTGACACTAGCTGTGTGACCCTGGGCAAGTCACTTAACCCTCATTGACTGGCAAAACAAAACAAAACAAAACAAAACAAACAAACAACAACAACAAAAACAAAAACAAGAGATATAGGACAGGCCCTGCAAATCTGCAGTGTAGATATAGTTTACTTTAGTTCTTTTCTCACCTTTTTTTATGCTCTCTTCCCTATCCTCCTATTGTTTGTTACCTTCATCCTATATAAAGCTCCCTTCTTTGGCTATAATAATAATGCTGTAGTAGTAGAAGCATTTGTATAGTTCTTTAAGGTTTGCAAAGTGCTTTATAAATATGACCTCATTTTAGCTTTGCCTTAACCCCAGGGCATAGGTACTATTATTACCCACTCCCTTTATCAAGATTAATAAATTGAGGCAAATAGAGGTTAAGTGACATAAGCAGAGTCATACAACTAGATGTAATTCTGTGCATCTTAAAGGACATCTAAACCAATCCCTCATTTTACAAATGAGGAAACAGGGGACCAGAGAGATTAAATGACTTGACTAATGTCACAATGGTAATGTGTCACAGGAAGGATTTGAATTCAAGACTCTTTGTCTCTAGAGCCAGTATTCTTTCTGCCTTGCTGCTCTTGCTGGTCCTCCAGATGAGGAATTTATTCTCTATTTCAACTCAAATCAAAAGACATTTCCTGAGTTTAATTGATCTTAATTAAGAGAAAAGCAAGGTAATTTTAGTGAACTGCACTAAAATTTGAATGACCCTCCCTTGAATACTTAATTAAAAAAAAACTGAAATAAATTCCTAAGTTGTAAAAGGCAGCACAATGGATAGAGCACCAAGCCTGAAGTCAGGAAGACTCATTTTCCTGAGTTCAAATCTCACCTCAGATACTCATTAGCTGTATGACTCTGGCCAAGTCACTTCACCCTCTCTGCCTCATCTGTAAAATGGCCTGGAGAAGGAAATGGTAAACCACTCCAGTATCTCTGCCAAGAAAACCTCAAATTGGTCATGAAGAGTCAAACACATTTTTAAATGACTAAACAACAAGTTGTGTAAAGGAGGGGATTATTTGGAGGTTCATTATCCTTCTGAGAGCTTCTTACCTACTTCAAGCCCCAACTCATTTTGCTCCTACTTAAGTATGCATGGGATTAGGAATTCCATACTTAATCTTTGACACAAGGTTGATTCTGGACTAGATTCATTGTCATTGAATACAGAAAGCATTGGGTTAGGAGCCAGAAGACATGAATTCCTCCCTCACACCTAACATTAACCAGATGTGTGGCCTTGAACAAGTCAACTCACATTTCAGGGGCTTGGCCTCCTCTCCTGTCAATGAGGGGAGTGACCCCAGAGGTCCTTTCTCACTCTTACTTGGTAACTATGGTATCAGACTCATAGAATCACAGACCTAAAGCTGGAAGAGACCTCAGAAACCATTTAGTCCAACCTCTTTATTTTACAGCCAAGGAAACTGAGGCCCAGTTAGGATAAATGATTTGAATCACACTGGTCACACATATCTTCAGGAGCAGAAATGGGCATTTGACTCCAGGTTATTGGTGTCATTTGACCAGGACTCAAGGCAAGATTTCTTCATGGAAATCATGAACTCAAAAGAAACCCCAGATCCGGGGCAGCTAGATGGAGCAGTGGATAGAGCACTGGCCCTGGAGTCAGGAGTACCTGAGTTCAAATCCAGCATCAGACACTTAACACTTACTAGCTGTGTGACCCTGGGCAAGTCACTTAACCCCAATTGCCTCACTAAAAACAAACAAACAAACAAAAAAAGAAACCCCAGATCTGCCTTGAGATCCTGGTTTCCATTTCAACACAGACAGAGCAGACTAAGTGAAGAGCATCAAAGTGCACAACACGTAATGAGTATATTGTGATTCCTTAAAGGGTAAGGAACTCCTTAGGGGGAGCTAGCTGGTGCACTGAATGGAGCCCTGGGCTTAGAATCCAGAAGACTCATCTTCCTGAGTTCAAATCTGGTCTCAGACTCTTACTAGTTATGTGACCCTGAGCAAGTCACTTAATTCTGTTTTCCTTAGTTTCTTTATCTATAAAATGAGCTGGAGAAGGAAATAGCAAAGCACTCCAGAATCTCTGCTAAGCAAACCGCAAATGGGGTCATGAAGAGTGACTGAAATGATTCAAAAACAACAAGAAACTTCTAAAGTAGAAACTTCTGGACTGATACCCTACCCCCCTCCAACACTGTAGTGAAGCACCAGTGAATTAACTAAGGCATGTAGGGGTTAAGTAACATGCTCAGGGCCCCACAGCATCAGGGTAAGATTTGAACCCAGGTCTCCTGAACAACAAACCCATTTCTCTATTTTCTACCCTGGCTTTTAGTAAGCTAATATCTTGATAAATAGAAAGGAAGGTGCTTTCTCTGAAATTTAATCTAATGGTATTTCCCATTATTGCTGATATGACTCCTGATTTAGTTCCCTTATACTAGAAGTTAGGTTAATTCAGGAAGGCGTTATCCTGGATATAATGCTGGATTTGAATGCCAGCTGTGCCACTTGACTTGTGTGATCTCTACCTTGTGCAATTCCCTACATTTCTCTAGGCCTCAATCTCTTCATCTGTAAATTGAGGGGGTTGGATTGGATGCCTTCTAAGGCCCCTTTCATCTCTACATCTGTGAAAGCATGAATAGATTAAACAGTTAAAGTATAAGTTGCAATTTATGGTCTAGCACTGTGTTATTCACCATAACAGATATAAGGAACGAAGGGAGCATATTCCATACCTTTAGAGAACTTAAAATCAAGTGGAAGGATTCTCCCCTTCTCTTGCCATTCCACCTCACCCTCATGTGACAAACCAGATTCCAAACCAACTTTTCATTATTAGAGAACATCCATTCTGCACATAAAGAAGAAAATCTGATGTAATCATTTTAAACAGGTAGATGGTATTTCCTTTTATAGCCCCTAATGCTAATGCTGAGTTGCCATGGCCATAATGAAGTCAGGTTAATGAGAATCTCAGGTAGAACTGTCAACAGCTACTTAGTGTTATATGCATAAGAATGTCTATGATTCATTGTCTACTCCTCCCTATCTTTAATTATTGGTAGATCTCAATGGGACTTAAAATGCATTCAGATTTAGATGAGAACATCCTAACTCCTTGTTGCTATCTCTATTCTTCCCATCCCTACCAAAGTCTAGGAGAAACAGCCATATCTAATTATTAGAGTAAGAAAGTGAAATATGTTGGCCAAGACAATATGCCCTGGATGGAACATTTTATACACATACACTCATAAACGCACACATATATGTATGTATATATATATATATGTGTGTGTGTGTGTATTCATGTGCATGTATATGTGTATATATTCATTTCTAGATATATTTCTATACATACATATTTCTATATGTGCATGCATGCATACCTGTATATGTATAAATGCATATGTATACATATAACATACATATATGTGTATATAATGCATATGTACATCTGTAAATGCCCATATGACAAAATATGTGTATATATAGAGAGATTATATATGTTGAAACATTATACACACATCAATTGTCAATAGGTGACTCCCTCTTTCAGAACCATATGTCAAAGTTCCTGAGCCTGTTCTAAACAATTGACCCCAAAGTGAATGGTATACACTGATCTAGTCAACTTGGAACCAGGCTACTGACCTGGACTTGTATTTTTGAGTGATCTATATAGCTGTGAATGACTACTAAATACTTGGAAGCTTCCTTATATCTACATGGTAAAATGTATAATTGTTCTATTCACTGTTGCCTATTCCCCCAGCTCAGAAACTTGTCCTGCATTTTTAAAAAAACATGGCAGCCAGTATGATCTATAACAAAACATGCCAGAATACATTTGGTGATCTTTTTTTAATTTTAATTTTTGTTTCAACATTTGTTTTTTATAAGATTTCTAGTTTCAAATTTTTCTCCCTCCCTTCCCTCTCTCTCCTCCCTCCCCCCTCCGCCAGACAGCAAGCAATCTGATATAGATTACATATGTACAATCACATTAAACATGTTTCTGCATTAGTCATGCTGTGAAAGAAGAATCAGAGCAAAACGGAAAAACCTCAAAAAAGGAAAACAAAAAAGTAGAAATAGAATGGTTCCATCTGCATCTAGATCCCATGATTCTTTTTTCTGGATTTGGAGAGTATTTCACATCAAGAGTCCTTTGGAACTATCTTGGACCATTGTATTGCTGAGAAGGGTCAGGTCTATCACAGTTGATCTACACACAATGTTCTCGATACTGTTTACAATGTTCTCCTGATTCTGCTCATCTCACTCAGCATCAGTTCATGTAAGTCTTTCTAAGTTTCTCTGAAATCCACCTGCTCATCATTTCTTCACATTGATTTTTTTAAAAACTTTGTGTTCTAAATTTTCTTCCTCCCTCTCTCCCTCCTCAACCTTCTCTATGGAATCAAGCAATTCAATATAATTCATACATGTGCAGTTATGCCAAGCATCTTCACATTAGTCAAGTTGTGAAAGAAAATAGACAGAATAACTTTCATGTGAGCTACTTTATACCCTTCCACCTCTCCCTTTCCCTTTCTTCCAGTGCATTCTATTTACCCCTTAACTTTATTTTATTTTTTTAATTATAAAAGTATTTTATTATTTTCCAGTTACATGTAGAGATAGGTTTCAACATTTGTTTTTTATAAATTTTCTAGTTTCTAATTTTTCCCTCCCTCCTCTCCCTCCTCCCCTCCCCAAGACAGCAAGTAATCTGATATAAGTTATATATGTACAATAACATTAAGCATATTTCTGCATTGGTCATGTTATAAGAGAAGAATCAGAGCAAAAATGAAAAACCTCAAAAAAGAAAAACAACAGCACCAAAAACAAAAGAAATAGTATGGTTCAATCAGCATCCATATTCCACAGTTTTTTTTTTTTTTTCTGGATGTGTAGAGCCTTTTTCATTATGAGTCCTTTGGAACTATCTTGTACCATTGTATTGCTGATAAGAATCAAGTCTATCACAGTTGATCAACACATAATGTTGAGGATACTGTGTGCAATGTTCTCCTGTTTCTGCTCATCTCAGTCATCATCAGTTCATGCAAGTCTTTTCAGGTTTCTCTGAAATCTGCCTGCTCATCATTTCTTACAGCACAATAGAATTCCATTCTATTCATATACCACGACTTATTTAGCCATTCCCCAATTGATGGGCATCCTCTCAATTTCCAATTCCTTTCCACCACAAACAGAGCAGCTATAAATATTTTTGTACATGTGGGTCCTTTTCCCTTTTTTATTATCTCTTTGGGGAAAAGACCCAATAGTGGTATTTCTGGGTCAAAGGGTATGCAGCACTTTATAGCCCATTGGGCATAATTCCAAATTGCTCTCCAAAATTGTTGGATCAGTTCACAGCTCCACCAACAATGCATTAGTGTTCCAATTTTTTCACAGCTTCTCCAACATTTATTATTTCCTTTTTTGTCATATTAGCCACTCTGATGGGTGTCAGGTGGTACCTCAGAGTTGTTGTAATTTGCACTTCTCTAATGAATAGTGATTTAGAGCATTTTTTCATATGGCAATAGATAGCTTTGATTTCTTCATCAGAAAACTGCCTCTTCATAGCCTTTGACCATTTCTCTATTGGGGAATGACTTGGATTCTTATAAATTTGATTTAGTTCTTTATATATTTTAGAAATGAGGCCTTTATCAGAAGTACTGGCTATAACAATTTTTTCCCAGCTTTCTGCCTCCCTTCCAATTTTGGATGCATTGCTTCTGTTTGTACAAACCCTTTTTAATTTAATGTAATCAAAATCATCTATTTTGCATTTCATAATATTCTCTATCTCATGTTTGGTCATAAACTGTTCTCCTTTTCAAAGATCTGAAAGGTAAACTATTGCTTTCTCTCCGAATTTACCTATGGTATCACCTTTTATATCTAAATCATGTACCCATTTTGACCTTATTTTAGTATAATGTGTAAGATGCCTTAATTTTATTTTAAAGATGCCATCATTGGTCAGATAGGTGACACAGTGGACAAAGCGCCAGCCCTGGGCCCAGGAGGCCCTGAGCCCAAATCCAGCAACAGACATAAGCCACGCTACCCTTCCTGCCCCACAAAAACAAGGATAAATACTTTACAGATATCATCCCTTCATATTCAATTCACACCTGTGCCTTCTAAGTATATTCCTTTCAGCTACCCTAATAATGAAAAAGTACTTATGAGTTGGAAGTATTATCTTTTCATGTAAGAATATAAATAGTTTAACCTTTTAATGTCACTCATGATTTCTTTTTTCCTGTTTACCTTTTTATGCTTTTATCTTGTATTTGTAAGTCAAATTTTCCATTCAGTTCAGTTCTTTTCATCATGAAAGCCTGAAAGTCCTCTTTTTCATTGAAGTCCCATTTTTTCCCCTGAAAGATTATACTCAGGGCCAGCTAGGTGGCACAGTGGATAGAGCACCGGCCCTGGATTCAGGAGGACCTGAGTTCAAATCTGGCCTCAGCCACTTGACACTTACTAGCTGTGTGACCCTGGGCAAGTCACTTAACCCCAATTGCCTCAGGAGAAAAAAGAAAGATTATACTCAGTTTTGCTGGTTAGGTAATTTTAGGTTGTAGTCCCAGTTCCTTTGCCTGGAAATAGAAGTGTGATTGAAATTTGATTCCCTATGATCAGAAGCTTGGCATGGCTGTGCTCCTCCCCCACTGGGTGGCTGTCCCTCAAGTTTGCCTCAACTTTGGAAAGTGGCGCCCCACCTCAGTTCTAGCAGAGACCACAGCTATTCCCCCCAACCACTGGACTGCCTCACAGGTCCATAAGCTGAGCTTCAGAAGAAGCAGCTGAGGATTCTGAAGCTCTGGAGGCACTGCCTGCCCAAGGCAGGTCCTGTTCAGCATGCTGTGCTCCTCTCTCCTCTCTCAGCCAGAACAGCAGGTGATCCCAGTCACCTAATTAAGGCATCTTTGGCTGGAAAAGAGTCTTACTCTGTTCTTATGTGGGTTATGCTGCTCCAAGAGTTGTCTTATAGCATTATTTCTGGAGCTATGTGGACAGGATTTTGAGAGCTGGAAGGGTCACAGCCTTTCTTCTGCAATCTTGGCTCCACCTTGGTGGTCTTTTTAATACATTTCTGCTGCAGCAAAACCATCTTTGCCCTATCCAGTGATTGTTCCTACTTCCAGTGAAAGTAAACATTATTACAACCCCTAAATTAAATATGCATGTATGTATGTATGCATGCATGTATACACACACACGCACATATATATATATATACATATATATAAAGTTATATATGATTTAAATACATAGGCAATAGATGGATGTGTGTAATTTAAGATTCTAAATTTGGGTTCTAATCTGTTTCCCCGGTTTTGGGGGAAACTGACTAAAATCACTGATAAAATGAGTTTAGGTTTTTAAGGGTTTATTGAAAGATAGAAAGAGAAAGATTGAGAACAGAATTCCAACAGCATGACAATCCTATCTTTCCTCAATTTTCCTGTGAAGTCCTCTGCTGCCACCACCACCACCATGAAGTCAGGAACCAACAAAGAGACAGATCTTTCCCCACAAGCCCTCCTTCCTCCTTCCTGTCCCCTCCCAGAAAATAGGAGTCTCCTCAAGTTGATTGGGTGGTAGCCTTGATAGACAGTACCCATGCGCAAATGTTACTCCCTGAAGCCAAGGAAAAGCTGCATGGCCTTGCCCTCTGAGGCATTCTTCTCATGGTGGAGCTTTCCTATAGTAAGTCTCCAGTAGGTGGCGTCATTCCAATCTTTACAGATGGATAGATAGATCGATAGATGACAGATAGATAGATAGATAGATAGATAGATAGATAGATAGATAGATAGATAGATAGATAGATAGATCTGTGACCCCATTTTCAAAGCCCACTGGTGTAGTATTTGTCCTCATTGGTGGAGATCAATGCCCTGTGCCTGAGTGAGAGGCAGAGAGGAGTTGGCAAAAACTAAAGAGAGGAAAATTTCTTCATTTTCTTCAAGTCCTCTTCAGGCTCTTCGAATTATAGTTGCTAAAGTTCTATGAAGTCCACTTTCTTTCTTTCTTTCTTTGTTTTAGATATTTTCCTTTTGTCTTTATGCACTATCTTCCCCTATTAAAATGTAGGTACCTTGAGATCAGATACCACCTTTTCTTTTTGCTCCTAGTTGTTTTTCCAGTACTTAGCACAGTGACTAGCAGGTAGTAAGCACTACAATGCTTTATCTTGCTGGCTAGCTAAGTAGCTAGCTAGCAATCTTAGATCACTTCTTAGGTGACAATATTGTGAATTATCCAATGAAAACTTTCAATGAAACAGCCCTGTGAGTCTGCCTCAAAGCCAACATTGTAATTCATGATTTCTTATTAGAAAAGGCCTTTTTTAAAATACTTAGTTGAACATCCACTGCTTTGAATAAAAAAAATTTCCTCTCTATAAGAAGGGTCAAACTGCTCTTGTACTACCCTCAAAATCAGGAACTTGGGAAGAAAAATGTCTAATCATAATACCTTTGCAATGGATAGATAATCATTCTTTCCTCTAACACATTTTTATTAAGTAATCTGTGTATATGATAATTTACTAGGTCCTTTGGGGGTTATAAACAAGTCAATATGTAAAGTCAACAAATATTTATTAACTATATTCCCCATAGCATCTTTTACTGTGCTTTTGACATAGTAGGAGCTCAATAAAACTGTTGAATAAATGAATGAATGAAAATGATAGATTTCTTTTCATTTACTCTCTCTTCATATATGGAAGGTGAATTTTTTAATGGCTGCTTGAGTACTAAACCTCAGAAAGATCTGGTTTCCTGTCCTGCCTGGGAGACAACAGTAAATGAATGTCTCAGACAGCTCCTCCCTAAGTGCTTGAAGACTACTGATCATTGTGATAACCTTAGATGGAAGGCAATTCTTTCATTCTTTTTATTTTTTTCTAATTTTTTTAGTGAGGCAGTTGGGGTTAAGTGACTTGCCCACGGTCACACAGCTAGTAAGTGCTAAGTGGCTGAAACCGGATTTGAACTCAGGTACTCCCGACTCCAGGGCCAGTGCTCTATCCACGGTGCCACCTAGCTACCCCTGAAGGCAATTCTTTACAAAGAGGCATTCTTAAATGGACAATGAGATTACAGAGCTTTGGTCTATTAGGCTATAGAAGACCACATCCAAACCTCATCTTTTTCATTGATGCATTCCACCAGCTCTAGCTGCACCATTTGACTTAATGTTCTTCTACTGTATATTGTTTTCATTGTTTTTTTAATATTTATTCCATTGTTATTTTATATTTATATAACATCTACAAAGTTTTGGTACCACAATTTATCAACTTCCCAGGCATTTCCCTTAAGAGGGATATATCCCATAAAAACTAAATAATCATTGGTTATTATGTTCAGATGTTTCTGCAGTGTTTGAGGTCCTTAGTGATTCACTCAAGGCAAGTCAATCCCCTTTTGTGGGTTTTTGTGAGAAACTCTCCTTGTAGAAAAAGAAATTACAAGACAAATGAAATGCCATTTCATTGCCATTTTCCCCTGGAAAGTCTACTTTGGGGGTTTCCAATTTGTTTTTCCACTTGGTGTTTATTAAAGCTTCCCATATCTCCAATTCAATATGAAAGAAAATAAATACAAGCCTCCCATAAATATCAAAATGAGAAGTAAAAAAGATGGATTTTATCAGAATAATAGAATTATTTCCCAAATATTCCTTCTACTTCTTTGATAAGCTTATTCCTCTTATACATCCTAGGGGTATGTGTAGCCAAGGTTGGAAACCCTTGTTCTATATTCTTGAGGATAAACAATCATAGTTCTTTTATTCTATCATCACAGGACTTCTTGTCAGGCTTCTAATTATATCTGTCCTTCTTTAATAGGTACCTTTGTAGAAAGACCAGGTCAACAAAGAGCACAATGCATTTAGGAAAGATTTGGGAGGAGGGAAAGAGTAAGAATTTCCTTATTGTATATGCCCTACTTTTAAGTTACCTTTCACAACATTGCTTCCCTGACTGCCTTCTGAAGAACTCCTGATTTTCAGATACTCAATCCAAGCTCATACCCCCCAACCCTGCAAATATACAAAATCAGGAAACTATAGATTATCAGAACCAGAATCAACCTAAGAGGTTATATAGAAGAGATAGCTAGTTAATGGAAGAGCTAAGATTAAAGTCTAGGACTTTGAATACAGAGGCTGCTGCTATTCCCACCATCTCCACACTGTGAAATCTTTTTTCCATTTTCATAAGTCCTAGTTTCAGTTGCAAGTCATCAAAAGGAGAGAGAAACATTTCTCAAATATCAACAATAAAATGTATTTTGGTAGCAGAGGAGATTACAAATACAGTTTTATTGATTGACATCGAAAGCCTGGGGATACCCTCCTACTGTGACACTCACAAGTCTAAAGACTGAGGAAGTCTGGGCACTTCTAATGTCTTTTTGTTATTTTGATCACGTGTCTAAACTTCTAAGATGATGCTGTTCAATGTCTGTGGTACTGAAAGGTCCAACAACCACCATAAATGAGTGCTTTCTAGATCCATCTGTCACCCAATCAGCGCTTCATACACAGATCAAAGCCAGATTAAAGAAGGTAAATAAATAAATAATGCTGTCACCAATTGAATGGTCCCTTCCCTACTCTGTAAATAAAATTGATATTATTTCATCTAGGTCCTATTTTCTTGTGATCAAAATATGATTATGTCTAATGTAGCCCCGTCGAGTGCACTGAAGTTATACGAGATGTGAAAGCTTATTGATGTATTCAATTAGAGGACCCTGTTCTGTTGTCTGCTCAGGAGAAAGGCTCTGTTATCACTTCCTTAGGGCTCTGCGCTTCTGCCTAACAAAGCCATAACTCCCACAATTACCTGCCTGATGGATGAAAAACAGAAATCTCTTACAAACTCAGCTCTGTTATCAGCTCTTCTCCATCTTGAAAATTGCCTCAAATTAATGAGATCAGGAGTATGGAAAACATAATGCAAGTTATAATTTTTTTATTCCATGTTTTGATGTAGGTCTGAGTCTCATCCTGATTTGAAGATAATAATGTCCAGTCCAAAAGAAGAAGAAGAATATGTGGGTGTCAATAAAGCTTAAATGTTTTCTTCTAAAGGCTGACTGAACAAGTCAAAGAGGAAAAACATTGTACTTGGCTCTTCTTTGGAAACAAACTATCCTTTCATTTTGCTAAGATAGCAGCACAGAGCAGTGCTTTCCTTCAATTTTTTAGATCTTGATTTAAAACTTTTGAGTGGGAATAGGGGTTGGGGTGGGGAGGTGCTACTCAATTTACCAAGTAAATTATGGTCATTGAATCATTGATTTAAAACCAGAAGTCATTTTAGAAGTCATCTAATCTGGAATTAGATCATCTATTCAGTCAATTCAAAATAAAAGCAATTTTATAGACTTCTAGGGCAGAGCCAAGATGGCAGAGGAAAGGCAGTGAGCTCTTGAACTCAAGACACAATCTCTCCAAAAAACATCCAAATAATGTCATAGGACAATTCCTGGGGCAGCAAACCCCACAGAAGAATGTGCTGAAATCATCTTCCAACCAAGGACAGCTTGGAAGGTCAGAAGGAGAAAACTGCTGTGCTGAGACAGGAGTAGAGCCCAACCCCACAGTCACCCTGACACAGATTCAGTCCCAGGAAGGCCTCACCAGAGAAGGAGACCCCCAGAGCTTCTGAATCAGCTGTAGCACCAGTGTCATCTGGAACTAAGCTCACAGTCTACTTTTTATGCCACACTACCTTCCCAAGGGATTGGAGATGCCCAGGACTCTATGTGGTATTGTAGACTGGCACTTTGAACAGATTTTATAATCTTTCATTCCTTCCAGTAAGGTAAAAAATTAGGAGATGGGGACATTGGAGACAAACTAGTGAAACCTCCTTATTTGTAGGTAAGGAAGCTCAGGCCCAGGGAAGTTAAGTGACTGACTTAAAATCATATGGGTTGAGCAGCTAGGTGGCGCAGCGGATAAAGCACCGGCCCTGAATTCAGGAGTACCTGAGTTCAAATCCAGCCTCAGAGACTTGACACTTACTAGCTGTGTGACCCTGGGCAAGTCACTTAATCCCCCATTGTCCTGCCAAAAACAAAAACAAAAACAAAAAAATCATATGGGTAACAAGCCTCAAAGGTAAGATTTGAACCTGGGTTTTTTAGAACCTTAATGATTGCAGAAACAGAAAAGAAAAAGTCTATACACCATCCTGTTTCTACAAATCAGGTATCATCTCAAAAGCCAATTTGCAGACAACTGCCTTTCTTTTAACTTCATTTTCTCCCAGCAAGGCAAGAATCAAGGACTGCTAGTTTATCTTTGCACTTTCCTGGACAGCTACCTACCTTTCTCTCTAATGGAAATTGTACCTGACAAAAATATCTCACTAGAGCCTCCAAAGTAGTTTGGGTATTTGTGGAATAAATAAAGCAAAGTCCAGAAATAGCAGGAATAATGATTCCCCTTCAGCCAACTATGGAATGCTAAAATGCTGGAAATGTTTAATGTTTTCTAGAAGGATATTTGCATGACTGTTAAACTAATTTTAAAAGACCATGGGTATTTTTTCCATGTAAATTAGTATCATTCATAACAAAATCACCATTTGATGATGCAAAGAATGTGTAGGATTTAGATAGTCTGTTTCTATAAAGAATTGAATTTTCTTTTTCCCTTCTAGCCAATGATGAAAATTCTTTCAAAATTAGACTTCCATGGACTGATAAAACAAAGAAGACTCTCTCCCTCCAATGGGATTCAATGATTTTTTTCCCTGCAAATTTTGGAAGGAGCTTAACTTCAATTTGAAGTTGAACACTATTTCTGTGAGCAATGTGAGACCTGATAGGTCAGAAAATTGTATTGCTTCCATTTGAATTGTCTTAGAAAGATTCGGAAGATCACCAGGCAAGATAAGGTACCAGACGCTGAGATCCTCTCTCAGGCTGAACTGCAAAGCATTCAAACTCTACTGCAGAAGGTACAACTGAATGGATTGGCCAGAATGCCAAACATATGTTTACCTAAAAAAAAATTATTTTATGGAGAACTCACATAAGGCAAGAGCTCACATGGAAATCAGAAGGATCAGTATATGGACACTCTCAAGGTCTCTCTGAAGAACTTTAATATAGATTGTGAGACATAGAATATGCTGGCCCAGGACCACCCAGCATGATATGCCCATATCAAAGGTGTTGTGCTCTATGAGCAAAGCAAAATCGCAGTAGGACAAAAGAAATATGAGACATGCGAATCTAGAGACATCTCCTTTCTAAATGTTCAAAACCACGATGTCATTGGTCCTCTTTGAATAGAAAGGATGAACAACAACAACTGTTCCCACCAATAGAAAAAGTGGAGGGGGGCAGCTAGGTGGCGCAGTGCATAAAGCACTGGCCCTGGATTCAGGAGGACCTGAGTTCAAATATGGCCTCAGACACTCAACACCTACGAGCCGTGTGACCCTGAGCAAGTCACTTAACCCCAATTGCCTCACTTAAAAAAAAAAAAAGTGGAGGGAGAGGGTACTGGGAAAGAACTCCTGAAGAAGCAGGGATTTAAAACATGAAGAAGTCCGGGGAAACTAAGAGGCAGAGGTGAGAATATTCCAGACATGATCTTGGGGTCAAGGTACAGTGTTTTCAACTCTGGCTGATCAATCAAGTGTGATCTCAGAATGCACAAATAGCTCATTTGAACATGAAAGTTACAGTAAGGCGATAGAGTGTTATTACCAGGAATAGTGAGTAGGCTAATGCAGATAGACCATAGAATGAGTGGAGAGTAAAATTGAAGGCTACAACGGTAGGATGGGTTCAAGCTGTGAAGGACGCTAAGTGTCAAAGGACTTTATATTTGGTCTTGGAGGTGATTAAGAGCTACTGGAGTTCATTGAATGAACCCATTGAATGGGGTTAAGGATATGATATGATTAAACCTGCATTTTAGGAAAATTACATTAAGACCTGAGTGGAGGATTTGGAGTGGTGAGAGATTAGATACCCGGAGACCAGTTAGGAGGCTATTGCAATAGTCCATCTGAGAGGTGATGAGACCTTAAATTAGAACAGAAGCAATGAGTGGAGAGAAGGAAATGTTTATGAAAAATTATTGTAGAGAAAGAAATTACAAGTTTTGGCAAAAGATTGGATATTGTTGGGAATGCAAGTGAGGGGTCAAGAATGACACAGAGTTGGGGAGTCTGGCTACCTAGAAGGATTATGGCTTCCTTCACAGTAATAGGAATGTTAGGAAGAAGGGAGGGTTTAGAGAGAAAAATAATCATTTCTGTTTGGGATGTGTTCAGTTTGAGATGCCTATGAAACTTCCAGTTCTAGATGTCCAAAAAGTAGTTAATGATGTGAGATAGAAGGTCAGAGGAGAAACGAGGGCTACACAGGTAGATGTGGAAATTATCTCAATACAAATATTCATTTCACCCATAGGAGCTGATGATATTACCAAGCAATATAGTATAGAGAAGAAGGAAGAAGGCCCAGGCCAGAACTTTGGAAGATACCTGGGGTTAGGGAATATTCCATGGATGAAGGTTGAAAGAGTAGGCTGGAAGGGTGGAGAAGAACAGAAAGAAAGAGTCACACATATCTAGAGAGCAGAAGACGAGATGGTGAGCAGCATAGTCAAAGGCTTTAGAGGGGTCAAAAAGAGAGAGGATTGAACAAATTAGCAGATACAGATAAGCAAATGATAACCAAGATATGGTCAATGTTTGCACAGATAGTAAAGTGAATTCTAGACTAAAAGAGTTAGATGGACCTCAAATATAATATAGTTAGTCCTAATCTGAAGTTTGTATCCTCTATAACAGCCCCAAAGTCAATTGTCTTATCTTTGCTTAAAGACCTCCAGTTGTTGTACACAATGACAGCAATATTGTTTGATGAAAAACTCTGAATTACTTAGCTATTCTCAGCAATGCAATGATCCAAGACAATCCCTAAGGACTTAATGATGAAGCATACTATCCACCTCCAGAAAAAGAACTGATATTGATTGAACACAGACTGAAGCATGTTATTTTTTGCTTTCTTTCATTTTTTTACTTTTATTTGCTTTCTTATATGAAATTACTAATATGGTAATGTTTTACATAATTGCACGTGTTTAACCTATATCTGATTGCTTAATGCCTCAAGGAGGATGGAGGGAAGGGGGGAAAGGAGGAATAAAATCTGGAACCCAAAACTTTAAATAAAAATATTATTATTTTAAAAAAATATTTATCTTAAAAAAAAAAAGAACTCGGGGCAGCTAGGTGGTGCAGTGGATAAAACACTGGCCCTGTATTCAGGAGGACCTGAGTTCAAATCCAGCCTCAGATACTTGACATTTACTGACTTGTATGACCCTGGGCAAGTCACTTCACCCTCACTGCCTGACAAAAAAAATAAAATAAACTTAAAAAAAGACCTCAAGTGACAACTAACTACTTAATAAGACAGGCTTTTGGACATTTCTAATTGTCAGGAAATGATTTCTTATGTTGAACTGAATCCTACCTCTCTATTGTTTCCACTTATTATTTCTAGTTCTGCTCTCTGAAGTTAAGCAGAAAAAGGAGAGTCCTTCTTCTATATGACAACCTCCCCCCCAAACACACACACACTTCAAAATGATGTCTTTTCTAACTCTTCTTTTCTCCCTGTTCTTTCAACTCATCCTCATGTGACATTGTTTTAACTACCTGCTCTATCTTGGTCACCTTCCTATAGTCACAGTCACAGCTTTTTGGTGTCCTTTTTAAATATGGTAGCCAAAACTGGTCACAACAGACTTGATCTGATCAGAGAAGACTAAAGTTTTATAGGGATTGATCCCATGATTTCGCTGGTAGAGGGAACGCCCAGGGGAGGAGACACTCTCAGGTCTACACTTTCTATGTAATTTTTAGTCTTAGAGACATGCCGTGATCGCTGAGAGTTTAAATACTTTGTCCAGGGTCACAGAAACACTATGTGACAGAAGTAAGATTTGAACTCAGGTCTTCATGATTCTAGGCCAGCTGTTTCTCCATTATGTCAAGCAACTTCTCATGTATACTCTCCTTTAAATATACCTTTAAATGACATTAGCATTTTGGGCTAATCCATAATGATAAGAGTTGACATTTACAGTCAAATACTCCTGTGTATCCTTGATTTTATTAATATATCAATTCCCTCCTGTGTAATTTAAGATTCTAAATGTGGATTTTAATCTGATTCCCCAGTTTTTGGGGGAAACTGACGAAAATCACTGATAAAACGAGTTTAGGTTTTTAAGGGTTTATTGGAAAATAGAAAGAAAAAGATTGAGAAACAGAATTCCAACAGCCTGGCATTCCTATCTTTCCTCAAATTTCCAGTGAAGTCCTCTGCCACCACCACCACCAAGTCAGGAACCCAAAAGCCCTAGAGCTCTCCGCACAGGCTCCCTTTCCTCCTTCCTGTCTCCTCCCAGAAAATAGGAGGCTCCTCAAGTTGCTTGGCTGGTAGCCTTGATAGACAGCACCCATGAGCAAACGTCATTTCCTGACGCCAAGGAAAAGCCACAATGTCTCTGAGGCATTTTCCTCATGGTGGAGCTTTCCTACAGCAAGTCTCCAGTAGGTGGCATCATTCCAATCATTACACTCCAACACTGCTGTTAATACCTTCCTACCCTGCACTCCTCTTGCTAGTATGTTCCTATAAAGTGAACATGCTGGGGAAGGGGCCTTCTTATGCTTCTCCTGACATCCCAAGTGTAGCATAATGGTACTGTTCTACCTCTGCTTAGTTGTTTTTTTTTTAATATATCTTCCTTGGGGGAAGCTAGGTGGTGCAGTGAATAAAGCACCGGCCCTGTATTCAGGAGGACCTGAGTTCAAATCCAGCCTTAGACACTTGACACTTACTAGCTGTGTGACCCTGGGCAAGTCACTTAACCTTCATTGTCCTACAAAAACATAAAATAAAATAAAAATATATCTTCCATTTTTTTCATGATATTCTTTACTTCAGTTCTTCATTTATTATGCATTACACCCTGCTCACACCTCACATGCTCTTCCGGAACCACCACCATCTGAGTGAAGCTCAATTTCAATTCTTCAAAGGTTGTAATGTTCCAGGAGGCACAACTGCACAACACCAACAGACCATTGGCATTTCAAAGAGGAGCTTTTACTTCAGGGAGAAGTTTGGAGCTGACATTTTCAAGGCATTTTAAGCTTTGAAGAGCACTTTACTCATGCTTTCTCCTTTGACCCTCACAACAACCCCATGAGGTAGGGACTATTAAGTTTTATCAAGCCCTACTTGCAATATCATCATTACTAGTAAGGGTCCAAGGTGGAACATAGACACAACTCTTCTTAATTCCAAGTCCAGACCTCTATCCATTCTATCACTGCATTGAATTTTCAATCGAATAACATCCTAGATTTATAGCTGCAAGGATATCTGAGAGGTCATCTAGCCCATCCCGCCTCAGACACTTACTAGCTGGAAAGTCTCTTAACCACCTTCAATTTCTTCATCTGTAAAGTAGGGATATTAATAATATCTATTAATAGTACCTACTTGTTATGAGGATCAAATGAGATAACATACATACAAACCATGCAACACATTATAAATGCTAGCTATTACTGTTATTATTTTATTAATGAAGCAACTGAAGCCCCTAGAGATGATCTGATTTGCCAGAAATCACATAGATAATAAACGTCTGGCCCAGAATGTGAACCCAGGTCCTTTAGCACCAAATAAATGGATTTTTCTACTATACCATACTCTCCCCTTAAGCTTCTTTTATGTAAACAGCTCTTTAGCTACGGCTCCCCACTCCATGCTGGTATAGTCGGTTTTTGCAAGCTCAGATTCAGGCTTTTCTATTCATTCCTATTAAATTGTATCTTATTAGCTTCAGCTCACTGTTCCAGTCTGTCGAGATCACTTTGCATCCTGATTCTGTCACCCAAAGTAAACAAGCTTGTTTAAATAGGTCAGACTGGAGTTTGCCTCAATCACACACCATACCATCTTCTCATTTTTATTCTTCTAATTCAGTATTGATTTTGATCTTTGCCCTTACAAGTCTAGGGGTTGACTTTACACAGACAGCTGATTCAGAAACAACTACTATGGTGATAACTAGTTTTTTCCTGTCTGTTTAAATATAATTGATTTCTTTTTGCTGTTGTTAGTTTGTTTGTTTCAAAGAAGATATCCATAATATATACGTATGAGGTTTCTCTCATCCATAAGCCTTTGGTCTCTCTTATTTCTTAATGCTGAACCATATTTTCAAAAACTTTTTTTTTACTGTCTTTCCTTGTCTACAAATCTGTAACTGGTAAATTTTACAATATAGGTAAGAGACAGGAAAAGTACCCTTAGTTTAGCCTAGGAAGTAAGGGTGAGTTGGAAATGGAGTCCACTCCTCCACCCCCTATTTCCCCCCAATACACACATGTCAGTTCAAACAGTTGGGGGGATCTTTTAGTACTTTCCAATCCAAATTAACATGCATTTATTAAACAATTACTATCAGCAAATTACCGTGCTAGGAAGATGATATACAAAGATTAAGCAAAATTCAGTTCCTGCCTTCAAAAATCTTACATTCTACTATGAGAATATCACTTGTAAAGAGATAAATATATACATGTTGCTTTGAGGAAAATAGGGATCCTAAAGACTAAGGTAAAAAGAAAGTATATCAAGTATAAGAAGACATCCTTTCATTCAGCTACAATTCCTATTATCTTCTGGTTTCATTCATAACAAGCATGTCAGTTGATAGATAAGATTTTGTTCCATCAGCCCATTTAATCACTGGATAAATATCTCACATTTAGAGTACCAGTAACTAAGTCAATGTTAATAGGTGGTCTAAAACTTGTATGGTTCTTCTGCCACATACCTCCCACTCTGTCACCATCATTGCAGAAATAGAAAGAGACCTTACAAGATTTTTCTTTGTTTCCTGGGTTGCCATGGCCAAAGAAGTCATCATCAGGTGGCTAACCTACTGGTTGTGAACTCCTCCATACTTAATGTCAAAAAATAGATATATTCTGTGCTAGGACTACACTCAAAAAGTAGAGCCTGCCAAAGGCTGCATTCTACTGGCACAGTCTTCAAAAGCCCAGTCACCTTAACACCATAGTGTAGCAACTTGACACATGGATAGGACAACCTATAGATCTTGTTCAATGGTGTATCTATGAATATACATACACACACACACACACACACTACAGATAGACAATGAATTGGACCCAGAACTGAATGGAAGGAAGAGAATGGGCTGGGTTGCTTTCAGGAAATTGCAAATCTCCTTATAATAACCCCAAACTTCCCTGGAGCACAATTTTAATACCAATGTTTTACCAGTGCTGCTACATGACTGTGAGTCTTGGAACACTATATCCTCTGAGGAATTAATTTGAATATCACACAGAGAGTGATAGATAAAACACATGGCAGTGGGTGTAAGTAGGATGCAACATATAACATGTAAAGAACTTTGAAAAACTCAGATAAAAGATGTCCTCGGAGAAGCACATGAGAGAAAAAGAAGATGGGATGATCACATGGTAAAAATAAGAAAAAACAGGAAAATTGCCTGGATATTCCACTGGTACCCTCTTATGTCCAAAGAAATTAAAGAAGACTCTGAGAATATTGAATGGAACCCCCCACCAGGGCAAACACATGAGAGGACATGGACAAGAATCTCAGATGACAAAAAGGCCTGGATGGGTCATAATCTGTATTGTTGGAATGAACATTCAAACTGGAAAGATCATAGAGTAGCCACTAGCGGGAACAACAACAACAACTAATAGTTTGTTTATATTAGTAAGATTTGTTAAACTATGCTTATAGTTGGTCTTTGAAGTCTCATCTTCCCTGTCTTGGAACATAAGTTCCTTGAGAGCAAGAGCCATATTTTATGTGTTGTCTAGAGAGCAAATGTTGGGCTTTTTTTTTTTCTAAAGCAAATTCTGTTTAGTCTCATTTTCATAGTCTTTCCTGCCATATGCAAAGCTACATTGGAACTGAACATGGAAGAAATTTTGCTCTATTCTTAGACTGTGAATAAGGCATAGTGAAAGTTAGTTCTTATGACTTCCTTCCTAATCTCCCACTTCAAAATAAGTTCATCTTCTGAAATCCTAAATGCTAAACTAAGTGACTTGGGGCATTTCTACTGTGTCTTCATGGAAAATACTGAACTGATTTTTTAGTCCAGCCTCTAAGACTAACTAGATTTGTAAATTTAACAAGTCATATGTTTGCTGAGCATTCAGAAGGTTTCCATGAAGAACCTTTACCAAGTAACTTCACCTATTAAAGTCTGTTTCCACATTTTAAAAATGAAGATGCTTAGAAAGGGATGAAAATGCTTATGAAAATGAAAATGAAAATTTTTATCCAGAGATGCTGCTTCTGGCCATATGTCCCAAGAAGGGGTCCCCACATATGCCAAAATATTCGGTGCAACACTTTCATGATAGCTAAGAAATGTAAACAAAATGAGTGACAATCATTTGAGAATGGATAAACAAATTGTGTGCATAAATGTAATGGAATAGTATCGGGCCATAAGAAATGATGAATATGAGGAATTCAGAGTAACATGGAAAAACATATAATTTTTATTTTGCAGGGCAATGAGGGTTAAGTGACTTGCCCAGGGTCACAAAGCTAGTAAGTGTCAAGTGTCTGAGACCAGGTTTGAACTCAGGTCTTCTCGAATTCAGGGCCGGTGCTTTGTCCACTGTGCCACCTAGCTGCCCCAGAAAACATATGTAAAGAAGCATAGTAAAGTAAATAGAAATATGAACAATATACACAATGGTAGCAACAATGTAAATGGAAAGGAAAATAAAACAAAACTGAATGTTATATCATTATAATGACAAGGCTTAGCCCAAAGAAGACTTGAAAAAACTGTATTTTCTTCCTTCATTGAAGACGTGGGAGATGATGGGTGTGGAATGTGGTCCAACATGGTTGATATATTGGTTATCTTTGCTATTTTTATTTTTTTAATCTTTTTATAAGGGAAGCATGATATTCAGAAATGAATACTATATAGAAGCAAGGGACGTCAATAAAACTTTTAAAAATAAAATGAAGGCACTGCCATAGATGATTTCTTAGGTCACTTGAGGAATTCTATGAATCTATGAATGTCTTTCTCTCAATAAATCAAAGGCAAGAGTGAATGTATTCATGTCTTCCCAATAGGCCAAGATTGAAGCAGTGAAGGGACTGCATAGTAAGTGTTGTTCATTTGAATGAAATTCCACTCAGTCAATATCTTCCAGGAGCACTAGATTTCTTTTTTTTTTTTTTTTTTGCAGGGCACTGGGGGTTAAGTGACTTGCCCAGGGTCACACAGCTAGTAAGTGTCACATGTCTGAAGCTGGATTTGAACTCAGGTACTCCTGAATCCAGGGCCGGTGCTTTATCCACCTCACTATCTAGCGGCCCTAGATTTCTTTTTAATAGGGTTGTCTTAATGGGTCAAGTTGTACCCATCTCTAAGATTCCATTGCATCATTGAGCACTTCTGCTATATAGCATTTCAAAGTTAAATAAACAACCCTACTTAATTTGGCATAAATAGAATCCCTCAATTAATTTTTTGAAAAGTGGGGTGGAATGGTGCTACCCAATTTTCTTTTTTGTAAAATAAATTTTACTAATGTCATCTTTGTCACTTCAATATCCAGTGTCCTTTTACCTCCCTCTTCTTAATGCTATGTCCACTTCATTCATACGTTTTCTTATTATTTACCATGAGATTTCAACACCTTTTGTTCTTCCAAATGCATTTTGTTATTATTTTATATATTTATGAAGAGTATCTCCAGGAAAGGATAATAGAAAAGGATGTCCAATTTAAAACAATGGCAAAGTGCATAAGGAATCAATTTACCAAAGCACCTTCAATACCTGAATAGATAAAACTACAAAATATTCCTTAAAGAAATAAAGCACAACTTAAGTAATCGGATGAATAATCTGTATTCATAGTTGGGTCATATCAATATAATAAAAGTGACAACACTACCAACATAAATTTATAATTTTAATGCTAGGCCAATCAAACTTCCAAAGAAACACTTAACAGACCTAGAAAAAAAGATTCATTTGATGCTACAAAATACCTAGAATACCAAGAGAAATAATGGAAAAAGTAGGAATAAAAAACAGCATTAAAGACTTTAAACTATATTATAAAGCAATAATATTATAGTTTCAGTATATATACATGTACACTTATATAGATACATACATTCCCCACCCCGGTCTCCTCTCCCCCTTAGGCCTGCACCCTTCAGTCTTCTCCCACCTCAGGCTGTCCTCTCCCTTAAACCCGTTTCTTCAGTCCCTTCTCCTGCTTTCCATCCATCATGCTCCCTTACCTCTAGTCCTCTGGATATACACATACATACATACATACATACATACATACATACATACATACATGTGTGTTATATACAGAAAGTATATATCTTCTATACCTATATTGAGTGTGTACATATGTGTGTACATATACACATACAAACACAAAAGTGCTTCTGTGTATATCTGCAAGTGAATATATAGGGGGGTGGGGCATATAAGTAAATACCTAATCAGTTTTTCTGGTAGTAAAGCACTAGAAACAAAGTAGATACCCATCAATAAGGGAAAAAGTAAAGAAATTGTGATATGGTATAAGATAAGATGAACTTAATGCATTCAGAGAAGTATGAGAAGAATTATATGAACTAATGCAAAATGAAGTGAGTAGAATTAAGAGGAAGACAGGGATATATGCATATATGCGTATATAGCTAGCTAGATAGATAGCTAGATAAATGAAAGAAAGAAAGAATTATTACAACAATATGAGTAGAAAGAGCAACAACAAAAGAATTCAAATTAGATGCTGTATAATTAAAATGAAAAAGTTGGATCCCAAAGATTGCATATGAAAGGTTCTTTCTTTCTTAGCAAAGGTGGCAGATTATGTGTCTAGAACACTGAGTATAGAAGATTAAAATGGATAGATATACACATTGAGTCTGTATCACTTCATGTGTGTCTTTCCAGGTATTTCTGAAATCATCTTGTCATTTCTTATAGCACAATAATATTCCATCATAATCATATACCACAATTTGTCCACTCATTCCCCAATCAATGGGTATCCCCTCACTTTCCAATTCTTAGCCACCAAAAAAATATGCTATAACTATATTTGAACAAACATTTTTATACAAATTAACTCTGCTACACAAGAGTTGATGGGAACCTGAACTGGGGTGGTGATTACATGAGACGAGAGGAAGCATTTAAGATATTGTGACAGTAAAAACTATTTCAGTATTATTAATATCAATGTCCCTTTCCAAGAAATATGTTTTATTCTCTACTTTTTCCTTATTCCTATTTTATTCTAGAATTCTGTAAATTATCTTTTCCTCTTTTTAAAAACTCTCTTTGGGATACAGATCTAGTAGTGATATTCCTGGATTAATGGGTTTGATAGCCCCTTGGGCATAGTTCCAGATTCGTTGAATCAATTCACAACTCGACCTATAATACATTACCATCCCTGTTTTACCACATTCTATAAAACATTTACCATTTTTCCTTTTCTGTCATATTAGCCATTTTAAAGGGTGTAAGGTGGTACCTCAGAGTTGTTTTAATTTTCATTTCTCTAATCGATCATGACTTGGAAATTATTTTTTTCATGTGACTAAGGGTAGCTTTGATTTCTTTGTCTGAAAACTACCCTTTCATATCTTTTGACCATTTACCAATTGGAAAATGACTTGTATTTTTATAAATTTGACGCAGTTCTCTATATATTTGAGAAATTAGGCCTTTATCAGATATACTTGCTGTAAAAATATTTTACCCAGTTTTCTGCTTTCTTCTCATTTTGATTACATTAGTTTTGTTTGTGCAAAAACCTTATAATTTTATATATTCAAAATTATCCATTTTTCATTTCTCAATGCTCTCTATGTCTTATTTGGTCCTACATTCTTCTCTTATTCATATAAAATGTATGAGTTTATATTACTGTTTTATCTGATATTATGATTAAAACTCCTTTGTTAGAGTCAACTAAGCATAATTTATTTTGTTAAATCCTTTCATTTTCTCTCTTTCTATTTTAGTTATTTCTCATATGCAACAAATCTTTTGGTTTTTTAGCTCTTTATTCTTTATTTTATGGGAAATTTAATATATTTATATTTAGGGTTATGATCTTAAGTGTGTCCTTTTTCCACCAACTAGTCATCTGTCTATCTATTCATTTTAAAACAGTTCTTAGTTTCTGGAGTTTATTTTACTTACACTAGCCAGAACACATTTCTCTTTCCCCAACACTACTTCCATTCTTTTACCCTGTCAGATCCCAAGCTTCTTTAGTTTACATTCATTATTCTCTCATTCTGTATGTAATGATAACCTTCCTTTTTTCAGCTCATATAAGCCTAAGTATATAATATTCTCTGGCCTTTCACCTTATCTACTTTTTTTTTTTTTTTGGTGGGGCAATGGGGGTTAAGTGACTTGCCCAAGGTCACACAGCTAATAAGTGTCAAGTGTCTGAGGCCGGATTTGAACTCAGGTACTCCTGAATCCAGGGCCGGTGCTTTATCCACTGCGCCACCTAGCCGCCCCACCTTATCTACTTTAATCAATCAATCAATAAGCACTTATTAAGAGATTATTTGTCAATCATCATGTTAAATTCTAGGGATACAAAGACAGGTAAAAAGAGTTCCTTCCCTCAAGGAAGGAAACATATAATGTTTACTCTATAATGACAGAAACATGTAAACATGTAAATGCTTATTATACAACATGTAAATAAATAGAATGGAAATAATGAGTATCATACAAAACATAGAGTGAATGGAAGGTACCCTTAGAGAGGGAATACTCTAGCACTTAGGGGGTGGAGAAGGGACAGGAAAAGTCTTCAAAAGGTTCAATTTAAGATTAAACTTGAAGGAAGTAAGAGATTCTAAGTAGTGGATATGAGAAGGAAGAGTATTCAAGGCACAGAAAACAATAAATTTAAAAGCAGAGAAATGGAGATAGACTATAGGACAAGAGGAACAACAATTAGACTGGATCATAGAGTAAAGAAGAATGAAGTGTTAAGATTGGGAAGGCATTAAGGAACCAGGGTGTGAATAGTTTTAAATGACAAACAGAAGACTTTATATTTGATCTTTGAAGTAATAGGGAATCACTAGAGTTTATTGAATTTATACATGGTGTGGAGGGGGGAGGTGGGATAATGGTAATAATATGATTAGATAGAGGAAAATCACTTTGGCTGCTGAGAATTG
The DNA here is from genome assembly GCF_019393635.1 of Dromiciops gliroides. Lineage (NCBI taxonomy): Eukaryota > Metazoa > Chordata > Mammalia > Microbiotheria > Microbiotheriidae > Dromiciops > Dromiciops gliroides. Next base: position 539,060,123 of record NC_057861.1, on the reverse strand, counting down.
GATTGAGGTGGGTGAGTTAAATTAGAAGATGATTGAAAGAATCTAGGCAAGAGTTCAGGAGAGCCTGAACTGGGGTAGTGATTGTATAAGTAGAGAGGAGGTGTTTAAGAAAGATGTGACAATAGAACCAATATTTCAGAATTATTAATGTCAATTCCCCTTTCCAAGAAGTATTAGTTTTATTCCCTGTTTTTTCTTATTTGTATTTTATTCTAGAATTCTGTAAAAAAAAATAAAACAGTTTACAAAACTAAACTCTTACTGGAGGCATCACAAGTGGCAAGGTCTTCTGTAACCCTAATCCAAAGGACAAAATCCTATTCTTTGGTTTTTCCCTCTTTGCTTATCTAGTTGATTTCATGACAACCTCTCTTTGAACCTATGGCCCTCTTTTCCTCTCTCACCAAAATGTGTCTTCCCAGCAATTCAATACCTTCATCCCTCAGTGAGTGTTAGTACTAAGTCATAGGACCATTTCTTGTAGAATTGGATTTCCTGAAATGTCCAAACACCACCAGCAAAGTATCTGACTCATTACTAGCACTATGAATTTGCTTCATTTTTTACAAGTTCTTTCCCTTTTTTACCAATGATTCTCAACTTCCACTCCTCTTTCTATGACCTGTCCTTAGTGTTCTCTCTTTATTCTTCCATCACACCAAAGGTGTGTCCCATCTGTCCTTTGGAGTTTACACTCATAGCCATTCCATCCTTCATCTGAGAGATATGCCTTTGTCTTATTCACCACTCACAACATTGTTTTACTAATGAGAGAATGAGATTTTTCCTCTGAAATATTATTGCACTTCAACTTCCTCTCCTGTTTTTTCTCACTGGTCCTCTATTTTCTTCCCTATAAAATGAGGAGGATATACTAGGTACCCTCAAAGGTGCTTTCTAACTGTTAAGGGTTAAAATTCTAGCTAGTCTGTCTAAAATATCTAATGAGTGGTCGCCAATAAATTATAAGCTTTAGCAAGAGTTAGGTTTTTAAGCATTTATTAAGGAGAATAAGAATTTGGTAAAGAGAGAGAGAAAGGCCTAGATTCCTATCTATTAAAGGGAGAGCACATTTCTAGCTCCCTTCTCCGCCAGCGTCCTCAGGAAAAAGCCCCAGAGTCAGCGCCAGTCTCTTCCTTCCTCCTCCCACTAGTCCGCGTCACTTCCTCCCGCCAAAGAAAAGGCTCCTGGTCTTGCCCTCAAAGACCTTCGCTTCATGGGCAGAACTCTTCTACAGTAAGTATCCAGCAGGTGGCATCATTCCAATCGTTACATAACTCTACATTATTAATCACCTTGTCACAATTGCCACTTATACCCCTTAGTAGTATACAAGGTTGGACAAGTTGCAGGAATATGAGCCTGGAATTTCTTTTCAATAAAATAAGAATCCTTTTATTATCCTCTTAACAGAGTTTTTATAGGGACCAAATAATGTCTACAAAATTCCTATAGTAATTCATGCTAACATTACTATCCTCCCACTCTGAAGTCCTATTCCTATGGCTCAAAGGTTCATCAGATCATAGATATAAAATTGGAAGGGAACTGAAGGTTATCTAGATCAACCCCTCCTTTATACAGGTCAGGAAACTGAGACTCTGAGTGTTCTGATCAAGGTCAAAAAGTCATTAAATGGTAGAGCATGATTTGCACCCTGGTCATTTGATTCCTTTCTTGCTCTATATTGCTCGTTTGTATTTCACTCCCCAGCACTTAGTATAGTGTTTGTCACAAAGGAAGCTTTTTCACTCATTCATTTATTCTTTCCACCATACTATGTTGTCTTTTATGATGAATGGGAGGTGCCCTTGCATGTTGAAAGTCTATGTTAGTCAAACCCATTGTTAGATTTTGTCTGTCTTTTCTCTGTGAATGTTGACCAGGCTAACCAAGTGTGAAGAGTCAGATCATCAAAAAACAACCAACAGGTAATAAAGTTTATCCTTTTTTTTCTTTTTCTTTTTTTCTTTTTTCACAACCTCAGTAACATCAATTACATTATTTCTTCGACCAAGACTTTGGAAAGCTTCCAACCTGGGGTGACAAAGGGATGAATATAACACACTGAATTTTTAGAGGACTTTAAGGATTACAAATAATTTTCCTTACTCTGGCATTGTAAAAAGAATAGTTGAACTGCTATTGGGCCCATCTACAGGGGAGAAAAATGAGTCTCAGAGAGCTTAAATGATTTGCCTTGCTAGTAAGTAACAGAGTCAAAAATGGAAATTCAAGTCTCCTGGCTCCAAGTTCAATACTCTTTACATTGCACTGTGTTGCCTTCCACAAACTACCATAGAGAGGAAATTATGGATCTTTGGAAGTATCAAAGTATCATTTTAACCATGCCTTTAGTGTAACTGAGGAAATGTTACCTGCAACACAGGTAAGAAATTAGATAGATAGATAGATATAGATGGATAGATCGATGTGATAGATAAATAGGTAGAAATGAGATGAGATATGTATCAATATAGAAATATACATATATAATATACATATATGGATATATAGAAGTATTATGCATATATGCATTGTATACATGTTGCAAGTATTTGTACATGTGTGTATGTGTACCTTCTCTTATTCAGGCTGAGGAATCTGGGACCAAACACATCTCTTTCTCCATAGGCAGATAGTTGAGCTGTATATTAACATACATATATAAATGCATTATGTATGTATATAAATATATATAATTCTTTTCTTGAGAATTGCAAATTCATAGTAAAATATATACACATATCAATTTTCCAGAGACACAAATTTGAGGTGACATACTAACTCATCACTTTCCAAGAGGCCTTGGAATTGTCATCAATATATTTACATATAGGCAACATTTGTTTCATAAACAGCCTTACATTATTAACAGTTGTTGGGTGAAATATTTCACGTTGTCTTAAGGTAAGAAAAACTCTACAGACAGCACCAATGACAGAATTTTCATAAAACGTGCAAAAATAAAGACTATTGCTTTGTTTGCAATGAGCTGTGCATACAGCTCATAACAAGTACTACAACAAGATCCCAAGCCAAGAAAAGTGTGATGACTTGCAAAAAATAGCTTGAGTGAGAGTTCTCTGCTGCAATTATGATTCAAAGTTAGATGTGTAGGGTGGTCTTTGTTCTTGTCATCCTAGGAAAAAGAAAGGTGATTATATTGGTTTCCTTCTCAAGGCCAACTTTATTTCTAGTTTAGGCTTAGAGGATTTGTATTACTTTTCTATATTGTTTGCCATTTTATATTCAATTCAAATCCATTCCACAAATGCTTATTCAAGCCCACTGTGTATAAAATACTGTGGCAGGTACTGAAAGATAGTATTAGATTACATAAAGATTAGATAATATTAGAGCAGAAAGATTAGATAAGAAAAGGTCCCTATTTTCATGATCTTTATGATCTAGAAGATAATAATTATGCCTAACATCTTTATAGAACTTTTATATTTTACATCCATTATTTCATCTGAACCTCACAACAACCATTCAAATAGATTATAAGTACTTTTATTGTTTTACAAATGAGTAAAACCAAGGTACAGAGAGCCTCCTATAACTTCCCAATACCAAATGGTTAAGAGCAAGCACTGGGAATAAAAGCTAGGTTTTTCTGAATCTTTTTTTTTTTTTTTTTTGTGAAGCAATTGGGGTTAAGTGACTTGCCCAGACTCACACAGCTAGTAACTGTTAAGTGTCTGAAGCCGGATTTGAACTCAAGTCTTCCTGAATCCAGGGCCGGTACTCTTTCCACTGCGCCACCTAGCTACCCTGGTTTTTCTGAATCTTAATCCATTTTTATTTTCTGCATATGAGCTGTTACTCATAATTATTTGCATGTGGTTTAGATTCATTTTTACTAGATTGGAATCTCCTTGAAAGCAAAGGCACAAATTTACAGTAAGAAGTATAATAGGTATTAGATGTAATGAGGGAGATTCCACAACACACTCACAAAAACTATCATAAGAAAAAGCAATAACTGGTACGTGAATAATTTATAACAGTGAACCAAAACCAATGCCACACATTATTGTGCTGGTATTGTATTTTTTTAACTCTACTAAAATTCTATTCTGATATCCACTCATGATGTGAAGATGACCCTAGTGTCTGGGAGGGCTATGCTGTTGTATTTGTTTGTCCTTCATACTAGAAGAAGACCAGTGACATCGTGATGTTGGGGTCAAGGCAAAATGTGTTTGACTGCGGCTGATCAATCCAACACTAGTTTGTAAAGCTTTAATAGGTATGAATAGTCTGCTTGGACATTTGGGATGGAGATGTCTCTAGATTTGTTCATCTCATTTTTCCCTTGAGCCAATACCATCTTCTTGAATAGGGGCATATCATACTGGGCATTTCTATACTGGTGTCTCTCATGTTTCACAATCCACACTAAAGTTCTTCAGAATTACCTTGAAAATATCCTTGTGCCACTTCTGCACTCCATGTGAGTGCTTGGCTTGTATGAATTCTCTATAAAATAGTCTTTTAGGTAAACATACTTGGCATTTGGGCTATGTGGGCCAGTCCATTGGAGTTGCATTCTCTACAGTAGAGTTTGAATGTTTGGCAGTTCAGCTTGAGAGAGGGCCTCAGAGTCCAATACCTTATCTTTCCAGGTAATCTTGAGAATCTTCTTAAGACAATTCAAATGGAAACAGTTCAATTTTCTGGCATGGTGCTGGTAGACTGTCCAGGTTTCATAGGCATACAGCAATGAGTTCAGCACAATGACTGTGTAAACCTTCAATCTGACAGGCAGCCTAATACCTCTTCTCTCTCACACTTTCTTTTAGAGCCTCCCAAATGCTGAACTAGCTCTGTCAATGCATGCATCAACCTCATCATCTATGCAGACATCTCTAGAAAGTATAATGCCAAAGTAAGTAAGGATTCACAATCTTTCCATCTGCTATAACCAATGGTTCTATATGTAGTGGTGCTGGTGGAGAACCTCTGTTTTCTTGGTATTGATTTTTCAGTCCAAAATTAATACAAGCAGCAGAAAATTGATCCATATTCTGCTGCATCTCAGCCTCAGAAGCTGTGTGAGGAGATCTGAAAAAAGCTTCCAGGGTACAATGACACACTGTATATCTCTTCTCAGGATAAGCCTAGTTAAGCTCAGAGTCACTAGTCTGTCTGCAGGGAGATGAATGTTTTCAACTATAGCAAATCTCCAAGACCATTCACTAAATCATGAAGCTTTCATATTATTAAGTGTGATACCTCTCAAGTTGGTCTAGTGGAAAGCAAATACCCTTTGCCCCAGTGATTATTACTATATACCTTAAGGGGATCAGAGAAAGAAAAGGAATCATGGGTACAAAATATTGAAAACTGTTCTTTTGGGGATAGCAAGGAACTAGAAATTAAGGGAATGCCAACCTATTAAGAAATGGCTAAACAAATTAAGGCATATGAATATAATGCAATGGTAGGTACTATGCCATAAGAAATGATGGAAAGGCTAGCTTAAAAGTAAACTGTGCAAGTTTTTATGAACTCAATCAGAGTGAAATGAACAGAACTAGAACAATTTATACAAGGACAATATTATGAATAAAAACAGTTTTAAAAGCCTAGAACTCTGAATGATGTAATGATAAATCTCAAATCTTGAGATCTGAAGGCAAAACAAACTCCTCTATTCCTGCCACATAGATGATAGGCTTAACATGCAGAATGAGATACACATTTCTGGACATGGCCAATATGTTAATTTGCTTTGTAAAATTATGGACATTTGTTAAGAGAGTTTTTATTTTGTTTAATGGAGGGAGGTGCGAGGAAGACTATATAGATAAGTATAATATGCACATATACATAGCATATGTATATATACACACATGTGGGTGGCATATATAAGTATATATATGTATGTATACATATATGTGTGTATACATATATATGTGTGTGTGTATGTATGTATACATATATATATGCCAGATATGGATGGATGTAAGAACAGTCTTCAAAAAACATGGGAAGAGTTATATTAATTGATATAAAGTGAAATGAGCAGATCCAGAACAATATACATAGTAACAGCAATGTAAAGATAATCAACTGTGAAAGACTTAGTAACTTTGATCTATACAATGATCCATCATAACCCCAAAACAAAATAACTCTTCCTATAAATTCTGTCCAGATAATTGATGTACTCAGAGTACAGACTGAAGCATATTTTCCCTTTTATTTTTCTTATTGTTTCTCCCTCCATCAGAACATGGCTAATACAGAAATATGTTTTGCATAACTTTATATGTATAATGGATATTGTATTTGTTTGCCTTTTCAATGGGTGGATGAGGGGTGGAGAGAAGGGGAGAATTTGGAACAAATTTTTTTTTTTAAAGAACACCCAGTCTGAAGTTTGAGGATCTGCGTCCAAATAGACACTTACTACCTATATTACCTTGGGCGAATTATTTAACTTTCTGGAACCCAATTTCCTCAACTATAACATGAAGGGTTTGGACCAGAGTCTCTCTGACGACTATCTCTAGACCAGTGATTATAAGTCATAGACTTTCAAAATATTCAGGTATTGTATTGTTTCAGGCACCTTCCAGAGCTGGAACAAAGAACTGGAAGAAGCATGTTAAAGTCGGGCATTAGCAAGAACTGTCTAAATGTCGTTTAGTTTACATTGAAGATAACAGTGAAAATTACCTTGCATTTATTTATCCTTGAGAAATAAATGCCTGAAGATTGAGATCAGAGGTAGAACCCATAAGAAAAAACGAAGACTCCAAAAATTCCATGCCCCCCCCAAAAAAAACTGACCTTAAAGACCAGTACCACCCACGCATAAAAAGAAAATCAGGTGAAAGAGAGTCCTGCCAACCCAGGACAAGAATAATACCAAAAATATGAAGGAAGAATAAAATGATAATGATGATTATCATATCTAGCATTTATTTAGTACTTTAAGGTTTATTATGTGTTAGGTCATTTAATCTTCACAACAACCCTAAAAATTATCCCCATTTTACAGATTAGGAAACTGAAGCTGAAAAAAATTAAGTGACGTGTTCAGGGTTACACAGCTGGAAAGTGTCTGAGGCTGATTTTGAACATAGGTTTTCTAACTCTACATCCAATATTCCATGCACTATGTCACTCTTCCCCAACAATTTTTAAAGTGGTGGAAAGAATGGAAGGGATTTCACTAGACATAAGCTACTCTTATTAAAAATTTTTGTCTAAAATGATTCAGCAAAATGGAATTATGTGTGAGAAAAGATGAGACCATCTTCTCATTCCATTCCCCTCCAGCCATCTCCTACTCTACTGCACAAAAGTTATTTAGAATTTTTATAGAACCTTTCCCATCTCTGTGACATCCCTGCTTACTACTTCTTCCCGGTACCCACTTCCCCTAGGACTCTCTCACTTAAAAGAGCTCATTCTAATAGATTCTTTGTAGCAATGTGTAAGGGCAAGCAAGAATTAATATCTGTGTATGTCTTTGTGTTTGTCTATGTTTGTACAAGTATGCTAGAATAATGAAGCCTTTTTTCGTTAATAGAATCTGTCACTTAGAAATTGGATCATATTTCCCATGTACAATTGATATCATTTTGCTTGCTTTCTCAGTGAATGATGGAGGGAAGAGGTAAGGAGAGAATTTGAAACTCAATTTTTAAAAAATGTTAAATAAATAATAGTTTTCTAAAACAAAAAAAATTATCTTATTTGTTTATTAGATGAAGGGAATGGAAAAGATGGCCTCTAAAACATTTATATGATCTATTAACATAGCTAAAGTAAGGGGTCACTTATGATGATTTGACAGTATCATTCTCAAATACTTCATGATCCTCCCATGTTCCTCAACCACTAAACCCTTAATACTTGGAACCAGAGCTAGAAAGAATCTGATAAATAGTGTAGTCAATCTGCTTATTTTTTACAAATGATGAAAGTGAGGCTCAAAGAGATTTTTGTTTTGTTTTGTTTTGTTTTGCAGGGCAATGAAGGTTAAGTGACTTGCCCAAGGTCACACAGCTGGTAAGTGTCAAATGTCTGAGGTCAAATTTGAACTCAGGTCCTCCTGAATCCAGGGCTGGTGCTTTATCCACTGCATCACCTAGCTGCCCTCAAAGAGATAAATTGATTGGGATTACAAAAGACTTTACATACATTAACTCAATTCAATCAAATGTGTTGAGTACTTCCTGTGTACAAAGCTTTATCTAATTTTAAGATATACTGTTGGGGGCTGCTAGGTGGCACAGTGGACAAAGCACTGGCCCTGGATTCAGGAGGGCCTGAGGTCACATCCAGCCTTAGACCCTTGACACTATCTGTGTGACCCTGGGCAAGTCACTTAACCCTTATTGTCCCACCCCCACAAAATATATATACTTTTATTTATTTCATTAAATTTCATTGTAATTACATGTAAAATTTAAAATTCTTTATTTTTTAATTTTGAGTTCTAAATAGCATTATCTAATTTGAGCTTCACAACAAACTCACCATGACATTGGGAGTATATTTTTATTCTTCTTCCTATTTTTACAGAAGAGAAAGCAGTTGACTAAGCTTCACAAGCATGCTCAGTCTTGCAGTTAGTAAGTGGCAGATAGGGCAGCAAGATAGATGGTACAGTGGATAAAGCACCAACCCTTGAGTCAGGAGGATCTGAGTTCAAATCTGACCTCAGATGCTTTTTACTAGCTGTGTGACCCTGGGTAACTCATTTAATTCCAATTGTCTCAAAAAAAAAGGAGCAGACACTGGGATTTTATGATAAAATGAAAAACTACTAAATCTGGTACTGTACAATCTGGGTTCCAAATTTGATTCTGCTATTTACTGTGTGAACTTGAGCAAGTAACATAAATCTCACCAATTCAGTCTGCCTATCTTTGAAGTAGTTGGACTAAATTGTTTATTTTTTTAAATTTTGTTTGCAATCAACCAGCTTTTTTTCTCTACCCTCCCCCATGAAAAAAGAAAAGTAAAGCAATCCTTCTAACAAATTAAACAACTGATCATTGTTGTTGGTCCTTTGTTCATGAAAGGGACCATGATATCATGACTTGTAGTGAATTGGATTTAAGTGAGAAAGGGCTGCCTCACTCTCTCTTCCTGAGCCTTCTGGGTCCAGTGGCAAGGTATACATCAGGACAATTGGAGATGACCCCAGGTGTTTGAGGCAATCAGGGTTAAGTGACTTGCCCAGGATCACACAGCTAGAAAAGTGTTAAGTGTCTGAGGCTAGATTTAAATTTACCTCCTCCTGACTCCAGGGCCAGTGCTCTATCTGCTGTGCCACCCAGCTGCCCATCAAGAACTCTGATCAGAGGGCAACTAGGTGGCGCAGTGGACAGAGCACTGGCCCTGGATTCAGGAGCAGGAGGACCTAAGTTCAAATCTGGCATCAGACATAACACTTAATAGCTGTGTGACCCTGGGCAAGTCACTTAACCCTCATTGCCCTGCAAAAAAAAAAAAAAAAAAGAACTCTGATCAATGCAGTGACCAACCAAGGTTCCAACATTTTCTTATAAAGAAACAGTGCACCTATAAAGTTAAAACAAATCATTCAAAGTATCAACCTTTAATAGGTTTAAAATTAAATTTTCAGATATTATTGTTTCTTAAAGTGGGTCACACCTGCAATTCATAATGCTTTAAGCTATGTCTCTGCATTTCCCACTCTAAAAATTTATCATTTGTATTCAACTGGAAACCAAATTGATAATGTCATACTGAGATGCTTCCATAAACATTCATCTCTTTCAAAAATTTAACTGTATTACACCATCAGTAGCTGTCACGGTATTATTACCATTTAGCTAGTCCCCCTTTTTCCCCCCACCTTGGGTTATTTCAGAATTTATCAATACAAATTATTTTCTGAAATGAGCCCTTTATCTCACTAACAGGTATTTTCCATAATCCAAGGTGATGTCAGTCAAGGAGATCTTTCATAATTACATGCTCAAGAAGTTGGTGATGGTAAAAAAGGTAATCGGGAGTTAATGATCTAACTATCAGATGTGAAAAATCATTCTAATTACTTTGTACTGTAATTACAATCCTAAGTGACCCTCTTCAAAAACTTTACTTAAAAATTGCAGGAGTGAATACGGAGCCTCCAGCTCTTTGTGAGGTACAGGGGCTAGGTTAAACTAAACACTTCCATAAGACTCTTTCCATATGACAACAAGGTGATGTGGTGGATAGAGCACCAGACCTGGAGAGCTGAGTTCAAATCTGACTTCAGATACTTAGTAATTATGTGACCCTAAGCAAGCCACTTAACCTCTGTTTAGCTCAGTTTCTTCATCTATAAAATGGGGATAATAATAGTACCTATTTTCCAGGGTGTTGTAAAGATCAAATGAGATAATTTGCAAAGTGCTCATCACAATACCTGGCACATAGTATGAACTCTATAAATGTTATCTATTATTAAATGGTAAGGTGAGTTATTGGGCAAGAGAATACAAAGACACAATCTATTGTCACCAAGAAGTAATATTAACTCTTTCAAGAAAGAAGAGTATGTCTTAGTGGAATTGAAGTAGTTATAGGGTCACAGGATTATAGACTTAGAGGGTCATGGGGGAGTCATCTAATTTAATTCTCCTCTTCTATTCTCCCCTCCATTTAAAAAAATAATATTTTATTTTTCCCTAATTACATGTTAAAGCAACTTTTAACTTTTGTTTGTTCTTTTTTTCAGTTTTGAGCTCCAAATTCTATCCCTTCCTCTCTCCCTCCCTTCCCTCCCACCTCCCTGACATAGTAAGCAATCTGATATCGTTTATGCATATGCAATCATATAAAACATTTCCATATTGTTCACTTTGTACAAGAAGACTTGAACAAAAAAGAAGGAAGAAAAGAAGAAGGAAGGGAGGAAGGAAGGAAGGAAGGAGAGAGAAAGAAAGGAAGAAAGAAAGAAGGAAGGAAGGAAGAAAGGAAAAAGAAACAGAGAAAAATAGCATGCTTCGGTCTGTATTCACATAATATTAATTCTTTCTCTGGAGGCAGATTGCATTTTTCATCATGAGTCCTTTGGGATTGTCTTGCATCATTCCCCATCCGTTTTTAAAAGTCATTAGCATCTAGAAGAGGAAAACACCTTCCAGATCATCCTACCTCACTCCTCATTATTTAAATTAGGAAATTGAGACCCAGAAAAGGAAAGTGATGACCTGTCCTAGGCCACACAAGCTATTACTGGTAGATGCAGAATCTGAAACTAGTTCTCTAACCTCAAGTCCTATACTACTCCCATTATCCCACATTGCTTTTCAATTCACTACCTGGATTCCAAAGGAAATTTCAAATGTACCATTCTTGTACTCAGGAGTGTGCTGGCAAATGTATAACAACCAGCTCTTCCCTCCCAATATCTCCCCCTCTCCCCAAATGTATACACAATACGCTTTAAAATTTAATATGTATTAGTATCATTTTATCCATCACTTTCTTAAGCCTAGACCAGGGGTCAGCAAACATGGCCTGTGGGTCAAATATGACCTGAACTCTGTTTTTGTACAGCAAGTAAGCTAAGAATGTTTTGGAGGTTTTTGTTTGTTTTTGTGTTTGTTTATTTGTTTTACATTTTAAAGTAAGGTTTTATTTTAAAATATAAAAATAAATAAATAAATAAATTCTTAGCTCAGAGTACCAAACAAAAACAGACTGAAGGTTGTTTTTGTCTGCTTGAATATGTGGTTTGCCAACCCTCGCTCTAGGCCAGAGGTATGCAATTCAAATAGAAATGGATCTGGGCTAGTGGAAGATTGACTTAGAAAACCACATATTAACATTATCTACGTTATATTGTATTTTTATTTATTTTGTTTTTAAAAATGTCCCAATTACATTTAAACAGTTTAGGTTGCACTTGGAGTCAGGGTAGCATGGGAGCTGGGCCTATAAATTTGACACCTCTGACAATCAATAAAATTACAAATCAAATACTAATTTGTAGTGTTTGCCTATTTCTGAGGAAGAATGCTCACAATGAAAGCCTAACAATTAGGTTATATGAGGTGGTTTGAGTCGGCTTCTGCATACGCCTGCTTATGTTGTAGAATGAGCTTAAGCATTGAGTACCTACCATGTTTTCAGCACTATACCAGGAATATGCCAGTTGAGGAGGGACATAAAACTAACATGAATACAAGCCAGAGAATGACAAGAAATAATCCGTGAATCTAAACTGGAACCATGAGTAAATGTTATAGGAAAACAAAGAAAGGAGACATTGGACTCCATTCATCAAGGACACGGGCTAGTAACTAGTCCTGGAAGTGTGGGTCTGGGAAGATGAAAAGGAATGGTATTCCTGCAAAGAAAGCAACATCAAGGAATAGAGCCACATGTGAACTCAGCATGTACGTGGGATGTCCAACAGTAAATAAGTGTTCTTTGAATAAAGCCTATGAGTCAACAAACAATCAAAGAAGCAGAATCCAGAAATGACAGGCTCTTCAAATGGTGGCCTCTGTTATTGATGAATGCCTATAAGTGATATCCATCTACATCACATTGCTTACCTTTCTGGGCCTCAGTTTCCTCATCTGTAAAATGAATCAGTAAGGAAGATTTCAAAATTCTATCATTTTGGGGAGTCAACAAGTGACCCTGTGGAAAGGGCACAGTGGGGTTTTCAACAATGCTCACTCATGATAATATTAGTACTTATCAGTATTTTTACTCTTGAAACCAAAAGGTATTTACATATTTATGTGCCCATATGTATGTTCTGAATTAAAATTCAAATATTTTCCTAGCTACAGTAAGGTTGGTCCATCTGTGATTAAGCAGATGAAATCTGCCCCATTACAGAGAAAACTGTAATGGAGGTTTAGGTTAAGGTTTGTTTGTTTTTTTTAAGTTTAAAATATCATTGAAAGGATTAATCTCAATTTCTTTAATCCCAGGACTCTTTTAAAAATTATTATCATGAATTTTACTCTTGAAGTTTGGCACTGAGTTAATAGTGAGTGAAATGTCAATGATATCCCCTTATACATGAGACCAATAGGAAAATTTGATCCATTAAGAATTTTCCCTAAAGTCAACTTTTTAGACAAATGAAAAATTGCTAACTATTCAAAGATTGCTCCATGTGGATGACACACACACAGGAAATGCATGTGATCCACACCTACCCTGGAATAAAACATCATATTGAGAAAGAATTGGCAGGGCCCTGCTAAGATGTTCCACCAAAAACAAAAATGGGGGTCATACCCCGCCAACATGATGTCAGTGCAGAGAACGTCATTCTGTTTCCAAAGTATGTCCTACAGAATAGTTCCCACTGATGGACATGCCTTCCATTTGAATCAATTCATTCTCTGTATGTCCTGAGCCTCAAGAGACACAGGCAAATAAATCCCTGTGCTACAAAAAATATTGTTGAGAAATTATAAAGCTCTGCTGTGACATTATTGGGTGGAGGAAGAGAGGAAGGAGAATTTCTTGGTAGATAAACTTGCACACATTTGCTATTAGATCTTACCCTTTTAACATGTTCCTACTGTGAAAAGTCACTTGTAAGCAAAACTTGCAAGCAGGACTGGTTCCTTTTTCTTATCAAAGTTGAGCCCCCAAACAAGCTCCAGATGATTCCAGAAAACCCTCAGTGTAAGACTTCAGACACAGGATACCTGAGCTTGCTTTACCTGGAGTTTTAAGATAAAAGGAACAAAGTCCAAAGACTGAAAAGGGAAAAAAAATTCCCTCTTTGGGAAGGGCATTTTTTTACTAATGTTTGCACTGAATACATTAAATTTGGACAAAGTGTGTGGAACTGTGATGATAAAGTACGTCAGCTAATATTTTAAGCTCCTGTATATATGCCTGCAAACTAGAATTTTTTAATGAAAAAGGAAAAAATGACCTCTTTTTCTGTCCCAGAATTTTCACTGAAAACGCACTAAACCATAAAGGAGTTACTCAGACTAACTTTGAGGGTAAGTGTAAGGAATAGCCAATGTTGGAAGGGCTACAGGAAGAAAGATACATGAATACAGTGTTGGTGGGACTCTGAAATAGACCCCCTATCCTGGAAAATGATTTGGAATTATGGGAGAATAGATTGCTAAATTGTTCATATCCTTTGGCCCAGCAATCCTACTATATGAACATATTTACCAAGGAGGTCAAAGACAGAAAAGAAAGGTCATATGGATAGCAAAATATTCATATCAGCACTTTTGTGGTAGGAAAAAATGATAAAGTAGATGTCCACTGATTTGGAAATATCACAGCAAATGATGACATAGGAATGTAAAGAGTACATTGTAAGAAAGGACAGACTAAACCAGAGAAACATAAGAAAATAACTCTTTTTTTCTGATGTAGAATGCACTAAGTAGGATTAGGATAATGAAATACATAATAATTACAATCTTGTAAATGAAAGCAATATTGAAAACAACCAGATTAAAATTCATTTCAGTAATTAATCTTGGTTCCAGAGGAGAGATGATAAAATATATTCCCTTCCTTTTGGTAGAGAAGTGGAATATGTGTGTTGAGGGGGGAAGGAGGGGAGTACACAATGGTGCATACACTATTAGATGTGAGTGTTTCATCAGTTTTGCTTAACTGCCTGTTACAAGAAGACTTCAGTGTATGTGTAGGTGTGTGCATGTGTTGGAAGAGGTATATCAGGAAATAATCTACTGTAAAAAACAAAGAGCATCATCAAAACATGTTTTGTTTTGCTTTTTTTTAAGGTTTTTTTGGATGGTTTTCTGATAGAGGATGAAATGGCTGACTTTGGTTGGGATTTTGCAACCAACTAAATATTGAAAGGATCCACAGATTGATTATTCTTGCCTGAAGCTTCCCTCCTTCACAGGGCAAAGTAATCACTTCATCCAGGGAGTACCACTAATATAGGCACAGAAAGAGGAGATGAGAAAAGGGTGTGGTGAGATAAAGGAGGGCAAAGAAAGAAGTTGGAGGTAAAGATGAGGAAGTGGTGTGTGGGTGGTGGGGTATATGAATATATGCATATATTAATATATGTATATGTGGCTGGTGGAAATAGTTACTGTTGTTCAGTTGTGTCAGAATCTTTGTGATCCCATTTTTGGGCTTCCTTGGCAAAAGTACTGGAGTGGTTTGACATTTCCTTCTCCAGCTCATTTTACAGATGAGGAATAAGTGGTTCATTATTAATGGTGGCCTCAGTGGTCACTCAGTGACCTTTGTTTCAAATCAGACAATAAATATTTCTTGAGTTCCAACTATGTACTATATTCTTGTAAAATATCATACTCAGATTTGAAGTGGACATCTCAGGATATAATGGATAAAAAAAGGTACTAGAACTTGGAGTCAGAGCACAAGGGTTTGAGTCAACTTTCAGACATTTCCTTATAGGGTGATCAAGTCATTTTATCTCTCTGAGTCTCACTTTCTCATTCTATAAAATGGGATTAATAATATTTGCACCCACCAACCACCTCACAGGGCTACTGAGGAATAAATAAAAGATGATGATAAAGATAGATAAATAGACAGATGGATAGACAGGTTTTTTTCAACTTTAAAACTCCATGTATCTATCACTTGACACTTACTAGCTGTGTGACCCTGGACAAATCACTTAATCCTCATTGCCCTGCAAAAAACAAAAACAAAAACAAAAAACTCTATATAAATATGAGCTCTTGACTTTAAGACTAAAACAGGTCTATCACCTATTGCATGTGTCCTCCCAATCCCCCCAGCTGAAAATGATGATTCTCTCCTCAAATATCCCATGACTTCTTTGTATCTCTTTGGCCATATTATTCCATATGCCTTTATATAGGGTTGGAAGCCTCCAACATAATGTAAGTTCCTTGAGCACAGAGTCCATTATATTATTCTTTGTATCCCTACAAACTAGCCTTACATATGCTAATATTTTCTGAATCGAAATGAAGTATAAGACCTGAGTCTCCACCAAGGAATTTATAAAAGGGGTGGTAAGACAGAGCATATGCACACATTCAGCCAAAAAATTGAATAATCATAGCATCATACATAGAACTAGAAAGGACCTCAAAGGCTACCAAATACAATCCCCTCATTTTCAGGTAAAGAAACAAAGGCTTGGGAAGTTTAATTGCCTGAGATCACACAGGTAATGTCAGAGGCAAGATTTGAACCTAAGTACACTGACTTAAGAGCTCAATTAAATCACATACAAGTCAGTGCATGATGAATTTAAAAGGTAGTGAGTGCCATAGGAATTCAGAAGTAGGGAGATGGCACTGTGAACTAAAGGGACTAAGGGTGACTCCATAGCAGAAGGAAATCTTTCCTGCACCTTAAAGGCTGGTTACCACTCAGAGAAGCAGAAGGAAATGGAAAGAAGCATTTTGGTCTTTTCATGGGTCTTTGATTTCACTAACAGGGGCTTTTTCCTCTAATTGGGCAGATAACCAGTTATATACACAAACACCTTCACATCCTATTTGCCTTTTGTCTATATCTTCTCATAAATCCTCCAATAGGAGATTTACCCAACCTGCTAGAAGTTTCCTCTAAACCAGGGGTTCTTAACTTTTTTGTGTGTCATGAACCCCTTGGGCAATCTGACCAAGTCCAAGGGTCAATTCTCAGAAGAATGTTTTTAAATGCACAAGATGTTGTACATTGCATAACAAAAGAAATCAATTATATTGAAATACAGTTATCAAAATATTATTTAAAACAAGTTCATTGGGGCAGCTGGGTGGCATAGTAGATAAAGCACCAGCCCTGGATTCAGGAGGACCTGAATTTAAATCCAGCCTCAGACACTTGACACTTACTAGCTGTGTGACCCAGGGCAAGTCACTTAACCCTCTTTGCCCTGCAAAAACAAAACAAAACAAAAACAAAAACAAACAAAAAAGTTCATAGAGCCCCAGATTAAAAACCTCTTCTCTAGGTCCCTTGATATTGCCTAGATGCCAATGGAGCAGATGGCTCCCCATCAGTTACCCCTCTTTCATTTTTTTAGTTACCCCTCTTTCTTTATACCATGTTCTTTTACTTCTTTCTGATGACATCATTTACAAGGTTTCTCATGCGCAACACTTTATGGGCAAAATGTTCCAACCAATCATATGCTTCTCCACTGTTCTGTGTGTGGTTTTGAACTTTAATATTTTTTTAAGACTAGGGTATTCCATCACTTACAGGCATGCAGAATCACCAGGGGGAAAAAATTATAGTAAAAAAGTAGGTCTTTATTTCAGCAAGAAACTTGGTGTTGTTATAGACGAAAACCAAAACCAAATAAAGGACAATTCTCTAAAGGCAATCAGCCTATTCTCCTCTTGTTCAGTTCTGGGTCCATTTCATCAAAGTTGCTTGATATCTGTCCAAGACATAGCTGTCTTTATTAGTATGAAAAATGGATCGTCTTAAGTATTCGCATGCATCTAAATTCACACTACTTACAGTTATCATTATATAAAATCTAGTCATTGGTTCCAGCCCAATGAAAATACACAAGGTGAATTTGAGCAACATGATCATCTTCAGGGGGATTCATTCTCTGCATTAATCAGGACCTAGCTGTATCTCTACCACTGGATCAGTTGCATTAGTTGTCCATTCAACTGCATTTCCCAGTCTGAACTACGGGCATTCTTCATCTTTTTTTTTCTTGTAAAGAATTAATTGTTATTTGAGGTTTTTATGCCTCAGCACGCACTGGCCTTGGGCTCCGCAAACCGCATGGTGCTCCACCCACTGGTTGTAGCCTTGGCCAGGGCTCTGGCACCTCATGTCATCACCACTCAATGATGCCTAAATGGGCCTGGCAAAATTATAACAATTGGAAGCCTAGTGCGGGCAGTCATGTGACTGTCAGAGCGGCCATCCCATTGGCTGGGGCTGTATGGGGTGTTTCTAGGTTTGGGGAAAGAGAATTGGGCATTTGAGGTGGAAGCTGGAAAGCGACAGGCGTTCTGCTGCGTATTTTCAGCTGATTCCTGGGCGGTGGTATTTTTTCAGGTATTATAATTTCCCTTTCCCCATTTTATTTCCTTTCCCTTGATCCTACTGATCCTGTTTGTGTTTTGGGTTTTTTTTTTTTTAAGTTCGTTCTTGTTAAAATAAATCTTGTTCTGTTTTGAGGGAGGCTGCCAGTCTCCTTCCTTGCCCCAATATTGCGGGGAGCCGCTTAGCTAGCACTCCCCAATTAAAAATTGGTCCCCATATTCTTATATGAAGAGCTAAATTAAACTCTTGAATTCATATGTCTCTCATTTAGTGGAATGTGCAGTTTTCCATGTCTTGATAAAATCAGCACATTGTCATTAGCAAATAGGAGCATCTGGAGGACCTCAATCATCTCTAAGGAAAGCCTATTCCATTCAGGTCCAACGGATGAACACAGTGATGGTAAACAACTTTGGTGAGCATATGTCTCCCTGTTTGATGTCTTGTTTGATATTAATAATCAGAGTTAATGAACACAGTTGTTACATCTTTAAAGTAATCTTCCAAGATTTGTTAAGTGCATATGGAGACATGTTATAGGAGGAGAGACTTTAAGGTCACATTTTTTTCTACCTAATCAAAATGTGTTTTTATAATCACCCAACAATAGGATATTCCATTTACTACAAAGCTCAATCTTATATGACCTTAAAGAGGTGTGGTACTAGAAAGCATACTTTGGTAAGGTCTGCTAATTCCTTGCTTATATCTTCATTGGAGAAGCATCAGTATGGACAGATTAGCCTCACAAAGTCCTTGTTAAAATGCAAAAGTAGGTATATGGATCTATAGTGGTTGATATTTAGTCAAATCCCTCCCCCCACACCCACTTAATCTTCTTAAATAAAAAGATCTGATTTGCCCCTAAATCTTTGGAAACCTTCCATCTTTTAAATACATTGAAAATCTATTCCTTAATACTTTCAAAATTTTGTTGCTAGTAGCAAAAATTTCTTTTCTATGTCCTTGGTCAATTCCAGCTATTTTTTTTTCTACCTTTGTTTTCTTTTGGGCTGTTTCTATTTACATATTCAGCACTTTGGGGAGTTTTATATGTATGTCCAAATATGGTGACTCCATTATCATGGATAAAGCACTTACTCCTATTGTGTTGTTATTTTTTATCTTTTCTTTGTTCTTCCTGTTTCCTCCCCACTCCCCACCACCACCACCCCACCCCTGCAATGCAGTCTATGATCGAATAATACTGACCTACTTGTAATTCCTAGAACATGTCACTCATACATGCCTTCAACCTGCTCTGCATATATTCCATGCCCAAAACTCTAACCCCTATCCACCACCTGGCTACTTCAAGATTCAGCTGAAATCCTACCTACTACAGAGAGATTTTCCTTCTTCTTCCCCCATCCCCACTTCCAGCTGCCTTCCCTTCTCAAATTGCCTTCCAGTTACTCTGTATATATCTTGTATGTCATAAGTTATTAATGTCTTGTCTCTCCTATGAGAATGTAAGCTTCTTGAGGGCAGAGACTGCTTCTTTGCCTCTCTTTTATCTCTAGTGCTTAGTATATTACTTGATACTTAATAGATACTTGTTGACACAGTTTCATCCTTAAATGCCTTCAGGATTATTTGTCTCAGGTCTCTCAAAGGGGGCATTTCAGGTGAGGAATCACAGAATTTAAGAATTTGAAGGGAATTTTGCAGCCATTTCATCCAACCCATTATAAAATACCCTTCAAGTAATTCTCCCCAGAACCTCCATTTAAGGACATGTCCAGGCCAATTATCTCTTCGTTTTCCACTCAGCCACACTCCTCTGAACTTCTCCAGCCTCCACTTACTCCTCCTATTGGGTATCTTACTTTTCCATTGCCCAACATCTCCCCACACCCTTTTTAGCTTCCTTTTGTGCACTGTCATCACTATTTCATCGTAAGTACCTTGAGGATAGAGACTCTTTTTTTTATATATTTGTATTCCCTGCACTTAGCACAGTGCCTAGAACACGTTTATTGAGTGACATTCACTGAATGTCTTAAAGTAGAACATATGAGAAAAAGTTTGTGAGCAAAGAAAGGCCTGACCATGGGCAGATTTATAAGACAGATGTTTGCTTTTCCTTTATCTTTTTCTACCTTCTCTTTCAAACTCCTCTTGCCCATAGCACCAAGTACAACATGCTTGCTCTAGATGACTCAGTTTTCCCTCAGTGCTCTGGTTTGACTGCTATGTCACATGCCTCGGTCCCCTCTGCTTGCAACTCCTCATTTTAACTGTACCCAGAAATAATAATCTTAAAAACTCATGTTTCTATGGTACTTTAGGGTTTTCAAAATACTTTCTCCAGTATAATGCTGTCAAGTTGGTGGTACAAGTATTATTGTCCCCATTTTACAGATGAGGAAACTGAGTGTTTAAGTGATTTCTCCAATTGGCATAAGTCAGAACTCTGGTTTTTTCTGAATACAGGTCCAGTTTCTTTTCAGCTGGGAAAGGTATTCCAAAACATCAATGGTTGTGTCATCACATCAGTGTGGGTATTATCTCCAACAATGCTCCCTTGAAACTTACCCCTTGCCTACCCATCCTGTGTGAGTCTTGACCATGTCCTCCCATAAACTGACCATAAAGGGTACGCCCAAATTGTAAGTGGTCTTCCACAAATTTTCTCAACATTGCAAGTGTAACAGGCATCTGTCATACACCCAGACCACCTGAAATGGCATCTTTCCATGTGGAAAGACTGGCAGCTGCTTCCAGGAGACTGGAACATGCATGGACACTCTGTCTTGACCATTCTTCCCATCAAGGTTGTGAAGAACTTTTTTCCTGTGGTTATTAAGCTGGAACTGTTTACGTCTTCAAAATGACTCAGCACCAGCCTTAGCTTTTGTGGCATTAGCATTTGAGCAAGGGTGTGACTCCTCTACTCATACCATGTAGTAAGGGGAGAAAGGCCTTAAGTCTTCTTCTCTCCCTGAGACCAGGTGGCTCCCCAGAAATGAACCTGGCTCTTTGTCCTTTTTGTTCATTTGTCTCCATTCTAATGAAGAAAATAGAATCTCTGATCTGGCCCAGGAGCAATAACTGAAGGGATTTGGAAGTCCAGGAATCCAGGCTAGACATTTTAGCCAGCCCAGGAGTAATGCCTTGAGAAGCAAACATCCCAGACCTCCAACCTAGCAGAAGCCAATATTGATACTAGCTTTGGACTTGAACTTGGCAAGATCAATCATGAGCTAAATTGTGAACCTAATCCCCTCTTCCAATGCAGACCTAGATTTTGTTGTTGTTCAGTCATTTCAATCATGTCCAACTCTTTGTGACCCCTTTTGGGGTTTTCTTGGCAAAATTACTGGCATGGTTTTCCATTTTCTCCTCCAGCTCATTTTACAGATGAGGAAACTGAGGCAGAGTTAAGTGACTTGCCATGGGTCACACAGCTAGCAAGTGTCAGAGGCCAGATTTGAACTCAGGTCTTCCTGACTCCATCTACTGTGTCACCTCATATCCATTTACATGGATTGAGGGAGGGATTATGCCCCTTAGGTGTTGGGGAAAAGGTTCTGTGTTGAAAGGGAAAATGTGACAGACCTGGCCCTGATGTGTACTGTCCATCCATCCCTCTGCCATTTCTTGGTCTCCCCACATGAACAGCTCATCTGCTTTTGGTTCTGAATTCCTTTCTCCATATCTTTTATACCACCTCGTTTGTAGCATGCTGCCCCTCAGCTCATGCCCATTTGTACTTCTCCATAGCCCTTTACTATATCGTGTAATAAAATTAAATCTTTGGAGGAGATAACCCACAGGCTTATTCTTAGCTTCTTTCATTCACTCTCTATTCCTCTCCTTAGGAGCTAACTGTTTCGCCTTTCACAACAGAATGAGGGGCATCAGGGTGACTGTGTTATTTTGGAGACTTAACAACCTGCAAGCATTTGGTAGCACATTCTAATTATGGTGTTGGAGGCACTCCCAGAGCGATGTCATTTCACCACGGCCCTACTGTTTTCAATGACACCCAAGGAGCAGCTAAACCCAAAATGTGGATCCAGAAGCCACAGGACCCCTTTTACCCTGAACAAGTATCGGGAGGGAATATCATTTCATGGGTTAAAAGAAAGGTGATGAAAAAAATTTGCTTCGGTTGAGTGAGTTTCATATCAACATACTCAGCCATATGTTTATCTTTGTAGCTGGCCATGCAGTTCCATATGGTTTCTAGTACATTCTAGGATCATAACTGGAGGGGACCCCAAGAGGTCATCTACTCCAGCCCCCTGCCTTGTGGCAAATGAACAAATGCAGGACAAATTGTTAGGGGTTCTCTCCAAAACCTCCCTCACTTCCTTTTACTCCTGTGTTTGATTCCCTTTCAACCCTCCACCAGTCCAGAGTCTTAACTCTGTCAGATTTTAATTTTAACTGATTTCTTTTTTATTCCTTTCCTTCAAATACTACACAAATAGTTAGCATCCTCCTTTAAAAATATCTCCTTTTGTACACTTTGGGGATGTCACTTTGTGGGAAGGATATTGATAAACTGGAGAGTCTTCAAAAAAGGACAAACATGATCATAAAGGACCCGTGATGTTGCTATAAAAGGACTGGTTGTTGGAACCTGGAATATGGAGAGTGGAGAAGAGAAGATTGAAGGGGAAATAAAACAGTTCTCACTAAATATATGAAGACCCATCAAGGAGGAGAGGGATTAGATAGATTCTGCTTGGTCTCATAGAGCACAACTGTACACAAAGGGTGGGAGTTACAGAGGTGAATGTTAAGTCATTATGAAAGAAAATTTCCTATACAAACTGAACTTCCTTGGGAAGTCAACTAGAGGGGTCTTCAAACAAGCAAAGTTTGGGGGAAGGATGTTGTAAAGATAATTATCATTCAGATATAAATCAAACCAGATAGTCTCTGAGGTCCCACTTCAGAATTCAGTTAATTCACCTGAATGTTCACTGAAAATTTCAAATTCAGTGAAATCATCCCTTAACCCTCTAGCCTTGTAGTTGTTTACTCATATGTCTCTTTGTGACCCTGTGACCCATACTTTCCATGGGGTTTTCTTGGCAAAGATACTGGAGTGGCTTGCCATTTCTTTCTCCAGCAGATTAAAGCAAATAGAGGTTAAGTGACTTGCCCAGGACCACATAGCTGTTGTGTCTGAGGCCAGACAGATTTGAACTTCCTGATAACCAGGTCCAGCTCTCTATCCACTGAGCCACCTAGCTGCCTTCTATAGCTTAAGTAACCCTAATTCCTTTAATCCTAACTCTAATCATCTCTTCTAGCATATGCTTTCCATAACTTCCATGATTTTTCCAAATGCTACAGTAGATAGATTACTGGACCTGGAGTCAGGAAGACCTGAGTTCAAATCCAGCCTCAGACACATGCCAGACTCATTTTCCTCATCTGTAAAATGGGGATAATAATAGTACCTACCTCCCAGGATTGGTGTGAGAACAAAATAATATATGTAAAATGCTTTGCAAACCTTAAAGTACTATATACATGTTAGCTATGATTATTATTATTATTAATCATGTAAAATCCCTCAACTAAATTTGGACATGATCATTCTACTGTTAGTGTAGAACAAGTATAAGTTGTAGAAAAAATAATATGTTTGGAGACATCTAGGTGGCTCTGTAGATGGAGTGCTGGGTCTGGAGTCAGGAGGACCTGAGTTCAAATCCATCCTTAGACATTTACTAGTTGTATGACCCTGGGCAAATCACTTAACACTGTTTCACTCCGAAAAAAATTATATGTTGGGAAGAAAAGGAACAAATGCAAGACAAGGAGCCACATAGAATATCTGTTAAAAAATGAAAGGTTTAAAGGGAGGGAGGCCACTCACCTGGAAGCCAGTTTCCTCCTCCTCTTCCCCCTCCCCCCTCCTCCTTCTTCTCCTCCTCCTCCTGATACTGCTACTACTACCACCACCACTATTACTACTACTAATAATAATTATTATAACTAGGATGTATATACTACTTTAATATTTGCAAAGCATTTTACATATATTAACTCATTTTAGCCTCACAACAACCATAGTTACTATTATTATTCCCATATTACAAAAGAGGAAACTGAGGCAGAGATTAAAGTGACTTGCTCATGATCACATAGTAAGTATATAAAACAGGATTTGAACTCAGTTCTTTCTTACTACAAATCTAACACAACTGTCTTGGGACCATGGGAACTTTCTAGGGATAGTAGCTTCAGGGCATAGGGAACTATCTGCTCTGATTGTAAATTATTTATAAAATCTAACAAGCAACACCTAACTGTGCCTTCTTTTATTTATTCACCAATTTTGAGTTCAAAGGAACCTTAAAGGTAAAGAATCCCTTCATTTTACAGATGAAGAAAGTGAAAACTAGAGAAATAAAAATGACTTGGAGAGGGTCACACAGCTAGTGTCTGAAACAAGATTAAAACCTGAGTTCTTCTGATTCCAAGTACAACATTACATCTCCTTGATTGTACCATGTTTCCTCTCCATTTTATAAGGCATTATTTTTCTTTTAAAAATGTGTCTGTTACATATATGACCTATATCAAATTGTTTGCCTTCTCAGTGAGAGGGGGAAGGGGTAGGAGGGAGGAAGAGAATTTTGAAATCAAAATTTAAAAGGACAAATGTAAAAAATTGTTTTTACATATAATTGGAAAAAAAATATTAAAAGGTTTTTTTAACCTAGCTGCTAGGTTTCCCATGCAAAATCCCCAAAATAGCTGCAAATACTCCCACTAGCTTAGTGAGAACACCAAATGTTCTGTTCTTTTTTTTTTTTTTAAGGTCCATCAGGTAAGCAAGCAAGAGTATGTGTGTGTCTATGTGTTTGGAAAGGGAATTTTGCAATGGCTTCGATTTTAAAATGCTTAAGGGACAGTTCGATGGTATAGAAGGATCAATGGATCTGGAGTCTGGCCATCTGGACTTGATTCTCAGTTGTGTTACTTGTGTAACTGTGGACAAGTCATTTCCTTTCCCTGGGCCTCATTTTCTTCATCTGTAAAATAAGAAGGTTTGGCCAGAAGACCTTGAGCAAAATGTTCCTCCCTGCTCATGGTCCTATGGTGCTGCAGGTTCCTGATATAACCCAAGAATGAGTCATGACAAGGAAAATGGGACACTTCCTGCTTCTATTTATTACTGCTTTCTTAGTGTTATTTCACAAGGGCAGTTGTAACTTGTGATATAAAATATGACAATCCCTAAGGCATTTATTTATTTGATGGTATATTTGGTACACTATTACTGAACTTGGTAATCTTCAATTTCCCCAGTTATTATCTAAACTTGAAATGGGAGAGAAAAGGGAAAGAGCATTTATTAAGCACCTACTGTGTGTATTCTAAGCATTATGCAGATATTATCTCATTTGATTCCCATAACAACCATGCAAAGTAGGTGCATTACTATCCTCATTTTGGAACTGAGTAAACTGAAGACAACAAAAATTAAGTGACTTGCCCAAGGTCACACAGTTAGTAAGTGTCTGGGGTCAAATTTGAACTGTCTTCCCAACTTTAGATCCTGAGCTCTATCCCCTGCATCTCCCAGCTGACTCTGCCTTCAGTTCTCAAGAAGTGGAGAGTGGCTATTTTATCCATATTTGCCTTTTTGACCCCTAGAAATAATGAAAGCTCAGAAAATCCAGGAGCTTTGTGCCTAATTAAAAAACAAAAATATATCAGGGGTACTCTAGCTATAATTGTCAATGCTAGTTAAAGTAGCCCTGGGCTATTCTACGATTAATTAGATGTTAAAATGGAGCCCCTTCAAGTATTTTTATCAGAGAAACAGTGAATTCACTACTTACATAGAAATATAAAAAGGACAAATAAGAAAATGCTCTTAGTGATCCATAAAATGAGCTGGTGCTATATGTGGACCACCCCTGCCTTCTGTCCTTCCCCCAGTAAAACATAAGACCCTTAAAGGCAAAGACTGTTTTTTGGGTTTTGTTTATTTTGTTGTTTTTTTATTGATTGATTTTGTATTCCATGGGCTTATCACAGTGCTTTACACATAGTAAGCATTTAATAAGTGTTTATAGTGTTGAATTGAATTATCATGACCAAAAAGATTATAGCATTACAGATTTGGAGCAAGAAGGACCCTTAGAGGCCCAAGGAAGTTAAGTGATTTCCCAGGATCACACAGCTAGGAAATGTCTGTGGCAGGATTCAAACCCAAGTCTTCCTGACTTCTGGTTCAGCCTTCCATCCTCTATCTATACCACACAGACACAATATAAGGACATCTGTCCAAAGAAACAGAAGATGACCTCTTTGGGAAAAGTTTCATAGCCTTTCCATTCCTCGGCCTCAGCTCTGAAAAACTGGGAAGAAAAAAAAAAGCGCAAGCCTCCCCCTTACCCTATCTCACAGGGCCTTTGACAGAATAAATGAGCTAATAGCCATGAAATGCTTAATGCTCCTGAGAGGAGGACCATCAAATAAATTATTTCTCCTGATCTTGTTCAGTGCCCTAAGATGATCTGTCCCGCCCAATGGAAGAGTAACACTCTGTCTAAGCAAGATGAATCTATAACAGGGGTTGATTTATGTTGTCAACAGTTCAGTCATAATTGTGGGTGGAGGTGGTGGGGAGAAGGGGTGTTAACAGGAAGGGGGAACTAGATAGCTCTTTTGAAACGCCACCCAGGCAGCCTTAACGTGGCATGTCACTAACAATATAAATACTTCTAGTTTTATGGCATACACCTGAATACAACCATGTAAATTTATTACATTTGGCTGCAGTGGGGAATTGGGAAGATAGATCTACAAAATCAAGCTGCTCTGAGTTACTATTTCAGAGTGCAGATTCTTTGAGTCAGCATTCTATCCAGCTGTACCCTTACAATTTACAGGGCCCAGGTGAGGCGTGCCCTGGATCAATTATTATAATTAGTAAAAATCAATCACTGTTTAATATTCTAAGAGGAGAAGGACATTCTGGATAAAGACTGTTGTGCTCTCTAGATGCCCTAATCTGGAATGAGAAGTGTATAACAGCATACAGATGCTTAGGCTATGGCTGCAGAAGGGAAATGGTTGCTAGTCTACCATTCTGGTAGCTTGTTAAAAACACTTGTTTACAAATGAACTAGAATTTTTGTGCCCAACATTCATCCGAGCTCTACTGGATTTACTACTTGTTGCCCTTGAGCAAGTCATAACCTCTCTGGGAGTCAGTTTTTTCAATTGTAAAATGAGGAGGTAGGAACCTTGAAGGTCCTTTTTAGTTTGAAGGCAGGGATCCAAAATGGTTCATTTTTAAGGTCCTGGAAGGGGGTGAAGTTAAGGATTACTGCATTTCTTCCCCAAGGATGGCCAAGTCCCCATGCCTCCCTAGTGGTCTTCCACTGGCCCCTAGTGTTGAATAGTTCAATTGCCCCCAGGCAACACCTCCTTCCCACCCCACCTAGGATTCCATCAGCTTGCTACCCCTCTTAGCAGGTTTCTTCCCCTCAACTCCAAAGAAAGCAGGGGTTTGAGCTCCCCTCTCAAAGAATAACTGCACCAACAATTGGAATGTCCTTCATATTGCCAATGTGTACC
Source organism: Dromiciops gliroides (assembly GCF_019393635.1). Lineage (NCBI taxonomy): Eukaryota > Metazoa > Chordata > Mammalia > Microbiotheria > Microbiotheriidae > Dromiciops > Dromiciops gliroides. The sequence continues at coordinate 539,032,565 of NC_057861.1, read as the reverse complement.
TCTTCCATCCCCACCCCCCAACACTTTTTTTTTAACATTGGTGAAAAGATTCCTACAGTAGCTCTGATCTAGACTTCCTATTGAGAATGGTTTTCCCAAGTACAACACCCTAACCTGCTGGGCTTGCCATTTCTCTGATGGGATAGAGAGAAAATGGCAGATTCCAAAATTATTGGAAATATCTCAGGGGTTGCTGAGAAACATCAGCTGGCTGGCAGTGAGAGACATCAGCTATCTAGACCCTGCTAGAGATAGGTGATGCTCCCTAGAATAATGATAATAATAGCTGATATTTGAAGATTTAAAGGCTTTCTCTACATTCCATCAGTTCCCAAGGTATAGTCTATGGTCCCCAAGAACCATTTTGGGGTCCATGAGGACAGACTACTTTCATAATATTTCATAATTTCATAACTATTGAGAGTAACCTAAGGGAATCACAGAAGGCTAGAGCTGAAATGAATCTTAGAAATCCTCTAATCCCATATTTTATAGCCAAGGAAATGAGAGATGAAGAAAGATGAGAAGATAAGATGAAGAGATGATGCTATGAAATGATTTGACTTGTGCAATGAACTATGGATGGAGCTTGGGATGGAAATCCTTCTTGCCTACCAGATCACTGCTCTTTTAGCCTTACCACCCTGCCTCACATGAAATGTAGCCATACCATTTCAGCCTTGGCCCAGGGTTATTGTCTCTACTACAAGCCACCTGGAGACTGTGCAACTCCAGGATTCAACCCTGTACTAGAACCTCAGGGAAATCTAAAATTCAGATTGACCTGAGGACCTCAATCAGGCTTCTCATGTCCTTGGTCTTTTCTGAAGATTGTGGCATAGTGCTAAAGAATTTCTAAATTGGAAAATCCTTCAGAAGGTAAGCTAGTCCAATTCATATGTAAAGAGGGGATCCAGGTGCCTCTCTGCAACAATGCTCACTAAGATTATAACTCAGCTATTGTTTGAAGACCTCCAGTCAAAAGGAATTCATTAGGGGCAGCTAGGTGGCACAGTGGATAGAGCACTGGCCCTGGAGTCAGGAGGGCCTGAGTTCAAATCCTGCCTCGGACACTTAACAATTACTAGATGTGTGACCCTGGGCAAGTCACTTAACACCCATCGCCTAAAAAAAAAGAAAGAAAGAAAAAGGAATTCATTATCTATTCTGCTTTTGACTCTTTTTTTGGGGGGGGGGTGAGCAGGGAGGCTGAAAACTAGGGAAGGAAATGGCAAACCACTTCAGAATCTTGGCCAAGAAAACCCCATGGACAGTGTTGACATGTTATGGGTTAATGGGGTCAAAAGGAATTGGATAAGGGGCAGCTAGGTGGCGCAGTGGATAGAGCACCGGCCCTGGAGTCAGGAGTACCTGAGTTAAAATCCGGCCTCAGACACTTAACACTTACTAGCTGTGTGACCCTGGGCAAGTCACTTAACCCCAATTGCCTCACTAAAAAAAAAAAAAAAAAAAAGAGTCAGATAAGACTAAACAACAAATGGGGTTGAAAGGGAGGATAGGGTTTTGTTTCATGGAGGTAGGGAACTCCCTGTAAGGAAACAACTAATAAGTATCTGAGGAAAGATTTAAATTTAACTTTTGCTGTATCCAAGTCTAATGCTCTATCCACTGTGAACGCTGAAACAGTTCATTTAAAAAAAAAAAAAAGATTTGGAAATCTTATTGGACTCATTCCATATGAGTAAACACTATGAAATTGTTGCTAAAGGGAGCAGCTAGGTGGCACCATAGTGGATAAAGTGACTGGCCTAGAATCAGGAAGACTCATCTTCATGAGTTTGAATCCAGACTCATACTCTTACCAGCTTTGTGACCTTGGGCAAGTCACTTAACCCTGTTTGCCTCAGTTTCTTTATATGTGAAATGAGGAGGGCAAGGAAATGGCAAACCACTCCAGTACCTTTACCATAAACACCCCAAAATGGAGCAATGAAGAGTCAGACAGGACTGAAATGGCTAAACAACAACAACCACCACAAAATTATTTCTAAAAAAAAGTTTTTAAATAAGTAATGCAATTTTTAGGATGTACTAATAAAGGAAAAGTATTTAGAAGAGGGAAGCAACACACCTGTCTTACCTTGACCTGATCAGACCACATTTGGACTACTGTCTTCAATTTGAGGCTGTTAGGTGGTACAATGGATAGAATGCTGGACCTGGAATTAGGAAGACCTGAGTTCAAATTTGGCTCAGACACTAAACAGGCAAATCATTTCACATCTGGCTGCCTCAGTTTCTTCAACTGTAAAATATAAAGTGATTCACATAGTGTTCTCTTCCATTCCTAGTACTCCCTTTTTCATGTTGTTGTTTTGTTTTTGTTTTTTCCCCAAAGATCCCTGACAGTGACCCAGAAACTACTTTGACCAGTACCTCTATCACCCTGAGGTATATTTTTATCCAGGTTTGGTGCTGTAAACTGATTGAAGGTTATGTGATCCCCTCTCTTGTCTTGAGTTTCAACTTACCTCCAGTGTTAACCACTTTCGTAATCTTTCCTTCTGTGTCAAAAAATCATTCCACTTGGTAAAGAAAATAGAAATAAAATAATAATTGAGATCTGTCTTCTCTCTCTCATCCAGCATTTAGTACAGTGCCTGACACATAGCAGGCACTTAATGTTTTTTGATTGATTGATAATTGATTCATTATCTTTTTTCAACTAGGACAGAAACTATTGTGCTTTTTTTTTTCCAACCCCAGCATTTATCAAAATGCCTGGCTCAGAGTAGGCCTTTAATAAATGCTCACTGACTGATCCCATGCAATAATTCTATTCCTTCCATTATCTTCCTTTTTCTATCAACACAGTGAAATTGTCCTTATGTTATCCTTACCATCATCAGCACCACTTGGTTGCTCATTATTAATTTGGACACTCTTCTGACATGACTGTGCCTTGCTTTTGAATTCATACTCAATTACCTACTCTTGCTTTCATTTGCTGCATCTCTTTAAAATAAAATCTGTTTGTTAATAAGTTCTCTCTTCATCCATAGTAATATTTTAGCCCCTCATCATCTTTATCTGAATAATAAAAAATAATGTAATAAATTCAATCCAATAAAGAATAATATAATAAATACAATACGGTAAAGAATAAAATCTTTATTGTGTTTGTATCATCAGGATTTTATTCTTGAGAACTTCCCATCACTCTTATGTCTTCCCCTTGTAAAAGTTTATGTCATGTAGATTCTTTCTATGCTATCTCTGAGCTTCACAAATCTAGGGAACCCTGTCCAGCTTCTTCTCTATCAAGAATTCTAAGATGGAGAGGTCAATTCTTCCCATTGTACAAAAAGTTTAATTGACTTGAATTCTACCATATTCATTGACAAGTCAAACCCCACCAACCTGATGACACAGATGATCATTACAATCTGCCTCAGTAGATTCTTTTGCCTCTTCATTTTACTTTTAAAGAATCTTTTTTGTGTGTGGGTCAATGAGGGTTAAGTGACTTGCCTGGGGTCACACAGCTAGTAAGTGTCAAGTGTCTGAGGCCACATTTGAACTCAGGTCCTCCTGAACACAAGGCTCTTGCTTTATCCACTGCACCACCTAGCTGCCCTCAGAACCTTTTTTTTTTTTCATCCTTCCAAGGAACATTTCTTTTTCCGTGATAACCTGGAGTGGACATCAATGTTTTTCTGACTTTCTCAAAGTCTTCTCTAATAGGAAAATCATCCTCAACGTAGAACTACTGCTTAGCAGACAGGAAGAGAAAAATAAAAAAGGCAAAGCAAATACTCTCTAGAGATCGCAGGAAAATTTATCCTTGACCTCCATACTTGCTGGAAGTAAAATTCTTAGTTCTCAGTAATTTTTGTTGATAGTTTCTGTGGCCAACAAATCGATCAACCTACATATATATTGCTACTGTTCACTACTCTGAGGACTTGATCACTGGGGACTCCCCAGCAAGAATTTATCCACATCAGGATTTTTTTTTTTTGCCTTTTTTTTCCTAAGTTTTCTCACCTTTTCTTAAAGGTCTGAAACTAGTTTATTCAACTACGGAAGCCTTAATACAAAGAGAAACTGCATCCGTTTAGAACATCACAGCAAGGAATGATCCAATTGACCAAATTCTCTGTGTAATGGACATCTTCCCAGTGATGTGCACCAGAGCAAACCTTGAACAAAACCAGAGCATGAAATTCTGTATGTATGAAGAAAGGTACCCCAAATTCCCCTCCCATCTGTGATGAACTTTGTCCCTTATTGCCTGCTGTGGTAATTTAAAGTAGAGTCACTCTTTTAGATTAGGAAATTGTTCCTAGAAGATTTCTATTAAAATGCAAGTGTGATGGCTGGGAGGAATAACACATTAGCCCCATTATCTGTTCTACATTAGCTTAGATTGGTTCAATCCTATTAGCCAACAAAGAGTAGGGTCCTAGCAGATGGGATTCAGGGCAGGTAAATTTTAATTGGTGAATAAAGTTAGACTGTGCTTCCTGAAGTGGATCTGTGTGGAAGATGACCTTAGGGGGAATCTGAGCATCCAAGGACTAACATGTGGCCACCAGCTGCCTGTGATAATCAATCAAGAAATCAACAGTTATTTAGTAAGTGCTTACTATGTGCTAGATATTGTGCTAGGTAATTGGGATACAAAGAAAGGCAGAAACCTGTGCCTGCCTGGGGGGCAGCTAGGTGGAGCAGTAGATAAAGCACCAGCCCTGGATTCAGAAGGACCAGAGTTCAAATCTGGTCTCAGACACTTGACATTTACTAGCTGTGTGACCCTGGGCAAGTCACTTAACCCTCATTGCCGCCCCACCCCCCCCCAAAAAAAAACAGTGCCTGAAGGAACTTACATTCTAATGAGGGATAAAACATGTAAATAATAAGGTTCATATAAGAGAGCTACAGAGTAGACAGAAGGAAACCTTGAAGAGAAAAGACATAGAAGGTAAAAAGACTGTGGTAGAGAGTAACATCTGTGTTGAGTCTCGAAAGAAGTCAGAAAAATAAAGAGGCCTATGTCAGGTAGTGTGATAGGGGAAGGCCAGGTAGGTGCCAAAAGAAGAGGTGAAAAAGTAATTAATCCAAGTTCTACCAACTTCCCAATTTTGTCTAAGGCTAGCCTTCCCAAGCACCTACATCTCTACAAGGGACTGATCCAGTGAGTCAATCCCCTAGAGGACTGAGTAATAGGGGAATTTTCAAAACCATCATTCCCAAAACCAGTTATATCCACCACAGATTTCTTTGGAATCAAAATGGTTCCTAGGTTACTCATTATCCACAGAGAAATTCCAAATAACCCCTGCATAAAAGAGGGAGAGCCAGGGACTCAGGCCAAAGCTCCCCATGGATGCTCAGTGTTTCTTTTGTCCAAAACATACCTAACAAGCCAGCTCAGTGAGTGTTGCTTCATTTTTCTAAGAGGATTTTAAAATAATGATAATTTGGTGACATAGTCAAACTACTAGGGAAGAGATAGGGGTAGGAAGAAAGAAAGTGAACATTTATTAACCCTCTCCTATGTGGCAGGCATTGTGCTAAATGCTTTATAAATATCTTATTTGAACCTAACAGTAACCCTTAGAGGTAGGTACTATTATTCCCATTCAGACAAATGAAACAGACAAAGGTATAGTGACTTGCCCAGAGTCACACAGCCACCAAGCATCTGGGCAGATTTGGAGTCAAATCTTCCCAACAACAGCCCCAGCCCACTATCCACTTCATTGCCCAACTGCCTCTGTTGGGGGAGGTTGAGAAGAAATAATTCTAATAAAGAATGACAGAAATTCAATAATAAACTCATACCTTTCCAGTTCTAAGAGTTCCCTGCTCCTCCCTGGAGAGATCACAATCCTAGGAGAGACTTTTTCAGTGCATCATTCTAAAGGTAAAGAGCCTTTAGAAACTGCCGAATGCTTCTGAATCTCCCCGGGGACAAGGCTACCCTGGGCTACACCATCAAGTGAGGCCTTATTGGTTAAAAACCAACACCCAGCTCCTAGACCCTAGCTCTCCGCAGGGCAAAGCAAGACTTTTCCTTCCACAGCTTCCTAAGGTTGCACCCATCTCACTGGCCTGCTAAAATTCATGGAGGACAGGATAATTACAGGATGGCCTAATGCTTTCACCCCACCCCAGTTCATTGGCACCCTGAAGAAATGTGGAATTTCCCCAGCAATGGCAACTTTTTCTCTATTTAATAGGGCCCACCGCTCAAAATTGTGAGGTCTGAGCACCATCCATTGTTTGCTAGGGAACTAAGCAAATTAGATTTGTGTTGAAAAGCCAAGGTCCCCACCGGCTACAAAACTGGGATGCAGATACAAAAGTTCTTCCCTTTCTGAGTCCTTTTTCTTCCTTTCTAATGCTCTCTTACACCCCTCCCCCAACCTACCCTATCCCACCTCCATTCCCACCCTGTTTCTTTAAGTTCTTTCAGAGAAAGCTAAACTAAGATCATTCACAAGAAACACCATCATTGAAAGTAATGATCACCAGAGTGAAAATGGGACTGATTGCCCTGAGAGGTCACATAACCCTAAAGGGTATGTGATTGGCCTATAGGGAGAGGGAAAGATGGTTGGTATTTCACTCCTCTCCTTCCTCCTAATTATAGACTTTTCTACAAAACAACTACACCACCTCTATGATCACTCAGCACCACCCCATAGTTCCCCCTCTTTACCATTAGTCTTCTATAGCTGCCCCAGATAGGGCCACTTTTTTGTTGTTTTGTTCAGTTGTTTTTCAGTTGTCTGACTCTTCAAAACCTCATTTGGGGTTTTATTGGAAAAGATATTGGAGGGGTTTGCCATTTCATTCTCTAATTCATTTTATAGATGAGGAACAGAGACAAATTGAGTTAAGTTACTTGTCCAGGGTCACACAGTAACTGTCTGAGAGCACATTTGAACTCAGAAGATGAGTCTTCCTGACTCTAGGCCTGCACTTTACCTACTGCACCACCTAGCTGCCAATGGACCTTTAGACCTTTAGACAGTTATAACCAGTGCTAGTTAATAACAACCAGCTCTTAAAAAAATGCACACACATAGACATACATGTACACATATATATTGTGGGACACATTTTTAAGTTTAATCTTTATTATCAGCATTTCTCCATCACTTTCTTAAGTCTAGACAATCAACAAAACAATAAATGAAGCTCTAATTTTTAGTCCAGGCTCACAAACCATTAAGAGCTGGTTCCAGCACACCATCAATGGGACCAAGGCCCTCTGAGAAGGGAAAATTCCCTATCCCCACATTTTCAGTGACCCCCTAAAGAATCTCCATGGCTACAGCTGGCAGCTTTCAGACCAGTCTCTGAGATCCTTGACAGCTGTAGGTGACTAAGAGCTCCCTTTAACTGTCAGTTTTAGGTCAGAAAGAATGAGTCACAGAGGATGAGCAAACATGGATGTGTTATGATAGGCATCACAGATATCATTACATTATCATTTTCTCTACACTTGCCTCTCTCTTGAACATCCCTATTATGGATGAGGGTAACATTATCCTTCCAGTAGCCCTAGCCCACAATATCCATCACACTTCATTGTCCCTCACACCACACATCTAGTCAATTTCCAACTCTTGCCATTTCTGCCTCCATGAAGTCTCTCCCATCTCTGTGGTTCACACAAACACTCTAGTTTAGACCCTAATTATCTCACATGGACTGCTTCAATTGCCTCCTAATTACTTGCCCTGCCCAAGTTTCTCTTCACTCCAATCTATTTTCCAATCAGTCATCAAAATAATTTTCTTAAAGCACAGGTTTAACCATATCACTCCCCTATTCAATAAACTTCAGTGGCTCCCTATTGACTATAAAATCAAGTACAATTTACTTCATTCTTTTTCATTTTTATTTTGTGTTTAATAATTGCTGGCATAAAGGATAGGGAAGAGAACAAGCAATTATTAAGCACTGGCCATTCACCAGGCACCATGATAAGTGCTTTTCAAGTATTATCTCATTTGATCCTTGCAACAACCGTAGAAGGAATGTGCTCTTATTATCCCCACTTTTTATAGTGTATGTATATAAGTTATAAATTTTACAGACTACTCTAGACCAGTGGTCTCCAAAGATTTTTGATGGCATATCCTTATTAGTTAAAAAAGTTGGGCATCTACCTGCAATATGTGTATATTTGCTTATAATTTATATGCATGCATACACATGTGCTACTGTGTGACTCACTTTATCCTACCCAAGACAAAAACAGAAAAAGGGGTGTTCATATTCAAAAGTCACTGTCCCAGAGTATAGATCTCACCTATTGATGTGTACTTAGAACAACCACAATGTGATCTAGGGGTAGAGAAATGGATATACCGGATAGGGGAAGGATTTTCCCAGTGGCATATGGGCACATGCTGCTGGGGTTCTTGGGTAGCAATGAAAATATAACTGCTCTTCAGGGGAGAAGGATTATTGGTAGTAGAAGGAAGGATGGGGGGAGCTATGTCTTGGGAGATATTGGGTAAAGCATAGATGGTTGTGTCACAAACAAGCCAAGTGACTGACTATTTCATGGAGGCTGGAATTTATCATCTTCTCACTCTCTGATGGGATATCCCAACCATGGAGTAAGGCTGGGGCCTCATTGGATCATGGCATGATCCCACAATGGAGGCCACTGGCCTTGGAGTCAGAAAAATAGATTCAGGTCTTGCCTCTGACAAAAACTAACTGTGTATATGTGCGATTCACATAATTTCTCAATATACTAAGAACAGAAAAATTTCCACATTGATGAAACCACAAATCTGAACAACAACAACACAACAAAAAGCAGCAACAAGCATTCAAAAATAGAAATACTATAAATATAAATAACACAATGCTGTTGCATTAGCATTCGTATTTTAACAAAGGACAAAGTCCCAACCTATGAGAATGAATCTCTAATGGTGGAGGTTCTGACACTAGCAAGTCAGAAGAGGTGTTTCCTGAGGGTAAAAGTGCTTTCCTAGGTCCCTTAAAATGCTAGAACAGAGATGCCTTTTTTTTTGGAAAGGCAATGAGGGTTAAGTGACTTGGCCAGGGTCACACAGCTAGTAAGTGTCAAGTGTCTGAGACTGCATTTGAACTCAGATCCTCCTGAATCCAGGGCCAGTGCTTTATCCACTGCACCACCTAGCTGCCCCCACAGAGATGACTTTCTATGGCTACAGATGACCTTGAGTGAACCAGGAAGGAACTTTCAAACAGAATTATTCCCCCAACAAGAAGTTCTTCCTATTCCAACTGCACAACCCAACTTTTCACACTGTCTATGGTCCTGGAAAGTCAGGAGGAAGACACAGGGGTTGGTTTTTTTTGTTTTTGTTTTCTTGGCTGAACAGCTAGCAAATGGTGGCTGTGACCCAGATGGCATTGAGAACAGCAAATTTACTTATCTATACTGTGACATATTCTCTTAGGCAAACCAGCATGAATTATAACTTAACTAGCCATAGTAACAACTGAATAATTATATTTTTAAAAGCTTTTTTTATCCTTCAACAAGGTATAACAGAGTACTACAGAGTTGTCAAAAGCAAGCACCAGATGAAAATGTAATTGGGAACTGCATAACAAAATAAATAAAAAATATATTGCAACAGTGGTTATTCTAAGTCAATATATAGCAATATTTGAGTTTGACACCACTGGGATTTGGAATCAGGAAAAGCTGTTAGAATCCTGCCTCAGACACTTAATTAGCTATGTGACTCTAGGCAAGTAACAACCTCTCTGGGCCTCAGATTCTTCATTGAATGAGGAAGTTGTACTTGATGACTTCTAAAGTCCCTTCCAACTCTAACTCTATGGTCCTATGATATGGATAATTGCTTCTTCAGTAAACTCACCTGGTCCCAATAGACAGTCTTTTTATAAGATTGGTTGGTGTGAGAATCTATCATTAGATTCTTGCCCAGAGCCAGAGCAGGTGAGCACAATCAATAAAACTTCCCCACAGACTCTTCTCCCTCTTCTCTCTCTCCTCCTTCAACCTTTTGCTGGGTCCCAAGACTAGAGCCATCTGTTCCCACCTACAGCCAATAAGGAAAAGGAATGAGGCACTGCTTCCTCCCAGGATCTCATAGCAACCTGGCTTCCCTCCATCTACAGGATTGTCCCATATTGATCAGTTTTCTTGCTTACCCAATTGGTTCTTAGAGCCTAAAAGAGGGAGTCTCCCATCTTTCAAGGACCCAGGCTACTTCCTGAAGCTGCCTACCTTTGCCTCACACTTCCTAAAGTTCACGTTCTACCTGTGGTTTGGATTAAGGTGTGATTCGCTGAACCTCATCTTTTCTAAGTCAGAAAGCAGAAATCTTCAGCTTCATGCTGATTTTATTTATTTTTAAAAGAGGAAATCTTTGAAATACACCACAACCTTTTTCTCATCAGGAGTAACTCTGTTGTTAAAAGTGCCTAGAAAAGACATTAGGTTTTTTAATTGCTGCTTCGATCTTTCCTCCAGCACATTAGAGTAGTTAGGCAAAATTCAGACAAAAATGTCCTAGAGCTATAAGAAATCCAGATGCTTTATGCATATGTTCTATTATCCATAAGGTTTTTTTGTTAATGATGAATATTGAAAACCACTTAACTATGCTAATGTTGGGGGGTTGGAGGAGAGAGCCAGCGTTCACTGAATCTATAGGGGCACATAAGAGATAATTGCATTTCATTAGAAAGTGAATGGAAAATGAAGACATATATCCTGAAATTTACTTGTTTCCAGTATATGGTATAGTGTATAGTGAATAAGGCATTAGGTTTGGAGTCAGGACCTTGTTTCAAATCTCACCTTAAGCATATTCTAGCTATGTGATCCTAGACAAGTCACTTAACCATCCTAAGCCTCAGTGTCCACATCTTTAAAATAGATATATTATTATCTCCTTCACAAGGATTATGAGTCTTCTAATTGGCTGCTAAGCTCGAAGAATTTTTGACTCAGAGGGTTGCAGTGGGAAATGAGAGCATCCTCTAATTGGCTGTTAAGCTGGAACCTGGTGTGTGCACAAAAGAGGCTACCTATCCCTCTCTTCTCTTGGTTCTTTTTTGCCCTCAAGCTTGGGGACTGCTTTGAGCTACATTCAGAGTCGCTGCCTTGTCTCCCACTCAGCTACCATGTGTCTGTGAGCACATGACTACCTCAGTCATTTCTGTGCTCATTCTTTCCTGACCTTAGGCAGATGAGAGTCCTAAAAAAAGAAATTCTTTCTTAGCAAGTAGCATTGCCAAAATTTTCTTGTCTACTGGCTGATAGTGGATGGGAAGGATGGTCGTGGGTCCTCAGATGCCATGCCACCACACGTATGACCCTTCAGGGTTACCCCTACAACACTGAGTAGTAACAAGGCTCTCTGTGGGGACCCCAAACCAAAAATAAAAAGGCAAGTTTGGGCAGTGGATTCAAAGGAGTTGCTACATATGCAATGACTATAGATATGTGAGCTATTGTTATTACTCAAAGTGACTAAAACATCTCCCTTTAGGGAGGCTTTTACTTATTATTTGACACTGTTAAAAACAGTGAGATTAAGATTACTTAATACTTCCTCCTGACCTCTTGGAGCTGTTTATTTTTCATTTAGGTGTAGGCTTTTGTTTTGAGAGTTGTTTTTTCCCTCCCAAACAAAAAAGGAATTCTTTTAGCTCACTTTATGTTAGTTACTAATGGGGCCAACGCAAATTGTCCCAGGGAATTGGATTTCCTTTTCTAGTTCTCCCAAGATGAATAGTCACAGTGTGGGTGTCTTGTAAGAGGATGGGGGGAAAAACCAGAGCAAGGAAAACAAAGCCATTTTGGAAGGCTTTTCACAATATCCTTCCAATAGTCATTTCTGTTTGACCTGGCAACACCCAAATTTCCTCACTTTGTAAGAGGCAGCCTTGCCTAGTGGTTAGCTCTTTGTGGACACTGTTCCTGGCATTTTTACTGAATCACCACCTGACTGGGAGCAAGTGGTTTCACCCCCTGGTGCCCTCATTCAGAGATATTTCCTAACTGGGACATAGGCTAGCATTGGGCACTGGCCTTAATCAGTTGTTAAAATTTCTACACGCATTCAAAAAATTAATATGCAGTGTGGTTCCTGAAAATGTAAGCAGGGCAATACATCATTCACAATACAAGTTCATTTGGGGGGAAATTAATAACTAGGACAGAATCCATTAAAGAACTGACAAGTACGAGGAGGGAGGGGGGAATCAGATTGGAAACTTATTTTAATATAATGATTGTTGTTCTTAGAGAACTAAACAGCATTGTGTGTTTTTAATTTGATGAGAGTGTCAGTGGGTGCCAAAATTTAAAGCCCTTTCATTTGTTTTGGTTTTGTTTTTGTTTTTGTTTTTTATCTCCCTTCATCTTAGCAGGCTCCCTACCAGAATCGCCAGTTTGCAATTATGACTAAAAAAAAAGAGGTGCTTTTATTTTGAAGCAAGCTCACTTACAACTGGGGCCTTGGAAAACATTGGCTGAATATAGTCTTGCTAGGAAAGGTGCTCTCCTCTCCCTAGAGGAGAAATAGAGAGTGTGTGATTGCCTCCCTTTTGGTTTGCCTAATTTATCCGTAACTCATTGGAGACCACACGGGAGTAGAAATTCAACTTGGGCCCAATATAAGTAAAGCTGGGACAAAACTATTTGATGGAAACTGGCTGACAGAGAAGAGGTGCTATATTGACTTAAGAAAGAAAAAAGGAATTGATAAACTGTCCCAGATGCCCAGGTGCAAAGGCCTTCAGAAAAGGGTTTTCAGCTACAGTATATACTGTAATGCTTGTTTCATCAGCTGCAGTGTTCAATAAGGAGACTAGACAATAAGTCAAGACTGGCAATTGGCAAACCCCTACCTCCTTTTAAGTTGGGAAGGGAATGAGCATGTATATAGTGCCTGCTATGAGGCAGTCACTATGCTAAGGGCTTGACAATTTAGTCAGTCAATAAACATTTATTAAGTGAACTATGGTATGCCCAGCACTGTGCTAAGTGCTGGGACTTCAAAAAGACGCAAGAGACAGTCACTGCCCTCAAGGAGTTTATAATCTAAAGGGAAAGACAACGTGAAAATAAATTTATACAAAGTGGTGACATGCAGGATTAATAGGAAATAATTAAAAGAGGGAAGGCACTGGAATACAACATCATTTGGTTATCATAATAACCCAGCAAGGTTGTTGCTGTTATTATCCTCATGTTGCAGTTGAGGAAACTGAGACAAGCAAAAGTTAAGTGATTTGTTCTGCGTCAGACGGCTGGTAAGCATCCGAAGTCCAATTTAAACTCAGATTTTCCCGACCCCATGCCTGATCCTCTATCCACTGCACCACTTAGCTGCCTCCGTTAGTTATGCAATGGAAAAGAGTTATGAATTTAGATCAAGGAGGAATCTTAGGAATCACCTATGTTACCTCCCTCATTTTACAATTGAGGAAATAAGAATCTAAAAGGTTGCCCAGAATGCACTCCTCTCAGTTCCACTTCATAGATTCTGTCTGTCTTCGTTCAAGATACAGCTCAAGCACCAATCTCTACAAGAAGACAGAAGGATGGAGAAAGGGCTACCTAGATTCAAATGCCCAGTTACTCTTACTTGGAGCAGCCCTTAAGGGCCCTTTAGAGCATGTCCAGGTTAGTTAATATGCAGGCTTCTGTGTCCACTACCTCACAGATGGGATAGCCTCCTTTGATTGGGCACCTGCATCTTTAAAACTGGTGAGATTTGAACCTCCCACTCTCTTTTTTTGGCTCCTCTTATCTGTTGCCAGAGGGTGAAGATCCCAGTTGACCAGCTGTGAGTACATCATGAGTTTAACCAGTAAGAAGCGATGGCTTTTCCTTGCCCTGTTCCCACCCTTTTACCTGGGCTCAGAGAAATGGGCCATGTGTATTTTTTGTGTCTGTTCTGTGTTGTTTTTCCTCCTCAGTTTTGGGTGCTGGGGGTGATCTCCAAAGAGAAAACAGAGAGATTGAGTCATGGGGACTTTGAACCTAGTGGGTGGGGTGGAAGAGCAAATTCTGGGAAGCCAGGGTACCTGGGACTCAGCCCCAAGGGTGATTTTGACTTAGAAACTCAACTGTGGTCTGTGGGAACTAAGCTAAGCCCTGAACCTAATCCTCTTCCCTTCCTTGAGAGACTGAGGTAATGGTGGGAGGAAAGGGGATCATGCCTCCTAGGTCCTGAGGGAGTAAGTTTATATATTTGTGATTATGCCTTTTGAAGTATTTCCTTATAAAAGCTGATCAGCTATCAGTAATTAAATTGAACTGGGTGCCACCTCCCTCTTTAAAACTGAATAATCATCATCAGTAGTGGGGCTAAAGCTATTTACAGAGTCCAGAAACTCCCAGCTCCCTTGAAGGTACCAGAGAACCCTGAGGAGGAAGGGTAAAATTGGCCTCCAGGCAGTTCCAGGGTAGTGAGTGATACACATATGTAAATTTCTTTCCAAACCTTAAAGTGTAATATAAATGTTTTTTTTTTATTATGATTCCCTCAACTGCTAGTCCCCTCCCCAAATACTGTGCACAAAGTAGTGCCTTAACTACTTGTATTTGCCTGTATTTATTCTCTTTACATTTATTCAATGTATATTTATACATGTCCTTGTTTTTTTCTCCATTAAAATGTAAATTTCTTGAAAGTAGGAATGATTTCATCCTCATCACTTGGTAGGTGCCTAATAAATGTCTGTTTATTGATTACTGAAGGTTAAAGAAGCAATAAGAAGATCTGGGATTTGAACCCAGGTCTTATGACTCCAAATTATTTCCTTTGAACCGCACTGACTCTTCTTTTTCTCCCTTATTGATGACCTTAACTTCAGATTCAACTCGACTTAAAGTACGAAATGGACTCGGATGATTTTTTAAAGAATCAATTGATAAGCATTTATTAAGTGCCTACTATGGGACAGACTCTGGTACAAACACAAAAATGAAACAGTACCTGCATACTAGACTTAACAAGGGAAAAAACAACTTACTTTTTCCCTTTTTGCCATTATATTGCTGTTTTTTGTTTTTGTAAAACAATCATCTCCTCTTAATCTTTGAACCTATTTCTACCACTGAACCTTCCCTAGTACAAAAAACCATTTTAATTAAAACCAACATACATGTCATTAGGCAGTGTATACCATATTCCATATCCATGATCCCCCACTTCTCTGCCAAGAAGAAAGAAGTGAGATTATTTATTGCAAATAGATCAGAAAACTTAATAACTTCCTATTGTTACTGTCTTCATTAGTGTAGCCATCACCTATATTGTCATGACTGTTTTCCTTCCTAAACCAAAGTAATATTCCATTGAATTCACATTCCACAATTGATAGGCATCCACATGGTTTCTACTTTTTTGCTCTCACAAAGAATTCTGCTTTGAATTTCTTGGTATCCATTATTTTTTGTCTATAATAGACCTTCTTAGGGTAAATGTCCAGTGGTGGGTATAGTACATTAAAGGGTTATAAAGCATTGAGTGATGTTTCTCTTATAATTCCAATTTCCTAGATTAATTAAAGCAGTCCACAGCTTCATTCTTGGTCTATGCCAATTCCTTCTATAGCTTGGTTGGTTGTTGTTGTTGTTGTTGTTTTTGGTGAGGCAATTGGGGTAAAGTGACTTGCCCAGGGTCACACAGCTAGTAAGTGACAAGTGTCTGCAGCTGAATTTGAACTCAGGTCCTCCTGAATCCAGGGCTGGTGCTTTATCCACTGCGCCACCTAGCTGCCCCTATACCTTGGATGTTAATCTTTTATCAGGGACATTTGATGCAGTTTTTTGTTTTGGTTCATTTTTTGCTGAATTGACAGTTTCCCTTTTCATCCATGCTGCAATGATCTTAAGCCTGCAAGAACAGCTCACATTTCTTTTACATTCTACATACATTATCTAATTTGATCTTCAAAACAACAAAGTGAGATAGATAGTGCAAATATTTTATACTCACTTTCTCAGGATCATACAGCTTAGTATAGGTAAGTTTGACTCTATTTTTTCTTTCATTCCAAGTCCAAACCTTTTCCAATTACAACAATGCTGACTCTTAGTTTTGGGATAGTGGGGAATAACTTCTAAAACTAAAGGACAGAAATCAGTTCTATTACGCTGCCTCAGATTAAAATAAATACAGTTTAATATAAAAACTCCTAATTGCTCAAACTAAAAGCTTCATCACCAATACTATGCAAGTCTATGTATGGAAACAAGTTAGAGACAAAAAACTGGAAGTAAAAACTTTGAAATTTAAAACTTGAGATATAAACGTGGTCTGATCCTTTTATTCTGAATCTATCAATGTGTAATAGGGAATATCTCATAACAGCAAATGTTTTGGCCCCATGGGAGAATAAGATAAAGGGTCCATCACTACTCCTTCAAAAAGGACATGTACAACCACAGACTTCTGATTGGTTACTACCTCCCCCTTCCTCACCATGAAATAGACTGATCATTGAACATCAAGAACTACCATTGAGTAGACTAAAAGGAGAAAAAACTTCTGTTCTTGCTCTCTTCTGAATGTGTGGCTTGGGATTTTTTTTAGAATCTCCCTTGGACTTTCTGCAAGGAAGGTGGGGCTCCCAAAAGCACCTATTCATTTATTTGTACCTGAGGCTGGACTTCAAGTCTCTAGCCACCTTTCTTCCTTTGTTTCTTTCTTTTAGCATAAGTGATCAAATAACAATCAGGAGAGATGGACTTTCAGGTTATGGTTCTCTCAGATAGTTTGGGAGATTGTGGGTTCCTCCATCAGAGCTTACTGGCAAAAGGAGGTTTCTAAAACCACATTCTTCTTGAAGATGAACGCAAGCCAGGGCTGACATGCTAGAAGAAAAGAACCTTGAAGGAGTTGTTCAGACAGATCAGAGTCATGG
Source organism: Dromiciops gliroides (assembly GCF_019393635.1). Taxonomy (NCBI): domain Eukaryota; kingdom Metazoa; phylum Chordata; class Mammalia; order Microbiotheria; family Microbiotheriidae; genus Dromiciops; species Dromiciops gliroides. The sequence goes on along the minus strand of NC_057861.1, from coordinate 539,015,663 downwards.
TAAAGTTGAAAAGGCTGTTCAGTAGCCCCACAAAATGGTTCATGTCTTGATGTTTTAAGTATCAACCTCCCAGGAGACTATGCTTAGAGCTACAGATTACAGCTTTATATTTTGTCTTTGTCATTGTCTGCCAATGACATTTTGAGTTTCAAGCATTTGTTTTGTGGTGGAAGAAATAAATAGTTGTCTTCTACTTGATAAAATTCATGTATTTAATTCATCCTTCTAAAAAAGAATTACAATGATTCTTTTTGAGGAAATCCTAGACATGAGCCATACCCAAACTTAAAGTATTTTTCTATGGACTCCAGGGTAGGAATGTAAGTAGCAAGAAAGAACTTTTTTTTTTAAGTTTAAAAAAATCTTCTGTTTTTGAGACCAGGCTTCCCTAGGACTAAATCTAGACCATAAGAGCCCAGAGGTGCAAGCCCTTCATGAAAAAGGGTGCCCCAATCTCCCTAGGTGAAAAGAATTTTCTATACATGTGTTACTGTCATATTATAGCTTAAGGTTTTTTATTTGTTTGTTTGGTTTTCGTTTTTTTGGTCTTTTTGCAGGGCAATGAGGGTTAAGTGACTTGCCCAGGGTCACACAGCTAGTAAGTATCAAGTGTCTGAGGCTGAATTTTAACTCAGGTCCTCCTGAATCCAGAGCTGGTGCTTTATCCACTGTACCACCTAGCTGTCCCCTATAGCTTAAAGTTTTCAAGTTCATTACTTAAGATTGTATTCCTTTAGACATTTTTTGGGACAAACTGCTTTTAGATAAATGATAGCACCTTGTATGAGGCCTTATGGCCCAAAAAACAAGACTTCCAGTAGATGTGAGTAAATGTGAGTTAGATGAGCATCTTTTTCCCTATTGTTATCCTTTTTCAACAACAAATCTCTTCATTAAAATAGTTTAAAATAACTATTGATAGATGGATAGATAGATGTATGTTTACATGGATATAGATATAGACTTTTTTCATCTGTCAAATGCTTCTCTCCATAACTGCCACAAATATTATATTTCCCTGTTAGACTAACTTTTTTTGTTTCCTTTTTTGTTTCTTTCTTGTCTTTCATGCTTTCAAAAGAAACAGAATTCAGTCATTTAATATATTTCCTTGCCAAGAAGTTAAGTCCTTGTGACTGGCTTTTTCTCATCAACCATCATTAACTCAGAAACTCAGTTCAGAAACCACCTGCTTCTGTTAAAGGACTCTTGTCCCTTTCTACAGAAAAAATCATTTGAAAAGCACGTTTTTCTGAATTAATTAAGATCTTTAAATAGAAGTATTATTTACTTCTTAAGAATCAATATCTCCTTTCTTAATTAAAAGGAACAACTGTATTTATTGTTCCCCTTTGGAAAAAATAGTAATATTATAGAAACAATATTTTATTGTATCTGCAACCACTGTGATATAATATCATAAAACTGATAGATGCTGTGACTTTGCACATAGTAGGAATTTATGGGGGGTTACTATTTTTACCTAGCACATAGTAGGCACTTAATAAATGCTTGCCCAATTAAGATTTAATTGACTTGGGGGGGCAGCTGGTGGCACAGTGGATAGAGCACCTGCCCTGGAGTCAGGAGGACCGGAGTTCAAATCCGACCTCAGACACTTAACACTTACCAGCTGTGTGGCTCTGGGAAAGTCACTTAACCCTCATTGCCCTGCAAAAAAAAAATTATGTACAAACCATAAACAGGGTAAATTGGAGATAGTTAATATAAAGTACTAGCATTAAGGAGAATTATTAGGAAAAACTTCTATGAGGTAGGATTTTAGCTGGGACATGAAGCCTCTGGAAATACTGAGATGAGTGAGGGCATTCCAAACATAAGGGAAAAACAGTGAGAATGTGTGGATTTGAGAGATGGAATATCTTATTCAAGGAATAGCAAGAAATCCAGTATCACTGGATTGCAAAGTATACTTGGTAGTATAAGGCATAACATCAAAGCTATTAGTCCAACAAAAGTAGGGTATTCAAAATTCTCACACATATAGACACAGTAATACCACAGCGATCTGGAACATAACTAAGAATTGGAAAATAAGCTAAAAAGGTCCCTGAGCTGTCAAAATAGCTGTCACAAAGCCTTCAATTCCTCGCTGAAAACCTATTTACTTTTATTGTAAACAGAAATCCAATAAATTGAGTTTGAAGCATACCATTTTGCTCCTTAGTCAGTGTATTGTTTTCTTATATTATTGGATTTTTTTTTTTAGTAATAGAAGTTGTGAATGCTTTGAATAAAGTACATAAATATGTAATTGGCCTACATTTGGAGGGGTCACTGTTTTTCTCATCTTTTGGTAATATGCAATGCCTGCTGGCAAAAAAAAAAAAAAAAAAAAAAAAAGATGGGATCCGGCTAATATCAAAGAAGAAGCCGGTAAACTGCTTTGCTAGCAATTCATGAATCACAATGAAATTTCTGAGTCAATAATTATGAATCTCATCTTGGTCCTACAAAGAACTATGTTTCAGGCAAGTCCGTTGAAGTTGTTCTTTATATTATTATTATGCATCTTTTCATTTTTCATATTTAATCCAACTTTCATTCTTGTATTGGCCTTCTTGTAGTGATGTTGGTGACCCGTAATTTTGCCTATCTTCCTTCTTATTAAGGTATTCTCTCCCTCTGCTGAGTTATTTACTTCTCAAAATTCTATGGTATAGTTTTTCAGCCATATTAAGTTGTTTATTTTGTTCTTCCGGCTGTTTTGATACCTAATATCTTGCCTTTTACCTTCAATTACTGATTAAGGGTATCATGAATATCTGATATATTTTGTTTTCTGGATTCTATCCTGAATGTTTTTTTTCTTTTTCTTTCTTTTTTCTATTTCTTTTTTTTTGTTTTAATTGGTCAATAGGGTATTCTAGATTTGTTTGGTTTTTTTTCCATTTATACATTGGATATACATTGCTGTGTAATATCTTTCTGCCAATATTCTTTTCACCATAGCAGTATTTGACCTTTGCCCTTAGGAGAATGCCTAAATGTTTCTATCTCTGTTTCAGTGACAATGGCCACAACATATATTGTTGTTTGCAGACTGTAAAATGATATTACTTTATCTTTCAAATATTATGGGAGAAATCATTCAGTTATGCTGTTCATAGAGGTTCTCAGCTTTTAAAAAAATCACTCTATTTTGATTTAGTTATTATATTTATTCCATTAAACTGAAAAAAAAGTATTTTCAAATTTCCTCTCTAAATATGCCCATCTCTTTTTCAAAATCATTCCATCATTATTTTTGCATCTATTTCAATATTAGGTAGTACTGAAGAAATTTGTGTAAAGAATAGTTTTTAAATGTCTTTAGGTTCTTAAGGGTTTTTTTCTTCCTGAGATTTATGTAAATTAACAATTTCTGCTCATTTCATCTAATTCGGGTTTAGGAATGAAGTATTTTTTAAAATTGTCTTTCATTGATCTATAATACATTGGTGTATTATTTAGAACCAAGGGTGCTATTAATAAGGAGCACTGTGAAGCCCTTGCTATTATAACTGGAAAGAGCTGTTTTAAATGTTGTTTTGACTTTTGTTGTTCAGTTGTTTTAGTCACATCACATTCTTCATGATCCCATTTGGTTTTTCTTGGCAAAGATAATAGAGTGGTTTGCCATTTCCTTCTCTAGCTCATTTTACAGGTGAGGAAACTAAGGCAAATAGGATTAAGGGTCTTACCCAGGGTCACATAGCTAGTAAGTGTCAGAGCTCAGATTTGAACTCAGAAAGATGTCTTCTTGACCACAAGCTCAGCACTCCATCTACTGTGCCATCTAGCTCCCCCTTGAATAGATCACTACTAATAATATGATGATCATAATCATTAAAATAACAAAAACAACTAATGGTAATAACAGTAACAATCATCACCAGGGATGTGCTGGAGCCCACTCTAGACTGGCTGAGGGCCTATGGGTAAATTTCTAATATGAGCATTTAAAGCTCAGAAATCAGCAAGCCTACAAATTAGGATTAGTTTTATTGTTTTGTTGATTGTTGAGATTTAAGAAAGTGATGGAGAAAAATGGTAATAATGCAGATTAAAAATAAATGTGTATCCTGTGAAATTTTTTCCAGAGATGTTTGTATCTATCAGTCCATTAATATTAATTTTTCCAACTATAAATCTTAGAATTTGGTTTTGAAGTATATATCTGATGAGAATAACAAAGGGGCTATGACAATTGGGACTACTAGCAGGAATTAGCCAATAACAAGAGGAAAGACTGGGCGGGGGTGGGGGTGGGGAAGAGAAAAGCCCAGAGCAAAAACTTTAAAAAAAAAATACAAGTAATATGGAGAAGAGATAGTATAATGATAATAATAATAACAACAGCAACAGTAAACATTTATAGCATGCTTTTAATGTGCCAGGCACTGTGATAAGTGCTTGACAATTACAGTCATACCTTGTTTTATTGAGCTTTACTTTATTGCACTCTGCAAATACTGCATTTTTTACAAATTGAAGGTTTGTGGCAATCCTGCATTGAGCAAGACTATCAGCACCATTTTTTCCAACAGCATGTGCTTATATCATGTCTCTGTGTCACAATTTGGTAATTCTCATAATATTTCAAACTTTTTTCATTATTATGTAATCTTTTATGGTGATCTATGATCAGTGATCTTTGGTGTTCCTGTTTTAATTGTTTTGAGGCACCATGAACTGCTCCCATAAAAGATGGAGAACTTAATGAATGGTGTGTGTGTTCTGACTGTACCATGCTGTTTTCCCATCTCTCCCCATCTCCCCCATTCTCCCTATTCCCTGAAACACAACAATATTGAAATCAGGCCAATTAATAACCTTACAATGGCCTAGAAGTGTTAAAATGAAAGGGAGAGTCTATTGATGCAATAGGACAAACTTCATTGTTGTCTTATTTTAAGAAATTGCCACACACACACACACACACACACACACACACACACACACACACACACACACACATACAGCCTTCAGCAACCACAATCCTGGTCAGTCAACAGTCATCAACATCGAGGCAAGACCCTCTACCAGCAAAAAGATTACAATTCACCAAAGGCTCAGATGATGGTTAGTATTTTTAACAATAAAGTACTTTTAATTAAGGTACATACATTGGGGGGGGGTTTAGATGTAATACTATTGTACACTTAATATTCTACAGTATAGTGTAAACATCATTTGTATATGTACTGGAAAACCAAAAAATTCATGTGATTCACTTTATGGCAAAAGTTGCTTTATTTCAAAGGTCTGGAACCAAATCCAAAATATCTCTGACGTATTCCTGTATAATGTCATTTGATCCTCACAACAACCCTAAGAGGAAGGTGCTACTATCCCCATTTTATAGATGAGGAAAATGAGATAAACAGAAGTTAAGTATCTTGTCCAGGGTCATATGTATTTAAGTGTCTATGGTCAGATTTAAACTCAGATCTTCCTGCCACCAGGCCCAGTATTTTATCCACTGCCTCACCCTAGCTATCCATGCATCTATGTACCTCCATAGTTCAGGAAGACATTTCCCCTTTTATTGAAACATAATATAACATTTGATGTTCATGACAACTATGAATCATCAAGAAAAGGTTAAATTATATTCTGCTTATTTTGCTTAAAATGCCAGGGAATAATATAATATATAAAGCCATTTATTTGGAGTGGGAAGCAATCTTAGGCACCATCTAGTCCTACCCCCTCAGATTTCAGGTGAAGAAGCTGAGGCCCAGAGAAGTTAAATAATACCCAAGATCACAAAAATGGTGTGTGATAATGCCAGAATTTGGACCTGGGTCCTATAACTGCAAATCTAGTATTTTTCCACTCTTCCACAATGCCTCCATAAAATTCTAAAAGGCACATACAACACGCGAAAATGTACATCATTATGTACAATGGAAGTCATATAGTCCTCAATAATCTATGCTGAAAATCATTTACTATTTCAAATTTTTGGAAAATTTCTATACACAAATGGATAAATGGATGGGCGCATCAATGGATGGATGGGTACGTAGGTGGGTGGATGGATGGATAGTATGTATGTATGTATGTATGTATGTATGTATGTATGTATGTATGTACGCTAAAGGAATAAACCACCAACTATTCAGAAAACTCAGCTATCCAGAATTCATCATCTAAGGACACCGAATTGCCACAAGGAAACAGCATGGTACATAATAGGAAAAGCCCTAAATATGGCTTCAAAAAGCTTGGGATTTAGTCTCAACTCCATCACTTGATAGCTCTATGATGCTAGACAAGTCATTTTTTCCTTCCTGGATATCGGTTTCATCATCTATAATCAATTAACTGATAAGCATTTGTTAAGCAGCTGCTATATTCCAACTACATAGTTAAAAATGAAATAATCCTTGCCTTCAAGGAGCCCATATTCTATCAGGGTAGACAACACATACACATACATGTATGTATGTAAACATATGTCTCTACAATTAATAATAATAATAACTAGTATTATATGGCACTTTGAGGTTTACAAAGCACTGTGAATGCATTATCTCCTTTGATTCTCACAACTCTGTTCCTGCTATTATTAGCCTTATTTTTTAATGATAAGGAAATTATAACACAGAGAGGGTAACTTGTGCAGGATCACACAGCTGGTGTCTAGATAGGATTCAAACTCAGGTCTATCCTAATTCCAGGTCCAACAGTGCAGCCACGAAGCCACCTCCAGAGCAATTCCTGGGGATGACCACACCATGAAGCCTTTACACTGGCCTCCCCATTATAAACTTTGATTCTACACTTGGAATCAGTTGACCATCTTTAAATCATCCCACTTCACATAGCTCCCCTTTCCTTGACAGTTCCTTTTTATGTATTATCATCTTTCACTAAAACATAAGCCACTTGAGGGCAGGGAGTGTCTTGCTTGCATGTGTTTGTATCTGCAGCACTGAGTACAGTGTCTGGCATATAGAATGTGCTTCATAAATGCTCTCTTATACATACTTAGGGCTGTGGCTGAGCCCAGGAGGCTGAGGAACTACACTCATTCCCTCTTAGCTCTGGACCCATAAACATGACCTAACCTAGGTTCAACCTTAAGGAATTCTGGGAGGAGTTAGATTCTCTTTTCTCACAGTCATTCACTCATTTTGTCCCCACTCTGGCACCTCTGGGGAAATTTATGTAAATGTTGGAAGGGAGCAGGGCACAAGATAGTGCAATGGAAAAAGACAGAGGACTTGTGTTCAAATCTTGGCTATGCCACTTAAGAAATTTTGGTTCATATCTGGTGTCCCAAAAGTGCGGGAAAAGGGGACAAAGCCTAGAAAAATTTTCAATGAATAATATGAAATAGGCATGAGATAGGTGTTTATTTCCCACACAAAAAAAGAAAAATTAAAAGATACAAAAGACACATTAAGTATTGACAAGACTAAAGCAATCAGTACTGTAATATATATAAATACTGTTATACTCAACTGTGAGACTGAATCCAAAACACTAGAATGTGAAGTAGTTAACAGGACTGCTTAATAAATAGGTATAGCCATATTTCATCTTGTTTCTGCACTGTCCAAATAATTCCCTGACATCTTTCTGCCAGTAGTCATTTTCTCCAGTGAAAAATCTCCCCTTGCGTATGATCAGTTTGCTCTAAATGGATGTAGATCTGCTCAAATTCTCAAGATCACCTTCAAGCCTGAACATGTCTATTTCAAGAATCATGTTTGGGAGAAACAAAAATATGGTAGATTAGAAGCAGCGACCCAGCCAAAATCTCCCAACATTTCCTTCCAAACAACTTTAAAATAACAGCTCAAATTGAATTTTGAAGCAGCAGAGCCAACAAAAGGTTAGGATGATATATTTTTCCAGCATAAGGCAATTTAGGAGGTTACCAGGAGAGGTCTGGGACATCAGAGCATGACACAAGCTGAGAATGCACCCTGCAACAGTAGCTTTAGGAGCACTCAGCCCAGAGACAGTAAGGGGGTCAGGCAAGTGATCAGAAAATGATTACAAAGGGCCCTTCGCTCACACTGGGAGCAGCTACCATTGATTAGCAATTCTTTTGCCCATATGCAGTTCTGGATAACAGTTTCAGGAAGGAGAGGACTGCATGTGGTCAGTCACAAAGGAACAGGGGACCTGGTCATAGTTCCAGGGCCAAGAGGAACACCAATGTTTACAACTGCAGAGGGGCAGGGGACCTTCCTGAGTAAAGATCAGAGCAGAGATGAGGAAAGCAGTCACCACACCTTTTCCCACATCACACCACCTGGGAAACAGTGACAACCTGCAGACCCCCAGAGCTAGCTCTGAAAATAGCAACACAATAAAGACTGAAGCTTGGGACAGTGGCCCCTAGCCCCAGGTCAGAAGAGTCTAACTTCAAAATAAAGTTCAATATCCAGAAAAGGGCTAGAAAAATGAGCAAAAAACAATAACAACAAAAGAACTTGACCATAAAAAGCTGCTACAATGGCAGGAAATACCAAGACAAACTCAGAAGAAAACAGCAAAGAAAAACAGCTACAAGCAGAGTCTCAAAAATTGCTAATTGGATACAAGACCCATTAAGAATTCCTGGAAGAACATGTATAAAATATTTATAGGAGCTCTCTTTGTGGTGGAAAAGAATTGGAAATCACGAGAATGCCCATCAATTAGGGAATGGCTAAACAAGTTGTGGTATATGAATGTAATGGAATACTATCGTGCTGTAAGAAATGATGAGCAGGAGGATTTCAGAGAAACTTGGAAGGACTTACATGAACTGATGCTGAGTGAGAGGAGCAGAACCAGTAAAACACTGTACACAGTAACAGCAACATTGTGTGATGATCAACTGTGATAGACTTGGTTCTTCTCAGCAGTGCAATCATCCAAAACAATTTCAAAGAACTCATGGTGGAAAATGTTCTCCATACCCAGAACAAAGAACTGTGGATTATGAATGCAAATTGAACCATATGGTTTCTATTTTTTTGGCTGTTTCATTTTTTTCTTTTTTTTTTTGAGGTTTTTCCCTTGTGCTCTGATTCTAATTTCACAATATGACTAATGCAGAAATATGTTTAATGTGATTGTACATATATAACCTATATCAGATTGCTTTCTGTCTTGGGGAGGGGAGAGGGAAGGGAGGGAACTAAAAATCCTATGAAAACAAATGTTGGAAACTATCTTTATATGTAACTGGAAAATAATAAAATACTTTTATAAAAAAAAAGAAAAAAGAATTCCTGGAAGAGTTAAGGAAAGAAAGAAGAGTGGTAGAAAAAAAATTATGAAAAGAGAGGATAGTGATAGTGATACATAATTTAGAAGTGGGAAAGTAGAAGCTAATGACTCATTGAGATATCAAGAAACAGTAAAACAGAGAGTTCCAGAGGCAGAGCCTACATGGCAAAGTGAAACCAGGAAACTGCCAGAGCTCTCCCAAATTTCCTTCAAAAACAACTTCAAATTAAGCCTTTCAACATATTCTGGAGCTATAAAACCTGCGAAAAGATTTAGTGAAACATCAGCAGCAAAGGCAAATTAGTTAACCCTCATTGTCCCACAAGTCCTAGCTCAGCAAGCTAGTGTCACAGTAGGTCAGTTGTGAGGCCCCCAACCACAATGCAGAAGGCAATCTGCCAGCTGGAGTATCTGCTACCCAACAGGCCCAACTAGGCTGGGACACTCAGTGCAGTGAGCAAGCCTCAAACAGCTGACACCTCAAAGCAGAAAGCCCCTGACCCCAACAAAAGAAGCTTGGGACAGTGCATGCTGTACCCCAGGAGCAGAATTCAACTTTAAAAGACACAGAAACTAAAATATGAATAAGAAACAGAAAAGAACCTTCACCATAGAAAATTACAATGGTGACAGAGAAGACCAAAACATAAACTCAGAGGAGGACAACAATGCCAAAACGCCTACATGCGAAGCCTTAAGGGGGAAGAGGAGTTGGTCTCGGGGGCCAAAAAGCCATCTTGGAAGAGCTCAAAAAGGATTTTATAAACCAAGTTAGAGAATTAGAAGAAAAACTGGGGAAAGAAATGAAAGTTATGCAACTGAGAGTCAATAGTTTGGAAAAAGGACAAAAATTGACTGAGGAAAACAGCTCATTAAAAAATGCAATTGGCCAAATGGTGCAAAATCTGAGTGTGGAAAATAATTCTTTAAGAATCAGAATTGGGCAGATGGAAGCTCAATGAGATACCAGGAAGAAGTAAAGCAGAATCAAAAGAGTATAAAAGTAGAAGAAAATGTAAAATACCTCTTCAGAGAAACAGCATACCTAGAAAATAAATCCAGGAGGAACCATGTAAGAATAATTGGCCTACCTGAGGACGATTATCACAAAAAGAGCCTAGACAGCATATTTCATGATATTATCAAGGAAAATTTCCCCAATGTCTTAGAACCAGAGAAAAAATTAGTCAATGAAAGAATCAACTGATCACCTCCTGGAAGAGACCCCAAAAGGAAAACTCCAAGGAATATCATAGCCAAATTCCAGAATTATCAAGTAAAGGAGAAAATACTGTATGCAACTAGAAAGAAACAATTTAAATATCAAGGAACAATAATCAGGATTACACAGGACCTGGCAGCTTCAACATTAAAGGAGTGGAGGGCAAAGGAACTGGAATTACAACCAAGACTATACTACCCAGCAAAATTAAGTATAATCTTGTAGGGAGAAAAATGGGCATTCAAGGAAATAAGGGACTTTAAAACTTTCCTAATGAAAAGCCCAGAACTGAAGAGAAAATTCAATCTACAAGACTCAAGAGAAGCATTAATAGGTTAAATGGGGGGGGGGGACCAAAACATGTTATTCAATGAGGTTAAAATGTTTACATCCCTAAATAGAAATAAGATACTTTTAACTCTTGAGAACTGTATCTTTATTAAGGCAGATAGGAGTAAACGCAGACAGAAGGTGTGGGTATTAAGTTTATTCTGATGTGATATTTTTTAAAAAACCTTAAGGGGTAGAAAAAAAGGAATTATATTAGGAGAAGAGGAAAGGGAAAACAGAATGGGATAAATCACATCAAATGAAGAGGCACAAAAGGCCTATTATAATAGAGGGAAAGAAGGGAGAGGTAATCCAAGACAACTCTGAAGGACTTATGAAAAATGCAATCCATCTACAGAGAAAGAACTGATGGTACCTGAGTACAGAAGGAAGTATATTTTCTTGGCTTGCTAGTTCCTTTTTCTAAAGTTTTTTTTTTTTTTGTCTGCTATGTTTTGCACAACTGCACATGTATAACTTATATTGAATTGCTTGAGTTCTTAAGGGTTGAATAAGGAGGATGAGAATTTGGAACACAAAGTTTTAAAAAATAGATGCTACAATTTGTTTTTACATATAAGGTGGGGGAAATTCTAAGTAAATAAATAAATGACTGAAAAAATGACTATATTATTGTGGGGGGCAGCTAGGTGGCATAGTGGATAAAGGACCGGCCCTGGATTCAGGAGGACCTGAGTTCAAATCTAGCCTCAGACACTTGACACTAGTTGTGTGACCCTGGGCAAATTAGTTAACCCTCATTGTCCCACAGAAAAAAAGAAAAGACAAGGCAAGACAAGAAAAAGAAAAAGAAAAAAGAATATATTATTCTAGAAGCTAGGATTACAAACAATAATAACCCACCCAGAAAAATTGAGTATAAACTTTTGTTGGGGGGGGTGGATAGAAGACTTTCACATATTCCTGTTCAAAAGACCAGAGCTGAATAGAAAATTTGACATTCAAACCCAAGGGAAACATAAAAGGGAAACCACAAGGTACTCAATAAAGTTAAACTGTTTGTATTTCTATATGTGAAGATGATACATGTAACTCCTAAAAATGTTATCATTATCAGGGCAGTAAGAAGTAACCTACATAGATACAGGGCATATGTGTGAGTTGATTATGCTAAGATGATGTCTAAAAAATAAATAAATGAAATGGTGAGAAAGAGGAATACACTGTGGGAGGGAAGAGGTGGCATAGCAAAAATTTTCCCACATAAAAGAGATGTGCAAAGAAGACCTTTTAGAGTGAAGGGGGAAATGGGGAGGTAAGTAACACTTGAACCTCACTCTCATCAGAATTTTTCAAAGAAGGAAGATACATAGATATTTATGTGTATGTCTATATACAGGTGTGTGTATATATGTATATACATATATATATACATATGTATATATATAATACATAAAATACTATATATGTATATATGTGTAGGTATATGTACACACATATTTAGTTGGATATAGAAATCTAATTTATGCAGCAGTTTAATTAGAGGGGAAGGGGATAAGAGAAAGGGGGAAAGGATGACAGATGAGAGGCAAAATTAGGAGAGGCAGTGGTCAGAAGCAAAACAGATTTTTAAAGAGGGACAAAATAAAAAGAGAGAGAGAGAGAGAGATCTTACCTTGGAGGCAGCAGCAGCTGGAGTTACTGGAGCCTCACCATGCTGCCCAAGGATGATAAGAAGAAGAAAGATGCCGGCAAGTCGGCCAAGAAGGACAAGGACCCCGTGAACAAGTCTGGGGGCAAAGCTAAGAAGAAGTGGTCCAAGTGAAAAGTGCAAGACAAGTTCAACAATCTGGTTCTCTTTGACAAATCAACATATGACAAATTCTGCAAGGAGGTCCCAAATATAAACTTATCAATCACCCCTGCAGTGGTCTCAGAAAGACTGAAGATTTGGGGTTCTCTAACTCGGGAAGCCCTCTAAGAACTGCTTAGTAAAGGTCTGATTAAGCTGGTTTCCAAACACAGAACACAAGTGATATATAATAGGAACACCAAGGGTGGAGATGCTCCAGCTGCTGAAGATGCATGAAATGGTTCAACATTTTTGTGTACATTTTCAAAAATAAACTTATTGGACTTGAGAGAGAGAGAGAGAGAGAGAGAGAGAGAGAGAGAGAGAGAGAGAGAGAGAGAGAGAGAGAGAGAGAGAGAGAGGAGGGTAAAAAGAAGAAAATAGGATAGAGGGAAATACACAGTTTGTCATCTTAACTGTGAATGTGAATAGGATGAGTTCACCCATAAAAGGGAAGTGGATAGCAGACTGGATGAGAAATCAGAATTCAACAACACATTGTTTATAAGAGACAAATCTGAAACAGAAAGACACATACAGAGTTAAAATAAAGAGCAGCAGCAGAATCTATTATGCTTTAACTGAAGAAAAAACAAACTGAGGTAGTGATCATGATCTCAGACAAAGCAAAAGCAAAAATTAACAATTAAAAGAGATAATAAGGGAAACTACATTTTGCTCAAAGGTAGACAATGAAGTAATATCAAAAATGTTCATGGAAAATTTCTCTGATAAAGGTCTCTTTTCCCAAATATATAGGGAAATTAATCAAATTTATAAAAATGAGCTATTCCCCAATTGATAAATTGTCAAGGAGTAGGAGCAGGCAATTTTCACAAGACGACATCAAAGTTATCAGTAGTCATATTAAAAATGCTCTAAAACACTATTGATTGTTTTTTGTTTGCTTGTTTCTTCATTCTTGTGGCTTTTTCCCCTTTGTTCTGATTCTTCTCTCATAACATGACTAATGTGGAAATATATTCAACATGATTGTACTGTATAAACTATGTCAGATTGATTGCTGTGTTGGGGAAGTTGGAGGGAGAGAGAAAAACTTGGAATTCAAAAATCTTACAAAAATGAATGTTGAAAACTCTCTTTACATGTAATTTGAAAAAATAAAATATCATTTTAAAAGAGGCTAGGTTGTAGATGGTGATCATTATTGAATTACCAGATACTGTGCTAAAAGTAGGGATCCAAAAAAAGACAAAACCATGCCTGCCTTCAAGGAGCTCACAATCTAATATACAAACAACTATGTACATTATGTGTGTGTGTGTGTGTATGTATGTATGTATATAGGATAAACTGGAAGTAATATTACAGGGAAGGCATTTTAAGAGGGACTTGGAAAAGGTTTACTGAAAAAGTTTTCCCCACCCTGATAGTAGAATAAAAATTCCTTGTGGGCAGAGACTATATTTTTTCCATGTTTGTTTTGTGCCTCAAGCAGCCATACCTGGTGCCTGGAACCAGGTATAGAAAATGCTAGATAAATGCTTCTTGAATTGAATTGAATTAAAATGAATGCAATCTAATCAAGTCATTAAATTCACAAGAGCAGAACCAGGTAATATATTTCTTTGTAACCCCAACAGAGCTTTCAATATATCCTTGCGAAAAAACAAACACACACCTTTTTGTGCCCTCAGATCCATAAGTATCCAAACTCAAAATTTTAAAAGCACTGATCTCCATTTATCTGAATGGTGGCAACACCTATGAGATTGGAAGCTAAATATTGTTCATCTTTAAAAGACTTTTATTAAGCCTTCCTACAGTGCTCATTGTCAGGAGTGTTAATAGCCTACTCTGCCCAGGGAGAAATTCTGATCAACTTGGAATCTATCACCACCTTCAGAAGATAAGGCCTGAGAGACTGTGAAGTAGAAATCAAAACCTGCAAAGTGTTTAAAATACTCTCTTCTTCTAACATACCTTGAGAGCATCATGGTTCAGCTCTCATTTGGTTCTTAGCAAGCCAAGTGCTTTGGACCTATTAACTTTCAGTTCTAAGGAGAAAAAAAAATCTTATTGAACAGTTCCCCCTTCCCATATCTAAACTTCTCTTTCTGGTTTGGCTGGGATTCAGGTTGCTAAACAAATGAAAAGGCCAGTAAAATGTTTTTAAATTTAATTTATTTTATTCTGAGCTTAAGAAAGAATACAAACATTTCAATAATATAGTAGAATGGGGTGGGGGAAGATGATTGATTACACATGAAACTGTAAATCTATTATGTAAAACTTCGTATTCCCTTCAAATATAAAGTTCTCGTGTAACTTTTTTTCCTTTTTTTCTTCCTTGCCCCCCACCCCACCCTAGAGATGCTACCATTAGACATGAATAAGTATGTGTGTGTGTGTTGTGTGTGTGTGTGTGTTTTGTGTGTGTATGTAAAACCATTCCATACATACTTCTATTTATCAGTTCTTTCTCTGGATGCAGGTAGCATCTTCCTTCATGTGTCTTTTGTGGTTAATTTGGGTAATTATAATAACCAAAATGACTTAGTCACTCAAAGCTGTTCTTAGAACAATATTGTTAAAAAAAAAATTTTTAACTATTGTAGGGGCAGCTAGGTGGCACAGTGGATAAAGCACTGGCCTTGGATTCAGGAGGACCTGAGTTCAAATCCAGCCCCAGACACTTGGCTGGGCAAGTCACTTAACCCTCATTGCCCTGCAAAGAAAGGAAGGAAGGAAGGAAGGAAGGAAGGAAGGAAGGAAGGAAGGAAGGAAGAAAGAAAGAAAGAAAGAAAGAAAGAAAGAAAGAAAGAAAGAAAGAAAGAAAGAAAGAAAGAAAGAAAGAAAGAAAGAAAGAAAGAAAATATTGTTACTATGTCCTGCATTCTTGGAACCATTGTGTCAGAGATTCTCATGAGACATCAAGGTTCTAGGTACTCTCCAAGGACTTTTCTCAGTCTCATAACTGAGACCTAGAAAACCTCCAACTATACACTGATCTATTACACAATATTACAAAATAAAGTTTTACTAAAAGGAAGGAAAACAAAATGGAAACATTAAAATGAGGAAACAGCCATAAGTATAGATGTCAATCTCCAGAATCACTTAAAGCCCTGAGCATGAATACTCCTCTCTCCAGAACAGACCCCTGACCAAGACCCTTCGCAGCAACCTACCAGGAGGGGAGAACAGGATCCCTCTCCCTCTCCCTCTCCCTCTCCCTCTCCCTCTCCCTCTCCCTCTCCCTCTCCCTCTCCCTCTCCTCCCTCTCCCTCTTCCTCTCTCTCTCCATCACTATACTTCAGCTTATCTCTTTATCACTGTCACTGTCTCTAATTCTGTCTTTCTGTCTTTGCCCTTCCGTCTATCTCTAGCTCTATTTCTCCCTTTTCTGTCTCTGCCTCTCTCTCTCTGTCTCTCCATCCCTCCCTCCTTCTCTCTTTCCCTTCTTTTAAACAAAGTTCTTACCATCCAAGCACAAAGTTCTTGGCCCTATCCGTCAAAAAGCTCAGCCTCAATAAGAAACGGATATGGTTTTATCCATCAAAATCATACTAAAGAAAATATGTTTGTATATTAGCCTTATCTCTCCTTTATACTCTGGCCAAACTGGATTACTTGGCATCCAAATCACCAGGTCTTTCCATTTGCCCTTCAGCTGAACTCTCCTGTATGCGTTCTTCTCTATTAGAATGTGAGATCTTTGAAAGTCTCTGGGCTCTTCTATTTGCATCCACAATGCTTTGTGAAGAGTAGGAACTTTGTAAATAGCATTGTTTCATTCATATTTTTGCTTTTCTTCTTTCCCCTCTCTTTCTCTCCCTTTCCTCTCTCCTCCCTTCTCCTCCTTCCCTTTCTTCTTCCCTCCCTTTTCCCTCTTTCCCCTTCCCTTTCCTTTCCCCTTCTCTTCTTCCTTCTCCTCCCTTTGTTGTTCTTTCCCTTTTCTCTTCTCTCCTCTTTCCCCCAGGTTGCTTCTCTTTTCCTCTCTTCTTTTCTACCTTTCCCTTTCCCTCTCCTCCCCCTTCCTGCCCTGTCCTCTCCTGAAAATTCCATGTCCAAAAAAAGGAAAACTGTTAAATAAATTGTGGTACATTGATGTTATGGAACACTTGATTGTAATTAAGAATAACAAGGATGAGGTATACAAAGAAAGCTAGAAATACCTTTATGAAGCACTATAAATTTTTAGAAAGCAAAACTAGAAAAATGGAGTACACACTAACTACGATGAAATGAGGGAAATGAAATAGAGTCATTATGACTGGACAAAGAATGGACTCAGGAGGAGTAACTGAAATGATGTCATGACACTTAATACACCAAATTGAATTAACTAAAATATAAATAGGGAATCATTATTATTACGATTAATTCTTTTCATTAAGGAAGGAAATAAGCTTTTATTATGAATATACTATTTGTCAGGTGCTTTACAAATATTGTCTCATTTGATCCTCATAAAAATCCTAGGAGGTAAGTACTATTTTCATCCCCATTTTTGAAGAAACTGAGGTATACAGAGGTGAAGTGATTTACCCAGGGTCACACAGCTAGATAGTGAGTATCTAAGATCAAGTTAGAATTTAAGTAATTCCTGACTCCAGGCTCACCTTTCTATCCATTGCACCACTTAGCTACCTAAATAGTTGCTAAGGCAGTTTAGTGTTTGTATTCCAATTCAATGTTTTAAAGAAAACATTAAAAAGAACAAGATGGTATGAGAGTTATGAGGGGAGAAAGGGCACTTCTGATTGAAAGGGAAAGAGAGAATCAAGGAAGACTTGGGGAAGAGGGAATTAGGGTATTTGATCCAGACCTTGAAGGATTGGTAGGATTTGGAAAAATAGAGAAGGGTGGATGGGCAGTGCTGGGTTTAAACAGGATTTTTTTTTTTTGCAGGGCAGTGAGGGTTAAGTGACTTGCCCAGGGTCACACAGCTAGTAAGTGTCAAGTGTCTGGGGCCAGATTTGAACTCAGATCCTCCTAAATCCAAGGCCAGTGGTTTATCCACTGTGCCACCCAGCTGCCCCTTGAAAAGGATTTTTTTTAAAAAAAGGCATATAAATGAGAAAGCATAGCATGTTTGGTGAAGACCAAGGTTGGCTGTATCTTAAGGGATGTGATAGAGGACTAAAGAGGGAGGTGGAGGATGGGGAGCAGGTCTTGAGTGCCAGGTGAAATTAATTGTCTGAACTGTATTCCATAGAAAACCGGGAGCTGGTGACAACATTTGTCCACTGGCAGGGTGAGATCAGAGTTGTACTTTAGCAAAATTCATCCAGTAGCAGTGTGTAGGATAGATTAGAACAGCAAGAGCATGCCTGTCTCTTCCACTCCGATTAATACTGCCCCAATATCACCCTCAGGTGATGAGGCTAAGATTACAAGTCATCAAGCATCTGAGGTTGTTTTTTTTTTTTCCCTCTCTGTGACACTTCCAGAAACAAGATGAATGTCATAGGGACCTCCACTTAATGCCTCTGGCATGAATGTTGAGAGCAGTGTGGGAGACAAGCAGGCTCCTAGTTTTACACCCAGAGGTGACAGAGAGGAACTAAAGGAAAGTTTTATTCATGGAGGCTTTTATGTAAAATTCACCACTCAGATTTAGTGAGAGACCACACCAGGGCCTCACCAAGAGGGAGCATCTGCCAAGTGCTACCAATAAAATGTACCGAGTCAATAAGACTATATACATGTGCTTTCGTACCAAGTGTTGGATTCCAAATTGGGCAGCAGCTTCCAAATCTGTTTGTGTTTCTGCTGTGTACTTTAGAAAGCAGCCTCAGGTAAGCATTTCTTTCATTTCCTGTCAGGTGTCTCTGCTATGATTGCCCCATGACAGCAGACTTACAAAAAGAGAGATCTGTAGCAGCTGCTCGGAAATAAGTTCCAGAGATAAGCTATGCTCCCAGGTGGGGTTCTCTTATTCAGCAGCCTTTGGAAAAGGGTTCAACAGTGATAGAAAAACTTTTTGTGGTAGGGGAAAAAATGGAAACTGAGCTGGTGCCCACAGATTGGGGAAATGACTGGATGAACTGGGGTGCCAAATATGAAAAGAATGGAATATTAAAAACCTTATAACACAGATAAGGAAAATTCAGAGAAATATAAGAAAACTTGTGTGAACTGATACACAGTAGAAAGAGCAAAGATAGTAGAAGTCAAATGAGATTCTTTTGTAATTATAACACTTTATTTAGTGCTTTACAATTAGCAAAGTGGTTTCTCCTCCTCACCACCACCAACTTTCTTGTCTGACTAATAATATGATAACCAAAATGGGCAGACATAAAGCTTTTTAAGCTATTCAATAATACCCAAATACTTCAAACATCCATGATTTTTAAATTTTAAGTGATTTTTCCTTTATTAATCTATCTTTCCCTTACCTAATTATTCTATAACTGAGCAGGTTTTTTTTTTTTTAATTTAGGAGGCAGAGCCAAGATGGAAAATTAGAGGCAACAATCTAGCTAAACTCAGCATTCCCCTCCAAACAAATTTAAAATAACACTGCAAGTCAAATTTTGGAGTTATAGAGGCAACAAATGGTCAGGATGAGACATTTTTTCAGCCTAAGAAAATTTAAGAGATCAGTAGGAGAGATCTATGACACCAGAGTAGAACCTACCTGGAGGGCATATAGCAGCAGCAGCTCTAGTAGCTCTCAGCCCAGAGAAGGAAAGGGAGTCTGATAACTGATAACTGATAATTGATCAGAAAGAGATTACAACGGACCTTTTGCTGACTCTGGGTACATCTGGCACTAATGGGCAACTCTATTGCCCATTGCAGTTCTGGGTCACAGTTCCAGAATAGAGAGAAGTGTTTGTGGCCAGTAACAAAGGAATAGGGCTCCTGGTCTCAGTTCCAAGGCAAAAAGGAACAGGGGGGCAGGAGCCCTTCCTGAGTAAAGACCAGAGCAGAAATCAGAAGAGCAGTGACCATACCTCTTCCCAGATAACACCATGCTGCAGACACCAAAAATTGGCAAAGGCCCAGAATTAGCTCCAAAAGCGGCAGCACAATAAAGCCTAAAGCTTGGGACAGTACTTTTGCAGTCCCAGGTGAGCAAAGTCTAACTCTAACATAACGTTTAAAGTCCAGAAATAGGCTGAAAAATAAATGAGCAAGCAAAAAGAAGAAGAAGAAGAAAAGAAAAAAAGAACTGTACCATAAAAAGGTACTACAGTGGTAGAGAAGATTAAGACAGAAAATCAAAAGACAACAAAGTAAAAACAGCTACAAATAAGTTCTCAAAGAAAAAATTCTAATTGAACTCAAGTCCAATAAGAATTCTTAAAAGAGTTAAAGAATGAGATGAGTGGTAGGGGAAAAATTGGAAAAAGAAATGAGAGTGATGCAAGAAAATTATGAGAAAAGAATTAATAACTTGGTAAAAGAGGACAAAAAATACTGAAGAAAATAGTCAGAAAAAAATTCAAATGTAGCACCATAGTCAGAATGAAACAAGATTTAGTGACTTCCACATAAAAGGATCTGAGGGCTCAGAATGTAATATCCCAGAAGACAAAGGAGCTAAGATTACAACCAAGAATTATCTACCCAGAAAAATTGAGTATAATCCTTGGTGGGAGGAGGGAATGGATATTTAACTACATAGAGGATTTCAAGCATTCTTGATGAAAGGAACAAAGCTGAATAGAAATTTTGTCATTCAGATAGAAAAACTGAAAGAAGTATAAAAAGGTGAACATGAAAGAATAATCATAAAGTATTCAACAGAATAAAACTGCTTATATTCCTATATAGGAAGAAGATACATGTAATTCCTAGGAGCTTTCTCATTATTAGGGCAGTTAGAAGCAGTCTACATAGACAGAGAATATGGGTGTGAGTCAATTTGTTGGGATGATCTCAAAGAAATGAAGGGATGCCTATGTAAAAGGGGGGAAAGTGAGGTACAATGCGGAAAATTATTTCACATAAAAGAGGCATGCAAAGAAGAGCTTTTATGTTGAAAGGGAAGGTGGGGATGGGGTGATGAGCAATGCTTGAACCTCACTATCTTTGGTTCAAAGAGGAAAGAATATATGTACAAACTCAACAGGACATGGAAATCTATCACCAAATAAGTAAATAGGAGGGAAAGGGGATAAGAGACAGTGGGAAAGAAGGAAAAAAGGGAAGGTGGATCAAGGGAAGAGGTGGTCAGAAGCAAAACAGACTTTTAAGGAGGGAAAGGATAAAAAGAGATAAAAATAGAAGAAAATAGGGTGGAAGGAAATACACAGTTAGTATAACTTTGAATGTGAAATTGGATGAGCTTACTCATAAAAACAGAAGCAGATAGTAGAATGGATCAGAAACCAGAATCTAACGATATGTTGTTTACAAGAGACAGAGAAACAACTATTTTGCTATTAAACAAGTATGATAAAAGGTACCATAGACAATAAAGTAATATCAAAAAATATTTGCAGCAAGTTTCTCTGATAAAGATTTCATTTATCAAATATATAGAGAACTGAGTCAAATTCATAAATGTCAGCCATTCCCCAATTGATAAATGGTCAAAGAATATAGACAGAATGTTTTCCAAGAAATCAAAGCTATCTACAATCATATTTTTAAAGCTCTAAATGACTATTGATTAAAGAAATACAAATTAAAACAACTCTGAGGGGCATCTAGGTGCACAGTGGATAGAGCACTGGCCCTGGAGTCTGGAGGACCCGAGTTCAATCTGGCCTCAGACACTTGATACTTACTAGCTGTGTGACCCTGGGCAATTCACTTAACCCCAATTGCCTCACCCCAAAAAGACAAACAAAAAAACAAATAAATGGTAAAAACCAAACAAACAAAAAAACAACTCTGAGGTACCACATCATGTCTATCAGAAAGCAAAAATTCTAGAGCAGATGGGGGAAAATAGGTATACTAATGCATTGTTGGTACATGTGTAAAGTTCTATATCTCAAATATATCAAAGAAAAAGTAAGAGGACCTATATGTTCAAAAATATTTATAGCAGCACTTTTTGAGGTAGCAAAGAATTGAAAATTATGGGGCAGCTAGGTGGTGCAGTGGATAAAGCACTGGCCCTGAATTCAGGAGTACCTGAGTTCAAATCTGGCCTTAGACACTTGACATTTAACTAGCTGTGTGACCCTGGACAAATCACTTAACCCTCATTGCCCTGCCAAAAACAAAATAAAAAAAAATTTGAGGGGAGGCCCATCCATTAGGCAATGGCTGAACAAGTTGTGGCATATAGTTGTGATGGAATACTATTGTGCTTTAAGAAATGACAAGGGCAGGGCAGAGCCAAGATGGTGGAGTAGAGGCTGTGACTCTCACAAGCTCCCAATAAATTGTGAATTAACTCCCAAATAGTGCCATTAAAAAAAACAGAGCAGCCTAACTCACATAAAAACAAAGTGACACTATTTTCCAGCCAAAGACAGCAACTGGGATCACCTGCTGATCAGGCTGAGAGAGGAGCTTAGCATTTGGTCCGGACCCAGCCATGAACAGACCACACCTCCAGCACCTTGGAGTCTTTGGTGCCAGTGGCTTCTTCTGAGGCTCAGCTCACAGACCAGTGAGGGGGTTTGGTAGTTGGCCGGGGGGGAAGTGGCTGTAGTCTCTGCTGGAGTTGAGGTGAAGTGCCCTGGTTCTGAACCAATGGACCAAACTGAGTGGTGGCAGCCCAGTGAGGGTGGTGCACAAGTAAACCAACCATAGAGAATCAGATTTCAATCAGACATCTGCTTCTGGGTTGAGATGGGTAAGCAAAGAAAACAGCAGACTATAGAAAGCTTTTGGAGGGGAGGGGTAGACCAGAATACTCCCTCAGAAGAAGATAATAACAAAGTCAAAGCTCCAACATCCAAAACTACCAAGAAAAATGTGAATTCATCTCAGGCCATGAAAGTACTCAAAAGAAGAGAAAGTAGGAGAGATAGAAGGAAGATTTAGAGAGATAGAGGAAAGAATGGAAAAAAGAAATGAGAGAGATACAGGAGAATCTTGAGAAAAAAGTCAACAGCTTGAAAAGCTAAATGAGAAAGGAGATACAAAAACTCTCTGGAGAAAATAATTGCCTGAGAATTAGGATTGAACAAATGGAAGCCAGTGACTTTATGAGAAACCAAGACATAATAAAGCAAATCCAAATGAATAAAAAATAGAGGGCAATATGAAATATCTCCTTGGAAAAACAGCTGACCTGGAAAATAGATCCAGGAGAGACAATTTGAAAATCATTGGACTACCTGAAAACCATGACCAAAATAAGAATTTAGAGATCATCTTCCAAGAAATTATCAGGGAAAATTGCCCTGATAGTCTAGAAGCAAAAGGTAAAATAGAAACTGAAAGAATCCACCAATCACCTCCTGAAAGAGATCCCAAAAGGAAAACTTCCAGGAATATTATAGCCAAATTCCATAGATTCCAGGTCAAGGAGGAAATATTGCAAGCAGCTAGAAAAAAAAGCAATTCAAATACTGTGGATCTACAGTAAGGATAACACAAGATCTAGCAGCATCTACATTAAAGGATCAAAGGGCATAGAATATGATATTCTGGAGGGCAAAGGAACTGGGACTACAGCCAAAAATCACCTACCCTGCAAAACTGAGTATAATCTTTCAGGCGGAAAAATGGGACTTCAATGAAAGAGAAGACTTTCAGGCATTTGTGATGAAAAGACCTGAAGTGAATAGAAAATTTGACTTTCAAATACAAGGCCCTAGAGAAGCATAAAAAGGAAAACAGGAAAAAGAAATCATGAGGGATGTTAAAAGATTAAACTGTTTATATGCCTACATGGGAAAATAATACTTCTGATTCATAAGATCTTTCTCAGTATTAGGGCAGCTGAAAGGAATATACTTAGACAGACGGCATAGGTCTGAACTGAATGCGAAGGGATGATAGCTGTAAAGCATTTATTTTTTGTTTATCCTTGTTTTTTGTGGGGAAGGCAGGGTGGAGTGGCTTATGTCTAGGGCCAGATTTGGTCTTGGGGCCTCCTGGTTCCAGGGCTGGTGCTTTGTCCACTGTGTCACCTAGCTGACACATGATGACATCTTAAAAATAAAGTTAAGAGGTAAGGGGAATGCACTAGAAGAAAGGGAAAGGGAGGGGGCAGCTAGGTGTAGCAGTGGATAAAGCACTGGCCCTGGATTCAGGAGTACCTGAATTTAAATCTGGCCTCAGACACTTGACACTTACTAGCTGTGTGACCCTGGGCAAGTCACTTAACCCTCATTGCCCCACAAAAAAAAAGAAAAAGAAAAGAAAGGGAAAGGGAGAAGTGGACAGGGGAAAAGTAGCTCACAAAAGAAATAAGAAAAAGCTTATGGAGTGGAGGGGAAGATGGGGAAGGAGTGGAGTGGGTGACTGAGCCTTACTCTCATCAGAATTGTCTAAAAGAGGGAATAGCATACATACTCAACTGGGTGTAGTAATATATTGTGCCCTGAGGGGATGTGGGAGGGGAAGGAGATGGGGAGGGGAGAGAGGTGAAGGAAAGAAGGGCAGATTGGGGGAGAAGCAGTAAAAAGCAAAACACTTTTGAGGAGTGATAGGGTAAAGGATGATAGAAAATAGAGTAAATATCAAGGGTGGGGAATAGGATGGAATGTTATACAGTTAGCAATAGTAACTGTGAAAGAAATAATGAGCAGGATGATATCAGAAGGATGTATGAAAGATGCAAACCATCAACAGAGAACGAACTGATGGTATCTGAATACAGATTAAAGTATAATTTTATTTGTTAGCTCCTCTTTCTAAAGGTATTTTTTCTATTTTCTTTCACAACCTGACTAATGAGAAGACGTTTTGCATAACTGCACATGCATGATATATTGAATTGCTGGATTTCATAGGGAGGGATAAGGAGGGAGGGAGGAAGAAAATTTAGAACACAAAGTTTTCAAAAATCAATGTGAAAAGTAATGATGAGCAGGAGGAGTTCAGAGAAAGCTGGAAGGACTTACATGAACTGATGCTGAGAGGAGCAGAACCAGGAAAACATTGTATATAGTAACAGCAACATTGTGTGATGAATATTGGTGATAGACTTGGCTCTTTCTAGCAATGCAATGGTCCAAAACAGTTTCAAAGAACTTCATGATAGAAAATGTTCTCAACATCCAGAAAAAAGAACTGTGATTTATGAGTACTGATACTGATTGAACCATACTGTTTCTACTTTGGGGCTGTTTTCCTTTTCCTTCTTTTTTGAGGTTTTTCCCTTGTGCTCTGACTCTTCTTTCACAATATGAATAATGCAGAACTATGTTTAATGTGATTGCACATATATAACCTATATTAGATTGCCTTCTGTCTTGGGGAGGAGGGAGGAAAGGGAGGGAGGGAGAAAAATTTGGAACTAAAAATCCTATGAAAACAAATGTTGAAAATTATCCTCACATGTTACTGGAAAATGATAAAATACTGAACTATCAAAATATTTCATTTAATTTAATCAAAAAAAATTGAAATAACTGAAAAAAGAAATGACAAGGGGTATGGTCAGAAAAACATGACAAGACCTATATGAACTGATGCAAAGTGAAGGGAGGAGAGGCAGAAGATCACTGCGCACAGTAATGGCAATGCTGTAATCATGATAAACTATGAAAGATTTGGTTCCTCTGATCATTAAAATGATTCAAGACAGTTGCAAAGGATTTCTGATAAAAAAAAAACATGCTATCCACCTCCAGAATGAGAAATTAGGCACTCTGAGTGCAAATTAATGTGTAATTTTCTCATTTTCTTTATTTGTCTTGCTTTTTTGCAGTATTGAAATATGATTTACATGATTTCACATGTATAATTGATCTCATATTGCTTGTCTTCTCAGTAGGTGTAGGAGGGATGGGAAGGAGAAAATTTGGAACTCAAAATTTAAAATGAAAATGATGCTAAAAAATAACCTTTTTTTAAAGAATTTTTTTCAAAGTCCTAATACATACATACATAGTCCTGCAAAACAAATTTACACATTGCTCATGTACTAAAACATAACAAACTTTCTGTACATTGTTACTCATCTCTCTGAAAGAAGAACTTAGCACAGTGCCTGACACATAGTAGGTGCTTAATAAATGTTGATCATTTGATTGAGGTGAGGTTTCAGCTTCATTCAGCTTCATTATCATAGCACTGATCAGAGTTTTTAAATCTTGAAGGTTTTTTTTCTCTGTTATTGTATAAATTGTTTTCCTAGTTCTGCTCACTTTACTTTGCATCAGTTCTTTCCTTGAGAAAAACTAGGGGATAGAGTGGATAGACCACTGTCTTTGGAGTCAGAAAGACCTGAGTTTAAAACCTACCTCAGACACTGGTTGATTGATGCTCAACAAATCACTTAACCTCTGTCAGCCTTAGTTTCCCTATCTGTAATATGGGACTTATAAGTATACCTACCTGTCAGGCTTGTTGTGAGGATCAAATATATATAGTGCTTTGCAAACCTTAAAGTTCTACATAAATGCTAACTGCTGTTATTGTTGTTATTGTTATTCTTTCCACTCAGCAGAGAAGTTGAGAGACTAGAGGCATGGTATTGTGGATATGCTGTGTCATCATTTTACAGACTGGTTCTACTTAACTGTTTTTCTTTGTTACAAAAGGGGAGGGGAGGGTGGAGTATGTTGGATAATCCTCCTTGCATAAAAACAAAAGGCATCAGCAAAATGATAGAAGAAAAAAATAAGGTGGAGAAAAGGGTTCAATAGTGTGGTTTTGGCCATTCTGCCAATAATTCTGAGATTCTAGGGACACCCAGACAGTAGATTGACACTGACAAATAGGCTAACTAGACAGCAGAGCTAAAGGTTTGCTAAATGCTGCATCTTTATCGTTCTGGGGTCCTGGCCTCCACACCACTTCTCCTACATCTCTTGCTCATGGCCTTCCTCTGTGACCATATCCATTCCCTTGGAAACTTGGACTATACTACACCCCTGTGTCCCTCTGGCCTGATAGTGAGTTTTTGCCATATCTTGTGAGGGTCCAGGCTTCATATCACTTCCCATTTGCCTCCTTACCATGCCCCATTGTCAATGCCCTTCCCCTTTGCTTTCTACCACCACTGCTCTATTATCTTCCCCCATTGCAATTTAAGATGGAGGATAGGGACTACTTTGCTACCTTATATTTGCAACCCCAACATTTAGCACAGTCCTAGCACATACTAAATATTTAATAAATATTGTTGCTTCTTTGTATTTGAATTCCCAGTACTTTGTGCAATGCTGGCCTGTAGTAAGAACTTATTAAGTATCCTATCTTCCTATTTATCTGTCATCTATCTACTATTTATCTAAGTCTTCATATGCATTCCCCCACAATGTTTTTAAAATATTTGAGTCAATTCCCAGTTTCCTGAATATCTCTTCAATTACAATGAAACATTTTAGAATTGATCATGGTCCCAGGAAAGAGATGTTAACTGAAACAATAGCAAGGTGAGTTCTGTATATGTATTCTTACATGCTTGTGCATGCCTCAATCTTATATGCAATTATTTAAGGCTTCTGTTCTGCCCCAAGTTGTAACACAATTACTATTTGAGAGCAGGTATACAAATGTCTAGCACATCCTAATTTATAGGATACCTAAAATATGATGATACTAGAAAAGTCTTCTAGAGGAAATATTAAAGAGGCAGAAATAAAGAGAGAGGGAAACAGAGACAGAGACAGAGAAAATGAAAGAGACAGAGACAGAGGATAAAGAGATTCCAGATCAGCAGTGATACTAAGTCTTCATCCAAAAACAAAACATAAAAATGACAATATGCAGAGCCTGTGAATGAATTTCACAAGCAAGAAGCAGAAGCACCAAACAGCCTCTGGCCTTCAGCTCTTTCCTCTAAATTGCTTTCAGATGCCAGGCCCAGTCAGACACTTTCAGCCAGGAACATAAGTGGGTGAGAGACAGGGGCATAAATGCTAGGACCAGAGCTCAGTCAGTGAATTAGACTTGGAAAACAGCCTGTCATTTAACTAAAAGCCAAGGCAAGAAGATGAGAATCTCTGTAAGACTTAACTCCAGAAATAAGGGATCAGGAGGCCTGATTCCATTAGTGAAAAAGGAGTAAATTTCCCACTGGGAATTGAGAAAAGCACTTTAGAGCCATTAGAATCTATTTAGGAAGGTGACTCTATCAGATACCCAGAGCTGTAACTAGCAACTTTGGTGCCCAGGGCAAGCAACATAAAATGTGACCTTGGATCCACTTATTAATACAATTTCATTTGAGCTGAGACCCTAACACACAGAGCCCAATACATTAAAAAAAGAACACTGAAACCCTAGTTCACCACTCTGTACTGGAGGAAAGGGGCACAAGTTCCAGTGTAAGCAGACAAAGTTTAAGTGGAGCCCCCAGAACACTGTGCATCAGCTGGGAGGAGGAGAAACTACTCTAGCAACTTGGAGGAGCCCACCTAGAATCGGACTCCTTCTGTTAGCTTCCCATTTTTATTAACCCCTCTTGCAACCTAGTTCCTAAGATCCGTTTTTAAAAAATGCTTCAGACAGGGGTTCAAATGCTGCACTTTTAAATGCCAGTGCCTCAGAGCAAGACTACATTCACCATGCCCTAGTTACAGCTCTGAAGATACCAAGTAGAGCCCACATTCCAACATGCAATGGTTCACAATGTGCTTTATTACTCCCACACAACTGAGGCATGAGGGGAAAAACGTAAAAAAATCAGTTTAAAGTAGAAAAAGAAGCTCAGAATGTAGAAAATGGGTCTTGGCAGTCTTCCTTCCTATTACATTCCTTGTGGGCTCTGACTTCACATCCATCATGCTTTCTTGACAAGTGAACCTCATTTCTCAACAAATGAACTTCATTGAATCGAATGCTATACAACAGCAGAGTTTTGAAGATTAAAATCATTTTTTTTGTTTTGTTTTAAATCTGCATTGAAACTGTAATGATTGGAATGACGCCACCTACTGGAGACTTGCTGTGGAGAGCTCCACCATGAGGAAAATGCCTCAGAGGCATTGTGGCTTTTCCTTGGCGTCAGGAAATGACGCTTGCTCATGGGTGCTGTCTATCAAGTCTACCAGCCAATCAACTGGAGGAGCCTCCTATGGTCTGGGAGGAGACAGGAAGGAGGAAAGGGAGCCTGCGCAGAGAGCGCGGGCCCTTTTGGCTTCCGGACTTGATGGTGGTGGCGGCAGAGGACTTCACAGGAGATTTGAGGAAAGATAGGAATGCCAGACTGTTAGAATTCTGTTCTCAATCTTTTTCTTTCTATTTTCCAATAAACCCTTAAAAACCTAAACTCGTTTTATCAGTGATTTTTAGTCAGTTTCCCCCAAACTGGGGGAACACATTAGAATCCACATTTAGAATCTTAAATTACACAAAACCTAAGTCAAGATACATTATTTCCTTGGTATGGGCACATCCTGCTCCAGGGGAAATAAGGCACATTTCAGAAACTTGTCAAGTGGTGTTTCAAAGGTGGCTGTAGCTGAAAAGTTCATCAGCCTCAGACCTGCCTTGGGACTGAGCTCCTTTGGATTTAGCAAGTCCAATCCTCAAGCAAAGAGCATCAAATCCATTGTCAGGCTCATGTTTGGATGCTCCCTCCCCCCTCCATCTTGGTAAATCCTGCAAGAGCTTATTCTCCACTGCAATATCCATCAAAAACACAGGGTCATAGTATAACACAATAGGATAGACAAGGATACATCATTTTCCAAAGGTAGAGTCATTTCTGCTTTTTACTATTCCTATGTTTTATTGGTACAGATTTTCTTCCATGAGAAATTTCTCTATCAATGTAACTTGGTACTTCTACAAGTTCATAGCCTAAGAGAGTTGCCCAGGCACTGGGAAATTAAATGACTGAGGTTCATTCAGGCAGTAAGAATAAGAGTGAGGTTCATACCTAGGTCTTCCTAACTTTGCAATCAGTCCTTTATCCACTATTCCAATTGAGCAAAAATAAACCAAACACACACATACAAAAATTCAAACAAATAAAAAGAAAAAATCTTATATGAGCTATCAGCTTTAATTTTTGCTTTACATTCCTTGTCCTTTAAGAATATCAAGGGTTTGGGGCACCTTGGTGGTGCAGTGGATAGAGCACTGGCCCTGGATTCAGGAGGACCTGAGTTCAAATCCAGCCTCAGACACTTGACATTTAATAGCTGTGTGACCCTGGGCAAGTCACTTAAACCCAATTACCTCACCAAGAAAAAAAAAAAAGAATACCAAGGTTTCTTAATATTTTTTGTGTATGCTGTACAGTAGTGAAGCCTCTGGACAATTTCTCAGAAGAATGTTATTTAATTTCACAAAGCAAAGCACATAGCAATTCTGTTGAGAAAGTACTAAAATTAAAAAAAGTTATGGACCCCAGATCATGAATGCCTATTCTACATCATGCTGCTTACCTCTTAAAATAGAGTCATATGCCTTCAAAAATCACTCCAAAAGGCCCCTGATCCAGAGGAAACTTTAGTCAAGGCTTGCAAGAACCTTTTTTTTCTCTCCTTTACTCTTTCCCTCTATATATGTAGAGAAGTACTTTTGAGATATAGCACCTACTGCCAATTGGATGGGTGATCTGAGAGGTAGTTTCCCAAAAAGCTTTGTGTTTTGCCCTAAGAGGAATGGCATTTATTTGTTATCAAACCCTCTCCACATAACAAGGGTTCTTAACCTTTCCTATGTCATATGCCCTTTCACAGTTTGGTGAATCCTAGCCTGGAGAAGGGCAGCTAGGTGACACAATGGATAGAGCAATGGGCCTGGAGTCAGGAAGACCTGAGTTCAAATCTGACCTCAGATATTTACTAGCTGTGTGATTTTGGGCAAGTCACTTAACCCTATTTGCCTCAGTTTCTTCATCTGTAAAATTATCTAGAGAAGGAAATGGCAAGCAAAAAAAAAAGCTAAACTAAACTAAACTAAAACAAATGGAGACATGAAGAATCAGACATGACTGAAAACATCTGAACGGCCTGGTGAAGGTCTCAAAATAATGTCTTGAAATGCCTACAATAAAATACATAGGATTAAAGAGGAAACAAATTATATTGAAATAGTTATCGGTCTTAACAAAGAATAAGTTCATGGACCCCTAGGTTAAGAACCCCTGACACACAAAGCCCAGCATTATTAAGTATAGTATATTGGAAAGAATATAGTTCTTAGACTTAGGATATGAATGAAATGCTACTTCCTGTTTTACCAATGTGAAAATGAGCAAGTCATTTAACTTTTCCAAGCCTTGTATGTTGAATGGAAATGATAATAATACCTTCAAAGGGTTACTGTGAGAATATAAAGAGATACAGTACAAAAGCTCTTTCTAAACTTCAACATACTATATATCAGTTCTTTCTATCATTTGCAGCCAGTGAGGCATTGTCTGAGATCTAACCCATATGAGAGGTAAAGAACATACCTCCAAATCCATTGATGGTTGGCAAAGGATTTTAGATATTTTCAAGTCTAACCCTCTCCTTTACAGGGAGGAAAAGTGACATGCTTGATGTATCACTATTATTCCATAAGGTTACTCAGAAGGAGGGGGGAATAGAGTACACAGAGTAAGTATAACCTGTAGGCCTTCTCAGGTCTTTGCCAAGATTTGGTATTCCTATCAGAGATGGAAAGTGTCCTTCTTAACATTTGTCCAAGGTATAAAATTTGCTAATCACATATGCTGGTCTCAGACCATTAGAATAATTATTCCCCATAATTCTCTCCTAGCCCTAAAAACCACCCTTGCCAATCCATTGTGTTCAGGACAAATCAGAAATTGCCACCCTTCTCTCAAAGGGTACAAGCACTATATATTCAGTTTTATCCCAGATGGGAAGAGTGATCACCCTACCTTATACACACACACACACACACACACACACACCCCTTCCTTAACAGATATATATATATATATATATATATATATACACACACACATATAAATGAAAACATTTTTCCATGTGTCCCATAGCCCTGGACCCCACAATTATCTTTAAAGATTGCTAAATTTATGAATGGATGCATATTACTGTATTATATACTATATAAAACACTCAACTTTAAAGACACAGACACTTGACACTTGGAGCAGTTAAAGTCAATCCTTTACAAAAGTGTCTATATTGTTTTATATTTAGGCCTCATGACTATTTTCTCTATGTGTAATGAAGCTCAGTACTCACATGGACCAGGTCCAATCTTGGAGCCTGATCCAAAAAATATCACTGTTTCCTTGGCTTATAATTGCCCCACCCAGAGCTTACCCAGGGAAATCTCAGAAAAACAACTTGTTGACAGTAACAGCAATATTGTTTTAAGAATAGCTTTGAGTGGGGGCAGCTAGGTGATGCAGTGGATAGAGCACCGGCCCTGGATTCAGGAGGACCTGAGTTCAAATCCGGCCTTAGACACTTGACACTTACTAGCTGTATGACCCTGGGCAAGTCACTTAACCCTCATTGCCCTGCAAAAACAAAAACAAAACAAAGAATAGCTTTGAGTGACTAAGTCATTTTGATTATTATAAATACCCAAATTAAATACAAAGGCCATATAAAGCTAGACATTTTCTGCATCCAGAGAAAGAACTGATAAATAGAAGCATATATAGAATGGTTATTTATATATGTGTGTGTGTGTGTGTGTGTGTGTGTGTGTGTGTGTGTGTGTGTGTGTATCTAACAATAGCCATCTCTAGGGAAGGGAAGAAGGGAGAGAAGAAAGGAAGGGAGGAAAAAAACTAACATGATAGCTTTATTATATATTTAAAAGGAATAGCAAGTTGTACAAAATAGATTTGCAGAGTCATGTGCAAAAACAAAACAGTTTGGATATAGTTCATCACAAATGTGGTGTAAAGGGTTCTCCTAGATCCCATGCAAGCATTTCAAGGCTGCAATATCTATATTTTGGAGGCAGTATATACTTTATTTCATCCCACAAATACAGAAAACACAAAAGACTCAAATGGAGAAAACAGAAAAAACTCACAACCATAAATGATAAACATACATCTTTCTGCCTGTTGATTCTCACTTTCCAACAGTGTCATAAAGTCCCCTATACTTCTATACTCAATGCTACCAAATAGTTTGAACCACCTGAGAAGGGGGAGACATACTTATGGTTGACAGAAGAACACATTTTGCATCCAGCCACATTCTGGTGAGACCCACTTTCAACTTGGAGGAATGTTTTGCCATTCATCTGGACTCATAGCACTCTCCAATGGTGAACCCCTCTTTCCTCCCACAAAGACTTATGTATTACCTTTATGGACTTGGACCCCACCTCCCCAAAGGGAAACATACTATACGTGGGTCTACTACATTGGCATACCTGTTTCCTATCGGACCCATAGTCTGAATAATTCATATTACTAGCAGAGAGGGTGAGGTCCTGATCCCTTGTTCCTCCATTTTTTTTTTTTTACTTTAGTCTCTCATTGCTACTCCTCCCCCCACAAAGAGCCATGAATATCATCCTCTTCTGTCTTCAAGAGCAGACATGTCAAACACAGACCCAAGTAAATCCTTCCTTTTCTGACTGAAAGGTAAATACCAGGGGTCTCTAACTTGGTCCTGCTAAAAAGACAGTCCTGAGGAACTCTCACCAGTTGCCCATGTGGTTCTCTTCCTTAGGGTTACTATGTAGTTGAGATGTTATAATATTGCCTCTCTTAGACTGAGATAAAGAACTTTCCTCTCCTCTTGGTCCTGTGGTAAAAAAAAAAAATTAGACTCTCCATAGGCAGCTTTTGAAGGATCTCCCCTTTTGGGGAAGGAAAGATTGAATGCTCCCTGAAGGGAGGTGGAGGGTAGGCTGCTTCCAGAACATTAGGCTAGCCATTTTCAGGGACTCGGTCTTTTGGTACTTGGCCCTTATGGTCATGGTGTGTGGTGTGTGTTCGTTCTGTCTCTGGTCAAGCAACTGTAAACTTTCAAGTTCGGTGCGTTAATTATGAAAAACCCTATATTCCTTTGAACTAGCTTAATTGGAAATGGTCTGAGAATCACATAGGTGAAGCTTAGAGTTAAGAATATTTATCTGTATTTCTATTTTCCTATTTTCTTATCTTTGATTTTTATTAGTTTTGCCTTTGTTGTTTAATTAATTCCCAAGTAATAACATCTGATCCTTTTGTGAACTAAAGCTTAGAGGCTCCTTTCTTATTGGCCTGGG
The DNA here is from genome assembly GCF_019393635.1 of Dromiciops gliroides. Classification (NCBI taxonomy): domain Eukaryota; kingdom Metazoa; phylum Chordata; class Mammalia; order Microbiotheria; family Microbiotheriidae; genus Dromiciops; species Dromiciops gliroides. Next base: position 538,981,884 of record NC_057861.1, on the reverse strand, counting down.
AGAAATATCTAAAAAGGGCAGTTCAGAGGGGAGGGTGAGCCTAAAAGGTCCCTCATATTTCCAGGACCCTAATCTTAAGGTGAGTCACCCAAATAACACTCCGTATATCAAATTTTGGCCCTCACAGGCCATATGGGTAAATACATGTCTATGTCTTCAATACCGATCTACAGGAATTCTCAGGTCTCCATCCCTGGTTTAACTGGTGCCATGTCTTGTCCCAGGAAATTCTACTTTAAGGTCTAGTCTTTGACATATACTCAGAAAAGGGAAACAAAAGATGAGGCAGCTAGGCAATCAAGGTCCAGGAACTCCCCATCTTGGACCCTTTGGAATTGATCATATACAAATTGCCGTGTGCTTCTACCAGAAGAAAATCTCCCCCCAAACCACCCTCACCCATCCCCCATACATGCACTCTTTCTGTGCTTTCAGAATGTCTCCAGATGAAGGTCTTTGGGTTTCTTTTTATAGACTAATACAAAGGTGGCTCCTCCCCTAGAGCTCATCCTCCCAAGAATCTCAGCTGGCCAATTCATTTTGGGGACAGACCCTATCCATTTAACTCATCCTCCACAAGGTCATGTTCATAATTTCTACATATGAATGAATGAATGAATGAATGAATGAACGAATGAATGAATGAATGAATGAGAATGTGTATTAAAGGACATAGCTTGTACCAAGCATTTTGCTAGGCACTGGGGATAAACTCCCTAACCCCAAGAAGTTTACACAGTAATGGGGGATATGACACCTATTGAAGAGTAGTGGCCAAGAAAAGAGTTTTGTTCTGGAGAGTCACAGGAATGATGAATGGAGTTATAAGTTGATTGTTTAATTGTCTTCAATAAATTCCACCAGAAATCTACAGGAAGGTACTTCCCAACTCCATTTAATTTCAGAGCTTTCCTTCTGTTAATCAAATCCTATTTATCTTGCATATAGCTTGCTTTCTATATATTTGTTTGTATGATGTCTCCCCCATTAGACTGTAAGCTTCTTGAAGGCAGGGACTGTTTTTGCCCCTTTTTGTTTCCTCAGTGCTCAGCACAGTGCCTGGTCAACAGTGGGCATTTAATAAATGTTTATTGATGAATTGATTGATATTGTTAAGGCAGTACCACATACTGGATAGATTACTGAACTTGAAGTCAGAAAGACCTGGGTTCGAATTCTGTCATAAAAACAGATTACATGTGTGACTATGGGCAAATCACTTAACCTCTCCCAAGCTCAGTTTTCTCACCTATAAAATGAGATAATAATAATACCTACTTCACAAATTGGTTATGAGGCTCAAATGAGATAACTTCTGTATAGTGTTTTGTGAGCCTTGAATCACAATATAAACATTAGCTGCTGCTGCTGCTACTGTTATTACTGTTCTGTGGAATTTTTAAAATCTCCTCCAATATTAAATTCCTTGAAGTCAGGAATTATTTCATTTTTTCTTTGTAATCCCTGTACCTACCACAGTAATTAGGATATAGTAATAAAGTACTTATTGATTGATGGGTGGATAGATTGATTTATGTGATCAGGACTCACTACTGATTTAACCATCACAAGTATGGGTAATTTGCCCCTCCCAGGACACTCTGCTCCCCTCCCACATGTGTAACCTAACCTCAGACTTACGCCAAAGGGAGTCAGGCACATTCAGCAAAGGAACACACCACATTTCCATTAGCCCTTCGTTCGTTTACATACAATTCTGAGATCTGTGTGTTAGTGTGGATTGAGCAGATTGACAGCTCCTAACAAGCAGTGCTGTCCAGGTCTCAGGAATAAGAGCTCAATTTAGAACTGCTTACTCTTCACTGGATAGCCTCAATTGGGAGAAGAGGTGGCAGTGATAGGATTTGGAGAGTACATTGCTCTGGGGAGAAAGCTCAAAATACTTGGAGTCTTCATTTCTGCTCAGTCTTCCCCATTTCACACAGACCTTATGAACAGCTAAATTGGGAAATAGGTAAGGTTTAACGACACCTCGCCTGACTTAAAGGATCTCCAATTTAGAGCTAGAAGGAAACTTAGAGGTGCCTGTCACCCTACTGATGAGGAAACAGAGGGACAGAGAATTAAATTGATTTTTGCCCTCGGGGTCACAAAAATAGAAAATCTGAAACAGTCTTCAAATTTATGTCTTCTTGACTTCAATCCCAGAACTCTATCCTCTGCGACAACTAGATGTTCTTTGTTTACCCCAGCATCTACCATGGTATGAAAACTGCACCCGGCCTCTGCAAACATACTCTAGGACCAGGGGTTCTTAAACTTTTTTGGATGATGGACTCCAAAGGCAATCTGGGGAAACCTAGGGAACCCTTATCAGAGTTTTTGTTTTGTTTTTAGGGAGATAAAGTACTTACTATGTGACAGTAGTGTGGGAAAAAAAACACAACAGGATATAAATATAAGCAAGCAAGACTACCCTCAGAGAGCTTACATTCTAATGGAGGCCACCAACAAAGGCCAGGGAATGATGTATGGAAAATAGAATGGAGGTCTGGTCCCAGGTTCGGGCAGCTAGGTGGTGAAGTTGATAGACTATGAGACCTGGAGTAAGGAGGACCTGAGTTCAAATCTGGCCCCAGACACATTATCTGTGTGACCCTGGGAAAGTCACTTAACCCTGTTTCCCTCAGTTGCTTATCTGTAAAATGAATTGGAGAAGGAAATGGTAAACCATTACAGTATCTTTGCCAAGAAAACTCTAAATGGGGAAACAGAGAGTCAGAGATAACTGACATCACTCAACAATAAATAGTTCCAGGCAAGATAAAGAACTAAGAACCAAGGAGAAGTCCAAGGTTGTGGTGTTGATATAGATGAAGATAATGGTCAGAGTGTAGGAAGCATGGAGAGAAGTGGGCTAGGAACACAAGTATGATATACACTTAAAATAGATTTGCCCACTTCACCTAATATATTCTATGGTGAAATGAGTTCCCAAGAAAATGATCTCTAAAAAGAAGAAAAAAAACCAAAATATTTCAATAAGACCTTAAGATTATGTCATGTTGGATCCAGAAATTCTTTGTATTTGAGTAAAGACCAAGTAACATATGAGATCAAGGTAAAGAGAAATAAGAATCAACTGTGTTCCTCTTCCCTCCCAAAATTTTAATATCAAAAGTAAAAAAAAAAAAATGCAAAGTGAAAATCCACTCTCTAAACAGGATACTACATTCCTCAACTGTTCTCAAAAGCAAGACTGAATACTTGAGATGCTTAATTTTGGGTAACATTAAAAAAAAAGTTGCAGAAATATATTTAATCTAATTTCTTTTCAAACAATAGGTTGTTGAATAGATTTAAGAATGTTGTAGAAGGCAGTTAGGTGGAACAATGGATAAAGCACCAGCCCTGGATTCAGGAGCACCTGAGTTCAAATTCAACCTCAGACACTTGACACTTAGTAACTTTGTGACCCTGGGCAAGTCACTTAACCCTCATTATACCCCCCCACACACACAAAAAAAAAGTTATATATGATTAAAACAATGTTTAAAAGTAAATTTTAACTTTTGTATTAAGGTTTGACTGAAGGTCCTTCATAAGATAGAGATCAACATGAGTTTTTGACTCTGAAGAGGCAGCAGAGTCCTTGAGGTTCAAGTTATTACTGATCCCTTTTCCACCACCTCCAAATGCTTTATTTCTAAAAGTGTAGTGCTCTAGTACTATTTGTACATAATTTAATAATTCTGTAGTATTGTTAGTGCAATTGTCAATGTTAAAATGTATCCATCCCAGTGAATAATATAGAGCATGCCCAGATATTCCTGGGTTAGATCTAATCTTTTTTTTTTGTGAGGCAATTGGGGTTAAGTGACTTGCCCAGGGTCACACAGCTAGTAAGTGTTAAATGTCTGAGGCCGGATTTGAACTCAGGTACTCCTGACTCCAGGGCCGGTGCTCTATCCACTGCGCCACCTAGCTGCCCCTAATCTTTTTTTTTTAATACTGTTTTTCCAACTATAAGTAAAGATAGTTTTGAATATGCATTTTTTTAACAAACACTTATTTTATTTTTCCAGTTACATTTAAGGGTAGTTTTCAACATTCATTTTCATAAGATTGAGAGTTCCAATTTTTTCTCCCTCCCTCCCTCTCCTCCCCCCTCCACAAGACATCAACAAGGTTTTATATATATATATATATATATATATATATATATATATATATATATATGTGCTCTTTTTTATCAGTTCTTTCTTCGGGGCTGAAAAATAAATAAGCTTTATCATTAGTCCCTTGGGATTGTCTTGGATCATTGTATTGCTGAGAGTAGTGAAGTCATTTACAATTTCTCATTGAACAATACTGCTTCACTGTGCACAATGTCCTCCCAGTTCTGCTCACTTCACTATACATCAGTTCATGAGTCTTTCCAGGTTTTTATGGTATCATCCTGTTTGTCATTTCCTATAGAACAATACCATTCCACTATAATCATATACCACAGCTTCTTCAGTCATTCCTCAATTGATGGACATTCCCTTGATTCCCAATTCTTAGGCACCACAAAGAGTTGTTATAAATATTTTTGTAAAAATTTCCCCTTTTCTCTTTTTCATGATTACTATTGTTAAATGTTTCCCTCTGTCCTATTCTCTTCCCAATGATATTTACTCTATTATCTATCTTCTTTCACCCTATCCCTCTTCAAAAGGGATTTGCTTCTGTCTGTCCCCTCCCAAAACTGTCCTCCCTTCTTTTGCCCCTCTCTCTTTATCCCTTTCCCTTCCTATTTTCCTGCAGGGTTAGATAGATTACTCTACTGTATTGAGTGTGTGTGTTATTCCCTCCTTGAGCCAATTCTGATAAGATTGAGGTCTTTGAGCCAATTCTGATGAGCATTAGGCTCATTTACTGCCCAGGTTAAATAGATTACTCCACCCAAGAGGGTATGTGTGTTAATCCCTCCTTGAGGCAACTCTGATGAGTTTAAGGTCTTTGAGCCTATTCTGATGAGTGTAAAATTCATTTACTATTCTGCTCCTTCCCCATCTCTTCCCCCAATCCATAAGCCCTTTCCTGTTTCTTTCATATGGGATTTCACCCCATGCTACCTCTGCCCTTCCCCCTGCCCCACTGCATTCCCCTTACCCCTCAATTTAACCCTAAAAATGTCATCATGGAGCATCTAGGTGACACAGTGGACAAAGCATCCACCCTGTACCTAGGGGAAATCCCAGCCAAAACCCAGCCTCAAACACAAGACAGTCACCCACTGCATGATACCAGGTATGTCCCCCAACCCCAATTTTTTATGGTTCTCTAGGGTCTTGTATTTGAAAGTCAAATTTGCCATTCAGTTTAGGTCTTTTCATCACAAATACCTGAAAGTCCCCTTTTTCATTGATGTCCCACTTTTTCCTCTAAAAGATTATACAAAGTTTTGCTGGATTCATGATTCTTGGTAGTAATCCCAATTCCTTTGCCCTCTGGAATATCATATTCCATGCCCTCTGGTCCTTTAATGTAGAAGCTGCTAGATCTTGTGCTATCCTGACTGGGGCTCCATACTACTTGAATTCTTTCTTTTTGGTAGCTTGCAATATTTTCTCCTTGACCTGAGAACTCTGGAATTTGGCTATAATATTCCTGGAAGTTTTCCTTTGGGGATCTCTTTCAGGAGGTGATCAGTGGATTCTTTCAATTTCCATTTTATCTTCTGCTTCTAGAATATCAGGGAAAATTTTCCTGACAATTTCTTGGAAGATGATGTCTAAGCTCTTTCCTTGATCATGAGTAGACCAATAATTTTCAATTTGTCTCTCCTGGTCCTATTTTCCAGGTCAGCAGTTTTTCCAAGAAGATATTTCACATTGCCCTCTATTTTTTTTATTCATTTGAATTTGTTTTATTGTGTCTTGGTTTCTTATAAAGTCAGTAGCTTCCATTTGTTCAATCCTAATTCTTAGGCATTTTTTTTTTGTCAGAGAGCTTTTGTACCTCCTTTTCCATTTGGCCAATTTGGCTTTTCAAGCTGTTGACTTTTTTCTCTTGTCTTTCCTGCATCACTCTAAATTCTCTTTCCATTTTTTCCTCTACCTCTCTAACTTTATCTTCAAAGTCCTTTTTGAGTGCCTCTATGGCCAGAGACCAATTCATATTTTTCTTGGAATCTTTAGATATAGGGGCCCTGATGTTGACATATTCCTCTGAGAGTGCTCCTCGATCTTCCTTGTCACTAAAGAAACTTTCTATGGTCCTCACTTTTCTCTTTCTGCTCATCTTGCCTTTTTTTTTACTTGACTTTTAGCTCCTTAAATAGGGGCACTTTTTCCAGGCTGCTCTATCCCAAGCTTCAGAAGTCCTAGATGGTATAATTTAAGGAGGAACGGGTTCTTCACTCACCTGGCCTATTCCCTGGTTTGTAGATGACCCCAGACCAACTTGCTAATCAACCAGCTTTGTGTGTTGTGGTTGTCAGCTCCAACGAGCTTGTGCCCCTCCCCCGCCTGGGCCACTGCTACTCAAGCCTACCTCCTGGGTCCCAAAAGGGGTGGAAAAACCCAAGTTCTGCCTCAGCACCAGCAGAGATGCCTGTAATCTCCCCCATGCCAAGGGCTCAGCCCTCTCATCAGACTGTGAGCTTCGTTCCAGACAATACTGGCACTGTAGCTGATTCAGAGGCTCTTGGGGAGGGGGGGGTCCCTTTCTCTGGAGAGGCCTTCCTGGAACTGGATCTGTGTCAGGGTGACTGTGGGGTTGGACTCTACTCTTGTCTCAGAACAGCAACTCCCTCCTTCTGACCTTCCAAGCTGTCCTTGGTTGGAAGGTGATTTTAGCACATTCTTCTGTGGGTTTTTCTGCTCCAGGAATTGTCCTATGGCATTATTTGGATGTTTTTTGGAGTTGATTGTGTCATGAGTTCAATGTGTATTTTTTTTAGGATTTTGAGTTCCAAATTTTTCTACCTCCCTTCTTCCCACCCCGCTTCCACCAAGATGGCAAGCAATTTGATATAGATTATATACATACAATCATGTTAAACATATTTCCACATTAATCATGTTGTAAAAGAAGAATCAGAACAAAAAGGAAAAACCACAAGAAAGGAAAAAAAAGTGAAAATAGTATGCTTCGATCTGCATTCAGATTCCATAGTTTTTGAGGTTTTTTTCTAGATGTGGAGAACATTTTCCATCATGGGTATTTTGAAATTGTCTCAGATCATTGTATTACTGAGAAGAGCTAAGTCTATCATAGTTGATCATTGTCCAATGTTGCTGTTACCGTGTATAATGTTCTCCCAGTTCTGTTGGATCTAATCTAATATTGAATACTTGGTGAGTCTCCTTTGGGCCATGAGGGACTGAGGGCTTACTATTGTGTGACAAAAAAAAAAAATCTAGTTAACTGAAAAAAACTGGAAGGAGCAATGACTCAGAAAACAGACTTCCAGAAGTAAGTATGCATACAAAAGTTCCAAGTTTTTGAGTGTGAAGAAATTCTTCGAGTTCTTTGGTGGGATGAAGAAACTGAAACACTGCCCCTTCATCTAGTCAAATGTGCCTCCATTTCTTTTATGTTAATTCATTTCTGATCTTAAGTGAATGGATATCATGAAGTGTGTGTGTGTGCTTAGGGGGCTGGTGAGTCCAGGAAGTCCATCAGTGTCTTACCAGCAATCAGAACCAAATGGTGTCTGAGTAGTCATAGAAACAATGTTGATCAAAGCAGTTAAAATTGATGAAGGATTTGAAAATTGCTGCATATTCTCTATGACCTTTGCTCTGCTGGCATCCAGAAGAATGCAACTCCTGAATTAGAGGTATTCTTCATTAATAGAAACATCAAAATCTCAACGTTCTCCTTCATTCTGCTTCAGGTGATGAGAAACTACTTAAACTATCTTCAAAGCTGGTGGTTTATGTACAACAATCTGCAAACATATTTCAGAAGAGAGGGAGAAATGTCACTTGATGAAGTTATACTTCAAATTGTTTGAGTGTTTATTAGATTATTTTCACCTTGGAGATCACTAGCAGTCATTGATTCCTTCAATGGAAGAGTTTTTATGTTCCTGGAGTCCTCATTAATGTGACCTTTTTTGTAACATGTGACATTTTGTAATGTGACATTTGTGTGTGTGTGTGTGTGTGTGTGTGTGTGCACAAAGTTTAACTGCATCCTGTGATTTGTAGTAGGACTTTCATGTAACTGTATTGCCTCAACATTCTCCTTCAACTTTGGTAAGATTTTCATTTGAAGTTTTCCTTTGGATCCTGAGGAGGGCATATCTCAAGGCCAGGGTGCCAGGGAAACCTGAGCAGCTAGTTTGTGGTTCAGTCTCCCTGGGGGCCACCACAGCTAGAGGGATGTGAGCTGCTCAGACTTTTAAAAATACATATGATAGAGGGCAACTAGGTGGCATGGTGAATAAAGCACTGACCCTGGATTCAGGAGGCCCTGAGCTCAAATCTGGCCTCAGACACTTGACACTTACTAGCTGTGTGACCCTGGGCAAGCCACTTAACCCTCAATGCCCCACCAAAAAAAAAATACCTGTGATACATGGGATTATAAAGGAAACTAATTATATTGAAATATGGTTATCACAATATTTTTAAGAAACAAATTCATAGATCCCCCAAAATGTATCCATAGATTTTTTAGGGATCCACTGACTCCAAGTCAAAACCCCCCACAAGATAGACCCTTACAAGCTCCCCAAAACTTATCATTTCTATGGTTTTTTTCTCTGGTAATTTTCTAGTCCTAAGTGAAAATTATTCAACCTAATAAATTAGCCTATGAAAATGAATGGGTATGTTATCCCTCCTAGGGATTTTAATGGAGGCTTTGGAGAATTGATGAATTCAATTCAATTCAATTCAGCAAATGAATACTATGAGTAAGTTATTGTTCTTGGCACAAAGACAATGAAAAAAAAAAACAAACACAAGTCCATGTACTTGAGGAAGTCACATTCTACTAAAAGAATATACAGCTGGAAGGGGCCTTAGAGTATGCGAGTTTGCTCAACATGGAGGCTCCCTGAGAGGCTAGTCCTGGACATGCCTGGACCTCCAAATTCTGCATGCCTTACCACATGGATGGGAGTAGCCTCCTTTGATGGGCTGTATACTCAGAACAAGCTACTTCTTTAATACTGACCTAAATGAGACAATCTCTCTCTCTCTCTCTCTCTCTCTCTCTCTCTCTCTCTCTCTCTCTCTCTCTCTCTCTCTCTCTCTCTCTCTCTTCCCTGCTCTGTTCAGAGATTAAAGATCATAGTTCATCCACACTGCAGACACACCATAAATTAAACAAATGGAAAGGGAAGGACTTTATTCCCCTGCTCTTCCTCTTTTTGACCTGGTCTGAGAAAATGAGCCTGGGAGTGTTTGTTTCTGTTCTGTCATTTGTCCTCAGTTTCTGGATGTAGGAAGTGATCCCTACCAAACCAGAAGTTTGAGCCAAGGTGATATTGGAGCCATTGCAGGCAGGAAAACACAGCAGGGAAGCCCAGAGAAGCTAGGGTGTCTGGGACTCAAGCCCAAGGTGGGGGTGGGAGTAGGGTGTAGCCTTTGGACTCAGAAATGTGACTGAACTAAGCTGTGAGCCTAATAGCCTCCCTAGAGACTGGGGTGGTGCAAGAGGGGAGGAAGATTAAGCCCAATGTGTCAGAAAGTAAGTTTGAATGTTATTATACTTTTGAAGTAAATATTTCTTTTTAAAAGCTAATCTGACTGTTAGTGTTTAAATGGACCTGGGCTTCAAAAGACTCATCACCCCTGCAATAGAGCCATTGGCAGGGAATCTAAATACCCCCCAACCCCCTTAAGGGCACCAAAGAAACCCATGGGGAGAGCTGAAATGTAAGCTCCCTGTCCTTCAGGCAGTGGGAGCTAGGCAGTGTTCTATGACATACACACAATAAGTAAAATGCAAGATAATTTGAAGAGGGAGAGGGTGCTAACATTTAGGGAGAATCAGGAAAGGTTTCTTTATAGGAAGGGACACTTGAACTGAGTCATGAAGGAAGCTAAGAATTCTTCAAGATGGGGGAGAGAAAGGAGTACATTCCAAGTATGAAGAATAGCCTGACCAAAACCTAAGAAATAAGGGCAAAAGGAAATCAGTCATAAGAATTTAACTTGGGGGACAGCTAGGTGGCTCAGTGGATAGAGCAACGGCCCTGGATTCAGGAGTACCTGAGTTCAAATCCAGCCTCAGGCACTTAACATTTACTAGCTGTGTGACCCTGGGCAAGTCACTTAACCCCAATTGCCTCACTTAAAAAAAAAAAAGAATTTAACTTGGAGGGTGAGAAAGGAAATAAGGGAATTAAGGGAATTAAGCCAGAAAAGGGGAGACTGGAGCCAGATTATGAGGAGCTTTAAATACTTGTCAATAAGAGGATTTTGTATTTATGTTAGTGGCAATAGGGAGTTATTGAAATTTCTTGAGTGATGAAGCAATGGAGTGAGAACTGTGCTAAAGAAAGACTATTTCGGTAGGCTGTGAAGAGTATGAATTGAAAAGATAAGAAATTAGAAGTAGAGAAAATAATGATGATTCTATTACAATAATTTACATAAGAGGGGATGGGGCTTGAACTAAGGTGTTGGCTATGTGAATGAAGAGAAGAAAATTAATGTAGCAGTAGAACTGAAAAGGCATACTAGAATGAACATGAACTGAAGGATACTAGAGTGAGCAAGAGGGAAGAGTCAAAAATGACTCCAGGGTTGTAGACCTAACTGATTGGAAGAATGAAGATAGAAATAGAAGAATTTGGAAAAGGCATGACTTTAGAAGGGAATAATAACTAACTAACATTTATATAGCACTTTAAGTTTTGTCAAGAGCTTGACAAATAGTATCTCATTTGAACTGTGCAACAACCCTTGCGGATAGGTGCTCTTATTAGCCCCGTCTTACATATCAGAAAGCTGAGGCACAGAGAAGTTAAGTGACTTGCCCAGGGTCACACAGCTAGTAAGGGTCTGAAGATGGATTTTAACTCAGGTCTTCCTGACTCCAGATCCTGTACTTTATCAACTGCACCATGTAGGTGCCTTAAGAAAGATAATGATTTGCTTTGAATTTGTTGTGTTTGAAATTTCTAAGGGGAACACACATAGAGAGCTGGTGATATGGAAATAGAGATCAAGGAAAACAATAGGCCTAGATATATAGATGTGAGAATCATCTGTATAGAAATAATAATTGAATCCATGGGAGCTGTTGAGGTCACCAAGAGAGAGAGAAGAAAAGAGGGCCCAAGGGCAGAACTTTACAAGATAAACTGTGTGAATATATGTGTGGGTAATGATCCTGCAAAGGAGACCCCAAGGGAGTGTTTATATAGGAAGAAGGAAGAGAAGGGTGGAGGAGAAGAAGGAAGAAGATAAGGGGGAGAAGGAGGAGGAGGAGGAGGAGGAGGAGGAGGAGGAGCACTTTAAGGTTTTCAAAAGCAAGCATCCAAGGAAGGATTTTGAACTCAGGATTTCCTCACTCCATATCCATTTCTCTTACTCATTGTGCCACCCAGATACCTCCTAAGCCAAGGAAAGAGAGAATACCTAGGAGATCAAAGATAAAGACTGAAAAAATGCCATTAGATGTAGCAATTAAAAGATCATTGGTAACCTTGGAAAGAGAAGTGTTTATTAATTTGTGGAATAAAAGCCTGATTGCAAGTGGTTGAGAATTGAGTGGGAGAGGAAGTGGAGGCAATGAGTGTCAATGGCTTTTAACCTGAAAGAATGATATTAATGGTCCTTTCAGGCATTGTGGAAGGTCATATGAGGGAAACTAATTTGGGAGTAGCCCCCAAATCACACCACCATCTCCTCAGCATCCTGTCCCACCCACACCATAGGGCAACACCAATTTCTATCCTTCCATTCATCCTTTTGAGGTTTTAACACTCAACTGTCAATTGTGACCAGCTGTGGCATGTTCCAGGAAATCCAGTTGTTTCTTCCTTCAGCATCCTCATGACATCAAAATATTTCACTCTTAAAACCAAGCACACTTTAGGACCAGAAGAAAATATGCCATTTGAAGGGGATCATAATAGGACTGTCCAAAGACAAGCTTAGTCTAAGAAACCCAAAGTGTATTTTACCTGAGATTTAAGTATAAGGCAAACTCATGGCCCAGTCCCATAACTGATTGGCACAGGAGCTTTGACTAGCTGTGTCTGACCTGTGCTGCTTCATCCCTTAAGCAACATGGTAGTCCCCTTCTTCTGGGGGCTCATTTTGTCCATACCATACTCAGTGCTGACACCTGATTGCCTTTAGCCCATTGCAACTGAGAACTCAAAAGATCTGCTAGCCGGGGCAGCTAGGTGGCGCAGTGGATAGAGCACCAGCCCTGGAGTCAGGAGTACCTGAGTTCAAATCCGGCCTCAGACACTTAACACTTACTAGCTGTGTGACCCTGGGCAAGTCACTTAACCCTCATTGCCCTGCAAAAAAAAAAAAAAAAAAAAAAGATCTGCTTGCCTCAGGCTCATTGGTAGCAGAGATTATAGGGATGAGCCATCACCTTTTGTTTATGTCTCACTTTATGCAACAAACATGTCAAAGTGATGTATAAGCATGTTACTATTGCTGTCATTACTGATATTCCTGAGCATTGCCCTTATTTTCTTATTGATGGTCCCTATTCCCCAGCTTGAAAATCTCTTCTACCAAGTGTGGCAACCTCCTGAAAACTTTCCAGCCGATAGGCAGCAGAAGTTGTCTCAAACCCCTCTAACTGTGTTATAAATAAACCATCATTTTTTTTCTTGGAATTCGGAGGAAACAGCTTACATGCATAACTGTCATAAATATCACACACTAGAACATTACTACTACAGTTGCAGAAGAAATGTGATTCTCCCTTCCTTCCATTCTCCCCCTCCCATTTCTGCTATCCAAAACCTCCCTATATTTTAAAGAATGTAGATCAGTTTCACAGCAGAAGGCAGACTGATTACATATGTATGTGTGCATGTGTGTATTTATAACATGTATGCATATACATATGTTTGGTCTAGACCTGTTAATTTTTTTATATAGAGAATGAACATGAACTTGGATGGACTTCAAGAGAGGGTAAAGGATACATGGGGTTCACAAAGAGTTGGAGACCATTGAGCAATTGAATAGAAGAGAACTTCCAGTATTTATTGTCCCCCTATCAATGCAAATCAGTAACTGTTCTGTAATTTATGGTCTTAAAGGGTTGATTGGAATACTAGAAAGTTAAATGACTTGTGAGGGTTTCATAACTAACATGTATTAAAAGTAGGATCTAATGACAATCATAACTAACATTTAAAAATAGATTTAAGGTTTTCAAAGTATTTTGCTATATATTATGTTGGGGGCAGCTAGATGGTGCAGTGAATGGAGCACTGGCCCTGAAGATGAGAGGAGCTGAGTTCAAATCTCACCTCAGACACTTACTAGCTGTATGACCCTGGGTGAGTCACTTAACCCCAATTGCCTCAAACATCTGGGGCCATCTCTAGTTATCCTGATATATATCTTGCCACTGGACCCAGATTGCTCTGAAGAAGAGAATGAGGTTGGTAATCTTACACAGCACTCCCTTACTTAAATCCAGTTCAGTGCAAGTCATGACATCACCCATTCCTCTTCAGGAATAAAGGACAAACAACAATAATAATAACTACATATTATCTCATAGTACAGTCAAAAGAGATCTGGCTCAGAGAAGTTAAGCTATTTACCTAAGGTTACACATTTTCTAAGTCTGAGGCAGGATTCAAACTCAATTCATCATTCTAGCCACTAAATTCTGCTGCATCTCATCTGGCTAAGAGTACTTGACTGGAAGAGGGGTTAAGAGCCCTAGATTATAATTAACTTTGCCACTCAGAGTGGTGTATGTAACTCTGGGTGACTCACTGTTCTTTAATGAACAGGGGGTGGGGAGAGATGGAAAGAGAAGTAAGAAAAGTGTCAGCCTAAATTAAGTCTGGCAGCAATAATCTGAACTGCCTTGATCAGCAGTTTGCATGATTTCCTCTGGTCTCTGTCCAGCCATGATTTACAATCAAAATATAGGAGAGAATGGAAGAAACTGTACAAGTCGATACAGTAGTCTCTGAATCAAATCATCTTCTTTTGTTTTATATTCTTTCAGAGATGTTTTTTTTTTCTAATTTTCTGATTGAGCTCCAATTGCTAATGGGCACTGTTAGCAATTATTGTAAAGTTTGAATTAAGTGATGCATTTTAGAAGGATTTTCATCCCAAGTGGTTAAAAATTAAAAAAAAAAACCTAGTACTTAGAATGATTTCATACAATAACAGATCTAGAAAAGGAAGGGACCTCAGAACCTATCTAGTTCAACCTCCTTCAGTGAACTTAGATTAACTGAAGCATTAAATTGTGTGGAACACTTCATTCCTCTGTAACACTCAGTATAACTGAGGCAACTGTAAGGTTTCTATGGATTGATCTTTCTCTAGTAGGCTGGCTCTGTCTTAGCCATGCTCACCTTTTTGTGTCTGAAATATACTAAACTAGATGCTTCCAGCTCCCAAGCACTCAGCCTGGGATGTCCTCAATTGGAGGCCAATCAGATGTGCCTACCCAGACTTTACCCCCATCCCCACTATAAAATGCCCAGTCTATTTCAAATCCCTGGGAACTGCCCTGATGTAAAAACTTATGAAGGACCCATTACCCTACAAACTGCCTTGGTGTAAAGACTAGCATTACCCACGTTCTCTAGCAATGCCAGGGTTTGACCCATTTAACCTCTCTTCAACATCCATTTCTGGCACTCTTGACTGTTGCCCTGGTTTTGGGTATGGGGTGCTGTCCAAGTTTGGGAGATACGAACACCTGTCCTAGTTATAGGTGTGTTGTCTTTGTCTTCTTTGTTGTCTTTGACTTACTCACAGTCACACAGATCGTATGAGTTCGAGACAGCATTTGAGCCTCTTCTGACTCAAGAACCAGTATAGTTATAGGTGTGTTGTCTTTGTCTTCTTCCCCTTTCTCCCATGTTTGAGTGTCTTCAGTTAAGCCACTTGGTCTTTAACAGCATCATGGATCTAGCTACAAAGGAAACTGAGGCCCAGGGAGCTTGTGACTCATCCAAATCTTAAAGGGAGTAAGAGTCAGAGGTCTTCTAACTCCAGAGTTAGTACACTTTCCAGAAGACCACATTGCCTCCCATTCCTTTAAGTATGGCCAACAAAAGGGCCCACTGCTCTTCAGCATTAGTCTGCTGACTTAATCGTACCCTCCTTTTATTTCAGCCATGAACCATAACACTGAGTCAATGAAGTTCTACCCTAAGTGAATGAATTTTTAATTCTGCAAAATACTACCTCTTCCTGACAGAAAATCTTTGGAAAACCTAAATGCTCTTTAGAACTAAAGCACTTAGATGAAGAAGGCTCAAAGCCAACTCAAAGTCTTATACCAGACTTGGAATAAAGGAGATTTCATTTTTTAGAGCCACTCAGTAAAGGAAGTGTTATTTTTCTGAATCCTCCAGGAAATGCTCAGTGTGTTTGTGTACAGGAAGAAAATGCTTTGGGTTTGCTAGCATATTGCACCTCTTGTTGCTGTACAGTCATTTTCAGTCATGTCCAACTCTTCATGACCCCATTTGGGGTTTTCTTGTCAAAGATATTGGAGTGCTTTGCCATTTCCTTCTCCAGCTCATTTTACAGATGAGCAAATAAGGCAAACAGTTAAGTGACTTGCACAGGATCACACAGCTAGGCAGTGTCTGAGGGCAGATTTGAACTCAGGCCAGATTTGAATTTCCTGACCCCAGGCTCACTGTTCTATCCACTCTGCCACCTTGCTGCCCATCCTGCATCTACGCTGATGCCCTAGTGGAACTGTGATGTTATAGGATTCCAGACTAAAAGCTTGAAGGAACCTCAGAAGCCATCTAGTTTGACCCCTTTCATTTTGTAAATGAGAGAACTGAGACTCAGGAAAGCCAAGTTAAGTGACTTACTCACAGTCACACAGATCGTATGAGTTGGAGACAGCATTTGAGCCTCTTCTGACTCAAGAACCAGTATTCTCTCACTGTCCCTCTTCATTCAAGTGAGTACTTCCCCCTCCATCCCCACCTCCAACCTCTCATCAAAGTAGATCTAATGAAGTACCGTCGCTAGGTAAGAAAAAAAAAACATTAATTTTTGCTGAACTCATATTTATGGACTTGAAATTGTCACCTACTCGATTTTAAACTCTCCGCCCTCCCTGACTGACTTTTGAGGATATTTTGAGCAGCTGTGTGGGCTTTTCTGGTAATAGGAATGAGTTCTTTGGCACATTTGAAATCAGACCATGTTTCTCTAAAACCATGCGGTTTGGGATAAACACAAATACACAAAGAGACAATACACACAAGCTGGAATACATACCTCAGTACTAAGTCACTCTGATGTTGTTGAAAATGAAATTGATGGGGGGGGGGGTTGGAAGAAATAGAGGTGGGGAGTAAATGTTAACTACCCTATCACTTCATGTGCAATTAAAATCACCAGGACACTGAGCCTGAAGTGCATCTCCCCATGTTCTTACCAGACACATTTCCTGAAGTCTTCTTTTGGGGTGGGAAGCTGAACTTTAATTGAAAACACTAGTGAGCAGAAGATGGTCACAGCCCAAGATGTGGATTTCTTAACTCAGAACTGTTCCATATGGCTGGCTCTTCCCTATGTCTAATGCATTTCTGGAATCCCAAGACCGCTGCATCATTGTCAAACGCCAGTGGGTACATCGGATTTTATTTTTAAGTAGTATTCAAATGGCCGTGGGCCATATCTAAAATATATGTGTATTTTTAAATTTGGCATTGGAAAAAGTAATTAATTTTCCATATGTCTATGGAATCTAAAGATCTAATTCCTTTCAAGCATCTGTTTTGCATTTAGCATCAGGTTGGATCTAAACCATTTTATAAAATCCTAGAAGAGTTGCTAACACTGTGGGGTCCCAGGTATCAGGGCACAGAATGAGGGGAAGAGGTGTTATCTGTCTCCTCAGCATATAATGGACAGTAAATTGTCCTTGCATCCTCACTGATTAACACAGTGCTTGGTAACCAGCAAGTGCCTAATAAATTCTTGTTAACTGATTGAGTAAACTCCATGAGAAGATGAGTGGTATACTTCTGCCATTTTAATGGAAAATACTTCTTTTACCCCAGCCAAATATTCATTCCTTAGGAATTTATGCCTAGATCAAGTTAGTTATCCAAAAAATGTGCCTTTTAAAATACTGTATCAGAGGACATCCACTTATCCCTTTGAAACAAATTAAATGGTACCTGCAGTGATTTTAGATAAAACACAATCAAAGTAATTAATTTCTGTGACAAATCTGATAGATGGAGACCTCCTTTATGAGAAGTGATTCATGCTGAATGCCTGGAATGAGTTTGACACTTCCTCTCTCAGTGTGTATTTTCCACATTCTCCAGAGACTTTCATTTCCATGGCACCTACAGCACATATGTAATGATAGGTTTAGATCAGAAAGGGACCTTAGAAGCCATCTAAGCCAGCCCCCTTATTTTACAGATGAGGTAAACTGAGGACCAAGGAAGTCGAATGACTTGTCCATAGTCACGTGGATAGTAAATGACAGGAAGCAGGATTTGAACCTAGGCCTTCTGACTTCAGAGTTTGAAAACCATTAAAGTGGAAACAGAAAATAGAGGCAGTTTTTTTTTTTAAAACAGGAGTACCTTGTAATGAAGTGGGCTGCTATCCAATAACAAGGCTACTTGACTGTCCATGGGAAAAGGCACCTTTATGGATTTGCACTGAGCCATCCACATTCTTGTACTGAGATGCCCTGGTCCAATATGGCAGACCAAGATGTATCCATGAACACAGAAAAATATTCACTACCTCCAAAACCTCTTTCTCATACTGAAAAGGGATCCCCTTTTCAGAAATTCAAAAGAAAATATAATTGTGGAAGAGCATCATATCATCAGGTCATTCTATAGATGAGGAAACTGTGGCCCAGAGAGGTCAAATTACTTGCCCTAGGTTACAGTAAGAATAAGTCCAGAATTGGGACTCAAACTTTGGCCTTCTGACTTCACAGCCAGCACCCCGCTTTCCAATGTGCCACTGTAGTTCATGTTAGAACCTGTCTGCCCCTTCTCTCCCACCCACCCCCATCCCCTGCCAAATCTAAGACAATAGCACTGAGGGGTTTATTCAAGAATTTTGTACAAAAAATGGAGATTTGGGGGGAGGTATATCAAAAATAGAGGCAACATGGAAAAACAGAAAGAGCCTTGACTTGTAGTTGCAGGGATTTTAGTTCGAATGCTTCCTCTAACATTTACTAGTGACAAGGCACTTAATGCAATTTCTATAACACAGTGATAATAATAGGAATAGTTCTTCCTTTTTAGGATCAGAGATCATAAGGTTTAGAACTTTTAGGTTTTATGAACTTTTGTTAGGACTTTAAAGTTACTTTAGAGGTCACCTAATCAAGCTTCTCATTTTACAAATGAGGAAACTGAACCCTGGAGAGGGGAAGATACTTTCCCAAAGTTCCATGGGTAGGAAGTGCTAAAGCTAATGGGAATTCAAACTCAGGCCCACCAACATATTGGTGGAGACTCAGGAACCCTAGTTTTAACTGACAACGGATAAACAGAATACCTTGAGCCTGGAGTTCATGGTGTTCCATATGCTTCACATGTGAGAGAAGGATGACCTAGGTACTCAAGAAATAAATATGAAT
This sequence comes from Dromiciops gliroides, assembly GCF_019393635.1. Lineage (NCBI taxonomy): Eukaryota > Metazoa > Chordata > Mammalia > Microbiotheria > Microbiotheriidae > Dromiciops > Dromiciops gliroides. Next base: position 538,963,140 of record NC_057861.1, on the reverse strand, counting down.
GAATGAATGAAGAAAGGAATGAGAGCCTGGACTCAGGATTCTTTGCAAAGAGAGGTTGGAGGAAGGGGGATAAGTATGGTGGGACATACAAAAAGAAAAACAAATTTGCCAAGTCTATCACAGACTGGAAGAGCCATGAATAGTTTGATATTAATGAGCTTTGCCTTACCTACCTATGTTCTGAGGAATTGTGCTCACTCCCTGTAAGCCACTGTCCCTGATCTTTGTCTCACAATGGCCAGTGGCCTTAAGTTTCATTCCTCTATCATTCCTTTCCTGGGGGTCCCTTTCACCTCTCCCTCATCTCCATGGGTACAAAGACTGGCCTCTCTGAGGCATAGACTATGTCTTTTTTTTTTTTTTTTGGTTGGGCAATGAGGGTTAAGTGACTCGCCCAAGGTCACACAGCTAGTAAGTGTCAAGTGTCTGAGGCTGGATTTGAACTCAGGTACTCCTGAATCCAGGGCCAGTGCTCTATCCACTGTGCCACCTAGCTTCCCCAGTTAGACTATGTCTTTTGACTTCAAAATTATATATATATATCATTTAACTATCTTCTCTGCTGCTGCCACACCTCTATCGCAGCCCTGACCAAACCCCAAACGCATTTGCAGTGTCATAGATTTACAGACTAGTAAAGATTGTTCTAAACCAGCAGTTTTCAAAGTGAGGTCTGGGGCTTCCTAGGTGTCTCTGCAATACTTTTAGGGGGTCCATGAGGTCTAAACTATTTTCATAATAATACTAAGATATTTCAGTTTCTAATATGGTAAATGTATCTATGTATATATATATATATATATATATACATACATATATATGTATGTATGTGTGAGAAATAGTAATAGTTTCATACATGGTGAAATCTTCTCAGAAATAGCTTGATACATGAGGAGATCTTCTCAAGGGAACAGCAGGGCAGTATTATCCAGTGAATTATGTCAACTAAAGAAAGAGAAAAGTAAGTTTTTCAGGCCTAGAGATGGAAAACAGTTTGAGCTGGCTCTTGCTGGTGTCCTAGAAAAGTAGGTAAAAAGGTTAACCCTAGTCTCTACTGTGCTTGTTTAATATACTTATTAATATTAACTTCTCCTCTCCTGTCTAAAATCTCCACCCTATTTTCTATCGTGGGTCATATGAAGGTGTATGTGTATGGGAGGGGTAACATTTCAGGGAAGATTTAGCTAGAACTCTTCCAGGAAGATTGTAAACTTGTGCCTGGCAACCTATGTTGGCTCAGGGGAGGGACTGATTGTGGCAGGGTGTAAGATGAATACAAGATGCTTGCTTTCAACATTGGCACTCACTGATTGGCTTTACTGTGAATGTCCCATTCTCATGAGAATGCAATAAAGGCTTTTGTCTTACCAAAGCTGCTCTAAAAGAACTTATTTTGAGAAGGTGGTCTGCACCTGTTTCTCACATGTGTGTAAATGTTTACATATACACACACATATACACGCACATTATTTTATATATATATGTATTCCCTACATAGACAAAACATGTGTAAAACCTAATTAGCAAAAGCTCTTTGGTGGGACTGTGTGGGGGGAGGGTTCCCAGCAAGTCTGAAGACTGTAAAGGGATCCTAAGACCAAAAAGTTTGAGAACCACTAGGATAGATCTCATGTTCCAGATTACCAGGAGTACACAAGACTTAGTAGGTAAAAGACAAAATAGAAAGGCTGGGGGAGAGGGTTGTTTCCCTATGTGCTGCTGTTTCTGAATGAAGAAGAGAAACAGTGGACCAAAAAGAATCATTCTGATTATTCTATAGCATCATGTCCAAACACTTGAAGTGTTCAACTTGTATTTATGGATGAAATGTAATCAGAGCTAGGAAACTAGCAAGTGTTATTTCCTCCAATTTTATATATGAGGTAACAGAGGCAATGTAAAGTTTGTGAGACTTGCCAGGATTCTCCCCAAGTTGCCTTATGTTAAATTCAACTGGAATATTTGCTGAATGAATGAATGAATTAGTGAATGAGTGAATGAATGAGTGAATGAATGAATGAATGAAGCAATGAGTCCAGGGATTCATTTGGGGGTGGGGGTGGGGGTGGGGAGTGGAGAATCAAAGGAGAGTGGGCATAAGGAGAGTGAGCATAAGGTTGATGGGGGACAAAAAGGAGAATATCAAATTCACTAGGTCTATGAGCATCATGGTGCTTTCTTGAATGGCAATTCTGTACCCTTTCACTAGCCCACACTCCCCACCCCCCCCAAAATTAATGGAAATAATTGGGCTGGAAATATTTACCTTCTGGGGTTTTTTTCTCACCTAAGGTAGAAAGATTGCCTAGGGCCAAGTTTATTTTCCCTTTGTGGACTAGCCAGGACCCTTAGTGGGCTCCCTCCCGCTGCCTGTGTTCTGACTATTTTATTGCTTCTCATTGCCTGGAGAGGCTGCCCAGGGAGAGGAAGGCCAGGGAACGCTAGAACTAGGAGGCCTCCTGTGAAGTCTGAAGGTGGTAATTTTAGGAGAAATAGGAAGAATTGCTACTTTACTCAGCAGGTAGTAAACACATGAAATGTGTTATCCTGAGAGACAATTTGGGTGTGATAAAAAGAGGTTGAAAAAGAGTCATCCTGTAAAAAAAGGTTCAGAAAGGGTTAAAAATCAATTGATAGGAGATAAGATCATTTCACAGACATAAGGGAAAATAGAGGATAACAAATATCATTCTCATTTCTATAGCGCCTTATGGTCTACAAGGTCTTTTCCTTGTAAAAGGTCTGCAATATTGGGAGCACACGTATTATTATTCATTTTTTATAGATGAGTAAACTGAGGCTCAGAGAGTAGAAATGACTTAACTGTGGTCACACAGGTAGTAAATGGAAAATCATAGGATCATAGATTAAGCAAAACATGGGACCTTAGAGTCAAGTCAATAAGCATTTGTTAAGCAACTACTCCATGTTAAGCACTGTGCCTAGGAATACCAGGAAAGTTAAAAGCCAGTCCCTGTTCTCAAGGAGCCAATGGGGAGACAATGTGCAGCAACTATGTACAAACAGGTTATAGACAGGATAAATAGGGGTAGTAGCAAAAGGAAGGAGCATAGGTTAAGGAAGACTAGGAAAGGCTTCTTGTAGAAGGCGGGACATTAGTTGAGCTTTGAAGCCAGTGAAGGCAGATAAGAAGGGAGAGATTTCCAGTCATAGGGAATAGCCAGGGAAAACATCTGGAATCTGGAGATAGGAAGAGCATCCAGGAGGCCTGCATGACTGGTCACATAGTGCATGAAGGGGAGTTAGGTGTAAGAAGATGAGAAAGTCACAAAGGGGTCAGGTTATTAAAGTCTTTAAAAGTCACACAGAGGATTTGAGAGTTGATACTGGAGGCAAAGGGAAGCTACTGGTGTTGATTGAATGGGGATACAGGGTGGGGAGGGTTAGAGAAGTGATCAGACCTCTGCTTTAGAAGAATTGACGTGGAAGCTTAGTGGAAGATACACTGGTGTGGGGAGAGGTCTGTGGCATGGTGATCAACCAGCAGGTAATCTCAATAGTCCAGGCTTAAGGTAATGAGGCTCAGCATCAGGTTAGTGGCAGTGTCAGAGGGGGAAAAATGGGTATATGGGGGATGATACAAAGGTGAAAATGTCAGGACTTGGCAACTGCTTGAGTATGACAAGTGAAAGAGAGGCCTTGAGGTTGACACCTGGCTTGTGAGCCTGGGTGACTGGAAGGATGGTGGTTGTTGTTTGGTCATTTCAGTTGTATCTGATTCTTTCTGACCCCATTTGGAGTTTTCTTGGCCACTAGAGTGGTTTGTTATTTCTTTCTCTAGCTCATTTTACAACTGAGGCAAACAGGGTTAAATGACTTGCCCAGGATCACATAGCTAGTAAGTCTATGAAACTGTATTCTAATTTAGGAAGATGAGTCTTCCTGACTCCATCCATTTTGCCACCTAACCTTATATATTGTTGTTCATCCTTCATTCTCAAAGAGGACCAATGACATCAGGAGGGTGATATTATAACGGTAGAAATGATAGGACTTGACAATCAAATATAAGGAATGAAAAAGAGATCTAGAGATGGACACCTAGGTTGTAAGTCTGGGTGATTGGGAGGATGGTGATACCCTCCATAATAATAGAGAAGTTAGGAAGAAGAGAGTGTTTGGGAGGAAAGATAATGAATTCTGTTTGGAACATTTTGAGTATAAATGGGACATCCAGTTCAAGATGTCCAATAGACTATGGGAGACGTGAGACTATAGGTCAAAAGAGAAGTTAGGGTGAAACAAATAGCTCAGAAAACCATCTTCATAGAGATGATAATTGAAACTATGGGAGTTTTAATGAGATTACCAAATGAAATAGGATAGAGGGAAATGAGAAGAGAGCCCAGAATGGTGCCTAGGGGACTCTCACAGGTTAACAAGCATGACCTGAATGAAAATCCCACAAAGGAAACTCAGGAGGAGTGGTAAGACAGGAGGAGAACCAGGAAAGATCAGTGTCATGCAAACCTAGAGATAAAGGAATATCAAGAAGAGGATGTTTGGCTATGTCAAAAGCTGCAGAGAGCTCAAGAAGGACAAGGACACTAGATTTGACAATTAAGAAATCATTATTAACTTTGGAGAGAACAGTTTCAGTTGAATAATTGGTCAGAAACCAGACTGCAGAGAACCAAAGAGAGAGTGAGAGGAAAGGAAGTAGAGGCAGCTAGTGTAGGGAAGCCCTTCTCAAGTTTAGCCACAAAAGGGAAGATAAATATAGATAGTAGGGAGGGATGGATCAAGAGAATTTCTTGAGGATGGGGGTGGTGGATGAGCATGTTTTTAAGTGGTAGGGAAGCAGTCAGTAGGCAAGGAAGGATTGAAGATTAGTGAGAGAATGGGGATGATGGTGGGGGGGAATCTGCTGAAGAAGACAGGATGGAATATCACTTGCATAAGTAGAGGGGTTAGCCTTTCCAAGAAGAAAGGCAACCTCTTCTTGTGAGTTAGGAGTGAAAGAGAAAATGGTGATGGAAGACATCTTAGTGATCTGAGATGAACAGAAAAGATGAGGGAGCTCTCAGCAAATGGCCTCAATTTTTCAGCAATATGTGAGGAAAGGTTTCTCAGCTCAGGGATGGGGGAGGCAGATCCATGGAAGGTCTGAAGAGGGTTTTAAAGGTTGGAAAATCTGGTGTGGCTAATGGGATAGAGAGTCAGTTGGGGAGATGTAAAAGGATTGCCTTGCCAAAGTGAGTACCTAGTCGAGGTTATGTAAAATAAATTTATAGCAGACCCAAGCAGCATGGTATCATGATTTTCAGCAGTACATGAGTAGAAATGAAGGCAACAGATGGAAAGAGTAATCTAAAGTTGAAACTTGCCAGGAAAGGTTCTTTGATGGGATAAGGAGACATAAAATAAGATGACAGGGTAGAGTTAGACTAGTTCCCCAAGGGGTGAAGATGGTGGAGAATAGGTCATCAGAAATGATAAGTTGAGGAATCAGGAGGTTAAAGTGTTTGTGGAGTTAGTCAACTCTCTTATTAATATGGATGAAGAAACTGAGAGACTCATTGGAGTTCAATAACATGCCCAAAGTCAGACAGAGCGAAAATAGGAACATAGTCTCTCCAACCATGAGCCAGCAAATTGCCTCTTAGGTCATTAAACATAGGTCTTCTGTGTTTACTCAATGACATTTCTATCCCATTATTCTCCATCCTTTGGTCAATAAAATTATAGGTTCAGAGCTGGAAGAAACCTTAGGGAAAGTTGAATAGTCCAACCCTCTCATTTTCATTTGAAGGAAAGGAGGAAACGAAGACACTAGGTGACTTGACCAGGATCACACAACTAATAAGTGTCTGAGGCAGGATTCAAACTCAGAACTTCTTGACCATAAGACCATTGTTCTATCCACCACCCCACACTGCCTCTCAACATAATGTAATTAAACTAGTTTTGTAGCTATAAAGTGCTACAGAAAATGTGAGTATAATTGATTAAAAAACAAAACAATACATGGAGGGAAATTGCCAATTTCTTCAACATCAGGTATGGGTTGAGCTAGGTAACAATTCCTTCCAAATCTGAGTTTCTTTGAAAAAGCTCTCACACTACCTCTCCATTATCAGAAATAGAAACTTGGCCTAATTAGGCCATTAGTCTGACCTAGTACCCATAATAACAATTGGCTGGACAATTTTCTTGACCCAATATCCATGTTACTTAGGTCCTAAGACAAATTACAATATTGTAATGAGCTTTGTTTAGAACTTGAATGGGAAGCAGTCAAGCTTAGCTAAAACAAGTATGACTCAATGCTCCATCACATTCTTGACTCCCAAGACTTTGAGTAATAAAACATTCACTACCCTGTTCAGCATGGCTGGCCTTCTACCCTTGCTAATAGGTTATGGTTTAAAGGCTAATACATGATCTGCCAGCCTCTAAAAATTTCCCTCATGGCCCTAACAAGAGCACTTAGTATCTGAGCAACACTGGGTTCTCCTTTCTGAGGTTAATTTTCTTTAACTGTAAAATGACTGTTGGGTTAAATGATTTCTGAGGGACTTGTCCCAAGTCAAATTGGTAATAAATGAGAGTGGAAGGATTTGAACCTCTGCTACCAGGTCCAGTCTTTTCTCTTCTACCTCAATGAGTCCATAATGGGTTAGGGTATGATGTTTCAAGAGGCTCTGCTAGAGTACATATCATATTAGAGGGTTAGAACTGGAAAGGATCTTAGAAAAAAAGACATTCTAGTATTCATTGAATGGATAAACCAAGACCTAGAGTAGAATAATGAACCTGCTTAAGGGTGGTCTTGGGAAGTGTAACCCATTAACATCCGTCATTCACATTAACTGGGCTAATTAATGTTTTATTAGGAAATGAGGAATCTGGAAGGGATGTTAGAGCCCATTTAGTACAATTCCCAGAAATATAGGACATTTCCAGGAGAACAGGCCTAAGTAAGGGGTGGCAGTGAGGGGCCCCAGGTGCTCACAAAGAGCGAAGGAAAGAACTATTCAAGCCCACTACATTGGTGGCAAACCAAGTAAGATGTTAACACTGACTAGGAAGCATAGTTAGGAAAGAAGGAAACAAGCACTTATTAAAAGTCTACCATGTTCCAGGCTTTATGCTAAGTGCTTTACAAATATTATCTCATTTGATCTTTAGAACAAACCTGAAAGGGAGGTGTTACTATTGCCCCATTTTACAGTTGAGGAAACTGAGGTGGACAGAGGTTAAGTAACTTGCCCAGAGTCACACAGCAAGTCAAGTGTCCTGAGGCCTGAATTGAACTCAGTTCTTCCAGACTCCAGGCTCAGTACTCTATTCACTCCCTCCCCCACCTAGTTCCCTGGGATGGGAGCAATATTTAATCATGCACTATTTAAAAACAGCCTTCAGCAATGTTATCCTCTGGTGTTACAAGTCTGATTAATGTAATTCCACAGCAATACAGTAAGGAGCAAATTCAATGGGATTTCCATCCCAAGTTGGATAATGCAATATTCAAGACCTGTCATAAGATCATTGATTTAGAATTAGTATCTTTGGGGGGCAGCTAGGTGGTGCAGTGGATAGAGCACCGGCCTTGGAGTCAGGAGTACCTGAGTTCAAATCCGGCCTCAGACACTTAACACTTACTAGCTGTGTGACCCTGGGCAAGTCACTTAACCCCAATTGCCTCACCAAAAAAAAAAAAATAGAATTAGTATCTTTGACAAGAAAACCCCAAATGGGGTCGTAAAGAGTCAGACGCAACTGAACAACAACTTAACAACAACAGAGACCTTAGAGGTCTTCTAGTCTCAACCCCCTCATTTTCCAGATGAGGAAACTGTGTTCCAAAGAAACTAAGTAATTGGTCCATGGTAGTGCAGATAGTGAATAGATAAGCCGGTATTGGAACCCAAAGTCTCTGACTATAATTCCAGTGCTCTTTACAGTGCATGAGCAGTCCTCCTGGGTCCCATCCTTTTCTCTGAGCTCTCTGTGACTCCTTTGGTGGCTATAAAGTGCCATGGAAATGAGTTATGGATGTGAAAAAAAACAATATGGAAGCCCATTTCCAATCTCTTTAAAAAGAGGTATAGCTTGAACTATATGAGGTCACATGAACTAATGTTCAAGAGGATTCTGGGGGTAATGTGTCTTGCATTCAATAAGTCAAGATGCCAGGCACCATATTAAACTCTAGGGATAAAAAAAAAACAAAAGTTAAATAGTCCCCACTTCCAAGCACCTTAAATTCTTTTTTTAATACATTATAATCATGTTAAACATATCTCCACATTAGTCATGTTGTAAGAGAAGAATCAGAACAAAAGGAAAAAAATGCAAGAAAGAATAAACAAGAACAATAACAAAAAAGCAACAAAAGTGAAAATAGTATACTTCAGTCTGCATTCAGACTCCATAGTTCTTTTTCTGAATGTGGAGACCATTTTCCACAATTAGTCTTTGGGCATTGTCTTAGATCATTGTATTGCTAAGATCTGATTTTATTTGTGTGAAAAATGTTTTGTAATTGTGGTCATCAAGTTCCTGGATTTGCCTTTGTAGACAGACTCCCAAGTATTTTACATTGTCTACAATTATTTTAAATGGAATTTCTCTTTTTATCTCTTGCTGCTGGACTTTGTTGGTCATATATAGAAATGCTGATGATTTGTGTGGGTTTGTTTTATATCCTGCAACTTTGCTCAATTTATTAGTTGTTTCTAGTAGTTTTTTAGTTGATTTTTTAGGATCCTAAGAACACCATCATATCATCTGCAAAAAGTCATAATTTTGTTTCTTCCTTGCCTATTCTAATTTCTTCAATTTATTTTTCTTCTTTTATTGCTAAGAAAAATATTTCTAGTATAATATTGAATAATAGAGGTGATAATGGACATCCTTGCTTCACCCATGATATTATTGAGAATGCCTCTAACTTGTCCTCATTGCATATAATGCTTGCTGATGGTTTCAGATAGATACTGCTTATCATCTTAAGGAAAACATTTATTCCTAGGATCTCTAGTGTTTTTAATAGCAAGGTGTGCTGTACTTTGTCAAAAACTTTCTCAGAAATTTTACATTCTTTTGTAAATATGTTTCCAGACAAGTGACCAGAGATATGTGCCTTCTTTTTTTTTTTTTTCTATCCTGGGCTTCCATGGTGAGTAGCATGGATTCATCAGGAGAGCTTGCTCTGGTGCCTACAGACTCAATTGCCTACTTTTGTATCCGATGTTCCTGACTGAGACCTCTTCCCACAGATCAAACTTGCCTCAGAGCCCTTGGTCTCTGGGACTATACATCAGAGAGGGGGACATGAAAGCAAGAAAAAGAGTTAGTGGGCCCTGAAACCCCACCCCTCTTAATTCAGAGCCACACCTAGTATCAGCCCGACCCATTGGGAGTGCTGGCCTGTTGGGAAGCACTGCCATCCACGGGCCAAGGACTTTATCAGTTCCTGTGATGTGTTTGCTGGCTTCAAACTCTTTCAAGAGATGAAATTAAAACAGTAAGTTCTCCTAATGCAGTCTGATCTCAAGGTGTCCCCTAATTTACGGCATGTGCGCATCTCTCAAATAGAATTCGATGTTTGCTAATATGGTCTGATCAGAGTTAATAAGATCAGATTATGTCTGATCATACTGCATTAGTCAACGTCAAATCAAATTAGACATTTTTGGAAATGGGATGCCACAGAGAAGGCAGCCCAAAAAAAGTTACTTTTCCTGGCAATTCTCTAACAAACAAACAACGCCAGAAACTTCTTTCCTATCAAGAGTCTCCATGAGCATCTGAGATCAAAATTTTCCCCTCTGTGGATTTCCTTCCTTATGACATTTCTACTCTGTTATGTTAAATACTTCTTGACACCATCACATCTAACGTCACCCAAAATTAAATGTTCAGGCCAAGGCATGGAAAGATCATTTAGGCATAATGTTCATAGAGCCAGATGTGAAGGACAGTCAGGTTCAAATCAGCATTCAAGAAAAGCCAGAACCTTATACACCCTTAAATTATGACACAGCCTGACAAAGGTGTTTATAGTAACAATAATTTATTCCTGCTGCCTAGTGAGACACAGGCCAGCTTCAAAAGTAATTTAACTACCAATGAACAAAGCATTCTACTTCTTGGATTATTTCTTAAATGAAGGAGATTTGACTAAGAAACTATCCAGCAGGAAATAGCTAGGGATATCTGGGGAAACTATGCATGAGAAGGATACATGTAGCCATATACCAGTTGCCTCTACCTACTTTAAGCACCCCTCTAAAGAGAGTCCCCGAGCCAAATCACCTTGGGGCTGAATTTGACCTCATATAAAATCTTATTGCAAGAAAGAGTAGTTATGAATTAGCAGTCTTTTTCAAAACACACACAAACAAACAAACCAAAAACTAAGGCTTCTTCATTTTGGACAGGCCCATTGTAGAAGGAATTCCTGTAAGCTTTAGGCTAGACCTAGACAAGTGCCCTCCAATCCACTGGTCTATTTCAGGAAGAGTGGGCAGGAAACAAATAATATGAAATTAGCATCTTCTTTTTTGTTATTATCATTATAGGAAGCATTAAGCTGTCTCTAGAAAGAATGATGAACTAATCATCAAAATTAAATATTCAGGACAATACACAGAAAGGGTGGGAGATCCACAAAAGTTACATGTACAGACTGGGAATCAATTCACTGGGTGCAAGAGCATGGATTTTGTCCTCTCTGTACCACCGATGACCTGTGTGACCTTGGGTAAGTCACTAAACCTCCCTGGGGCTCAGTTTCTCCTTCTGTAAAATGAGGATTAGACTAGATCATAGATTCATAGGATGGAGAGCAGGAAGGACGCTTAGAGGTTATCTAATGAAAGCACTCTATATAATTCACCCCATTCCATTATTTTTTTATACATGAGGAAGTTGATACCCCCAAAGGTGAAATGGACTGCCATAAGGTCCCTTGTAGCTCTAATACAATAAACACAAAATAGCCAATAAAATACAATTGAGCCATAACATGCTAACCCAAGGATCTGATCAGCTGAGAACATTTAATTTGTAACTTAAATAATGGAAATTTGATCCCTGTTTCAAGAAGAGCAAATACATTTTAATATTCAATGTAATGTCAATTTTCTTGGCCTAGTGCTTATTAATAGTTAGCATTTAAAAAGCACTTTAAAGTTGTTAAGCATTTTATAATGTTTATCAAATTTATTTATTTGGAGGCATCTAGGTGGTACAGGCAATAAACACTAAGCCTGGAGTCAGAAAGACATAAGTTCAAATCCAGTCTCAGATACATACTAACTCTGTTACCCTGGGCAAGTCACTTAACCTCTGCTGCCTTGGTTTCTTCATAAAAATAAAAATAATAATAGCACCTACCTCCCAGAGTTGTTATAAGGATCAAATGAGGTAATATTTGTAAAATGCTCAGCACAGTTTCTGTCAGATAGTAGGCTCTTTTTGGGGTGGGGGGAGGCAATTGGGGTTTAAGTGACTTGCCTAGGGTTACACAGATAGAAGGCTCTTAATAAATGTTTGTTTCATTTATTATCTTTACAACAACCCTTGGAGGTAGATGCCATTATTATCTTCATTTTACAGATGAAGACAATGATGTAGGTGGAAGGTAAGTGACCTGCCCTGGGTCACATAGCTATTTAATATCTAAAGCTGGAGTTTAACTTGGTCTTCCTGATTCCAAGTTAAGCACTCTATATATTGAGCCAGCTAGCTTCCTATTATTAGAATAAAACTATTTGGTCATTCAGGAATAAAAGCATAGCTTTTTGGTTTTGTGTTTTTTGGTTTTTGGTTTTTTGGGGTTTTTTGGCAGGGCAATGACATAGCTAGTAAGTGTCAAATGTCTGAGGCCAGACCTGAACTCAGGTCCTCCTGAATCCAGGGCCAGCACCTTATCCACTGCACCACCCAGCTGCCCCGCTATGACATTTTTTAAAAATGTACCAGCTACTCTGTGATGCTGATCATGGAAGGAGATGAACTAATTGGATATTCTTATAAGCTGGTAATTACCTGCAAAGATAGATATTCATATAGTCAATATGATGTGATTTTATTAACTGGGTTGGAATCCTGACGCTGTCATCTGTGTGACTTTGGATAAATCACTTAACCTCTCCCAGTCTGGGTATCTTTATCCCTAAAATGAAGGGGTTGAACTAAACAACCTCTAAAGTACACATTGTTACCTTTTTCTGTGTGTTATAGATCCCTTTGACAGTACAGTGAAGGCTATAGACTCTTCTCAGAATAATGTTTTTCAATATTTTAGGGAAAGGCTAGATTCCTTTAGACGTTAGGACAAACAAAAAATGTATGTTTTCCCTTCAAGTTCACAGAGCCCTTGAAATCTATCCATGGAAAAAAAAAAGAAATCTATCCATGGAACCCTTAGAGACCCATGGACACTACTCTACTAGAGCTCCCTTCCATCTCAAAGTTTACATTAATATGATCCTAATACCTGGGGTAGCATGATGAGGTTTGGTGTTTGAGCCCTTTATGTAGCCTACAACAACTAACTATTCCTAGGATATAGTGGGCACAATGCCTTAGAAGGGAGAGGGGCAAGAAGGGAAACAGGGACCTGGTCAGTGATTAAGGTTACAGAAGAAAGAGGGAAAAGTATATGCTGCTTCTACTAGCTGGTACTAAAAAAAGACCCAAGATTCACATGCCTATAATCAATCTGTTTAAACCCTGCTTCTTGTCATTAGCATCTTGTCCACTCAGGAAGAGTAAAAACTGGCTATTAACTGATCTCATCAGGCTGTCTCTAGCACCATACACTCCTACAAGCCTTTTCTCATGACCAGAAGACACTACCTCCCTCATCTTCACTTGATGATCTCCTTTAAGACTTTTCACACATGTGCCTCCTTCTACAAAGCTCTTCTAGATCCTTTTCCCTTCTGAAGGTTTTCTCAAGAATTTTGTCTGTATATCACCTTTAACCTTTTCATACACTGTGCTGTGTTATATTATTATATCTATTGGTGTAAAACACATTCCTCTATTCCCCACTAATCCAGTAATAACTGACAACAGCTGCCCTCCCTTCAAAAATATATCTTTTATTTTCCACATACTTATGTATATATTCTCTCTGCCAATAGAATGTAAGCTGCTTAAGGGCAAGGAATATTTTATTTTTGTCTTTTGATCCCCAGCACTTGCCACAGTGCCTGTCATGAAGTAGGCACTTGATAAATTTAACTTGATGGATGATCTAAACTATTTTAATACTGCTGGTATATCAGTGAAATACAATAGATATAGTTTACCCAGATTTAACAAAGCATCTTATAAAGTTTCTTATATTTTTGTTATAGCAGAGGCAGCTAGGTGTCACAGTGGACAGAACACTGGGCATGGAGTCATGACCAGATTTCAGAACAGAAGACCAGTGACTACATCTCTACCCAGATCACACCCCCTTGGAAGCACCAAAAACTCCCAAACCCCAGAACTAGCTCTGAAAATACCATTGTAGAAAAGCCTGAAGCTTGAAAAACTGTCCTTTCACCCTAAATTCTGGAAAAAGAGTCCAACATTAACATAAAATTCCAAATTAAGAAATAGAATGGGAAAATGAACAAATAACAAATAAAAAAATAACCTGACAATAAAAAACTCCTATGATGACAGGGAAGATCAAGCCACAAAGTCAGAAGGAGTCAATGAAGTAAAAACAACTGCAAACAAAGCTCCAAAGAAAAAACTGTAAATTGGATACAAGCCCTACAAGAATTCCTGGAAGAGCTAAAAAGAAATTTTCAAAATCAATTAAGAGTGTGTTAAGGGCTAAAATTCTAGCTAGTCTGTCTCAAATATCCAATGAGTGGTCACCAATAAATTGTAAGCTTTAGCAAGAGTTATACTTTTAAGCATTTATTAAGGAGAATAAGAATTTGGTAAAGAGAGAGAGAAAGGCCTAGATTCCTAGCTATTAAAGGGAGAGCGCATTTCTAGCTCCCCTCCCCACCAGCATCCTCAGGAAAGAGAGTGAGAGCGAGCGCCAGTCTCTTCCTTCCTCCTCCCACTAGCCCGCGTCACTTCCTGACGCCAAAGAAAAGACTCCTGGTCTTGCCCTCAAAGACCTTCACTTCATGGGCAGAACTCTTCTACAGTAAGTCTCCAGCAGGTGGCATCATTCCAATCATTACAAGTGGTAGAAGAAAAATTAGGTAATAAAATGAAAACAAAGGAACAAAAATATGAAAAGACAATTATCATTTTGGTAAAATAGGCACAAATATACTGAAGAAAACAATGCCTTTAAAATAGAATTAAACAAATGGTAAAATAAATAAATTGCAAAAGCTCACTGAAGAAAATAATTCCTTAAAAATTTCTCAATACAAATGGAAGTTAATGACTACATGAAACATCAAGAAACAATAAAACAAATTCAAAAGAATGAAAAAATAAAACATGAAATTTTTTCATAAAAAAAATAACTGACCTGGAAAATAAATCAAGGAAATATAAATTAAGAATTATTGGACTACCTGAAGGTCATGATAAAACAAAGCATTCAGACAAAACATTTCAAGAAATTATCAAGTACAACTGACCAGATATCCTTGAAACAGGGAATAAAATAGAAATGGAAAGAATCCACTGATCACCACCTAAAAGAGAAGACAAAATGAAAACTCCTAGGAATATTATAGCCAAATTCCAAAGCTCCCATGTCAAAGAAAAAATACTTCAAACAGCCAGAAAGAAACAATTCAAATATCCTGGAGCCACAATCAGGATTGTGCAAGATTTGGCAGCTATCACATTACAGGAGCAGAGGACTTATAATATGATTTCTTGGAAGGCAAAAGAGCTGGGATTACAACCACCAGTAACCTACCCAGAAAAACTGAGAATAAACCTTCAGTGGAATAAAATGGATATTTAATGAAATAGAGGAATTTCAAGCATTCCTGATGCAAAGACCAGAACTGAATAGAAAATTTTACTTTCAACTACAAGACTCAAGAAAAGCATAAAAATGGTAAAGATAAAAGAGAAATCATAAGGGACTCAATAAGGTTAAACAATTTACTAATGAGAAGATGATATATGTATCTTCTAAGAATGTTATCATTATTAGGACAATTAGAAGGATTCTACATAGAAAGAGGGTTTAGGAATGAGTCAGTTGTATTGGGGTAATGTAAAATAAATAGATATAGATATAGATAGATAGATGATAAAGCAATCCCCTAGAAGGGGGAAGGGAGAGGAAGAATGAGGAAAATTATTTCACATAAAAGAGTTGTGCAAAGAAGAGATTTCAAAGTAGAGAAGAAAATGGGGAAGGTGTCAGGTAACATTTGAACCTCGAGTCTAAATTGATTCAAAGAGGTAAGATAGATGACAGATAGATAGACAGATGAGAGAGAGAGAGAGAGAGAGAGAGAGAGAGAGAGAGAGAGAGAGAAAGAGAGAGAGAGAGAAATGATAACAAATTGGTACTAGAAATCTATCTTACCCAACAGGGGAGTAGTTAAAATAATTAACAATTTCTGCAAAGTTGCAGGCAATAAAATGAGCCCACATAAACCAATAGCACTTCTCTATACTACCAACAAAACCTAGCAGGAAGTAATAAAAAAAGAAATTCCATTAAAAATAACTGCAGGGGCAGCTAGGTGGCATAGTGGATAGAGCACTGGCCCTGGATTCAGGGGGGCCTGAGTTCAAATCTGGCCTCAAACACTTAACACTTATTAGCTGTGTGCCTGGGCAAGTCACTTAACTCCAATTGCCTCACAAACAAAATAAATAAATAAAATAATAACTGCAAAGGGGCAGCTAGGTGGCACAGTGGATAGAGCACCGGCCCTGGATTCAGGAGGACCTGAGTTCAAATCCGACATCAGACACATAACAACTACTAGCTGTGTGACCCTGGGCAAGTCACTTAACCCCAATTGCCTCACCAAAAAACAAATAAATAAATAAATAACTGCAGATGATATAAAATACTTGGGAGTCTATCAGTCAAGACAAATCCAAACTTACAAAATACTTTTCAAAGAAATAAAGACAGATCTAAAAATTGGAGAAATAATAATTACTCATGGATAGGCTGAGTCAAAAATGACAATTCTAACTAAGCTAATTTACTTATTTAGTGCCATATCAACCTACCAAGGAATTATTTTATAGAAGTAAAAAAAAAAGAATTACAAAGTTCATCTGGAAGCAAAAGGTCAATAATATAAAAAGAATAAATGAAAAAAAAAAAGGAGATTAAAGAAGGTGGCCCAACAGTTCCAGATTTCAAAGTACATTGCAAAGTGTTATTCATCAAAATAGTCTGGTACTGGCTAAGACATGAGTAGTGGACCAGTGGAATAGATTTAAGTACACAATACAAAATAGTAAACAACCATAGTAATCTTGTGTTTGATAAACCCAAAGATAAACTTAAGTTTCAGGATAAGTCCATTTGAAAACAATTGCTGGGGAAACAGGAAATGAGCAACATCTCATCCTGTATGCTAAGATATGGTCAAAATAGATAAATGATTCATACATAAAGAGCGATATAATAAATAAATTAGGGGAGCATTGAAAAATGTAACTCTCAGATCTGTTGATAAAGGAAGATAGAGCATTGCAAGATGTGAAATGAATAATTTTGATTATATTAAATTAAAAAGGTTTTGCACAAACAAAACCAATGCAGCCAAGATTAAACAAAAAGCAGAAGCAAAAAGAAAAAAGAAAAGCAGAAGACCAGGAACAAATTTTTACAGCAAGTTTCTCTGATAAAGGACTCATTTCTCAAATATATAGAGAATTGAGTCAAATGTATAAGGACACAAGTCATTCCCCAACTGATAAATGGGCAAAGACTATGGATGGGCAGTTTTCTGAAGATGGAATCAAAGCTATAGGCATAAAAATGCTCTAAATCACTATTGATTAGAGAAATACAAATTAAAACAACTCTGAAATAACATCTCACACCTATCAGATTGGCTAATATGACACAAAAGGAAAATGATCAATTGTGAATGACTTAGCTAGTTGAATTAAGACAGTGATCCAAGATTACAGACTGAATGATAGTTTCTGAAATAAAACTATTCCCTTCATTTCTTTGTCCTGAATTTGATGCTTCAAAAGATCCATAATTCCATCCACATATATCTTCCCCTCTAAACTTTTATTGGACATGTTCATAAGTTTGTCAGCCAAAAGAAATATTCATGACCTGTTGACATACTTCTGATAATGAGACTCTATCCTTTCCTTGGCTGGTCCTTTTGGGATCACAAGTACACAGATCTTCACCAGGTAAACAAGAGTTTACACTCTCCATTGAAATGAACTTCAAGAACCCAGAGTCATCTTTATTCTTTGAATAAGGCACCAGGTAGTGCTTTAGTGAATGTTCTTTATGCTATAAATTGATGTGTAGGGTCATTAAATGCAAGACTAAATTTGATACTTACTACTCAAGCTTCAAACAGAGCAACAGGATACTGTGGAAAGAGCTCTTTCTCTTGGAGTCTAAGAACTGAAGTTCACAGCCTGCCTCTGAAATTAAAACTTATGCGATGTTGAGTGTGTCACATAACCTGATGGGGCCTTGGTTGCCACATCTATAAAATGAGTGGTTGGACTAGATGACTTGAGAAGTCCCTTACAGCTCTAGATCTATGATCCTACATTCAAGTAGCAATTACTCGCCTACTATGTGCTAATTGTTGTGCTTACACTCTATTGAATCAAAGTTATAGTTCTATCTTTTTGTTTTGTTTTGTCTTGTTTTTAAATCACATCTATATTGCTCTTTGTCTACAGAAAAGGTGCCTCTGTCTTAATGAATACCCCTGGTTACACACGTGAGTCCTATACCCAGATGGACTTATGGGTCCTGGGGTTTGGTGCATGCATAGACCACATTGGACTGCTGGGTTGATACAACTTTCCCACATGGAGAAACTCAGAAACCTGCTTCCTGGAAAGTCATGATGACATGAGAGGAAGGGAAAGAAGTACCTTGGAGGGACTGTGGAATATGCATGGACACTCTGTGAAAGGTTCTGGTTGATTAACCAGAGTTTGAAGAGGAGGCTCTTTGACTGTGGAGGCATTCAAAAAGGCTCATGAGTTTTAACCACTTCCTCCTCGACTCAGTCATTGACTACCTTGCCTACCACTTTGGGTGAGAAACCATGCTCCAAGGGGAAAGGCCTTAGGGCATTTTCCCCTCTCAGAAATGGACTATGCATGGTCCTTAGACTCTTTTCTTTCTCTTTTCTCTGCTAGGTGAAGGGAGTAGAGCCTCTGGGACCTTGTGAGTTTCAAAGGGTCCAGAGGGAGACTGGATCATAACTCCAGAATCCAGAGGGTGCTTCCAAGATCCACCATTCCAGGTTGGATTTTTCAGATACATGAATATTAAAATCCTGAGAAGCAAGGAGTAAGACCAGAGGAAGGTGACACAAGCAATCATCCAGCTCTCACATCACATCCCAGCATGAATTTGGTGGGATGAAGAGTCTGTAAGAACCCCCAGAGAACAAGGTGATCTAGGGGAGAGTGTGTTCCCAAGATGGGGTAGGGCGAAGTGTCTGTACTTTTTTCTTACTATATCTTTAAAGCAAAAGCTATCTAATAAATGTTTAAATGGAACGGGGCCTACTCATTGACCCCTAACAATGGGAGGGACACAACCTGAGGAGTTTGGGGTGGGAGGTGGGAATGGAGCTGATGGTGGGAGAGAAGAGACACTCCCACAGCTCTTCCAAATACTCTAGAACCTTGACAGGAGGGGATGTAGCCATGTGGATCTGAGAGAACAAGGCAGAGCAATATTTACCACAGATCAATTTTTTTTTCTTCTCTCTTTTTTAAATTTCTGAAATATGTTCAGTTGTTGGCTTAAAGAGCTCTTGTCGCTGAAGTATGAAGCAATTCCATTAACTACCTGAGATGAAAATGAATTATGACTAAAATGAAAAAGTCGTTAAGTTTTACTTTGTTCAAAGTTCAATTCTATAAACATTTATAAAGTGCTTACTATGTGCAAAGCACCAGCCTAGGCCCTGGGGAAATAAAGACTAAAACTAAACAGTTTGTTCATTCAAGCAGGTTACATTCTACTTCTTGACTGACTGACTGACTAATTTTTGAGAGCTTGTGGGAATAAGGAAATATCTCTCATATAACGGGTCACACTTGACCTGTGTTTTGAAGGACAGTAAAATACAATGTCACTAGGTAGGGAGTTAGGAAGGAAGAGCAAGATAAGTCCCAGGATCGGCCATGGGAACTGAATTTATCAGTGATTCTAATGCAGACTCAGCCCATAAAAAGCGTAATTGAACACTGATATTTATAATTGTCAACTTCCCTTGCTCCTAATAGTTTGAACACAACCCAAAGGCTCATTCATTCTTCAAGTTTAGGGGGCTGCAGCTCTTCTACGGTTTTCCATTGAATCCAAGTCTGACTTTGGAGACCATCCAAACAACCCAGCCCAGCAGGAAAATTCTTAATTCCATGCCCGGATTTCCTCATTCCCAATGACTCAATGCTTGACTGGGGTCATTTAGGGTTCTGCGATTCTAAAAGGTGAAATGTAGAATTTAAAATGTCTATCTCATATGATTAGGAAATATCCCTATTTTAATTGTCCTTGGTGGGTGTGAGTGTCCCGAGTACTCAGGAAGCCTGGAAAGTGACTAATTATTGACTTTAGAGTTTTAAATACTAGGTTTTGTTGGGAAGTTAGGATGTTGTGGTTTTCTATTTTTGTAGGGGCACATTATGGCCTAACTAGCGTTGTGTGGGCCCCTGAGGACTGACCTGAGACATTTAATTGTATGCCTTCAACCCAAGCGAGTCCGACTCACAATCAGGCAAGGTACAGTCTGTGCCTAATCATTGTGTTACAGAATTACTAGATGATAGATTAAGATACAGCCTGGCTAGAGCACCCTCACACCATTCCTGTTTTTTCATTTCCCCAGAGTTTCCACCAAATGTTCTAGCCTGAACCTATAGATGCTTCAATTTGGAGAGTCCAAACCTACCTTTTTTTAAAAAACTATTATTCTTTCTTATTGCATATAGTTTATTAGTTTTACTACATGTTAAACTTACTGCAGTAAAATAATATTGACCTTTTTTTCCACAGCCCTTTCTGAAATGGAAATACTATTAAATAGCAATCAATGAAATTCAGAACTGGCCTAACTTGATTTACCCCACAGTCTGCTTTGTCTACTCAGCTTTCAAGGCCCAGCTTAAGTACTGTCATTGAGAAGTCCTCCTGGAAGAAGTAGTAAGCACACATTAATCCTGTTCTTCTCCAATGTATGATGCAATTTAACCCTCAACTACTGCTATTAGCTTCCTGCACTTCCTCTCCCTGGCTAGAGCCGCCCATAACACATCTGGACTACCTGACTATTTACAAAGTTTCAATGAGATGGGAGTCACCAGCTTTATTTATCTGAATGAGGGGGATATCAAACATTCCAAGTGCACCATCACTGACTCCTAAAGTCCTCCAGGCCTTACCACCTGCCCTGACTCTGCATTCTATAGACCTTCAGTGCTGTCATATAACCTAGTCTTGTAACCTAAGGACCTTTGGGCCTTGACATCTGTCCCTTTGCTTTATCTTAGGACACAGTAGACAAGCTGGGAAATGATGAGGTGAATGCTCTGGGCGCTCCATGTTGGAAGATATGTGCTCTTCCAACGACTCTGCACTGAACTTCCTTTTATGTGTTACCCCTCCCCCCTGCCTGTTGAGGATAGGGAATGCCTAGACTTTTCTATTTGTATCCCCACTGTTTAGTACAGTGTTTGAAACTTAGTACATGCTTAATAAAGGATTTTTCGGTTTTTCTTCTTTCCTTCTCTCCTTCCCTTCCTTTCTCTCTTCCCTCCATCTTCCCTTCCTTCTCCTCTTTCTTCTTCCCTCCCTCCCTTCCTTCCCTCCTCACTTCCCTCCTTCCTTCCTTCCTTCCTTCCTTCCTTCCTTCCTTCCTTCCTTCCTTCCTTCCTTCCTTCCTTCCTTCCTTCCTTCCTTCCTTCCTCC
The DNA here is from genome assembly GCF_019393635.1 of Dromiciops gliroides. Classification (NCBI taxonomy): domain Eukaryota; kingdom Metazoa; phylum Chordata; class Mammalia; order Microbiotheria; family Microbiotheriidae; genus Dromiciops; species Dromiciops gliroides. The sequence goes on along the minus strand of NC_057861.1, from coordinate 538,942,064 downwards.
CTTCCTTCCTTCCTTCCTCCCTTCCTTCCTTCCTTCCTTCCTTCCTCCCTTCCTTCTTTCCTTTCCTCCTTCCTTCCCTCTTTCCTTCCTTCCTTCCTTCCTTCCTCCCTGGCTACCCTGCTGCACTTTATTATCTCCAGAAACTCATCATTCTTCAAGATGACATCAGTTCTGAAATTAATACCTCTTCAATATGCCCAGCCCCTGGGGTCCCTTCCTTCCTCTGATTGGAGAAAGTGGAGGGTACATATCAAAGAGTTCCTGCCAGATCCTTCACCATTTAAAGAGGGGCACCCAGGGTATTCACCTCATCGTTTCCCACCCTGGCTGTACAACTACATAATGTAACCCCCTAGTCAAGGATACCCTCCTCCATCCACACTTTCTACTCCTTTTTGTGTGTTGTCTTCTTCCTTCCATTATAAACTAGCTCCTTGAGGGCAGGGATTATCTTATTCCTTTTCTTTTTTATCCCCAGTGCTTAGCACAATGCTTAGAATATGGTATGTGCTAGATAAATGTTTGTTGACTATTGACCATAAGAATAAGGCTCTTTGTTATTGGAAAGTTTCCAAGTCCCTTTACAACTACTTCATAGATGGAATCATCATTCACAGCCAATTCAGCACTTATTCCCATCCTCCTTGACTTGTTTGGGACCAGGATGCAATACCTATGAAGAGAGAAATCTTTTAGACAGCATGGTACTGGGGAAAGAATATTGACTCAGGAGTCAGAGGACCCGGGCTCCAATCCCACCTTGATGTTTGGTAGCTATGAGATATTGGACAATTTACTTGATCTCTCTGGGCCTTGGCTTCCTTCTCTATAAAATGAGAGAGTTGGAATCAGTAGTCTCTAAGGTCCCTCACAGATTAAGACTATGACCTCATGACCTACCAACAGTTCATTGGAAAGAACCCTTGTTTCCAGGGACTGATTATTTACTTCCAAGGTTCTTTGGAAAGCAAAGAATTACCAAATTTCATCATTGTAGTGAACTTTTCCACAAACCATACTAAATATATAAATTAAAGGGTCTTTTCTTTTTAAATAAACATTTTTATTTACAGTTTGGGGTTCCAATTTTTATCCCTCTTTCCCTTCCTCCCTCCCTGAGGCAGAAAAAAATCAGATATGAATTATACATGTACGATTATGTAAAACATTACCATATTTGTCATTTTGTACAAGAAAACTTGATTAAAAGAAAAAAATGAAAGAAAATGAAAAATAGCATGCTTCAGTCTGTTCCATCAATATCAGTTCCTTCTTTGGAGGTGGATAGTATGTTTCATCAATAGTCCTTTGGAAATGTCTTGGATCATTGTATTGTTGAGATTAGTCAAGTCATTCACAGTTCTTCATCAAACAATATTGCTGTCTCTGTGAACAATGTTTTCTTGGTTCTGTTCACTTCACTATACATCAGTTCACACAGGTCTTTCCAGGCCTTTCTAAAATCATCCTGCTTGTCATTTCTTACAAAACAATAATATTCCATCACCATCATATGCCACAGTTTGTGTACCCATTCCCCAATTGATGGGCATTCCTTTGATTTCCAATTCTTAGCCACCACAAAAAGAGCTGCTATAAATATTTTTGTACAAATAGGCCTTTTTCTCTTTTGGGGGATGTGTTTGGGATATAAACCTAGCATTGGCATTGCTGGATCAAAAGATATGCACAGTTCTATAGCCCTTTGGACTAAAGGGTCTTTTCTAAGACAAAAAGAAATAGGATTTGAACCCAGTACTCCATCTACTATGGCAGACTACCTTATATCAGCAGATAATTATACAGTTATAAAGTTAAAGAAAAATAAGCCCTGTAAAGCATATATTTGTCTAGCTTGAGCTCTCAGCATTCTAAGGCCATTTTTAATATCAAGTGCCACCATCAACTGGAGATGGATAGGGAAGAGGGGAAGAGATGCTTTTCATGATCTTGGTTATTGATGTTTTTCTCCCTCTTAAAATTGTCTTGTATTTATTTTCATCTATAAAGATGTATGTTACATCCCCCAGTTAAATATAAATTCCCAGAAGGCAGTGATTTTGTATTTTTATTTTAAGATTTGCCTTGATCTCCTTGGGGAAAGAAAGAAGCATTTATATTGTGCCTACTATGTGCCAGGCACTATTTATTATCCCCATTTTACAGTTGAGGAAACAGGTAAACACAGGTTAAGTAACTTGCCCAGAGTCACACAGCTAGTAAGTATATGGGGCTAGATTTAAATTCAGGACTTCCTAACTACAGGGCCAGAGCTCTATCCACTATGACACCTGCTGCCCTGAGCACACAACACACATTACCATGTCTTCCACATAGTAAGTGCTTAATAAATGTTCAATTGAAATGACAGTGAAAAATCTGAAGGCATGTTAAAGAAATAATGGGAAGGTATAAACTCTTACTTTCTTGTATTTGTATCCTCAACACTCAGAACAATGACTGGTACATAGTAAGTGCTTGATAAATATTACATCTATCTCAAGAATGTTTAGAATTGCTTCCCATGAAAAATAGTATCTCTGGTTATAGTAGTTCATGACTGAAATACTGGGGAGGCAAAGGGAGGTAGATCATATGATTTCCAGAGTCCTGAACTGCAGTCAGACCAAAACCTATTGGCTTGCAGCACTATGTTATACTATCATGATGAAATCCCCCCAAACCCCCAGAGCAAGGGGCTACCAGGCAACCTAAGGAGGAGTAAACTGGACAAGGTCAGAAAAACAGCAGGTAAACTTCATTCCAATTAGTATTAGTATCAGCCAACAATTCAAACTATTTAAAAGCTGTAATTATCCAAACAATTTGCTACTGGGTAAGAAATAGGCCGATCAGTGGAAGAGATTCAGCTCACAATATACAGAAGCAAATAAGCATAGTAACCTAGTGATTAATAAACCAAAGATCCAAGCTATTGGAGCAAGAATTCGCTATTCAGCAAAAACTATTGGGAAAACTAGAAAGTAGTCTGGCAGAAACTAAGTATAGACTGACATCTCAAATTAAGCTTAAAACCGGTACATGATTTAAATATATTAGGTGACACTGTAAACAAAGCAGTGAAACATGGAAGAAATTGCCTGGCAAATCTATGAATAGGGGAAAAGTTCATGACCAAACAAGAGATAGAGAGGTTCACACGAACTAAAATGGACAATTTTTATTACATAAAAATAAAGGTTTTGCACAAACTAAACCAATGCAACTCAAATTAAAAGAAAGGTGAGAAAATGGGGGAAATCTTTTCAATAAGCTTGCTGGGCAAAGGTATCATTTCTAAAAAACAATAAAAATTAAAATGGAGTCAAATTTATAAGAATAAGATCCATTCTCCAAATGATAAATGATTAAAAGATACAAATAGACAGCTTTCGGAGGAAGAAATCAAAGTTATTACTAGCCATATGAAAAAAAAATGCTCTAAATCACTAATAATAGAGAAATGCAAATAAAAACAACTCTCAGATGCCAGTTCACCCTTCCCTTCTGCATTCTCTTTTTAATATGAATTAGCGAGTTTGACTTCTAAATGAGAAATTCTTTCACAAAAAAAAAAGAGAGAGAGAGGAGATGAGGAAAGGGGAGAAGGGAGAGGGGAAGAGAGAGAAGTGACTCCATCACTATGGTGGAGTCAAGTTAGATAGTGTACCCAACTGTAGCTGATCAGACCAATATGTGCTTGGAAGGGTCTATGCCTCTAAATTTGCATATCTCTCATTTCTTTTGAGCTACTGAAATTCTGCTTCACTCATAGGGCACTGAGCTTCTTTGATGCAGGCCACCATGCTAGGTGGTGCTTTGCTGTGTGGTCCTTTGCCAGTGTCTCCCATTATACACAATCAATTCCAAAGTTCTTAAAGAGTCCTTGAGAGTGTTCTTGTATCACTTCTTCTGACTGCCATTTGAGTGCCTGCCTCGTGTGAGTTTTCTGTAAAAATAGTCTTTTAGGCAAAGGTATGTTTGGCATTTGAACTACGTGGCCATCCCATAGGAGTTGTGCTCTCTGCAATAGAATGTGAATGGTTAGGATTTCAGCTCAAGGAAAGACCTCAGTGTCTGGTACTTTATCTTGGCTGGTGATCTTCAGAATCTTCCTAAGACAATTCAGATAGAAGTGACTCAGTTTCCTAGCATGGCACTGGTACACTGTTCAGGGTTCACAGGTATATAACAATGAAGTCAGCACAATGGTTCTATAGACTTTCAGTTTGCTATAAGTAACTGAGCCAATGAATACAAGCCAATCACAAGAGAATGAATAGTAACATGTTCTGTTCTCTCTTACTGCACTATGTCCATGCACAAGGAAATGCCCTTCTGCTAGCATAAGCAGAGCATTATCACATATCATATCAAGAAGCATATGCCTGGAACAGCAAATAACACAAAAGGAAACTTCCCACTCTAACACCCAAATTCTGTTTCCAAAAAATTTTAAGGCTGATTTTAAGAATACATATGCACATATATTTAAGCCATCTATACAGCTTCCCTCAATATGTTAATGGTGTGTTCTGCCCATTTCACTTAATTCTCTGCACATTGATTTTAAAAGAAAGAAGAAAATGAAGTCCCTTACTTCAAATACTATAGAAATACTCAAATAGTAAGAGTTCATAATATTATTATAGGCATTCAAAAAATGGGTGGGAGAGTTGTATGCAAAAATATCTCTCCTTTAGATGGAATTCCTTCAAGTTAAACTCCAAATGTGTTTAGATGTAGTTTTCAGTCATTCAGTCAACAAGCACATATTAAGTAGTTACTGTGTGCCAGTCATTAGAGATATATGCTAAACATGAGAATAAAAGGAAAGGGGGAAATGAGTCACAAAGGGGAGGAAAAGAAAAGGGAAAGGAAAGGAAAGGAAAAGAAAGGAAAGGAAAGGAAAGGAAAGGAAAGGAAAGGAAAGGAAAGGAAAGGAAAGGAAAGGAAAGGAAAGGAAAGGAAAGGAAAGGAAAGGAAAGGAAAGGAAAGGAAAGGAAAGGAAAGGAAAGGAAAGGAAAGGAAAGGAAAGGAAAGGAAAGGAAAGGAAAGGAAAGGAAAGGAAAGGAAAGGAAAGGAAAGGAAAGGAAAGGAAAGGAAAGGAAAGGAAAGGAAAGGAAAGGAAAGGAAAGGAAAGACAGGGCAGCTAGGTGACGCAGTGAATAAAGCACTGGCCCAGGATTCAGGAGGACCTGAGTTCAAATCCAACTTCAAACACTTGACACTTCTTAGCTGTGTGACCCTGGGCAAGTCACTTAACCCTCATTGCCCCACCAAAAAAAAATAGATAGATAGATAAATAGATAAATGAAAGAAAAGAAAAGAAAAGAAGAAAAAAGCATGGACCTTAATCTCAAGGAACTCACATTCTAAAGAGGGAGACAACATACAAAAAATTCTGTGTATAAAATAGACATAGGGTAAATTGGAGGTTATCTCAGAGAAAAGGCACAAACATTGAGGGAGGAAATATAATAGCAAAGATTTAAAATAATAATAATGGCTATCATAAATTTAAAAAAAACAATAAAAGAAAATAATAACAATGGCATAGCACTTTAAGGTTCCCATATTGCAAATATTATCTCATTTGCTCCTCATAACAATAGGTACAAAGGTACAAAATAGTACAAATAGGTACTACCTGATGACTAGTTCCTATTATTATGTCAATTTTGCTGATGAGGAAACTGAGACTTAGAAAGTTTAAGTGATTTGCTTAAGGACACTTAGCTGGTAACTGGCTGAGAGAATCCCAAGTCCAAGTCCAGTACTCTACCCCTACCAATTATTCTACCCACCTGTCTACATAGAAGGAGAAGTGGAAAAAATAGATTATAGATGTCAGATTTTTAGTGAACTCCATTCAGTGCATGCATGTCATTTTTAAGCTTCCAAATCACTGAAATCTGTAAACAACTAAATATTCAGAATCTGAGAAGTGTCCAGCATAGCATGGCCTAGTGTGGAACACCCAAAAGAAGCAATAGATATAATCCTAGCCTGCAAACATCTTATAATTGAGCCGGGGAGACAGGCTTGCATATGTGGAATAATTATTTAGTATGATTTTAGTCATGGGAAATAAAAATGGCCATTGTTCATCCTCAAATGTTCTGAAGGGAAGGAGGAAAGAGGAACAAACCTGGGAATAATCTGGAGACAATTATTTAGAGTTTAGTTATCAGGAGCAAATAAATAGAGTAAGAAAAGTGTCCTCAGAAAACAGAGCAGTAATTGAATTTCAATGAAGTATCATGGGTGGCAGCTGGGTTAAATCTCCTATTCCTACATATATTTGCATATATACATATATACATACATATATAGACATGCATGCATACATACATTTTAGTCATTTTCAATCATGTCCAAATCTTTGAGACCCATTTGGGGTCTTCTTGGCAAAGGTACTGGAGTGATTTGTCATTTCTTTCTCCAGCTCATTTTCCAGATGAGGAAACTGAGGCAAATGGGGCTAAGTGACTTGCCCAGGGTCACACAGACTGTAAGTGTCTGAACCTGGATTTGAACTCAGACAGGAAGATGAGTCTATACATATACATACACACATATATAAACATACAACTTTTTCCACAATACTGAAAGAAAGAGGGGGGGAGAGAAAGAAGGAAAGAAAGAAAGAAAGAAAGAAAGAAAGAAAGAAAGAAAGAAAGAAAGAAAGAAAGAAAGAAAGAAAGAAAGAAAGAAAGAAAGGAAGGAAGGAAGGAAGGAAGGAAGGAAGGAAGGAAGGAAGGAAGGAAGGAAGGAAGGAAGGAAGGAAGGAAGGAAGGAAACCACAGGTAAAAGTGTTGTTTGTCCTTAGTTCATGAAAAAGATTATGAGAATGAGGTGATGGCATGACTTGCAGTGAGGGAGGTCTGTGCAAAGTCACCAACTTCACTCTCTTCTCCAGAAGTCATCTGCATCCAGTGGCAAGATATTTATCAGGGTAACTGGAGATGGTCCCATATGTTTAAGACAATTGAGGTTAAATGACTTGCCCAGGGTCACACAGCTAGAGTATCTGAGGTGAGATTTTAACTCAGGTCCTCCTAACTCTAGGGCTGGTGTTTTATCCACTGTGCCACCTAGCTGCTCCTGGTAAGTAAAATATTGATCTGTGGGGAGAGGGGATTTATTTTCAAGGATAAGAAAATACTTCTCCCTACCCCCTGACTTTATTCATTTGAAACATGGAAGGATTTGCTTTGGAGTATTAGACTGGATATTTTCCATAGGAAAACATTATAATCTTCCCACCCTACCCCCAAGCTTGGGACAAATATCATGAATTTGTTTCCCCAGAAACCAGAAGGGCAATCAGGAGAAAAGGGGAGAGAACAGGTGCTTACAAATCCTAGGTATGCTTATAGAGCATAAAATGATCGAGGGTTGAGATTTCCATGGATATCATCTTCCCCTTCCCCAAGTCACTTTTACTATCCCAGTGAAATACTGGATATGACCTTTTGCATTAATGATCCCATCCCCTTGAGGAAGAGAATTCTCCTCTCGGGGATCTAAGGGAGCTGGTAATACCTCATTGTGGATGGAGGGAAACCATAAACAAGGCATAAGGAAGGAAAGAGATTCATCTGAGAGAGGTGAAGCCTTCCAAATTGCAGGCATGCCTCACTTGAAGTAGACCACACACACAAAATTCCTATTTAGAGAACAGATCACTCGGGAGTATTTAAATGCTATTGCTATAGTCAGCATCATAATATTTCTTTAAACAAGTTCCTCCGGTACACTCTATATTATTCAATTTGCAAAAATTTCATTTCACACAAAGCTTTTCCAAAAAAGAATATCAGAAGCATTATAGGTATATACAACCAATATAACTGTTTTCCCTGAAAATGTAACAAGTGGCCCAACGAGTTGACTATTTATGAAACACTAGGCTAAATACCTTCATTCAGTCGACAAACATTTGTTAAACACCTACTATGTTCCAGGAACTCTGCTAAGTGTTGGGGATACAAAGAAAGGCAAAAATGCAGCCCCTGCCCTTGAGGAGCTCATAGTAGAATGGGGAAGATGACTTGCAAATGATTATATACAAACAAGATCTAAATACGGTAGAATGGAGGTAATCCCAGAAGGAAGAGAAGCAGGTAAAGGTTCTCAGGGATTGAAACCAGAAATGTTAGGCAATTATTCTGTACTTCATAGTAGGTTTTTAAAACTATGTACAATCGTTAAATACCAAGTGACTCAACCCAAAGGTATCCAATTGACACATTCTCAATTCTTAATGAAGACTGGAAACTCATGGGAGTGTCATGCCTCTCAGGTTCTGTGATTCCAGTACAAAAAGCCAGGTTCTTAATATTCCAAACTGCCAGGTTGCTATGAGGCCCTTCAGGCTCATATTCCATATTGTCGCAGAAATACACCTGCAATTCTAACTAAAGTCTGAATGACATTTCTGTGGCATAGAATATTACTTTATTTCAGAATGTCCCTAACCAAATCAGAAACTAAAAGGCCCTGAAGTACATGGAGGAAATAGAGCCCTAGAGTTGTGGTCCCTATGCTAAGAAAACGCTCAGAAACAGGCTGACCAAACATCTGATATATCTGAATATTTTCAACCAATGGTAATAATGACACAAGATCCTACCCTCCCACCTCCCCCATTCAAAAAAACCCTCCCTCTTTTCTTTATTTCTGCCTGGGGTCTCAAATTGAGCCAAGTATCCAACATAAGCAGCTAGGTGGCTCGGCAGATAGAGCACTGGACCTGGATTCAAGAAGACCTGAGTTCAAATCCAGTCTAAGACACTTACCAGCTTTGTGACCCTGGGCAAGTCACTTAACCTCTGTTTGCCTTAACCCAATGGAGAAGGAAATGGTAAATCACTCCAGTAATTTTGGCAAGAAAAATCCGTGGACCGTATGGTCCATGGGGTTGTGAAGAGTTGGACACATCCAACACAAAAGGATTCATTCCCAATTGAAAAATGAAAACTAAAGAAATGAAGTCAGTCAACAAGCATTTATTAAGTATTTACTATATTTGGAGGCCCTATGCTAAGCATTGAAGATACACAGAAAGTTAAACATAGTCCCTTCCCTCACAGAACTTACATTCCAATAATAGAGACAACACGGAAACAATCATGTACACCCACCCCACACCCATACCCACCCACCCCTTCTCTCTTTCTCTCTCTTTCCCCCTCTGTCTTTGTCTCTGTCTCTATGTCTCTCTGTCTCTGTCTCTGTCTCTCTCTATATATATATATGTGGGTGTGTGTGTGTACATGTGTGTTTGTGTATATGTATGTATATGTATATACACATACATATACATGCATATATGTGAATGTGGATGGGTATGCATACAAATGTATATAGGTATGTGTTTATGCATATATGTACATATGTGTGTATACATATTGTGTGCATGTATATATGTAAAAAATTAACAAACTATAGCTAATCTGAAAAATTATGACTGTAGCTATATGAAAAATTATATCTACATGAAAATTTATATCTATATGAAAAATTATAAGTGGGCCATAAGTCCCTTCATGGTCACTACTTAAATGTAAAAATATTATTAACTAACTGGGCCTAATCTGTGGATTTTTGATTGGCTATCTGACTGCTTTTAAATTAGTATGGGCCGTTTATAAAAATCCCACACTGATCCTCCCAAATTGATAAGCAAACAGCCTCTTTTATTAAAATAAACAAAGCAGAGTTTATTTATAAAAATAAATGTAAAAGATAAGGGTAAAGAAATGCAAAGTTATACAACCTGACTCTCTCGCCCCAGCATCTCCTTAGCATCCTCTGTACCCACTGACCTTCTTCTAGCATCCCCTCCTTACTGAAAAGCCCCCTGCTTCACTTTGTCAACCACCCTCTTTAAATCTCCCTTTGTCTCTTTTTATTAACGTCCTCTCTCAGGTGAAACTCCTTCTGGCCGCCCCAGGGCTGGCTGAGCCCCGTGTCACACGCACTAGGGGCTAGGTGAAGCAAACTCAGCATCCCTGAGATTTTTCATGCGCCTCTCCATTGTGCACACCCGGGGCCTGGGGTTTCTTGTTCTCACAACTTAGGCCAGTTTAGAGTCCCCCTGCAGCTAAAACAGAGAGGGAGAGGCATCTCTGCTCGGGGAGCCTGAGGCTAATTTTAACGCCTACATATGTGTGTATATGTGTGTGTGTGTGTATATATGTATATTTGTGTGTGTGTGTGTGTGTGTGTGTGTGTGTGTGTATACACCATTTAAATGGAAAGCGATCTCAGAGGGAAAGGGGAAGGGGAGGGATGACCAGGAAGGACCTCTTACAGAAAGTGGGATTTGTACTGAGTCTTGAAGGAACCCTGGTAGAGCCAAGAGGCAGAGCAGAGGAGGCAAAGAATTCCAGGTGTGAGCTTTTGGGGGAGGGGAGAAGGGGGAGGGAGAAGTGGGGGAACAGGGTCAGCCAATAAAAAGGTACAAAGTCAAGAGATTGAGTGGCATAGGAAAGGAATAGTGTGAAGGCCAGTGTCACTAGTTATGAAATGCCTCCAAAAGGGTCAGCACTATACTAGGTACCATTGGAGGATAGAAGAAAATAATAGTAAGTTTGCATTTATATAACACTTTAAGGTTTATGAAGAGCTTTACAAATATTATCTCATTTTATGCTCACAACAACCTTGGGAGGCAGGTGTTATATTATCCTCATTTTTCCAGTTGAGGAAACTGAGACTGAGATTAAGTAATTTGCCCAAGGTCACACAGCCAGTCTCAGAGGCCAGATCAGTCTGACTCCAGGCACAGTGCTTTATCCACCATCCCATCTGGGTGCCCTGAAAGTGATAATCAGAGTCTCTGACCTTGGGGAGCTTATAATAAATTAGCAAAATAGGATGTCTTGTACAGAATTGAGCCTGGACAAAATTACGTCTTCAGCCCCCCTTTCTACATTTGTTGTCCCCTCTTATAGCATGTACTCTGTCCCTGCCCTAGTCAGAAACTTGGTACCTTCCCCGTGGAATTAGATTCCCTGTTCCTCTGGGAAAAAAAAAAGGATCTGGTAACAGATTTTTATACCTTAAGTGTGAATCTAAATCAGTTTGTTACTTCTACCAAGGGTATTTCCATTTTAAGCCTCATCTCTTTGTGAACTAAAAGTCTTTGGATTAATTAAACTAATTTTCAGCATCAGTGAGCAGATAAGGGGGAATAGAAGGGAGAGGGACTTTCCTAGCAATCTTGAAATGATAGTATATACTTTGTTGTTGTTCAGTCATTTCAGTTGTCTGACTTTTTGTGACCCCATTTGGGGTTTTCTTGGCAAAGATACTAGAATGGTTTGCCATTTCCTTCTCCAGCTCATTTTACAGATAAGGAAACTAAGGCAAACAGGGTTAAGTAACATGCCTAGAGCCCCACAGTTAGTGTCTGAGGTCAGATTTGAACTCAGGAATATGAATTTTCCTGACTTCAAAAAAATTATTATTTTATAGAGTTTTGTTTCTGTTCAGTCATTTCAGTGACTGTGACCCCATTTAGGGTTTCCTTGGCAAAGATACAGGAGTGGTTTGCCATTTCCTTCTCCAATAGATTAGGGTTAAGTGACTTGCCCAGGGTCACATAGCTAGGAAGTATATTATTAGGTCACATTTGAATTTAGGTCTTCCTGATTCCAGGCCCAGTGCTCTATCCATTGTGCCACCCCTACCACTGCATTAGGTTGGTTTTAACAGATAGATTAAAGATGATAGAAGACAGGAGGGAGGAATAGGGGAGAGAGAAATGATAGATAGATAGATAGATGATAGATGATAGATAGATAGATAGATAGATAGATAGATAGATAGATAGATAGATAGATAGATAGATAGATAGATAGACAGGTTAGATAGATTAGATGGATGATAGATGGATAGATGGATGGGTGGATAGATAGATGGGTGGATAGATAGATGGATGGATGAGTGAGTGGGTGGATGGATGGATGGATGGGTGGATGGGTGGGTAGATAGATAGATAGAGAGACAGACAGACAGACAGACAGACAGACAGACAGACAGACAGACAGGAAGAGAGAGTTTTACTAGGTGCTTACTATGGGCCAACATGTCACTAGTACTGGAGATTCAAATATGAACAAGCAAGAATATTTCTTGAACACATACTATGTGCTAGCACAGTGCTAAGTGCTGGGGATACAAATATAAGCTATCAGAGTAGTCTTTGTAGTAGATAGATATGTAGGGAAAAATACAAAGTTATATAAATAAAATCAACAATAGAGAGTTATGAAGCTATAGAACATTATGTCCTATAAGAATTGAAGTCAAAGGACCTGGGTTTGAATTGCAGGATTGCCTGTACGACCTTGGGCAAATCACTTAACCTATCTGGGTCTCAGTGTCCTCTTTTCCATAATTAGAGGGTTGGACTAGATGGCCCTTCAAAGTCCCAATCTATGGTCCTTCAAAGCTAGTACAAGGTAAAAGTGACATGGGCATTCAGCCTAAGGGGAAGATGAATATGGGCTGGAGCTAGACTGGAAAGCCTTTCTGGCAAAGGCAGGTCTTGAGCTAGGTCCTAGAGAACATGTAAGACTTGAATACACAGAACAGCACAGACATCCAAGGAAGGATGGGAATTGGGGTGAGGGAAAGGAATGATGAGAACCTACAGGCAGATATGGAATGGATGAACTCTCCGTTTTCTTCTAGCACTAACATCCTGTATCCTAAACAGTCAGAAACATTTTCTTGTGTGCCCAACATTGGCAGGAATGAAACATTTAAAAAAACCTTTCTTCTCTTTCTTGTAAAGTCATGTTGAGAAGACAGCTTGGCATTGCAACTGTGCAAAGAGAGCCAGTCTTTATGGCAGCACCTCCCCTCCCAAAGATATGCAGATTTGTTACCAACTGAATATTTGGGGCTCATCTGTGCTAGGCACCTAGAAATTGCATCTGCACAGAAATTTTCAGTGGGAAAGGATCCAGGAGTTTCTTACATGTTTTCCTGGGTCCCCAAAACATCTGGATCCTCTGCACACCTGGAGGGAGGCTTTGGATCCAAATTCATTTGCTTTATAACATTCTCCAGAAGGAACTGGATGGTTTTCATTGAAGCTTGATTATTATTATAGATGCCCTCATTTGGATTTGAGCCTGGAAGCTATTGCCCCATTTGCCAGGAGAGATAAAAGGACATTTATAATGATCAGAAAAATTGGGATAATAACAGTTCACATTTGGGTAATGCTTTAAGGCTCATAAGCACTTTATCCACATTGTCTCCATTGTTCCTCCCAATAACCTCTAAAATAAGATGTATTATTATCTCCATTTTATGGATGGGAAAACTGAGGCTGACAGAAATGAAATTTTTTGCCCAGTGAAATAGAGTAAGTTTCTAAGTGAGGATTTGAACTTATGTCATACTGACTTCCAAGTCAGGTGCTCCAAACTCCCTAGATACCTATAATAGCCAACATTCATTAGTGCCTTAACTTTCACATAGTACTTTATAAATATTATCTCATTTGATCCTCAACAACCCTGTGAAGGATAGTTAACTTAGTAAAATGTGCTATTTGGATTAAAAATAGACAAACCAGGAGTTGATGGTTTTCCCAAAGGAGCAGGAAAATGGTAGAAAGGATGCTCATATGTGGGAAATGATTATATTGGGGAAAGGAAGGAGGAAAGTCAGAAAAAGACAGGAGATATGGGGTCTCCAATCTATTCTGACTTCATTTTCTTGTAAATACTTTCCCCCCTTTTTTAAGCCCAGACCCCATGTGTTATTTGGCATTTCTGGAATTTGGCAATCTGGCCCTTTGAAAAAGTGAAGACAGACATGCTAAAGGGATGCCTCCCTCCCCCATCTTGCTGCTAACAGAGGAATGACAGATTGGGTTGTAAAATCATCCTCCTAGCTGAAAACCATCTCATCATTATTTCTACATCTGGATTTGTTAACTGAGCAGAACATTTAGTTTGAATAGATTTCTCAGTAGAAGTTTTTTTTTCTTTTCTCTGTCTCTGTCTCTCCCTGTTTTGTTTCCTCTCTTTACTCTCTTCTCTTTATTCTCTCTCTCCCTTCTCATTCTCTTTTATCTTTCCCTTATTCTTTCTCTCTTTCTCCTCTCTATCACTCTCTCCCTCTCTCTGATTCATTCTCTCTCCTTTATTGTCTCCCTTCCTCTCTCTCTCCCTTCTTCCATCCTTCCCTTCCTCCCTCTCTCCTTTTCTCTGCCTCCCTCCCTTTCTCTTTCTCCTCTCTCTCCATTTTCATTCCCTCTCTTAAATCTTTGCCCTATTCTTTCTCTCTCTCACTTCTCATTCTCTCTTATGTCTTTCCCTTATTCTTTCTGTCTCCTCTCTATCAATGTCCCTCTCTCTCTCTCTCTCTCTCTCTCTCTCTCTCTCTCTCTCTCTCTCTCTCTCTCTCCCCCTCTCCCTCTCCCCCACCCTCCCTCCCTCATTCTTTCTCTGTGCCTCATTCTCTTTCTCACCCTAATTTTCCCTCTCCTCTTCATTATCTAGCAAAGGGGGGGTAAAAAGGACATGTTTTATCCAAGTGATCAAGTAACATGTAATATGGATATGAATTCCACCTACCAAGGAGATAAGAAATAAATGCTGCCCAAACAGGACAACTGTGTGCACAGTGGCATGGTTTCTAATCTCTCCTGACAAAGAGAATTATGTAGGGCCTGGGGTTTTTTTTGGGTCAGACCATTTCACAGCTTCCTAGAATTGGGCAGCATTTTTATACTTTGAAGAGCTTTGGGGTTAAAAAAGAAAAAGAAAGATCATCAGAGGGAGAAGTCATGTGGTGTGATGGAAAGATGACTGGAGGTCAAAGGATAGGAACAAACAATTTTCAGAAAAAGAAAGACTGGTAATTAATAACCACAAAGAAAAAAGAGCGCTCAATCAGTAATCATATGAAAAATACACATTAAAACAACTCTAAAAAACATTCAGCAACTTGCCAAAAATAGCAAAAGACAGAAACAGTTAATGTTGGAGGGACTTTGGGAAGAAAGGCACTGTGGGTGGGGCTATGAATTGATCCAAACATTCTGGAAAATAGCTTAGAAGTATATTAGAAAATATGAGTAGAAAATAGAAAAATGTGCTAAAAAATATTCATACCCTTTGATCAAGAAATCTTTCTAGTATGCATTTACTCTCAAAGAAGTCAAAAACAGATGGTCAGATACATTATTTTACCACAATATACACCCCCCAAAAAATTATATATATATATATATATATATATATATATATATATATATATATATATATATATATATGTGTGTGTGTGTGTGTGTGTGTGTGTGTGTGTGTGTGTGTGTATGTGTGTGTGTGTATATATATATATATATATATATATGAATACTTTTTGTGGATTAAAAAATATGCTAGAAACAAAGTATGTTCTTAATGTCTGGGAGATAGCTGAACAAAAGAAGTCATATGAATGTAACAGACAGTAGCTGGGCAATCAGAAATGATAGATGCAAAGAATTCAAACAACCTCATGGACACAAAAACTTATAACCTCATTAAGGGTGTTTTGGTAGCCTGGACTCCTGCAGACATGGGGCTTCCACAAGTGTGTGTGTACACAAATATATATATATATATATATATATATACACATACACACATACACACATAAATACAATAAGTATCTGTGTGTTATATCCAGGCACCTGGGTGGAACAGTGGATAAAAGAGCCAGGGCCTGGAGTCAGGAAGAACGGAGTTCAAATCCAGCCTCAGAGCCTTATTAGCTATGCAATCTTGGACAAGTCACTTAACCTCATCTGTAAAATGAACTGGAGAAGTAAATAGCAGACCACTCCAATCTTTCCCAAGAAAACTCCAAATGGGGTCATGAAGAGTAAGACAGGGCTGAAAAGACTGAACAACCTCTGTGTCTCTGCGTGTGTTTGTTTGTGTGTGTGTGTGTGTGTGTGTGTGTGTGTGTGTGTGTGTCCATTTACATCTACCCTCTTACCCCTCAGATTCCAATAGGTGCTTCACCAGCATACAAGGTCTATATATCCACTACTCATTGCCCTATATTAGCTGACACAACCGGGGTTCTTATATGCTAGTGGTTGACATATTACTATTCATGGACCAAATCCCAGCTGCTGTCCGTTTTTTGTGCAGCCCAAAAGCCAAGAATGTTTTTTTTTTCTTTTTTACATTTTTAAATGCAATTATTTTAGGCTTAGATTGGGGGGGAGGGGTTCATGCTATAATTTGCTGACCTCTACCAGACCTCTGAGGGTCAGCAAATTTTTCTTAAACACACACTATTTGTTTATTACTATGGCCTTCCATATCAAAATCCTAGAGAAATATCAGTGAAAATGACCAAGGAATCTACAGAGAAGGTTATCTACTTTCCCTCACAGCTAGACTCTTCTCAGGAAGTAGGTTAAAAAAGATCAGAGTATTATGTCTCAGGTAGTGTTCACAATACATTGTTGTGTGGTCTTTGTCTTGATTGCCTCAAATTTTGTTTCTTCACTTATTCATAGTCAAAGTTTCAGAAAATGGAAGTGGTAACAGCCGTGGGAGGAAGAGGAAAGAGTGTGGTTGAACTATGAGTGTATATATGTATATATACACATATATGTATGTATATATGTGTATATGTATGTATATATGTGTGTGTATAATCATACACACACATATATACATATAACCTATACTTCTCTTGAAGGAGTGTGGTTGAACTTTGAGTGTATATATGTATATATAGGGTGTGTGTGTGTGTGTGTGTGTGTGTGTGTGTGTGTGTGTATATATATATATATATATAAAATCATACACACACATATACATATAACCTATACTTCTCTTTTCCTCTGAAGGTTAAAGGGTCTAGGCCTTTGGTATCATCAGCATAAGGGAACTCCCAGTGTAGAGACATTGTCCATTAATGAAGATCAGAGTTTTGCATACAACTTATGATGCAAGAGAATTGCCTGGGGCAATGGAAAATTAAATGACTTGCTTATAGTTACATGGGTAGCACATCTCAACGGCAAAGCCAGAGTACAGATCAAGTGCTGCTCAACTCTCTAACTACTATACTATAGTGTAAAAAAGACCCAAGTTCAAGTCCTGCCTTTAGCACTTATTAAATGTATGACCCTAGGCAAATGACTTGACCTCTGTCTGTCTCAATTGCCTCATCTGTAAAATGAGAATAACAAGAACATCTACCTACTCATGTTGTTGTAAGGACCACACAAAATAATCTATGTAAATTAGCTCGTTGCAAACCTTGAAATGCTGAAATCTCTACATATTTGTGCATATATGTGTTTCATGAACATGTGTGTACATATATGTACACATATGTGGGTATGTGTAAGGATGTATATGCATATGTACACATCACTTGATGAGAGAGAGCAGAACAAAAGGTAGATAGCCAGAGAGTTCCACTAGTATGCTTGACCCTTCTGACATCAGGAGAAATTAACAAAGGCCTCCAAGGCACAGGGTGGGCAAGCAAGAATTTGCTTGCTATCTATAGGAAATCTTGCTATTTGTTTGCTATGTATATCACTGAAGGGAAATCCCAAATCAATGAGGTTAAAGACCTATTTGAATTAAGACAGACAGATGGTAGATACATAGAGATAGAGAGACATGGATATATGTTGCCAGGGGTTGAACAGTGCACAAGAGAATCACCCTTTCTGCTTTAAGCCCATTACATGTGCATGACCCAGTGTTGACCTTTAAGGTGATCAGACAATTCCCTTTTGGGCCATCTGCCTTCCAATTAGTAAATTAATAAGGGTCATGTTTATACTTTTAGTGTCTACCAAAAGCATTTTATTTAACCATTATTTAAACTAAGGGTTTTAGGCGGCAGCTAGGTGGTACAGTGGATAAAGCACTTGCTTGGATTCAGGAGGACCTGAGTTCAATTCTGGCCTCAGACACTTAACACTTACTAGCTGTGTGACCCTGAGCAAGTCACTTAACCCTCATTGCCCCACAAAAAAGTAAAAAATAAACTAAGGGTTTCTTAGTTTATTACTATTATCCATTATCAGGAATAAATAATGATCCAGAATTCCACAGATATATAAATAGCATAATCCTTTAGGTCCCGCTGAGGGCTACCCTCATTCCAATCCTTGCCACAATGACAATTTTCAAGAGGGGACAGGGTCTTCCTTAGGGCAATTGATTTTTTTTTTATTTTTTTGTGTGTGAGGCAATTGGTGTTAAGTGACTTGCCCAGGGTCACACAGCTAGTAAGTGTTAAGTGTCTGAGGCCAGAATTGAACTCAGGTCCTTCTGAATCCAGGGCTGGTGCTCTATCCACTGGGCCACCTAGCTGCCCCAGGGCAATTGATTTTTAATTTGTTCCTGTTCATAAATAATCTGCTAATTTTTCTTCACTAAATGGAGATAGGTCAAGTCTGTTCATTAGTATTACAATTTTGCAAAATCATAGCATTGCGTAATTTCTGGAATGAGGAAGGAATCTCAAAGGGAGTAACCTGGGTCAGCCCAAACCTCACCAAAATTCCTCTACAATAATGTCAAATGGCCAATCTGCCTCCACTTGAGAATATACAGTGCCAGGAATTTACACACTGAAAGGCTTCTAAGACAATCCACTGCAGTCTGGGACTGTATTAATTATTAGGCAGTTTATCTCACATTAAAACAAAATCATTGGGGCAGCTAGGTGGTGCAGTAGATAGAGCACCAGCCCTGAAGTCAAGAGAACCTGAGTTCAAATCCAGCATCAGACACTTAACACTAACTAGATGTGTGACCCTGGGCAAGTCACTTAACCCCAATTGCCTCAGCAAAAAAAAAAAACCAAAAAATCATCTAGCCTTTTCAAGTTCTACCCATTACTCCTTGTAATTTGGCCCTTTGGGGCCAAATTAAGCAAGTTTAGTATTTATTCCACATGGTGATGATGGTGGTGGTGGTGGTGGTGATGATAATGATGATGAAGGCTTTATTTGAATCTCATCCCTCATCTCAATATGTACACACACACACACACACACACAAGCACACATGTAGACTTTTTGCAAGCAAATCAAGCATTTACTATTTTAACATAAACATATGGAAGAGATTACTACTTTCCAACACACAAAGGGTTAAAGTCAGTTATGACCACCATTCTAACTTATTCACTTATTCTGCATTAAAGGAACTGTCTAAAATGACTGGATCTACTTTTAGACAGGGACTTTACAGGTTCCATTTTAGCTAGGAGCATGATTTGGAACTGAATTTCTAGTCTTTCGCTCTAACGATAAAATATGACCCTTGCAACATGAATAACACCTGGCAACTGTCTACTTGGCCATGATAGGCTCAGTGAACCAGAGGGTTAACTTCTGCATAGAAACAGAATGAAAAGCATCGTTTTGGACAATAGTGAGGGACCATCTTCCAGTGTGCCATACAAGCCCTGGAAACAATAACTAACTCCAAAGCTCACCCACCCACCTACCCCTCTTCCCCAGTCTTATTATGCCTGGCTTCCAGAATAAAGTCATAAAATCCCACTGAGGCATACTGTTTGACTAGCACCCACATTCACTAACATGGTTTCCTAAGAACAGCGAGAATTCACAAATTTCTGAGCATTCTCCCCTTTAAAGTCTCTTTTCTAATGCTTTCTGAATGGTAAACCTTGAATTTGAAAGCCATACCTGCAAGTGGGTTTCCATGTTCATCATTCTATACCAGAATGGATTGTTTGGGTGCAAGGCAAGGATGATAATGGTGAGGAAGGGGCAGAGAAATTGACTCTACTTTACTCCTTAGTATGAAGCCAAACCTTCTTCAAGTCTGAGATTCTCTCTGGAGGAATTCGTGTTCACTTTTGGCTCCCTACCCTATATAGCAATGTGCAAGTGTTTAAAATGCTTCCTGGGGATGTCATGGACAGTCAAATTGGGCAAAACTACCAGGGTTTTGAGAAATTTGATCATGTATTAGATGTGACCCAGGCTCACTCATGCCAAGAAAACTGGGTTTGAAATCAGAAGACCTGAATTAAATCCTGATTCTACCACTGGCTAGTTCTATAACCTTGGAGAAATTCTTCTACCTCTCCACTTTGGTTTCTTCCTTTACAAAAAAGCGAGTGGGTTGGATTGCACATTCTGTATAATCTTTTTTCTCTAATCCCTTAAGGGAATATGAGAAGGGAAAAAGCATTTTTTAAACTTAATACATTTTTTAAAATTTTTATTTCTTCCTAATTACATGTAAAGATAGTTTTCAACATTCATTTTTGTAAGATTGTAAATTCCAAATTTTTCTCCTTCCCTCCCTCTCTTCTCTCCCCCCACCCTAAGACAGCAAGCAATCTGATATAGGTTATGCAGTACAATCATGTTAAACACATTTCCACATTAGTCGTGTTGTAAAAGAAAAATCAGAACAAAAGGTGAAAACCACAAGGAAAAAAAAAGTGAAATAGTATGCCTCCATCTGCATTCAGACTACATAGTTGTTTCTCTGGATGTGGAGAGCAGTTTCCATCATGGGTCCTTTAGAAAGGTCTTGGATCATTGTATTACTGAGAAGAGCTAAATCTATCACAGTTGATCATCACACAATGTTGCTGTTACTGTGTATAATGTTCTTCTGGTTCTGCTCACTTCATTCAGCATCAGGAACAAACATGTATTAAGCACTTACCATGTGCTAGGCCCTGCTAAGCATTTTCCAAATATTTCATTTGTTCCTCACAACAGCAGGGAGAGGTAACTACTATTACAATCCCCATTTTATAGTAGAGGAAACTGAGGCAGATAGAGGTTAAGTGACTAGCCCAAGGCCACATGGTTAATTAGTGAGGCCAAAGATGAACTCATGTTTTCCTGACTTCAGGATCAACACTATCCACTGCAACACTTTTTTCTAAAATAACGAGGATGATCAGATGGCATTTAAGGTCCCTTTAAGCTCTCCATCTTGACTATACTGTGGTGTAGTGGATAGAGCACTGGCCTGAAGTTGGGAAGATCTGAGTTCAAATCTCACCTCAGATATTTGCTAGATGTTTGGCCCTGGACAAGTCACCTAATCCCCAATTGCCCTGAAACATCTGGGGCCATTTCCAGTTGTCCTGATATATATATATATATATATATATATATATATATATATATATATATATATATATATATATATATATATATATATATATATATATATATATATATATATATATATATATATATATCTTGCCACTGGACCCAGATGACTCTGGAGGAGAGAGTGAGGTTAGTGACCTCATATCCCTCCCTCACTTAAATCCAATTCACTGCAAGTCATGACATCACTTCCCAAAGTCATGATCCTCACAAACAACTATAAGGAGTACAAGGGTTTGGTTTGCAAGACAAATATATATTTTTTTAATCTTATCCATCAGAAGTGTATGCTGGGGCAGCTAGGTGGCGCAGTGGATAGAGCACTAGCCCTGGATTTAGGAGGACCTGAGTTCAGGGCCAGCCTCAGACACTTAACACTTACTAGCTGTGTGACCTTGAGCAAGTCACTTAACCCCAATTGCCTCACCAAAAAAAAAAAAGAAGTGTATGTTATTCTGATGTAGTTTATTATATTCTCCTTCCATGCAACTACAACAGACATCATTCATACCAATAGTAATTGTTTTGTTGTTGTTGTGTTGTTGTTGTTGTTGTTGTTGTTGTTGTTGGGTTTGGGTTTTGTTTGTGTGTGTGTGTGTGTGTGTGTGTGTTTGGGTTGTTTTTTTTTCACAATGTAGACAGTAAATTTGGTACTCAGTAATCCCATTCTTCTTCCTTTGTGACAGACTCCAGGATGACAATTCCAGTTAAACCCTTGTTTCTATTTTAAGAAGATGAGTCCCTGGACTACCCTTATGATTTTCCCTTCAATCATTATTTACCATAGCCCCTTAATTGTGAGGCACTGTGTATTCTGAGAGATGTGGATTATAGGTTAGCTGTGATAGGAAAGGCTGGTTGACTGTGAATTTAAAGATGCAGAAATGAGCATTATAGTCCAAGTCGATGATTTTATCATGTTTTTTTCAAGGAGACATCATAAATGTTCCAGAGTTAGTATAGATGTCTTCATCATAATTTGGGGGGAAGCGGTTAAGGGCTTATTGAGTGTTTGTCCTTAAAAACTTGTTGGGTCATGCAGTTGTGGGAGAAAAAACAAAACAAAACCTGAGACTGGGAATCAGGAAACCTAGAATTAGGGTGAGATGAGTCTTCTAAGCCTTTAAAATATATATATATATATATATATATATATATATATATATAGTGTGTGTGTGTTTGCATGTCTTGGTCTAAAATAATAGCTAAGAAACTTTTAAAAATTTATAAAAATTCATCTAGCAAGCATTCCAAAGCATCTATTGTTCTCCAGGATAAATGGGAAAGAAAAAGCATAAAGCATTCTTCCTACCTTCAGGGAGTTTAGATTCAAGATGGGGTGATAAGACTCATACACATATGCAAGGTAGAATGGTACAGTGGAATGTGCACAGGTTCTAGAGTCCATGGTGCCTACAAAACCTGTTTCTGAAGCTTTTTGCCTTTATGAACTTTGACAAGTCCCTTAACTTCCCTGGACATCAGTGTTCTCATCTGTAAAATGAGGTGTTTGGAATAGATGGCCTCTGAGGTCCCTTCTGACTCAATGAGTCTATAATACATAATCAACATGGTATCTATTAAGCACCTACTATGTGCCAGGTTGTGTGCTAAGCTGTAGAGATACAAAGAAAAATGGAAGGCAGAAAAGGAGGAAAGAGGAAGAAAGGAAAGAAAAAGAGGAAGGAAAGAAAGAAGGAAGGAAGGAAGGAAGGAAGGAAGGAAGGAAGGAAGGAAGGAAGGAAGGAAGGAAGGAAGGAAGGAAGGAAGGAAGGAAGGAAGGAAGGAAGGAAGGAAGGAAGGGTCAAAGGGAAAAGAGCTGGGGGTCCTTAGGTATTCCTCTGTAAAGAATTACACACACACATAATTCGATTAGAATAAAATGGTCTTTTATTTGGCACTAGAGAAAGTGATGAGTGGGAAATCAAAGACCACCCAGGGGAGAAGGTGGGTTTGAAACAGCCTCCTCCCAGAACAGAAGGAAGGCAAAAGCTTTTACAGAGCATAGATGGGGTGACCATCTGAAGATGGAAAGTTCCTTTTGGGAGTGGGGTGGGGAAAACTTGGAAGCTTGTTATGTTCCTGAGAGTCAGAGTGATTTTTTTTTTTTTTTTGAATTATGGTCCTGACCTCTGGGATTATCTCTGTATCCTAGCTCTGGTCAAGTAGTAGCCACACCTAAGTGACTTTCCTGCTATAGAATTTTATCTCCCCTTACTTCTTAGATGTATCTGTCCTAATATCTAGTTGGCCAATCTAAACATTAATAGTCCCTTGATTACTCCATATGTCTGTCCTGTTATCTGGTCATCTTTGGTTTTGCTTCTCACAGGAGAAATTTCTTCTGACTTATCTTAAGCCCCATGTTGGAAGGAAGGAAGGAAGGAAGGAAGGAAGGAAGGAAGGAAGGAAGGAAGGAAGGAAGGAAGGAAGGAAGGAAGGAAGGAAGGAAGGAAGGAAGGAAGGAAGGAAGGAAGGAAGGAAGAAGGGGGAAGGAGGAAGAAAGGAGAAAGGATGGAATGGAGGAAGAGAAGAAGGGAGGGAGGAAAGAAGAGTCCCTATCCCTCAGAAGCAATTCTCACAAAAACAAAATATATTAAAAGGATAATAGTGGGGAAAGGAAAGGAGAGGAGAGGAGAGGAGAGGAGAGGAGAGGAGAGGAGAGGAGAGGAGAGGAGAGGAGAGGAGAGGAGAGGAGAGGAGAGGAGAGGAGAGGAGAGGAGAGGAGAGGAGAGGAGAGGAATCCCTATCTCTTAAAGAGACAACTCTTAGAAAAACAAAATAAATATATAAAAAAGATAATGTGAGGGTAGGAAGGGAGGAAGGAAGGAAGAAAAGAAGGGAAAAGGAAAGAATGAAAGAAGGAAGAAAAGGAGGGAGGGGGGGAAGGAAAGGAGTCCCTAACACTTAAAGAGACAACTCTTACAAAAATAAAATAAATATATAAAAAGGATAATGGGGAAAGGAATGACCTTAGAGGCTGAATGGATCAGGAAAGATGTTAAGCAGAAGGTAGTATCTGAACAGAGCTTTGAATGAAACTAAGGATTCTAAGAGTCAGATGTTTGGAGAGTGTGCATCCTAGATATGACAGACAGCCAATGAAAGGAAAAGCAGCAAGACAGGGCAGTGGGACTACCAAAGGAGAGGTGACCCAGGCACCAAATGCTGAAGGAGTTCAGGAGAAATCTTTGCAGCCTGAGAGAGCCAGGAAAGGCTTCACAAAGGAAGGGGATCTTGAGTTCGTCAAGTCATAGGATGATAGATTTAGAGCCAGAAGGGACCTTAAATGTCATCTAATCCAGCCTCCTCATTTTGTAGATGAAGAAACTGAGGCCAGGGAGAATAAATGACTCATCCATGGTCACTCAAGCAATGAGTGATTTTTGTTGTTTTCAGTCATTTTCAGCTGTGTCCAACTTTAAAAATCCATTAAGGATTTTGGCAAAGTTACTGGAATGGTTTGCCATTTCTTTCTACAGTTCATTTTACAGATGAGAAAACTGAAGCAAATAGGGTTAAGGGACTTGCCCAGGATCACACAGGTAGTAAGTGTCTGAGACCAATTTGAACTTGGAGTGTCTGTTGAAGCCTATGGACCCCTTCCCAGAATATTGTTTTTAAATGCATAAAATGCACAAATGCATAAAATACACAGGATTATAAAGGGGAAAATAGTTATAAGATATATTTTTTTTTTAATTCATGGAGACTGGGTTAAGAACCCTTAATCTAATCCAGTCCCCTCCTTTAAAAAATAAAGAAACCTGGGAACAAAGAAATGAAGTGACTTGTTCAAGGAGTCATAGTAAGTGGCAATCAGGATTCAAACTCAGGTCCTTCAACTCTAAGCTATCCACTGTATCACCCTGACTTCCTAGAAGATTGCTTTGCTAGCCTTGAAATGAGTAGGAAAATGTTGGATTTGGCAGGAAGGAAAGTAAATACTAGCTTGGCTAGAATGCCCTTGACCCCAAAAGCAAATTTAGAAAATTCCTTCAAGAGCATCTTTTAGACTTCTTTGACAACTCTTCAAAATTGTCCAGACTTCTGTCTGGAGAAAATTTTTCCTCTGACAGTCTGTAGGAGGAAACTTTGTTACAACCCAAAGTTCATGTAGAATTCAAAAAGTGGTAAGGACCTTAGCATTCATCTGTGGGAGTTTTTGTAGTGGACCCACCCTGGTTCCTGAGTGGGCACCATACGAAGGAGCCCCAGAGCCCCTGCCCCTCTAGGATATGCTAGTGGAAAATGAAGGACACTATTCCAGACAGATGGGAACAGTCCCTGGTGAAGGCTAGACAGTGGCATGCCTAGAGAAGTAAATAAAGGTAAATATTTATTTTGTACAATCTGTTCAACTGGAAACCAAGTATGTAGTTGGCTATTTTGAAAGTCGCAAGATGTCTTTCAAAGTAGCCAAATGCTCTTTGACTCTTCTAGGATTTTTAAATTGGAAGAAACATTAAAGATTATTTAATCCAATCCCTTAGATGAGGTTCCTAAGGCTCAGAGAAAATAAAGTGATTTGCCCAAGATTGCACAAATAGCTACTGGCAAAGCCAGTGTGGGAACCCAGGTATTTTAGCTGCTCATTCATTCATTTATTCATTCATTCAGTCAGATGCAGTCCTTGTTCCATTACACCACTATTGCCTATTTATGGCCTATAGACATGAAGAACAGGGAGAAAACAGGGATCCATGATAGTCAAAAAAGCCAAAAACTTCATATTAGCTAAAGCTACCCACACAAATTGCATTAAGTTCAACAGTCTGTCTGTGGGAGGTAACCTGGACAATCAAACACAATCAAGACTTTGCCCATCACAGTTTCACTATATCACCCACTGGCATAAGAAATTTCATGGGAATTTGAGGGGAATTTTGTGAAAGCCACAGATGATGCATAAAAACCAGCAGATGACACAGAAAAAGGTTAGAAACTCAGAAATGCATAAAATATGTGTAAAATATGGTATAACAGCAAAATATTTTAATACCATAATAATTCAGACTTCTTCTCTGGTAGAAAGGGAGGAGCAAAAAATTTTACCTGGATTTTCCAGATTGAAGGGAGGGGTGTGCACCACACCCATAACCCCTGAGATATGGAGGGAATAACTGACTCCTTTCCACTTCAGAGCCTACTCCCTCACTTGCTAGATGAGGAACAGTGAATATACAAGGAAAACAGATTGCCTGCCCAGGACCACAGAACCAATTACGGCAGAAATAGGCTCAGACCCCAGATCTTTCCATTCCCAGTCCAGGGTTCAGCATTTTACTCAGCCAATAGTAAATGGTACCAGTTAGCCACTCTAAAGTGTTTTATTAGAATAGTCCTAGGGAAGACTTAAAGGGGTTATTTAGTTCCACCTTCTTCATGTTAGTCCTGGAACTCACATTCATCAGTCCCCTCTGACTCTGGGGCCCCTCCAATTGGAGAATGGAGCAGCGATCCCCTGGCAGAACCTCCATTTAAGGAGGATGCCCTGGCCAGCCATCTCTTCATTTCCTACCTGACTATAGTCCTTTGGACTTCTCCATAATGTCCCCACCAGGCACCTTCTCCACTTCTCCACTTTTCAGCTTCCTTTTTTCTATTGTCTTCCCTCATTAGATTATAAACTCCTTGAGGGCAGGAACTATCTTTCTTTTTTGTATATTTATCTCCTGTATTTAGCACAGTAACTAGCACATAACAAACGCTTAATAAATATTTACTGACTGACCAGTTGGACAGGTCACTGCCCAAACCATCCAAGAGAGTCATTCAACACCAAAAATCTCCAAGGTGATTCCAGAGACTGTTTTGCACAGTAAACCTATTACCATCTAATTAAGAGCTTGGAGGACTTTACCCTGCTACTTCCTTCCTGGCACTTCCCCTGTGGGGTCCACTATGGTGATTGATGATTGCCTCAGCAGCCCATACACCTAGGTCTGGCTCTGGCCAGGAGCCATTTCACTCCACGCCCAATCTGCACCCCTATCAAGTTATCTATCACATCATCATCCTTATGACTTTCCAAATCAAAATGGCGCTCACTTGCCACCACAGTCATGTGTTGTCTACTCAAATTTGAGCATGAACTCTCAAGGACAGGGACTATCTTTGCTTCTGTATTGGTATCCCCAGCGCCGTGGGTGTTGGCACAGAATAAATATTTAATAAGTGCTTTTTGTACTCATTCATTCATTTATCCATCTATCCAATAAAGACATTTTCGTAAAGGTTCCCCTCTGCTACATCTACCTTGGTTCCTAAGTCCCAGATACCAACTAAAGGACTTGAATAGGAATAACTTTTGCATATGCCACATAGTGTTGATGATGGTGGTGGTGGTAGTGGTGATTTAAAATTGGTATTTATCTAGTGCTTTAAGGTACACAAAATACTTTCAATGCATCATCTTGTATGAACCTACAACAAATCTAGGAGGTAGCGATTATAGATATTATTGTACCCATTTTATGGATGTGGAAACTGAGGTTGGCCTGACCATGGTCACACAGCTAAGCAGTATTTAGCATGAGGACTTTAACAATAAAAGCAAGAGGGAAAAAGAAGCAAAAAGTAAGCACAGTAAGAAGAAAAAACAAAAATGCTTGACTGCATAGAAAAAATAAATAAATAAAAGTTATAACTTACAAGTTGGGAATTCTAGCTCTCCCAATACTCATCATTTTCCAGTTAAGTAATTATTCCATACAATACCCTAGTGAGGCCAAAGATGATTCCATATCATTCCATAAAAAATGTGTTTTGCCCAAAGCTATTCCCCAGTCATCAGGGATACTAAACATTCCATTCCTCAGCCAGGTATCTAGTTCTCCCTCCTGCCTTTCCTCAGGGTCCTGGGGCATTTCTAAGTAGTGAGAAGAGAAAACCATTACTATTTTATTGGTACTTACTTTTAAGGGGCCAGTTTTAATATTTTTTTGTTTAGCCTCACAAAACTTGTGTGCTAATTAATCTCCCACAGCCCCATCCCCTAAGCCGTCTATGCTAATTAAAATGAGCTCCACCATCATTGCTGATGGTCAGTTTTCAGAAAGAGGCTAATGGGAGAAAGGGAGGAAGGGCCCTAAAGTTTCTAAACAATCAGAGGAGCAAATAGAGCACTTAATTTCAGGGACTAGAATTTCCAGTTGAGCCTAGTTTATTCATCAGGATCAAAATATGCTGATGCAGAATCAGAAGGCAGAAAGGCAGGCCAGTTGCATCTAAGAAGCCCTGTAAGCACAGTATCTTACAGAGGGAAAGGACCTTGAGAGGTCACTGGGTCCACTGATCCTTGACTCTCTCTCTCTTTTCCTTTGGTTTGCGTGACACCACATTTTCTTTGTTCTAAAATCTAATGACGTTCCTCTGTTTTTTCCCACTGACTCCTCTTCCAGGCACCTTAGTGTTGGAGCTCAAGACCATACTTGGCTCTTTTCTTTCTTCTATATGTATGTTCCCATGACAATCTCACCCACTCTCAATACTGCAGTTATTGCCACTGCTCAGATGTCTCCCTAATGAAGATTTCCAGCCCTGTAGGAATAGAAAGACCTGGGTTCAACTTTCCTCCATCCCTGCCACATCCTGGCTTTATGATACTGGGCAAGTCTGTGTTCTAGATAACTCTAAGACTATACACTACAAAAAAGATGCCCACCTACATCGGTAGATGGGTTCTTCATCCAAGATTTCTCTGTCTCCTTCAAGACAGAGACAGAGCTTTTGACTTTCATTTTATCTCCGTTTGCAAAATGCCTGGAGCCTAGCATTTAATAAATGCTTGTTGACTGACTTACTCTTCCTAGTCCCCTTAATAGCAATAGAATTAGTTCATATTTATATAATACTTTATGATTTATGAAGTGTCTTCCTGACAACAACCTTGTGAGATTGGTGATGCAATTAGTATTAGCACCATCAGCGGGGACTTAGAGATACTAAGTGATTTACTCAAGCTCATACAGCTAATGTAGGAATGAATGAAAATGAATGAATGAATGAACAAGGCATTTATTAATCACTGATTATGTACATATAAAGCACACGCTAAGCACCGGGAATATAAATAGAAAAGTTGAGACAATAAGTTTGGCCAGAGCCAAGTCTTGAATCCATTCTATTGGCTATGCCACACCATGTATCTGCATCTCCCTACTAGATACCTATACTAGGATGTCCCACTACCACCTCAATAATGTCCAAATCATAACTTTTTCACTCAGTCAATTCCCCCTAACTCCAATCTCCTCTACTACACTGCTCCTCCTGATTTCCCTATTTTTGTCAATTATACCATGGTTTCATCTTGCACTTTTCCCTCTTATTGATGTCTTATATTCGATAAGCTGCCAAGTCCTATCAGTTCCAGCTCTACCAAATCTCTTTCATGCATAACTTCCTTTGTATTCCCACTATCATCACTCTTGTCATAGGCCTTTATGACCACCTAATAGTACTACTGCAATACCTTTAAAAATAAGTCTTCCAGGGGCAGCTAGGTGGCACAATGGATAAAGAACCAGCCCTGGATTCAGGAGTACCTGAGTTCAAATCTGGCCTTAGACACTTGACACTTGCTAGCTGTGTGACCCTGGGCAAGTCATTTGACCCCCATTGCCCTACAAAAAATAAAAATAAAAAATCAGTCTTCCAGCCTCCATCCTCTTCTCCCTTCAACCCATCCTTCATACTACTGCTATTCAATTAAATTTCCTCATGTATAGATCCAGCCATGTCGGTCCTCTGACTGCAATAGTTCTCATTTGCCCAACAAATTAAGTCTAAATGCTTACCTGACATTCAAAGTCCTTCACAATCTGGCATGAACCCACTTTTTGATCTTATACTGTTCCCTTCCACATATACTATGGTCCAGCTAAAGTGTACTGTTAATTTGGGTACTTATAATAGTCAGATTGACTTAGTCACTCAAAGTTGTTCTTAAAATAATATTACTGTTACTATACAATATTCTCTTGGTCCTGCTCATTTAAATCTTTATTATTTTGTGTGTCTATCCATGTTTTTTCTAAGATCATCAAGCTTATCATTTCTTATAGCACAATAATATTCCATCATGATCACATACCAAAACTTGTTCAGCCTTTTCCCAACTGACTGGCATCCCTGCAATTTCTAATTCTTTGCTACCACAAAGAGAGCTGCTATAAATATTTTAGAACATCTAGGTTCTTTTCCTTGAACCTATGAAGGAATATGCTACCTGCATCCAGAGAAAGAACTGATAAATAGATGCATAGAATGATTTTACATATATGTGCATCACACACACACATACATATTTGTGTCTCATGGTAGCCATCTCTAGGGGCAGGGAAGAGAAGAAAAAAAGGGGAAAAAATAATTTACATGATAACTCTCTTATATATTTAAAAGGAGTAGCAAATCATACATAATACATGTGCCTTTTCATGCGCAATCATCTTTTTTTCTACTGTGTTATGGAAATGCTTGTTTTATTTCTTAAGTTCAGAATAAAATTAATTTAATTTACAAAAATAAAGTGCAGTGTTTATCATCCTCTCTCACTTCCTATCTCACTCTTCAAGCCAGGTCCAGAAGTCTTCCCTAATCTTCCCCATTTGGAAATGATCTTGGTCACATCATGGTACAGTAGAAAGAATGCGAGATTTGAAGTCAGAAGATTTTGGTTCAATGCTGTGGGAATTTATTGTGATTTGGGGACCCTGCCTTTGGGCTGAGATTAAAAAGCCTTAGGCCAGGGGGGCAGCTAGGTGATGCAGTGGATGAAGCACCGGCCCTGGATTCAGGAGTACCTGAGTTCAAATCCGGCCTCAGACACTTGACACTTACTAGCTGTGTGACCCTGGGCAAGTCACTTAAACCCCATTGCCCTGCAAAAAAAAAAAATTTTTTTTTTAAATTAAAAAAATAAAAATAAAAAGCCTTAGGCCCTCAGGGCTTTTTTCTGTGTTAGAGGGGCTGGGGCCCCTCCCCCTCCACTTCAGCTGAGCTGAAAAGCCCCGTAGGCCTTACAGGATGCCAGGTCGGATGGCTGGGGAAAAAGCCCCAGCTCCCTCTACCCTGAGGGGATCTACCCCAGAGATCCTGGGCTCATCCAGTTCAGCCTCTGGCATAGCCCATGTGGAGGTCCCAGGCCTGCAGCAGGAGGTACGGTCCCCTCGAGCCCTGGGTGTGGTGTGCACAGTAGACTCGAGCTTCCCAGCCACAGCAGTAGCAGGGCCAGTGGATTAGTTTGGCATGTGCAGGGGCGCAGAGAGCCTGAGGTTTGAAGGGAGAGAAGGAAGATATATACAAGGGTAGTTAGACAGAGAAGGGAGGATGCCAGAGGACTAGGAGAACACAAGGAGGTGAGAGAAGAAGCTCTTAGGGGTACATTGTGACAGTACAGAAAGGGGGGGTTCAGAAAGGAGACTGAGCAAGAGAGGAAGGAGTAAGAGACACTGAGAAGTCAGTGAGAAAGGAGATGCAGGGGGATGCTAAGAAAGTTACAGGCGTGGCAAATGAGTTCGTTGGCAAAAATTCACAGGTTGTATTGTAATTTTGTTATCATTGTTTCTACATTTAACTCTAAGTTTATTCACCTAAATAAACCCCGCATTTGCTTTAATTAAAAGAGGCAACTTTATTCTTTTTTTCTTATCAATTTGGGAGGAGCAGTGTGGAATGTTATAAATGGCCCATATTATATTAATAGCAGTCAGATAGCCAGTCAGTCAAAAGTCCCAAGATTAGGACCCCAGTGAGATTAGGCCCCAGGCCAGCATGTTAGTTAAAATATCTTTACATTTGAATGGCAACCATGAAAGGACTTATGGAACAATTATAATTTTTCTAAACTTTTAATTTTTCATAAAGTTATAATTTTTCTTATACTTACAATCTTTCATATAAGTACAGTTATATAAAATTTACATATTAAGATAAATTCATTTATTTTTACAATGCCTAGCTTTTCTGCTTCCTAGCTTTGTGACCTTGGGCAAGTCTCCAAACTCTCTTGGGTTTGGTTTCTTCATCTATTAAATGAAGGGCTTGGACCAACACTAAATCTTTAATTCTAAATCTATGGTCTTATTAAATTATAAATTATGGTCTTATTAACCTACAACTCATTTTTCTTTCTTTCTTTTTTTTGTGTGTGAGGCAACTGGGGTTAAGTGACTTGCCCAGGGTCACACAGCTAGTAAGTGTCAAGTGTCTGAGGCTGGATTTGTATTCAGGTCCTCCTGAATCCAGGGCTGATGCTTTATCCACTGTGCCACCTAGCTACTCCCTACAACTCATTTTTAAGGCATTTTATTTTTATTTTATATGCTACCAAATGGCCTTTCCCAAAGGGAAAAGATACAAATCCACATACATATATTCATACACAAAGATATACATAGCACTCACATGTGCACGAGCATGTATACACATACACATACACATACACTCATTCAAACAGAAAAAACACTTTCAGGATCCTTTCCTGTTGGTTTGGTTCTCGAGCTGACTGCTTTGCTTTTGTAAAAGCTATAGCAAAGTTCCATTGTTGAATGTCTCCATAGAGTTTGATTTCAGGTAAAAAAAAAAAATCTGCCACAGAATCTAACCCCCATAACCACAGAAGGGAATTAGACGTTGTTTGCAGCACATATAACACAATGTTTTAAGACAGCTGTGTCACTTTATGAAGTTAACTTTCTTATCTCCCACTACCCACATGAAGATAAGCAGTTGTTCAAGTGCATTTTAATATTTCAATTTATATTCAGAACAAAGATCCTAGAGGTATCTTAGCATCAGAAATCTTCTGTACTTGATTTTTCCCCCCTTTGGCATGTTACTATTATGTAATGTTATATTTGGAAGAAGAAAAAAATTATATTCTTCCATCTCATTTCTAGGGGTTGTTTTGCATGAAAAATGCTCTATCATATTTAGAAAACATTAATTATTACCATTTAAATCTAACTTTATGTGACTAGAGATTGTTTGAACCCAGAATATTGCCCTGACCTCAGTAACTTTCCAGAAATGCTAGTGAAAGCCACAAGGAATTTTGGGTTGCCCCAGGTCCTGGATCCACCTAAAAGATTTATGATTTGTGTCCCCTCTCCTAGGTCTTGTTTTGGGTCCATCCAAGCTTGTGTTTTGGGTTCCCCTTGTGTTTCAGCTTTGATGAAATTTTGTTGGATGTTTATATTTACTGATATCTATTTCAATCTACCTTGTTCTCAAGCTGCCCTCTTTGACAGTTTGTGTGAATCCTATCTATAATGTACATTCCCCAAAGCAAGAGGGAACCACATCCTTTCCAACTCTTTCCTCTACTAAATGACCTTATATATTTCTTTCTAAAACTATTTCATATTTTGGAGTTTGTACTTATGAACATTTGTAGTAATAGAAAACATCTCTTTGAGGAATTGTGGGGTGGGGAGGAGGAGGGAAAGGACAAAGTCTTGCAATTAAAATGCCTTCTGGTTGTAAAGATTGTGAGGGCCAAAATTTGATATACAGAGCATTAATTGGGTGACTCACCAGAATATTGGGCTCCCGGAAATATGAGGGACCTTTAGGTTCACCCTCCCCTCTGAGCTGCCCTTTTTAGATATTTCTCCCAGGCCAATAAGAAAGGAGCCTTACAGCTTTAATTCACAGAAGGATCAGATTTTATTACTTGGGAATTAAATAAACAACAAAGGTGAAACTAATAAAAATCAAAGATAAGGAAATAGGAAAAAAGAAATACAGATTAAAAACTCTTAACTCTAAACTTAGCCTATGCAATCCCCAGATCGTTTCTAATTAAGCTAATTCAAAGGAATTTAGGGTTTTCTGTTGTTCACTCACCAACACCTGGAAAGTCTACAGTTGCTCACACCACTGGAAGGGGAGAGACCAGAGAGAGAGCTTGTGTTCTGGAAGTCCTCTGCCTCCCTTCAGGGAGTGTTCAATATTTCCTCCCCCAAAAGTGGAGGTCTGTCAAAAACTGCCTATGTAGAGTTCTCCTTCTGACCTCAGTAGTATGCGTAACTTCAGGGTGGGCCAGGTGTGGCCCCTCCCAAATGAGTCAGCTAATTTTTACCACAAATAATTGTTACCACAACATATATAGGTCTCTGCCTTCTAGAAAGGCAGTTTACTGCCCATCCTATTTCTGGAGTTCAAAGTCCACATCTTTGTTTCTTCCACATCACCCTTTGCTACATATTGAGAGGTAGCTTGATGAAGCAACAAAAGGATTGGATGTCGAATTGAAGAATTGGAATTGAATTAAGGGACAATTCCTCTGCCCAGAGCAAGTGACATAAAAAGCACCCTCAAATGCTGCTGGTGTATCAGGGCATCAAGGTGGAGGACTGGGGGATGGTTCATTTGGAGTATAGACATCTGGCACGCCATCTGGTAGTTTCCTATTTTAACTAATAACTCTTGCTAAGCAGGAGCTGAGGTTATTTGTTTTTAGGATGCTGAGGACTGGAAGGGCTGTCAGGAAATCTATAAATTTCAGCACCCTGAGAGAAAGTGCTAGTCACCCTGCCCTAGTTATGACTCTGCTTTTAGTCAGAAAATCTAGATTCAGATTTCAGCTCTGATACTTCCTACTCTGTTACTAGTAGGGAAGTCACAATCTCTCTGAATCTGCAACCATAAAGTGAACATAAAAGTATTTATAATATCGGCATCAAAGACTTGTTATGAAGAAAGTAATATGTAAACCTTAAATCACTCTGGAAATGTGCATTTTTTAACATAAGAAATGAACCTGGAATGCTCCATACAACCCTGAAACTTCCTCTCTCTGCCTGGAAGACAGATGTGCTTCTTGGCACTGGCAGAGAAAGCAGCCTCTATGGAGGGGAAGCATTATTAGGAGAGGGTAAAAGCAAGGCCAGACTTGGGGAAATTGATTATGACAAAATAATGTAATGACTTCTCAAAGAAAGAATTATATATACTAAAGGAAAAGCCTTCTCTCCTCTGTGAAACAACCAAGTCCCCAAAGGAACACTGGAAATGTTTAGACCTTTGCATTCCAGCCGAAAGATTCTACTCACAAATCTGGTCAGTCACTAGACTGACAAATTCCGTCAATTCTCCCTCTTCAATATGACTTGCCTCTGTGCCCTCTCTTCCATGCCCATTGACTTCGCCATATGAGAGTTTGAGCTTTCATACGTTTTTCCTAGATGATTATCATGTCTTCTTAATTTCTTTTCCTGTCCATGGTCTATCCCCTCTTCAAACTGGTCCTTCATACTTTGCCCTAATAATCTTCCAGAAGTACCACTTGGAACACAAAACCTCTCTACAAATCCCTGCAATGGCCACCCATTGTTTTTTTCGGTTTGTTTTTTGGAGGCAATGGGGGTTAAGTGACTTTCCCAGGTTCACACAGTTACTAAGTGTCTGAGGGAAGATTTGAACTCAGTTCTTCCTTATCCCAGCCAGGACCCGTACTGTATCCACTAGGTCACCTAGCTGCCCCAATTTTTGTTTTGTTTTATTTTTTTTGTCTCCTGAATACATTTTTGATCCTAGACTTAAAGGTCCTATAGGATCTGACCTTTCCTGCACTAATTGAAGTCAAGGAGAGAGGGGAGGGAATAAACATTTAGTAAGCACCTATTAATATCTCATTTAATCCTCCCATCAACCCTGGAAGGTATTATCCTAATTTTATAGTTGAGGAAACTGAGGAAGACAGAAGTTATGTGTCTAAAGTCACGCAGCTAATAAACATCTTAGGCTGGCTTTGAACTCGGGTCTTTCTGATTCTAGGCCCAGTGCTGTATCCACTATACCACAAAGCTGCCTAGTTTATTTCCTACATTCAAGTTTCAAATAAGACTGGATTATTCTCTGTTAACTGCACTCATCCCTGTGCTGTCCAGTCTTTGCACCTTTGCTCCACTATCCACATGCCTCAATTGGCTTCCTCCCAAATCTCTCTTGAAGACCTCCCCTTCCTCTAAGGCTCAACTCAGATCTTTCAAGAAACCTTCCCAGACTCTCCCACATAAAAACTCCCTCTCCTTCCTAACATCTCTCATAGCATTTTGCCTGAACTGCTCCTTTGAACTTAGCTGAATTTTCCCTCTCTCCTATCATGTATTTCCATATATAAGAATATCAGCTCTTTAAGACCATATCTGTATCATCTCTATCTTACTATGCTCCATACTAAAAGAAAGATGGCATTACAAATAGCGTTGGCCTTGATGCCAGGAAGACATGGATTTGAGGTCTAACTCCACAACATAGTGATTTTGTGACCCTGAGCAAGTCACTTACAACTCAGTGTTCTAGGCCAGAACTTCTTAAACTTTTTCCATTTGTGATCCTTTTCACCCAAGAAACTTTTACACAACCCCAGGTATATAAGTATATAAAATAGGTATGCATAACCTCTTATTGTTGCCAATTTTTTTTTTACAAATGCCCACATTCAGTTACCTGACCCCACAACCCACAGTTTAAGAAGCTTTGTTCTAGGCAACTTCCTAGGGCTCTAAGTTACAGAGAAAGAGTTGACCTCTATTGCTAGAGGGCTTTCCTTTACCAAGGAGTTTTCTATAACCAATAAAATCTCAGATCTAATCCCTATCCTCCATTCAGAGAATTTCTGATGATGGTATAAGATCAGTGTCATCCTGTCTTGTGGTGTTTGGGGAGGGAAGAAAGATTTGTAATATTGTCAGAGTGGGAAATGCTTGTGAAACTTCCCCAATACAAACCTGTAACTTGTCTGTGATTTATAATCTTGGAGAGTGGCCTGGGGCCACTCTAACTGGATTTAGCTATCTTCCCACTGTCACACTATAAATAAGTATCAGAAGGGG
Organism: Dromiciops gliroides; assembly: GCF_019393635.1. Lineage (NCBI taxonomy): Eukaryota > Metazoa > Chordata > Mammalia > Microbiotheria > Microbiotheriidae > Dromiciops > Dromiciops gliroides. The sequence continues at coordinate 538,905,041 of NC_057861.1, read as the reverse complement.
CAGCTAGGTGGCACAGTGGATAAAGCACTTGCCCTGGATTCAGGAGGACCTGAATTCAGACATTTGACACTTACTAGTTGTGTGACCGTGGGCAAGTCACTTAACCCTCATTGCCCAGCAAAAAAAAAAAAAAAAGTATCAGAGACAACACTTGAACCCAGGCCTTCTGGACTCCATGGCTGGACCTCTGTCTTTTGCCTTAACCCCCGTAAGTGCTTCCTAGATAGCTATTAAATTGTCACTCTGTTTTACCTCCCCTGCTTGTTATAAACTCCTTGAAGACAAGAGGCCAGACTTCATTTATCTCCCTTTGCAACTAGCATAGTGCCAACCATTATCTGTTGAATCAATTGTCACACTTGGCCAGCCCCATTGTCCAACCAGTCTATCATTCTGTCTCTGATAATAGCACCAAGAGAAGATTTGGTAATTGTTGTGGGTTTGGTTTGAAGGAATTGTTTTATTGAGGGGAGGGGCTGGTTTGGTTTATCTTGGGAGGGAGGGATGAGGAAGAAGGAGGCCAGTATGGTTGATCTCCTTGAGATCAATTCCAAAGGTTAGTGATATCCCCCAATGCCTTCCTTTGCCTTAATAAATCAATGTATGACAGATCCATAATGGGTTATCTAAACCTTTTTTTGAGGTTATTTTCAGCTTCTACCACCTTTGGGAATAATATGGTCCATAAATTTATTAACGTGAGATAGGACATGTTTTTTTAATTTGCTCTAATCTTACTTCCCCCTCATACTTCAAGGTTACTGCTATATCCTATTTTCTCTCTCCTTCCTTCCCCCTCAACCACTGAAAAGAGCAGGTTATCTGGAAACCCACCAGGTAAATACTAGATTACTTTTGGGATTTGTCTCTTTCTGCATTTATCAACCCATGACATTCCAATAAAATAGCCTGATGTATTGTTGGAGAGTCAAACCAAAGTGAATATCCATGAGAACAGGAAAAATGAAATACCACATAGCACCACAGGAAAGATTACTTGTGTGCTCTAGACCTAAGCTCCTATGCAGATGGGGTGGGAGGGAGGGAGAAACACCCCAATAATACAGAACTGACTAGATCCCAAGTAGACTTCAGACAACCTCACAACCTCCCCAAATCCTAAACCAGGCATGACTAGCCAGTACACACTGGCTCCCACCCAGAGGGATGGGGTTATCTCTCCTTTAGTTACAGTCCCTACACTTGAGACAGCTGTTCAGGAAGAGAGCATCATTAATTCAGATGTCACCAAAAGTCTGAGGGGGCAGGACTGAAGCTTACTTTTGTAAAACAAAGAATATGGCCAGGCAAATTAGTGGTGCTAATAGGATTAGCAACATCTATTTGCATACAGACAAAATGCAATGTGCTAATTGAACAATATTCTAATCAATGGCAAGGCCCACAGAGCTGTTCCTTGTAGTCTTTTGTTACATTTATCTCATTTGGGGTTTGCAAAATAAAATTACCCATCTTTAAAAATGTGATATAGTAATTCATGGAACTCTGGATTAGAGAGATTTTACATGTCACACAGACAGGCATTCTTATAGAGGCACACTCTCAACCTCCCAGGGAAATCAGTCCACAGGATCTTGGGGGAATTATTTTCTTCTTTCTTAGTCTGATGCGTCCTCTCCAGTCAGAATTAAGGGGATAGTACTCTCAGAAGCCTGGAAAAATTCCTAGACATGGGTTCTTAACCTGGGATCCTGGAATTTTTTTCCAAAAATGTATTTTAATAACTGTATTTCAGTATGAAATATTGAATTATTATGTTTCAATAAAAATAACTTGTGTTTCCTTTGTAATCCTGAAAAGAACTTCATGGGATGGAGGGGGAAGGGTGAGAGAAAAGGAATAAGCATTTATAGAGTGCCTGTTATGTTCTAGGCACTATGCTAAATATTTTATAATTATTATCTCATTTGATCTTCACAAAAACCTTAAGATGTAGGTATAAATTATTATCCCCATTTTAACAATTGAGGAAACTAAAGCAGAACAGTTAAATGACTCACCCAAGGTCACAAAGCTAGTAAGTATCTGAGGTTGAATCTGAACTTTAATCTTCCTGATTCCAGAGCTCTACCCACTGTACTACCTGGATGCCTCTAGGTAAATTTCAATATCTGTTCTCTAGGATTCTGGTTGTTGTTGTGGTGGTGGTTGTCATTGTTGTTTTCAGTTTCTGAGAGCTCAGCTTCTTTTTACTGTCCTTTTCATTTACATTGTTGAGTTAGTTGTATATGCTATTCTTTGGATTTAGCCTATTTCACTCTGCATCAATTTATTCAAATCTTCCAGGATTTCTCTGAATTTCTCTTTTTCTCATTTCTCACTTCATAATAACATCCCATTGCTTTTCATATGCCATGATCTTCTCTTTACCACCACCACCATCCCTCTCCCCTTTGTGTGTTCATTTGGTCTAATGGGAGAGAGTCACATCCTAGGTTACCTCTGTGTGTGTGTGTGTGTGTCTGTGTGTGTGTGTGTGTGTGTGTGTGTGTGTGTGTGTGTGTGGCAATTGGGGTTAAGTGACTTGCCCAGGGTCACACTGCTAGTAAGTGTTAAGTGTCTGAGGGCGATTTGAACTCAGGTCCTCCTGACTGCAGGGCTGGTGCTCTATCCACTGCGCCGCCTAGCTGCCCCCCCAGGTTACCTCTCAAACCACTATCTTCTCTGTATTCCCCAAATGGAATTGAACAAAACAAACATTACGTGCTTAAAATGAACAAGGCACTGATTGTTTTAGGTTCTCAGGATATAAAATAAAAAACTAAATAGTTACAGTCTTCAAGAACCTTATATTCGGACACAACCCCACATTGATCTTCTAATTAAATTCCCTACACCTTGGAAAACTAAAAAGCAGAGACTGTATTTCATTGCCTTCAGCATAGATTCCCATAGAGCCTGACACAAAAGGCTCACAAATATTTACGGAAGGCATTAACTAGCTAAGTTAGCCATATGGTCCAAGAGACAGACTCCTAGAACCATATCTAGGGACAAATTCTTGGTGATAATTACTTATATTTAGTGTGTGCTTTAAAGTATGCAAAAACAGGACAACTATTGTTATCCCCACTTTACAGGAGAGGAAGCTGAGACCCTGAGAAGTTATGTGACTATGATAAGCTAATGATTAAACAGCTAGTAATTACTTGAGTCTTAATTTCAAGTCTGGTCCCCTAAATAGAAGTCTGGTACTCCTACTCTGTCTGGCTTTCATTCTGTACATAATAATGTATGTACAAATTGTCTCCCTTAATGAGGGCAAAGGGCATGTAATTTTTGTCCTTGTATGCCCCAAATGTCTGGCACATACTGTAAAAAGTGTTTAATAAATGTTTATCGATTGATTAGTTGGTTGTTTGGTTGGTTTATTGACTGATAGAGGCAGGGTAGGATTCCCAGGCCAGAAAGCAGCTTGTACTTATTTCTTCCAGGAATTTCACATTCTTTCCACCTAAGAGGCCTTCTGTCCTTTGGGGCACCTAAAAGATCCTTAGAACCTTTTTCTGTTCTATTGAGAATCAAACATCTCTTTTCCTTTCACTAATATATGTATTAGTATAGATAAGACTGACCAGAGGGCCTTACCTGATCAGTATGAGCACATCTCTCATTCAAAAATAGGCATGTCCATTGGTTCTTTGTTTAGAGGACACAAATAATTCCTCAGTTTTTCAGTGATTGGGGCAATCACCAAGATATTTACCTGGTTCGGCACTCAAGAGAATGGATTCTTGGGGCAGCTAGGTGGCGCAGTAGATAGAGCACCGGCCCTGGAGTCAGGAGTACCTGAGTTCAAATTTAGCCTCAGACACTTAACACTTACTAGCTGTGTGACCCTGGGAAAGTCACTTAACCCCAATTGCCTCACTAGAAAAAAAAAAAAGAGAATGGATTCTCATCAGAGAAATTGACTATCTCTATAATCTATAAAAACAAGTTAACAATTTATATCAGACTCTCTCTTTCTCTCTCTCTCTTTCTCTGCCCCCTCTGTATTTCTCTCTCCCTCTCCCTTTTCCTCATTTTTCCCTCTCCTTCTCTTTCTCCCCCAATCCCTCTTTTTTAAATTCTTTTTTTGGGGGGAGGACTTCCCTGTTCTAAAGGCAGGTCAGCCTGGAATCAGAGTGTATCTGGGATCTAGGGACTGGGAGAAGTCTCTGCACACAAAAGTCCCTTCCCACCACCTAGAAAAAATAATAGCAGCCTTGGACCAGAAGCACACAGGAGTTGGATGAGTTTGTTCAAGTAGCCTGAGAGGGGAGATTACTGAGGAAAGATTCTGTCATCCCAACAGAGAGCAGCAGCTAAAGTAATGCCAGAAATCTTGCAGAACCATGTGACAAAAGTACACATGAATGTGTCCACTAGGCCTGAAAGTGAAGCTCATGGACAATGTTCCCTCACCCTAATTTCCTGTGTAGGGAAGGGGGGAATATTGCTCACCTAGGCAGCATGTTTAAACCATCTAGTTTTCTAACCTGAGAAAAGAGATTTCTTTTGTATCACTGGCCTTGGGGTTGCTTTGTAGGGGTCCCCAAATTCAAGAATTTCTAACTTAAAATGTTGAGAAACCTGACTTTGTAGAGAGAGATATCCTGAAGAGTGTGCCTCTTGGAGAAAAAAAGCATGCTTGTGTGAGTGTGTTTGAGTGTGTCTGTGTGTGCATGTCCATGTCCATGTATGTGTGTGTGTGTGTGTGTGTGTGTGTGTGTGTGTATCCTATGGGGTCCCCTTTTCTGCCCCTGTGACTAGAGAAGCAATGAGAAAAACTAAAAAACCACAGCGAGGTGGCATAGTGGATAAAGCACCAGCCCTGGATTCAGGAGGACCTGAGTTCAAATCCAGCCTCAGATACTTGACACTTACTAGCTGTGTGACCTTGGGCAAGTCACTTAACCCTCATTGCCCTGCTCAGAAAAAAACCAAAAAACTAAAAAACCTGAGGGATCAGGGGACCTAATCCTTGCTATCCCTAGCTATTACAGTAAGTGATTCAGAAAATAGGGATCCAATGGAAATGGATATGGTGATCCCATGTCCTCGATAATAGGATTGCCTTCTTGGGAAAGTTGATGAGTTTCCTGATTATTTTATGAATTCCCTGTATTTTGTTTATAAACTACTACGAGTACATTTTGTTTTCTGGCTTTTCTATAGGGTAAGTTGAAGGTTATCCTGTCTAATCTATATTTATTACCTTGTAGGCTTATATAGGAATTGAGCGCTCCTTTTACCTAAATTTGGGGAAAACTAGGCATGAACTCTACTTCTTAGATGAAGCTGTACTGTCCTCGTTAATCCTCTATTAAACAAAACCTTCAGAAAAAGGATATGATAAACTCATTTATATTGACATATAAAAGACTGAGGGGCAGCTAAGGGGCACAGTGGATAGAGCACTGTGCCTGGACCCAGGAAGACCTGAATTCAAATCCAGCCTCAGACACTTCTTAGCTGTATGACCCTGAGCAAGTCACTTAACTATGTTTGCCTCAGTTTCTTCATCTGTAAAATGAGATGGAGAGGGGCAGCTAGTTGGCACAGTGGATAAAGCACCGGCCCTAGATTTAGGAGGACATGAGTTCAAATACGGCCTCAGACACTTACTAGCTGTGTGACCCTGGGAAAGTCACTTAACTCCAATTGCCTCACCAAAAAAACAACAACAACAACAAAAAAAAAAAAAACAAAAAAACAAAAAAACTGAGAGATGGAGAAGGAAATGGCAAACCACTCCAGTGTGCCAAGAAAATTCCAAATGAGGTCATGATGATTCACATAGGACTGAAAGGACTCAACAACAACAGCATAAATGACTGATAAAATAAGTGTGTTATACTTCTAAGGTGACTTAACATTTTAGTATTAGCCCAAAGGAAAAAATGTCTAATGGAAAAATTGCTATATCATATACAGATGTCATATAAAAGAAGACAGAAGGAGGGGTTTTGTAATTATTGTTTCTGGTTTGGGATGTGGGGGAACAGCCTTCCCAGGGCGATAACAATTTCTGACATTTATACAGTCCAGAACTGTGATTTCCTATACCAATGTCAGGAAACTGTCTTTGCCAATGCAGGTGAGTGACTGCAATGCAACTTATAGCCTTGGATAGCTGCCCAGGGCACTGAGCTTGCCCAGGGCAATGGAGCCAGTGTGTGTCAGAGTAAAACTTGAACCCAGACTTTCTGGGCTCTGAAGTCAGCCCTCTAGCATCCCAATGTGTTTAGAGTCTGCCAAGGACTTCCACCAATCTTATTTCATTTGACTCTCATAATAACAGGTATTATTACCCCTATTTTAGAAATGGGGAAGTTGAGGCAAAGAGAGCTTGTGACTTAAAACTGTGATAAGACAGAAAATTTCAGCCATGAGATTCAAACCCAAGTCTTCCCCATGCCAAATTCAATCCTCTATCATTACGTCATGCTGGCACTTTTTTTTATCCCCACTGTGCGAGCAGCTGTTTCTTTTTCCTACTTGAACAACTAGTTCTGTTCCCAAGACTCTTCATGGAAAGGGGTGCCATTTTGAGAAAGCTCCCCAAGGCATCTCAACCTCAGCAGCTTCTTGGATCTTGTGTAGGGAAAAAGCAGAACTTTTTGTGCTTCTGCATCTATCCATCAAAATGTAGTTATGCATGTATATAAGCCCAGGGGTAAATTTATACTCTGTGTCTGTGTAAAGCAGTGTGTTCGGTTTCCACAATGATAATTTCAGGATTATGAAAAAATTAATAGCAGATTTTAGTATGTTATTCATCATGTACAACTCCCCTATGTATAATTTGACCGTTGAGTTGACAGTGACTTACAATTTAAATATTACAGGGCTTGTCTGGGGGGAAAAAAGCGTGACATTCAAAGGAATAAAAATGTGCAATGTTTCCAGCTTTCATGGCTCTCTATATTTGGGAAAGAAATTATATGTGGGAGCTAACTTCCCCTTAAGACTCCTAGCTTCTTTCTCAAATAGCTATATGGGAAATCTAGGTGTGGTCATGGGGCTTTAGTCTTGACCCTTCCCCAACTCTCAATACCCAATGAATAGAGAAATTGACCAAAGAAAACCTGATGGGACCTTAGTATACTTAGTCTGGGGCCTCCCAGCAACAAATCTCCACTCCTGGATTTGGTCAGTTCAGTTAAGGAGTACATCTTGGCTGTGAAATGGATGGCTTTGGGGGCTAAGGACCTTTGACTCTGCCATTTTCTACCTGTCTGCACAAGGACAAATCATTTAATCTCCCCAGGCCTCAGTTTTCTCATCTGTTTAAAAAAAATGAAAAGAAAGAAAGAAAAGCTGATTATAAAAGAAAATCTCTAAGGTCCTTTCAGCTTGAAGTCTAATGTTCCTGTTAGTTCTTCCTTTGGGTAGAGAAGGGAGGAACTGTGGGTACAACATGTTATATGCAGTTACTGTATTAGTTGATTTCATCTAATTGTTTTTCTTTGTTAAAAGGGAGGGTTTATTGGGAATGGGTAGTATCTAGAAATGAATGTAATGTGAGAATAAAAATTATCATGTAAGTTTCTTTATTTTTCTTCCCTCTCCCCCACCCCCACCCTAGACATGGCTACCATTAGACACAAATAGATATGTATGTAAAATCATTCTATACATACTTCTACTTATAAGTTCTCTCTTTGGATGCAGATAGTGTCTTTCTTCATATGTACTTTATGGTTAATTTGGGTATTTGTAATAGTCAAAATAACTTATTTGTTCAAAGTTGTCCTCAAAACAATATTGCTGTTACTGTATGCTATGTTAACTTGGTTCCACTCATTTCACGCTTCATTATTTTGTGCAAGTCTTTCCATGTTTTTCTAAAATCACTGAGCTCATCATTTCTTATAGCGCAACAGTATTTCATCACAATCATATATTAGAACTTGTTCAGCCATTCCCCAATTGATGGGCATCCCTGCAATTTCCAGTTCTTTGCCACCACAAAGAGAGCTGCTGTAAACATTTTAGAATTTATAGGTTCTTTTCCTTTTCCCCTAAATATCTAATTATCTGTTAGCCTTTATAAAGAGGTTTTACTGAATAGACATAGAAGGAACATTCTCCTGAAATCAAGAGTATACTTTCCCCTTATACATATAAATTCCTTAGGGAGAGTGAGTTCAAAATTTCCTTCTCTCTGTTAATTATTTCCTATTTATCCTGTATATAGGTTGTCTGTATATATTTGTTTGCTTATTGTCTCTCTCATTAGATTGTGAGCTTCTTGAGGGCAGAGACTGTCTTTTGTCTCTTTTTGTATCCCCTGCATTTAGCATAGTGCGTGGCATACAGTAGACACTTAATAAATGCTCATTTATTTCTAAATGCTAATAAATGCTGACTGGGAGAAAGGTGTGGAGGAAGAGACTTGAGACAGGTACACCAATCAGCAAGCCAATTCAATAGTTCAGAGAGTTCAAGTGTGAGGTGATAAGGGCCTGTGCTAAGGTGGTGTCAGTGTCAGAAGAAAGAAAAGAGGTGTATTGGAGAGATATTATGAAGGCAGAAAGAACAGGCATTAAGCAGGGTATATTAGATAGTATGGTTGACTCAAAGAGAGGAAAACCTAGGTTCAAATCCTTTTTGCTTCCTATATGACGATGGACCATTTACTTGACCTCTCAGTATATTTCCTCATTGACAAAAACAAGGATAATAATTCCTATGAAAACAACATCATAGGACAATTATGAGGCTCCACTGAAAGGATAACATCATGGATTTAGAGCTAGAAGTAAAGGCCTTTTATTTCAACTCTATTTTACAGTGAAGGAAACTAAGGCACAGAAAGTTAAGTGAATTGTTCAGGGTAATACAGATTGTTGTTGTTCAGTTGTGTCTGACTTTTGTGTGTCCATGGGGTTTTCTTGGCAAAGACACTTAAGTGTTTTGCTATTTCCTTCTTTAGTGGCTTAGGATAAACAGAGATTAAGTGACTTGCCCAGGGTCACACAGCTAGTGAAGTATCTGAGACAAGATTTGAACTCAGGTCTTCCCAACTCCAGGCCCAGTGCCCTATCCAGCATGTCACCTCGCTGAGATAATGTATGCAAAGCTTTGCTACCTTTCAAGTGCTATATAAATGTCAATTATTATTTCTTTAATCTAGTGTTCTTTCTATAACACTGCCTTGCCTCTGGATAACTTCCAAGGTCTTGTACAATTTTAAAATTCTATAATTCTAAGACATTATTAACCTTATAGCACAACAGTATTTCATCACAATCATATATTAGAACTTGTTCAGCCATTCTCCAATTGATGGGCATCCCTGCAATTTCTATACTGGCTGAGTCTAGGGCTTTACCAGTTGTGAAGACTGATGGGGCTGGTAGTTACTAGAACAGGTTACCAAGGCAATTGGCCCACAGAAGCAAGGGAGAAGTGAGACAGGTGTTTGTAGAGGGTAACCCAAGGGTAAGAAACTAGGGAATTAGGCATGGGCCAAAGCAAAAAGGAATTAGAGATAGAAAAAGGTATTAGTTTTCATGGAGTATTTGATGACAATGGCAAGTATTACTCCTAGTTTCCTAATGATCAACATCTTTGTATTTCTACCCATCTTAGCATAAAGCAGCAAGAAGTTGAAATTTCTTGAATCTATCATGAGATTAACTAGCCATTACCAAGAAGATGGCAGCTAGGTGATACAGTTGATAAAGCCCTGGGCTTGGAATCAGGAAAACTTAGCTTCATGAGTTCAAATCTGGCCTCAGAGACATTAGTTATTAGTGACTCTGGGTAAGTCACTTAACCCTGTTTACTTCAGTTTCCTCATCTATAAAATGAGCTAGAGAAGGAAATGGCAAACTATTCCAGTGTCTTTGCCAAGAAAACTCCAAATGGGGTCATGAAGAGTCCGATGTGACTCAACAAGAACAACCACAACCTTGGAAGACAGCAAGGGAACTAGATACAGGACAAGTAAATTTTGATGAGAAGGCTTGAGAAGCATGAGGAAGCATTTAGACACTAAGGAGTTGTTTAAGATGGACCTAGAAATGGGGACCCCACAGCACTTCGATTCATTATTATGAAAATGAGTAAGGGACCACATTTTCTTTCCTATATATCATAGCAGAGGCATGCTTATTGTTTCACACATTTCCCACATCATGGGACAAATACCTCAACTTTTGCCATTTTTGTGTGGTACACTGGAAAGAGGAGTAGATTTGGGGTCTTGGGACCTGGACTCAAAACCCATCTCCACCACTTACTATCAGTGTGACGGTGGGCCAGTCATTTATTTCACTTCTATGCCTTAATTTCCTCCTCTGCAAAATAGGGCATGTGTGTAGACTATCTTTATGGTCCTTTCCAGATCTCAAGTTTTAGTCCTTTGACATGAGGTATATAAGTAGATATAGACAGTAAAAAATGTCAGAGAAAATGCTGGGGGGAAAAAAGGGATTGTAGGGGTGGTAGAAGGTCACCAAAATCAAATAGTCACTTAACACCTTTGTCCTCTGATAGGACATGGACACAACCACAAAAAGATTTGTGTTCCCCTTTCCCAGGAACTGACAAAAAAAATCCTTAATTCTTCCACGCTGGTGTTTTCTAAGAATGTGACAGAATTGGGCTTTGGGTATGAGAGAGTTCATATTCAGGGAACACCTTTTTTTTTTTCTCAGAGAAAAGCATCCAGATGAACAAAATCAAGCCAGGAGCTATCCTTGGCAAGAAGATGAAACTACATTAAGCCACAAATTGGGAATGGATTTCTCTACCACACCTAATCACATTCGTTATTTGTCAACATTAGTTTCATTCATCCATGTGACATGCCAGCACAGACAAATACCCATGCACCAGTCAGATCCCATTACAACATGCTACAAGAGACTGTCTTTCTGGGCTGGAATCTTACATCAATAATAGCTCACATTTTATACAGCACTTTACAATTTTCCTTAACTGCCTTCCTCACAATAACTCTGTGAGATACTTCATAGGGTTATCAAAATTGCTTGAAATAAGTGAATCAATGGCTGGAGATTAAAAAACCTTTCAAATAGAAAGGTTTTTTTTTTTTTTTCAGAAAAATCAAGCTCAAATGGACCTTTGAATCACAGATCTAGAGCTAAACAGGGCCTCAAAGGCCAGATGGTCCATCCTCCTCATTTACAGAATAGGAAACCGAGATGCCAGAAGTGAAATGTTTTGACCAAAGTTCCACAGTTTAAAAATATTATAGGCTAGATTTTTTTTGGGGGGGGGGGGTTGGGGTTTTTTGTTTTTTTTTTTTTGTTGTTGTTGAAGCAATTGGGGTTAAGTGACTTGCCCAGGGTCACACAGCTAGTAATTGTTAAGTGCCTGAGGCCGGATTTGAACTCAGGTCCTTCTATCCACTGCGCCACCTAGCTGCCCCTATAGGCTAGATTTGAAAGCTGGTCTTTTGACCTCAGTGCCTGTTGTTCCTTTCACTAGGCTTCCTCCTTATGGGATAGATTTGAAACCTCCTTTTTCTCCCCAGGACGATGAGGAGGCAAAATTACTTGCCCAAGGTCACACAATTAGTAAGTAGCAAAACTCAGTCAAGAAACCCATGATTCTAAATGCTCAATCAGGTATCTATGGTCCTTTCCACTAAAGCATGTTACTCTCATCAAAAGGATTTGTCAAAACAGGATTTAACCCACAATAGGTAGAAAAAAGTATTTCATTTACAAAGAGTCAGGCTGATGGAGGCATGTAGCCATTGGCCTTGCCCCACTGAGGATGAGCTATTTAGACCTATTCAGTCACTGCTGGCTCAGACTTCAGAGGAGCAGGATTAGTAAATCCCTGCCCAGAGGGTCCTAGTTGTGGTGTCTTTCTAAATCCTCTCAGACAAGTTCTCATGGGCACCTTCTCACAGATTTTGATGAGTTGTTTATTGGGTTTATCATGACAATTCTCTTTTGGCACCCTAACAAAGCTTTCTCAAAGTCCATTGACATTTCAATGCAATTAAAGTAGCTTAAAGATTTTGCTTCAGGGGCAGCTAGGTGGCACAGTGGATAGAGCACTGACCCTGGATTCAGTTGGACCTGAGTTCAAATCCAGCCTCAGACACTTAACACTTACCAGCTATGTGACCCTGGACAAGTCACTTAACCCCAATTGCCTCACCAAAAAAAAAAAAAGATTTTGCTTCATATCCTTCAGATTGATAAAAATGACAAAAGGCAAAAAATTATAAATGTTGGAGGGGCTGTGAGAAGATAGACACACAAATGCAGTGTTAGTGGAGGTATGAATTACTCTAGTCACTCTGGAAAATCATTAGGAATTGTACTACACATATCATTGAACCCAGAAATATCACTTCAGAAGGTGCATACACCCACAAGGAGATCAAAGACAAGGGGAAAGATTCCATGTATTGTTGTCTTTATTGTTAAATTGTATTCAACAATTTGTGACTCCATTGACCATGCCAATACAGTCCATGGGATTTTCTTGGCAAAGATACAGGAGTAATTTGCCATTTCCTTCTCCAGTAAATTAAGGCAAACAGAGGTTGAGTGATTTGCCCAAGGTCACATAGCTAGTAAATGTTTAAGACTGGATTTGAACTCATGTCTTCCTGACTCTAAGTCCAGCACTAAGCCCACTGAGTCACCTAGCTGCCTCTCTCTCTCTCTCTCTCTCTCTCTCTCTCTCTCTCTCTCTCTCTCTCTCTCTCTCTCTCTCTCTCTATATATATATATATATATATATATATATATATATATATATGTGTGTGTGTGTGTGTGTGTGTATATATATATATATATGCCTCCCATATATACATATTTATAGAAGCACTTTTCATAGTAGCAAAGAACTGAAAATATGTGCCTATTGATTGGGGAATGGCTGAACATATTGTGACATAGTAATGTAATGAAATACTATTGTCCCAGCATACTAGCATTTACTTTAAGCTAGGGGTTGGAGGAGGTGATGTGTCCCTCCATCATCTAATATCTCCTAACACCCCTTGAGGATGGGAATTTTCATAGGAGGATGAGGATACACTCATATGAACTAATGCAAAGTGAAGTAAAGAAAACCAGGAGAAGAATGTATAACATGATACAACAATGTAAAAGAAAACAGAATTGAAAGACCTCAGAATTCTGACCAATAGCAACTTCAGAGGTCTGATTGTGAACCAAATCTCCTACTTTTGGCAGAAAGGTGGTGGACTACTGGCATAGAATGAAGCATACATTTATTAACCTGATCTATGTGTTTATCTGTTTTACTTGACTATATTTAAAGGACAGTTTAATTTGGGGAGAGAGGGAGGAAAAGGAAAGAATTATAACAATTGAATAAGCCTTTAATAAATCATTTTAAAATGAATCAAAATATATCTACTCAAATTAAAACAAAACAAAATAAGTATATTAAGTTGGTTTGAGATGAACCTTAACTACACATTTGGATAATAATAACATTTCTGGGGTGGGGGCAGCTAGGTGACACAGTGGATAAAGCACTGGCCCTGGATTCAGGAGGACCTGAGTTCAAATCCAGCCTCAGACACTTGACACTTGACACTTACTAGCTGTGTGACCCTGGGCAAGTCACTTAACCCTCATTGCCCCACCAAAAAAAAAAAAAAGAAAAAAAATAATAACATTTCTGTCAGCACCATAGTGTTTTATTGGTTTTAAGCAATATAAAAAAAAATTATGAGATCTAACATCAGCCAAGTTTGATTCAGGGTTTTTTAAATGAAGATAACTTTTTAATTTTTTAATGAATTGTTACCCTAGAAAATAGACAAAATTAGAAAACGGCTCTGATTGTTATAATTTTTAGGAATAATTAATTTGATACTTCAATATAGATCTGAAACTTCATCAGTGGAGGTACTCCTTCCAACAGGGCAGATTCATCTACTCCTCATCCTATGGAACTCCATCCTATGCCTTCCCATAAATTCCATCCAACACATGCTAAGAGTTTCATCTAGATCTCTTGACACTGCATGTATACCACTGCATATTGGTATAACTATTGCTATCTATTGGTGATTCCTTGGTATCAGTTCTCCTGATTTCAGAAAAATAAATCACAGTTGATCAAAAGTTTATCAGAGATCCACTAGGAAATTGGACCATCCATCCTCTCTCATCTACCTATTTATCCAATGTTTTTATTGAGTCAGGGATATTGCCAAACATGGTTTCATAAGGTAAGTAGCCATGAGGCCACATATATGACTATCCAAAAGGAGTAGATCAGCATTCTCTAGTGGATAAGTGGTTAAAGGATAAGAACAAACAATTCTCAAAAGAAAAATTGCAAAGTGTTAACAGTCACATGAAAGAAAGCCCCAAATGAGAAATGCTACAAATTGGCAAAACACACACACACACACACATATACCCCACACACAAAGACAAAATATGGCAATATGTGATACTAGATTGGGGTTGTGGGAAGAAAGACACACTGATGTATGATTGGTATAGTTATGAATCAGTACAGCCATTTTAGAAAGCAATTTGGAATTATGAAAATAAAGTGACTCTAATCCAGGGATTTCACTATTTAAGAGAGTCCAAATACTTTATAGCAGCACTTTTTGTGATAGCAAAAAAAAATGGAAACAAAGTAGATGCTCATTGATAAGGGAATGGATAAACAAGTGATAATCCATGAATGTAATGAATATAAGAAATAATGAATGTGCTGAAAATAGAGAAGCATGGAAAGAACTACATGTATTGATACAAAGTAAAGCAGAACCATGAAAACAATACACATAATAGCTACAATATAAATAGAACACATACAAAAAATCAAAAATAAATGTTGTCAAATTGAATAAAGATAGTTCAGAAGAAGAGAAATGGGAAGATATTGCCAACCTGCCCCTCTACAAAATTGGGAGGTTCACATTTGTTACATATTGAGCTTGGCACAGTGGATAAGATCACTGGCCATGGAGTTAGGAGAACCTGAGTTCAAATCTCACTTTAGACACTTACTAGCAGTGTGACCCTGGGTAAGTCACTTAACCCCAATTGCCTTAAACATCCAAGGCCAGGGGCAGCTAGGTGGCTCAGTGGATAAAGTACTGACCCTTGATTCAGGAGGACCTGAGTTCAAATCTGACCTCATACACTTGACACTTACTAGCTATTTGACCTTTGGCAAGTCACTTAACCCTCATTGTCCAAAACAAAAACAAATCCAAGGCCATCTCCAGTGGTTCTGATCTATATCTTGCCACTGGACCCAGATGGCTCTAGAGGAGAGAGTGAGATTGGTGACCTTATATCACTTAAATCCAATTCAGTGCAAGTCATGAAATCATCTCCTGATGTCATAGTCCTCTTCAAGAACGAAGGACAAACAACAAAAAGAAGATGCATATTTTCAAATTTTTTAATGACTTAATCACTTATGCTGATTTTTTTCTTTTTCTTTTTTTGTCTTTGAAAATATTATTTGTTAAATGACATGACTCTGGGAGGAGAGATACAGGGGTGGGGGGGAACCATAGTGATATATAAAAAAGGACAGCAATATTAAAAAAAGAAGTAGATTATCAATTATTTGAAGGGCTATCATTTGAAGAAAAGATTAGTCTTGTTCTGTTGAGTCTCAGAGGGCATAACTCAGAAGTTATATAAAGGTCAACTTAAGGTTAACATCAAGAAAAAATTTCCTAACAGACCATCCAAAAGTAGAGTAGGCTCCATGAAGAACTCATTGGTTCCTTTTCCTTGGACGTCTTCAGATAGAAGCCAGATGACCACTTATTGGGTATGCTATGGGGATTTTGTGTTTGTGTGTGTGTGTTTGTGTATGGGTTGGACCAAATGGCCAATGAGGTCCACTCCAACTCTCAAATTCTATAATTCTGTGTCTTAAGAGCAAGGGAACACCCATGAGAGTGACAGATATAACAAAAAAGGGAAATACTGGATTTTGGAATACATATGGGAAAACTGCGACACTAATCCACTGTTGGAGTTGTGACTTGAACTAACCATTCTGGAGAATAATTTGGAACTATGCTCAAAGGGCTATAAAACTGTGCAGACCCTTTGATCCAGTGATAACACTGCTGGGTTTATATCCCAAAAGCATCCCAAAAAAGATAAAAAAGACCTATTTGTACAAAAATATTTCTAGCATCTCTTTTTGTGGTGGATAAGAATTGGAAATCAAAGGAATGTCCATCAATTGGGGAATGGCTAAACAAACTGTGGTATATGATTGTGGTGAAATATTATTGACAAGCAGGATGATTTCACAAAGGTCTGGAAAGATTTGTATGAACTGATAATAGTGAAGTGAGCAAAACCAAGAGAATGCTGTGCACAGAGAAGCAATATTGTTTGATGAAGAACTGTGAATGACAACTATTCTCAGCAATACAATGATCCAAGACAATCCCAAAGGACTCGTGATGAAGCATATTATCTACCTCCAAAGAAAGAATTGATACTGATTGAACACAGACTGAAGCATGTTATTTTTCACTTTCATTTTTCCTCTTCTATTCAAGTTTTCTTAAACAAAATTACTAATATGATAATATTTTACATAATTGCACATGTATAACCTATATCTGATTGTTAACCACCTCAGGGAGGGGAGAGGGGAGGGATAAAATTTGGAACTCAAAACTTTAAATAAAAATGTGTTGATTTTTTTAAAAGAACAAGAGATAAAAAAAAATGTTAGCCCAAATGATACACTAGAATATCCACAAAATATTAAAAGATTCAAGGAAGGTACCTGATGCATTGGGAAGATCCTATATGGAGAACTACAGAAGGTAATGGACAAGAACCTCATAGCATGAAAAGGCCCATGTGATTAGGGATCTGCACTGGTGGTAGGACTACTCATATGATAACAAGGATCCTACAACTTCAAGGTGCAACTTGTTCCCCTAGAGCACTGGTATCAAATTTAAATAGAAATAGGAGAGGGCAGCTAGGTGGCACAGTGGATAAAGCACCGGCCCTGGATTCAGGAGAACTTGAGTTCAAATCCAGCCTCAGACACTTGACACTTACTAGCTATGTGATCCTGGGTAAGTCACTTAACCCTCATTGCTCCACAAAAATAAACAGGTAAATAAATGAATGAATAAATAAATAAAGAGAAATAGGAACTACTAAACCATACTTTAAAATCCCTGTGAACTATATATTGACTTAAAGAAAACAACCAAATATTGCTGTTATCTATATTTTATTGCATTTTTTAATTTTTACAGATATTTCCAATGATACAAGACAATTTCAAAGGACTCTTGATGAAAAATGCTATCCTCCTCTAGAGAAAGAACTGATGAACTATAAATACAGATTGAAACATGCTTTTTTTTCACTTCTTTATTTTTCTTGGGCTTGTTTTTTTTAAACCACATAGCTAATATGGAAATTTGTTTTGCATGACTTCACATGTATAATTGATATCATGTTGCTTGCCTTCTCAGTGGGTGGGGGAGTGGCTTGAGGAATGGAGAGAATTTGAACTTAAAACTTTTTTTAAATGTTATAAATAAACAAATGAAGAAAGAGAGAAAGGAAGGAGGAAGGAAGGAAGGAAGGAAGGAAGGAAGGAAGGAAGGAAGGAAGGAAGGAAGGAAGGAAGGAAGGAAGGAAGGAAGGAAGGAAGGAAGGAAGGAAGGAAGGAAGGAAGGAAGGGAGGGAGGGAGGGAGGAAGAAAGGGAGGGAGGGAGGGAGGAAGAAAGGGAGGGAGGGAGAGAGGGAAGAAGATCTTTTAAAATGACTAATGGACAAAACTAGATTTGTCCCTCTGGAAAAAAAAATCCCAATTAAATTTTAACTGGTCTCTGGCCCCATTCAGCAATGAGGTGCTAGTCAAGTGTTTGTATTCAGAAACCTGTTCATTTGGCAAAAGCACCAAATCCATAAATGGGTCCATTTGTTACCAAATCATGGGATATTAATGCTAGATAATGGAGCTAAAAGCTCAGCAAGTATGATTTAGAATATATTGTCTATGCTTCTGTCCCCCAAACCTAGCCATCTTTAAACTTACCCATGTTTGTTGAGAGCAACCAGCATCCTTCCAGTTACCCAGGTTTGCAACCTTGGAGTCATTCTTAACTCTTTACTCTCTCCTACCCCTCACATCCAATCAGTGCTAAGTTTTGCCATGCACCCAATTAACCAAATGTTTGAATTGAAAAGGAAAGTCATTTGAGATCCCAAACTAAAAAAGATCCCCTACAACATGCTTTACCAGTGGTTATCCAACCTTTGCTTGAATTCCAGTGAGGGGAACCCATTACCTCTAAAGATGAGCAAGAGAGATTTTCATTACTCTGTTGTGCTAATGTAGGATAGAGGTTAGCAATGGCAAAGCAAAGCAAAGTGGACCCATCAGCTGCTCTTTTGATATCCACTGGTGCAATACCTAGATGTGACAATTAGATTGTTTCAGGACCTAAATTGTTTCAAGAGTTCTAGGTTTTCCGTGCCTTCAGGAGAACTTTGAGATACAATGAACACCCTAGAGCTTCAGTGCTCACATGCTTATAAAAGAAATCTTCCCCTTATTCTAGTGAGATGGTAGTGAAATTTTCTGAGAAATTGCTGTAAGGATATTGTGTCTTTGTGACATAGAGCTAGGTCCTAATTAGTGAGAATAATGAATCTCATGATGTGGCCACATTATTCAAATTCACCTTGCATATTTCCATGGGGATAGAAGCAATTGCCATATTTTACATAATTATAATTTGAATATTACTCATTTGAAAACTTGCATTGACTTCACAACATTTGTTGTTTGCACTAATCAGGACATAGCTGTATGAGATCCAGGCAGCCTCATAAAAAGAATGTTGGGGGCGGCTAGGTGGCGCAGTGGATAAAGCACCAGCCCTGGAGTCAGGAGTACCTGAGTTCAAATCCAGCCTCAGACACTTAACACTTACTAGCTGTGTGACCCTGGGCAAGTCACTTAACCCCAATTGCCTCACTAAAAAAAAAAAAAAAGAACGTTGGACTTCAATATAAACAGACAGACAGATAGCTATACACATAAAAGGTTTATTTTTATATATTTATATATTATTTTTTCTATTTGTTTATATATTTATATTCACAATGTTGTTGTTCTTTGTCCTTCATTTGCACTAAACTGGATGCCATCTGGATCCAGTGGCAAGATAGATATCAGGATGACTGGAGATGGCCCCAGATATTTAAGGCAATTGGGGTTGTGACTTGCCCGGGGTCATGCAGCTAGTAAGTGTCTGAGCTGAGATTTTAACTTAAGTCATCTTTACTCAAGGGCCAGTGCTCTATCCACAGTACAATATAGTTAGATAACAGTTTTCTGAAAATAATTTAGGCATTTTAGTGGACTATTAGTCCAATGTGAAGCAAAGGTTATGCTAAGACAGTCCATAAAGCTAATACAACCTTAGACTGCACTAAGAGGTACTTGATGGCTCAGTAGATAAAGCACCAGACATGGTGTCAGGAAGAACTGAGTTCAAATCTGGCCTCTGACACTCACTAGCTGTGTGTCCCTATGCAGGTCACTTAACCTTTGTTTACCTCAATTTCCTCACCTATAAGATTTGTTTTCAGAGTTGCTGTGAAGATCAAATGAGATAGGGCAGCTAGATGGCACAGTGGTTAAAGCGCTGGCCCTGGATTCAGGAGTACCTGAGTTCAAATCCAGCCTCAGACACTTAACACTTACTAGCTGTGTGACCCTGGGCAAGTCACTTAACCCCCATTGCCCCGCAAAAAAAAAAAAGATCAAATGAGATAATATTTGTAAGTGTTTAGTACAGTTCCTAAAACATTGTGGATGCTATCTATAGACATGCTTTTCCCCTCTCTTCTTGTCTCCACTCCAAGAGAGGTATTGCTTCTACAAATAATAAGGTAATGGTTCCATTCTGACCTATCCTGGCCTATTTCTATCCCATCTAGGAGTATTACATTCAGTTCTGGGAACTACATTTTAGGAAGCTTACTAATAAGATGGACAACATCCAGAGGAGAGTAACTGTAATGGTTGTGGGCCTTGACTACATTCCATTAAAAGGATCAATTTAAGAAAGTTTGGGGGTCTTTGTCTTGGAGAAAAGAAGATTCGATGACATGATAACTATCTTCAGATAAGGATTGTCCTGGGGAAGAGGGTTTAGACTTATTCTGATTGGCCATGGAGGGTAGAAATAGGAGCAATATGGGGAAGGGAAATTTACACTTGATGTGGTTAAAACAACAACAACATCCTAATAATTAGAGTTAGACAAAAAGTGGAATGAATCACCTCCCTCTTTCTTTCTCCCTCTCTCTCTCTCTCTCTCTCTCTCTCTCTCTCTCTCTCTCTCTCTCTCGATTGTTAAGCAGGACTTTTGCTGGGTTTGTTCTTAAAAAAATGTTCTTTTTTTTTTTTTTTGTGGGGCAATGGGGGTTAAGTTACTTGCCCAGGGTCACACAGCTAGTAAGTGTCAAGTGTCTGAGGCCGGATTTGAATTTAGGTACTCCTGAATCCAGGGCCAGTGTTTTATTCACTGTGCCACCTAGCTGCCCCAAAAATATTCTTTTTCAGGTAAGGGTTAAAATAAGATGACCCTGAAGCTCCTTCCAAGTTTAGAATTGTGTAGGATTTTGCATCAGAAGAACTGGGTTAGTTTATGACCTTGGGCAAATCACTTAATCTCTCTAGGCCTCAGTCTTTTCATCTGTAAAATGAGATGGTTGAGTAAATGATCCCTAAGGTCCTTTCCAGCTTTAATTCCTAAGATCCTAGATCAATCCTTTTTTCCCCAGTGAATCAATATCTGATCTGCAGGGGAAAGACAGCCTCTCAGTGATGCCTCCCAGACAGTATTAAAGTTTCAGCCAAAAAAAAGAAAAGAAAAAAGTCAAAGGAATAGAGAAAAGTAATGCTTGGGAAATGTCAGCACAAGGACTATAATGAGAAATTTTATGGTTTAAAAAAAAAAAGCTAATTCATTATCATGGCAATTGGTAGATTACAATTTCAAGGTCCTTTATATTTATGAATATTTTCTGCATTCATCTAATAATTGGAAATGAAGGTGAATCTTTTAAGCTAATTTTATTTTTGGCCTCAATTGGATTTTTTTAAATGGTAATCATTTCAATTTTTATATTAATAAAATCCCAATAAATTGAGCATGTACAGGACAAATATACTGAATCTCTCACTCTGGTGACAGAATACCAGACTGGAACACACGTTCCTCTTTGCTCATTCAACTTTGAAATTCATTGTATTTTCTGAGTGTTCACTCATTCCCTAACCAGAATATCAAATAACTTCCCAGAAACTGTAGGACAAGAAGGGACTTTAAAAGGTCTTCTAACTGACATCTCCTGTCGTCATCTATATTAGCATCCCTCAGAACTGAGGGATCCTTTATATCAGTGGTGTTAAACTCAAATAGATATAGGGGCCACTAAACCACACATGAGGATCCCTGAGGTCATATAGTGACTTAGAAAACCACATATTAACATTATCTATATTTAATCATATTTTTATTTATTCTCTTAAACATTTCCCAATTGAAATTTAATCTGGGTCAGACCACACTAGGAATTACCGTGGGCTGCATGGGCACCTGGGCAGTATGCTTTAGATTAAGGAAAACATAAATTCTGAGATTTAAGATAATACCTCTCCTGTCTTTGAACTCCTAACTATAATTTAAGAGATCAACGAGAAACATTAAGACTAGACTCAGTCCTACAATCAGGAAAAGAAATCATTTTAAATAAAGTAAAAATCAATTTGAACCTCTTCGTGGTCTATGAGAAGCAATATGGCACAGTGAATAAAAAGCTAACCTTAGAAGTCCAGAAGATCTGAGTGTGACTCCCCTCAGAAATATACTGTAGGTGTGACTGGATAAATCATTCAATCTCTCAGTGCCCCCTTGTAACTCTCTAAGACTCTAAATTGCAGAGATGGTGCCAACCTATACTGGTAGAGTGAATTTCTCAACCTTAGCTCCCTACACCAAAATCACAGAGGCAGTCAAAACGGATTAATCAAATTTAGAGCTGTAGATAGTGCTTTTAAAAGGTAATGGAGGTGGCACAATGGATAGAGCACCGGCCCTGGAGTTAGGAGGACCAGAGTTCAAATCTGGCTTCAGACACTTGACACTTCCTAGCTGTGTGACCCTGGGCAAGTCACTTAACCCCAACTGCCTCACAAACCGCCCCCCCCAAAACAAACAAACAAACAAAAAAAGGCAATTGAAAATTTACATGGGATATTTTAAATACAGCCATTTTCCTGGTGTTGATTGAGAATGGATGGGATGAGATGACTTACGTGAAGAAGTCCTACATTAGATTCACTGTAATACTCAAAGAATACTCAAAGATGGTTGAAGTAGGGAAATGGTGAGTAACTGCAGAATGTGATACCAAGTAAACAATAGACTTCTGTTGTTTATCATATACATCAAATCCATTGTTTTCAGTAAGGGATGAGACTTACAAAGAAAGAAAAGGACCTGAAGGTACAATAGATACTGCTAGCTCAATCTTCTGATCAAAGTTATCATGAGTGAACACATAGGATACAGTATCATGCCTCAATACTTTTAATGAATGCATGATCTCTTCAATGTAGGTAATTAATCATTGGAATTCAGCCACACTTTCCCATTATGAGCAGCTCTTGTCTTTATCTTCTCGTAGGCAACCTACCCAGAATACTTTCTTTGCATCCCAATGCTTAGCACAGTACTTGGCACACCATCAGCACTTAATAAATTCATGTTTTATTGTTGCTCTCCTTATATCTCCTGACATTGAATAGATACCAGTGGAGCCCATAGGCTACATCCATCATTCGTTGTTCTTGTTGAATGACCATTCCATCTCTTTTCCGATTAATATTTATCTCTGGTGACATTCTTTACACCATTTCTCCTTCATAATTCTTCATTGGTAATATATTACAACCTATCCACACCCAACATACACCTCTTATTTCCCTTTGGGTGAACCACAACTATAAATTCGGTCTTCTTTGACTTTTAGCCATATAGTATCATTAGAAGAATGTTGATGTTGAAAAGGTGGGTCTTTGTTTCAGGGAGAAGAATGAGGAAGTCCTTAAAAGCACTATATGCTTATCTAAAGACAATTTAGCCAGCTTACCTCCACCTATTCAGTTCTTACCCTAAATTATTGTTCATCTCAAGCATCTATCAATGATATAGATTACAGCTATGATGGTGGCATGACAGATTATAGAGAAGCCTATCTCTATCACATATACTATAAAAATAATCTTTAAAAGGCACCAAATCAAATAATAGTAATAAATTTCAAGAGAACCATCAGTAAACTCATTCAGCCAGTCTAGAATTATACCAAAATACAGTCAGAAGCTTTGAATGATAAAAGAGGCATCCCTGTAAGAAGATCAACATGAGCTCAAATGGACAGACTAGAAGCCTATAGTAGCAACAAGACCAGGGAAACTGTGGTAATATCAGAAAGGAAGACTGCAGTAATATCAGAACCAGATAAACCCCCAGAGAAGATGGAAGGAAGACTGCAGCAGTACCCTACCTGGAAAGCCAATCATTGAGCTCTGTTTGTGGTATAAAGAGGGCATGGAGAAAACCTTAAAGATTGTCAGTTTTCTTAGGACAGATGCATCAAGGGAGGTGAAAGCCAAAGGTAAGAGCCCAGGAAATTAAGATCAAGGACAACAAGCCTCATTCAAGAGCTTAGGAGGAAATTATCATCTGACCCTGACACAATAACTCAACTGAGGTTGGATAATAGTTGTTGGTTTGTTGTTTTGTTTCTGTTTTTGTTTTTTTTAATATCATAAGTCAAAAGACAAGCAGAGGGTCTTGGGCAGTTTTGTTTTGTTTTGATGCTCTTAATAGAGGAAAGAAAAAAGAGAAAAACAAAAAGGGAAGCGAGAAAGAAGTTAAAGAAGAACTTTAGAAAGAAAAATATATAATTCTCTGATGATTACTAAATGACAAGAAAATGTGCAATATAAATATTTTTCAACTATATATGTCACCTTTAGAAAACTGATCATGTACTAAGTTATAATAACTTTATATTTACACATGTATATACATATACACACGCTGTTCATTCAACTACCTATCATTGTCTGGACAATAAACATTTTTCAGCCATGTGATTTTCCTATGTCTATAATTAGACCAAACCATGAATGATTATGAATCACATTTAGAAGACTCTGCAGTGTTCCAAAACCTAAGACCATAAGCACAATAAACAAGAACATCTGTCTGGGGGACTTAACCCATCTATAGGAAATGTCTCTTTAATTTGGACTCTGGACTAGAGATATTTTATTGTACTGGTAAATATATTTGATGAGCATACATTGCTTGTTTTATGTCTCACCTGATATTAATAATCATCAGATCTTCAAATAAATTTACCTCTGTTGTTATAGCTTCCTTTTTTAATTTTTAAAACATTTTTGTCGTTGTTATAGCTTTGAAAGAATCTTGCATGATTTTTGATATATGCATTGGAGATATGTTTTTGAAGGGCTGTCTTTTAGGTGTTATTTTGCTCTACCAAATCAAATGCTTTTTTGTAGTCAAACAATAAGCACAGTGAACTTTTGTATTTTTCACACTTGTCGATTGTGTGTTGTAGTCTAATTTAGAAAACAGTTTTTGAAAATCTTCCTGTTTCCTTCTCAAACCCTTATCAGAAGCTCTCACTGTGGCTGCGGATTATTCTCAAAAATATTTTCTAGAAATGGGAGAGTAGGCATATGAATTCTTCAACACTCTCAACATTTTGTCATTTATAGTGCCCAGTTGTGTAGTGTCACCCACACAATTCAGATTTTCTCTGAGTATACTTGGTCTAGTCTAGCTGTTTTTCCCATCTGTTTTCTTTAGAGCTATTTCTAATTCATCTTGTTGGTGTTTGGGAACTATGATATCAGAGTCCAAATGTGGCAGTTCTATTGTCATTTATGAAGAAACGAGTATGATATAGAAATCTTTACAGATCTTTTCCATTTCTGCTATGTTCATTGCCCTCCTTCCAGTGTCATCCCCAAATAACCTCAAAATGATATGGCTTCATTGGGTTTCTTGACAAACTTTATCTAAAATTTATTCTCTCCATTGCTTCTCAATGACTTATGAGGTGATAGTACTCATAATCCTCTTCTCTCTTCCATAAAATTTTACAAAATTAGTTTCTCACTTTCCTTAACTGCCATATCTCTTCATTTGACTACCGAGGTTAAATTTTTCCTGGATATTGCAGTTTCTGGGCTTTTAAAAAATTTATATCAGTTTAAAGCTCCTTAAGAAATGGTGATAGTTTGTGTCAACATTTGTTCTTATGCCAATCTCTCATTTTTTGGTGTCAAAAACTAGCTTGACTAGATCATGTTAAAGATGTCATAAATTAGAGACCATATATTTTCACTTTTTTTCTTCTTTTAATTTGGTATTGATTTTAATCTTTTTTCTAACTAGTCAGTAGTCTGACTGTACACAGTCAAATGATTCAGAAATTTTTCCCACATAAGTAACCAGTTATGTCCTTTCTGATAAAATATAAGCAATTCATTATTGTAATGTTTTTGGGTGCCACAAAACCCAACTCTTCCATATTTTATTTTCAAAGAAAATGTTTGTTCAAAAGAAAATGTTTGTTCATATATACATACACATACACATACATATATATGTGTGAATGTATGTATATGTGAATATGTATGTGTGTATGCATATACATATGCACATATATGATATGTATATGCATAAATACACATGTATAGCTATGATGCTTATGTGTAAGCCAAAATCTTTTGTTCTCCTTCATTTTTTACTTCTGAAGCCTCTCTTCTGACATTTTTTTACAGTCTTCCCCTGTGCCCAACATTGCATATTAAGTTGCAGAGTACCCAAATATATGTTGATTTAATTTGGAGGGTCTCAATAAATTCTTCATAGAATTTTTCTGCTTTCTGATCCCCTGCAACAGATGTTGGCACATAAGCTGCAATTATCTTCAAGGTAGTCTTGTTGCAAATACTTATCAAAAGCACTGAACTACGAGATGGCCAAGTGTCCCGTGAAATGACATTTCTTGTTGCCTTTGGATATATGATAAAACTTATTCCTCTATTTGCCTCTCCAAGGAGATCTGTGAGGCACTTTTCCATTTAGCTATAATTTCCTTCTGTTTTATTTATACTAAGATTATTATGATTAAGTCCCTCTAATAGTTATGTCCACTCATTGGTCACTGAACAAGAATCTCAGATTTAAATTACCAATGCCTATTTTAATGTTTCTATATGGTTGAAAAATATAATTGTGAGCACCCTTCTTCATTACTGAGTGGCTATAGTTATCTGTTCTAGTCTCATGCACCTATCATATCAAAAATAAAAACAAGCATGACAATGACTTTAAACTTCATTATTTATTTATAATACTTATATCATTAAGTTCCATTATATATATTTAGCCCAGGGAGAAAGAAGTGGTATGTTTAATTTTTCTTTGCCAACTGCAACCCTACCCAATTTAGAGCTCTTATTCCCTAAACATTCATCTCGCTATCAGTCCTCCTTCAAGACCCATCTCTTTTCCCAAGGGCTGCCTTCCCTATCTGATATCTTCTTGTAATTCTTCAGATATGAAGAGTAAGTAGAAAGGTATGGATTATTTTAAAAAGAAAAACTTCACTGAATGTGTTTCCCCCTTCAATGTTGCCACATTGGAAAGCTTCCCGCTAATTTCACTGGCAGTACCATTTGTCACAACTGTTGGAATTCCTCTTTGGAAACTGCATTCAGAACCTAAGGCACTGAATGGGTTCAGATATTCATCCTTTGAATGCAGATTTGATTTTTAGAACTGGCCAAAAGATTATAGACTTAAAGTTGGAATGGATCTTAGAAGTCATCTATTTTATACATAAAGAAACTAAGTCACAAAGGGGTTACATGACTTCTCCAAAGTAACACAGGCAAATAAACATTGGAGCTGGGATTCAATACCAGGTCTTCTGACTCCAAAGGTAGAAATATTCTTTACCATGTACCACCTGTCCTTTGACCATTTTGAGCCAAATTTGGTTAATGATATCATTTTTGGTCAAACAGCTTGATTTTCTTTTCTTTTAAATTATACTGTGTGATTATCATTTGTGTCCTCTTCTAAATTCTCATTAGATGACTCACCCATATGTCTAAGGGTCTTCCTTAAGACTTCATTATATTACATGAATGTCGGTGGAACGCACAAGTTATCTATCAGCTGTCTCTCATTCTTAATACAGGAACAACCCATCTCATTTTTGTAGTCATAAATCTCCTTGCTACTTTCCTTTATGTTACTTCCCCTATACGATTCAACTTACCATATTGTGTTGTAGTCTAGACATGTACTTTTCCATTGCCACAATTTTTATTCTTTGACTAACCATTGGCCAAACTGCTATTTTGAAATATTTCTTGTTGCCTCTGGATGCATGCTAAACACTAATGCTACCAGATTTATCTATTTACTAGGTAATGAAAGACCTGTGAGCCACCCTTCCAGTTAGCTACAACATTCTTTTGTCTTCTAATACCACTTGCAGTGAGAATGTTGAGACAAAAATGATTCAGTTCATATTATTTGTTATTATTATGGTTGATATTAACATAACCCAAATAGCATTATGTTCATTTGTCAGTCACTGCACAAGGATGAAGTTGGTTTTTTAATGTGCATGGAAAACTTTTCTTTGAAGGCCACTTCCCAAAAGAAGCTCCAAGCATGTTTTGTGACAATGTTGGGAGTTCTGGGATCATTTAGAATAACTGAGTGCTATCTAGCAACTGAATTCATACACACACACACACACACACACACACACACACACACACACACACACACACATCCACACACATTGACAAAGCTATGAGTCACAGCTTTCCTGGTCAACATGGCCACCACTTCACCCCTCTGGGAAAACCCTAAGTTGTCAAGGGCTAAAAAGGGCAATGAAATATAGTATGTCTCAAGATTATAACTGGCACTAACTCCTTCCAGGCTTGCCAGAATGTTCTCCCAGAGAAGACTGTTAGACATGAGCACAAACTCTTGCTAGAAACCTGCTTCTTGGGAAATAAAAGACCATAGAATTTCCAGTAGGTAAGGAACTTAAAGGATATCTGCTCCACTTTCTTCATTTTACAGATTAATAACTTGAGGTCCCAAGAGGTAAAGTAACTTCACTCACATCTTTCTGGTAGTTGATCATAGCTAACTTGTTATTTGTGAGCAGTTAGGTGGCATAGTAGAGTGCCAGGCTTGGAGTCAGGAAGACTCATCTTCCTGAGTTCAAATATGGCCTGAGACACTTAATATCTTGGTGACCCTGGAAAAGTCACTTCATCCTGTTTGCCTCAGTTTCCTTAAATGTAAAATGAACTGGAGAAGACGATGGCAGACCACTCAAATATCTTTGCTGAGAAAAGCCCAAAAGGGATCATGAAAAGTCAAACATAACTGAAATGACTGAACAACACCACCTTGTTTATTTATCTGTTATGTCTTATTTTTTGAAACATTCTGCATAACAATACCAATAGGCTCAGATTTATATAACACTTTAGGATTTGTAAAGTGCTCTATATATTATTATTATATATAATAGGTGGCACAGCCTTCATCTTTCCAACTCCAGAGCTGTATTCACTCTACTATCTGTCTGGCTCCTAGAAGAAACATCTTTCCATATGTATGTCTGTTTGTCTAACCCTCTGTCTGTTTGAAGGGGATGGGGCCTATATTGTTAACTGTGTGCATGTCAGCCTCTATATTAACTCATGAATAAATCTAACAGTTCCGAAGCATTCTTGAGTATGGTCATAACAAGAGGCAACTCCAGAAAGTGGAATCTTTTTAAGGCAAGGCAATATCATGGGAATAAGTGTCGTATTTTCAAGAGAACTTTGATTTGGATTTGTAATTTCTGGGGTGTGTGTGTATTTTAAGTCTTCTTACTTCATGGTTATATTGTACACATCATCCTCTCTAAGCCAGCTCTTGGCAATAGATAAGTTGACAACCAATAATCAAGGGCTAGAGAAGACCTGTACACACCACAGGCATGTGCTTGCATATACCCATACTTCTCCAAAAGGGGTATATGGATGTTTAGGGAACACTAGCACTTCTGGTATGAGGGCTTCTGAGCCCTTTTCAGGGCTGCTTATCCACCTTTGGTGTCTACCTCTCACCCAACTCTCATCTGTGCCTCCACAAAGCTGTAGCATACACAGCAGCCCCAGTAAATTGTTTCAACAGATGAGCTAAACCAGGGTAATTAATAGGCCTGAAGCCCATCAGTGAGTTAGGGTGGTGTCTACCCCAAGCATGTGAAGACTTCCCCAACAGAATCAAGCAGATAGGAACAATGTCTTCCATCAGGTCATGAGGGTGGGGGAAGCAGGAGCAGTGGAATGCTTAGAGCTTGGTTAGACATTGAAGACACTAACATCACCCACAGCACCCTGGGCCAGCACCAGTCATCCTGATTTTTGTCTTTCTACTGGACTTCAATGACTTTGGAAGAGAGAGTGAGACTGGTGACTTTGTGCAACTCTGCCTCACTTAAATCTAATTTATGTGCAAATCAAAAGACATTACATGTATCTGTTTTAGCTCAAAAGAAGCATGAGATGCACAAATCTAGAGCCATCTCCACTCCAAATGTTCATATGGACTATTTGTGCCCAACCTGTGGTAAAGCATTTTAAGCTTATATTGGTTCAATCAGCCACAATTGGACTCATTGTGCCTTGACCCCAACATAGTGATGTCATTTTGGTCCTCTTTGAGAACAAAGGACAACAACCAACCTTTCCAAAATCATGTGCTTTTCAATAGTGCCTTAGTTTTTATAGTCTCCAAGACTAGATGTTGCAGAGAGGTGCCAACCTACATTGGTAGATGGAGCTTCCTCCTCCAGGAGTCCAGTCACAACCCTATTTTATATATACATATACATATATATTACATTATTATTTCCCTGTGAGGGTAGGAATTATTTCATTTTTATCTTTAAATATTCATCACCTACAGTGCCTGATGGCAAACAGTATGCACTTAATAAATCTTTATGGTTGATTAATGAGCAAGGCATATTCCCATGGCTATTGAGTATAAGATTATTAATTTAGAGCTGGAAAGGACTTTTAGAGGTCATCATGAGGCCCAACTCTCTAATTTTATGGATGACAAAACTGAGGTTCCCAAGAAGTGACTTGCCCAAAGCCACCCCAGTAGTAAGTGACAGATCTCAGGTTCAAACTTAGACACTAATTCTGTGTTCAGCATTCCATGCTCAATACTCTTTCTACTACAATATATTCCTGAATAGAACTTCCTTAAGGTGTCCAGTAAAGTCAACAAGTATTCATTAACTACCTATTATGTTCCAGGAACCATGTTAAGAACTAGGAATACGGGGCAGCTAGATGGCGCAGTGGATAGAGCACCGGCCCTGGAGTCAGGAGTACCTGAGTTCAAATCCAGCCTCAGACACTTAACACTTACTAGCTGTGTGACCCTGGGCAAGTCACTTAACCCCAATTGCCTCACCAAAAAAAAAAAAAAAAAGAACTAGGAATACAGGGGCAGCTAGGTAGCACAGTGGATAGAACACCGGCCCTGAATTCAGGAAGACCTGAGTTCAAATTTGACCTCAGATACTTGACACTTACTAGCTGTGTGACCCTGGGCAAGTCACTTAGCCCCAATTGCCTCACCAAAAAAGAAGAAGAAGAAGAAGAAGAAGAAGAAGAACTAGGGATACAAAGAAGAGCAAAAAACAGCCCACACCCTCAAGGAACTCAGGAGCTATTGGAACAACATACAAACAAATATCAAGATATAAGGGGTAAATTAGAGATTATCTCAGAGGGAAGGCACTAAGAGTAAGGACAATTACGATATATAAGGAGCTTCCAACAACTGATGAGATGCCATCATGGGGTGTGTTAGGGGAACAAGAGAGTCATTGTTGAAATAGGGCCAAGCACTCCTCCTTTTTGCCTTATGAGAAGTTCTGGCTGTCCAGTGGCAGCCTTCTCGATCCCAGTCCAGAGCAAACCCAGGGCTGCCACTTCCTGTTTTAATTTCAGTCATCATGAATGGCCTTCACCACAATAACTGCATCAAACAGGTTGATGATTCATATTTTCTATGGCCTTGCAGTGGTAATAAATTCATGATCTTCGCCAACATTAAAATTCAAAAGAAGGTATTTGATTGACTGTCTTTCTTGAGTGAACAGTTTTATGTCGATGAAGTAGCAGTTACCCTCAAAGAGAAAATTCTTATAACCATTTGGTCAAAAACCTTGCTGAGTAGGGGCAGCTAGGTGGCGCAGTGGATAGAGCACCGGCCCTGGAATCAGGAGTACCTGAGTTCAAATCCAGCCTCAGACACTTAACACTTACTAGCTGTGTGACCCTGGGCAAGTCACTTAACCCCAATTGCCTCACTAAAATAAAAATTAAAAAAAAAAAAAAACCTTGCTGAGTCCTGTTTGCCTAAGTTTGTGTTTGCATCCTATGGGCTAATATATCCTATGGTTTCTTGGGTGAGGTAGCAAAGTGTTTATCCTCTAGAGCTCCAGAGGCTGTATTTAGCAAAGATTTTTCTCTAACTCCATCATTTTGTTTGCTCTATAAGCCACTTCAGCTCTGTAAGGGATATTAGAAAAAGAAATTGAAAAATGAGCCCAGTGACCCATCATAGGTGGATGATTAATTGTTGAGAGATCGCAGGCTTGATTGCTGCGCTTTCATCTCTATGTGACACTAATTAGGTTTTTGGGCTTTCTGCCGGGCAAACGTGACATTCTGAGCAAATTCTCCCTGCAATGCTCTGGACTGGCTTGCCATGTAAGACACCTTTTATTTATAGTCAACAAGCAAAGAGTCTATATTTTGGAGAGAAAAAAAAAGAAAGAAAGAAATCTCAAGGCAGAGTGTTAGAGTAGAAAAAGCCTTGGCTTGAGAATCACAAGACTTGAGTTTCATTCCAGGATTGGCTTGTCCATGAACTAGCAAAATGGTATTAAGCAAGCCCTTTATAATCTTTTGGTCTTGGTTCCCTCCCCTGTAAAATGAGATGATCTCTAAGGTCCCTTTCAATTCTTAAATTTTATCCCATTCTCATTAAAAGCAGCCTGCCATTTACATCCACATTAGTGAGAACATGGTCTAGGGCAAAATTAAACTGTGAAAAATATTCTCAGTTCTTCAGTGAAACAAGCTGTTCGCTCATTTCTGCTTCTCCATCTTCTTGAATTGCCTAGCTTACACACACACACACACACACATTCTCTCACTCACACTCACACATGCACACACACACATTCTCTCACTCACACTCACACACACACACACACACACACACACAAACACACGAATATACATGCATACACCAGAGAGAGGACCAACAGGAAAGAAAAAAAAAATTCCTAATGCCCAAAGGGACTTTGTTCTGAAGATAGGCAAGTTGAATTAGGGAAATTCCAATGTCGGATTGGAGAACCAGACTACCTTTGGAAAGCAGATGCATTTCTAGGGTATCTCAGAGGTGGGGTGGGGGCAGAGAAAGAAGAAAAATGTGAGAACACAACATGAAGAGCAGTGAATTATGGTGGCAGATACTGGTTTAGAACCCAGGAGCTCAGATTCCTAGTCCAGTCTCCTTCCCCTGCTGTACATCTCCCAGAATAAAGAAAACAGATAAGGAGAGATATCCCCCCCACCCCCCAATCAAAAGCAGGGAGTGGAACACACCACTTTGCAATAATACACAGTTAATTAAAACAAAATTTAAAAAGTCAGAGCCCTTGATGCAGAGTCATTGCCTGTGGACAGATTAGATAAAGAGAAATGAAGGATTTTATTGAGTGAAATATCAGCAAAAATGGTTCACAGGTCTCATTAAACTGATGGACCATGTTGCTTTTCCAAGGGAGGCATTCTTTGGTGTTTTCATGTGACAGGGCATGTTCCCCCAGTGGCCTGTGTGGGTCTAATGCAAATTTCCTGCAGCATAATAGCAGACATCCACTGACTGATGGTAAAAATGTGTCCTCTTTCCTATTATACATCAGTGAGGCATATTACTTCTTCCACCATTGGAAATTTAGGACATGTCCTAAAGAGGTAATTTAGTTTCTCCTATGGACAGTGATTCTTCTCTGTAGCCACTGCCAACAGGTAATTAGTGATGCATGCTGTTGGTGTGAGTTGCAATGGAAATTTCATAAAATATTCCCGCCTCCCTCCCAACCATCACACCAGCTGTCCCCAGGAAACAGGCAAAGAGCCGATGCCTAATTAGTGACAAGAATCTACCAAGCACACTGATATTATCCTAAGTTTGGTCTCACTCACCCCCCCCCCATATCCAATAATTTGCCAATCCTCTTTGATTCTACTGCCAGAAAATCTCTCCCAGCCTCCTCCTTTCTCCTCTCTGTCAAAGGGCCACCACTCTGATTGAGGCCCTTATCATTTCTTACCTATACTGCTGGAATAGCCTCATAATTCATCTCTGTAGCCAGCCTCTCTGCTTTTCTATCTACCACACAGCTACTGAACAGATATATCAAAATTTCAGGTTTGACTGTGGACTCCCCTCTTCAACAGCTTCAGGGGCTCCCTACTGCCTTTTAGATAAAAGACAAATTTCTCTGTCATTTAAAACCCTTTACAATATAGCTCTTCAGTCTGATCCAGTCTCTCAGTTTCTAGGCTGATTACACATTATTCCCTCTCACATAGCCTATGTTCCAAATGAACTTCCTTGATGTTCCCTACACACAACAGTCAATCTCCCACCTCCTAGATTGCTTTGCACAAGATGTCCATCATGCCCGGAATGTTCTCCTTCCACATTTTGGAACACCTGTCTTCATGACTTCTCCTGCAAAGGACCTTTTCTGATTCTCCCATTTGCTAGGGCTTCTTTCGTATCTATTTTGTATATCTTTCATATTTGCTTATCTGAAGACAAGATATTCCCTATTCCTCTCTTGTCCCCTGGTATGTTACTTCAGGATAGGGACTGTTTTGTGTTTCCATGTCTTCAGCTCTTAACACAGAGAGCCTGCAACATAGTAGGGACTTTAAAAATACTGTTGAAATGGATCAAAGTGGATTGGTTTGGAAAGGTGAAAATGCTCCTTCCCAAATGCTCAGGAATAGCCACATATATGTTAGCATGAGGATCAGTTATTAACATCACAGGTACCAATGGATGACTCAGCATTTCAATGACTTACAGGAGGTGACATTTGAGCTATTTTTATGGGGCTATCTACCACACACACACAATAACACAGCCTTTCTTAAAATCATCGCATTAAAGGATTCAGAACTGGAAGTAACAAAGCCTTAGAAAGGTGAAATAAATTGCCTAAGCTCACGTAATAAGTGGCAGAGCCAAAACTCAAATCTAGTCTTTCTGACTCTGAATTCTAGGCAAGCTTGATTTTTCCCCACTGCAACATGCTGACTGATAAAACTTTCATTCTGGAAAGTATCAACTATTCCAATCATTGCCCAGAAAGGTGAAAGTGATTTGTTTTTCTTGATTATTTGTATCTGTTACAAGGAGGGCTTCTATTTTGGGGGCTTGGGAAAGTTGGTGAGTAATGAAAGAGGAGAGACAGAGAAAGAAACGGAGACAGACGGAGAGACAGGGACAGAAAAAGACAGTGACACAGAGAGAGGCAGAGAAGAGGAGGAAGAGAAGGCAAGAGAGAGGGAGGGAGGAGAGAAGCAGGAAGGGAAAAAGGGAAAAAACATATAACTTGCTTCACGCCATCTCCTTACCCTATTCATCTCCCACATCTAGTTACAAATCAAGTCTAGTCTGTAGTGACAATCACCATTCTACCTTGAGTAGAAAACAGCTTCCTTGCTCTGTCATGATTCATGAATATCTATGGAAAGAAACTTGTCTTCGTGTTTTAATTAGCACTCTGAATGTCAGGTCATTATAGATTCATCAATAACCCTGACTTTCCTGGATGGATTGGAGAATTTGTGTAGTGAAGGAATATTTTCCCAGGCATCTAACTCTGCCACAAGTCAGAGAGAAGTTACATGATTTCATAAAAAAGCCAGTAAAAATATACAAATATAAATGTATATGTAGACATATTATACACTCTATATGAATTCTCACACAAGTCCCCTCTCCATCTCTCTCTCACTTCTTTACTGAAAGATTAGATATAGATACATGTGTGTGTGTTTGTGCATGTATGTACATATATACATATATTGATCTAAAGATAGATATAAGTATATTTTTGTTAAAGTTTGAAACTGCATTGAAACTTCTGGGATACCCTGAATAATTATAATTATATCATAGATATTTAGTATTGGTAATAAGGACACCATGGCTTTGTATATAGAGTACTGGTCTTGGAACCAGAAAGACTTAGGTTCAAATCCTGCCTTTGAGATATACTGGCTGTGTGACCCTGGGAAAGTCACTTAACTTCTCATTTCTCTGGGGAATTCCTTAAGAGTATAAGTTGCAGAGAAACTGTCAACATGAATTGATAAATTTTCTCATCTGAATGCTACCCATTTCAATGAAATTATAGGTTTAATCTTTTCCCAGTCCATCTCTATCTTATTAACATATTATAACTATATACTTATATTAATATATTATATATAATATGCCTATCTAACTATATAGGCTAATTAAACACCAACCAAGAAGTTCAAGTTCTCCTTCATTTTTTTTCAGGGCAATGAGGGTTAAGTGACTTGCCCAGGGTCACACAGCTAGTAAGTGTCAAGTGTCTGAAGCCGGATTTGAACTCAGGTCCTACTGAATCCAGGGTCGGTGCTTTATCCACTGGGCCACCTAGCTGCCCCAAATTCTTCTTCATTTTGAGTGTTATAGGCAGGTAATCTCAGATTTAGAGAGAGTCTGGTGATCTTGTTGGATCTATTGACAACAGTTGCTACCTTTATGGTACAGTGGAAAGAGCACTAGCTCTAGAGAATAGTCTAGGGACCATAATTCAAATTTTCCCACTAATACTTATCTGTGTGACCTTGAATAAGTCACTTATTTTCTCTGAGCCTCATTTTCCTCATCTATAAAATGAGAGTTTTTAACTAGATGGCCTCTAAAGTATTCTCTAGCTCTACATCAATGATTCTAAGATTCTTGTGATGTTTCCCTGGTTGGTTGAATACCATTTGTTTGAAAAACTTTTTCTTAATGGCCTTATATCCTTTACTATGGGATTTCCCCCTTCCCTCCTCTCTCCTCACCTTCCTTCCCCTCTCTTCTATTCTATTTTCTTCTCTTCTCTCCCCTTCTTTTGTCTCCCTTCCCTTTCCTCTCCTCCTCTTCTCTACTCTTTTTTCTCATTTCTTTTCTTCTCTACTCTCATCTCCTCTCCTCTCTTCCTCTCCCCTTCCCTTCCCTATTCCCTCCCTGCTTCCCGCTTCACCTTTTTCCCTATCTTCTTTTCTCTTCTATCCTCTCCCCTCTCCTCTTCTCTATTTTTTCTCTTCTCCTCTCTCCTTCCTTCCCCTCTCCTTCCCTCTCTCTCTCTCTCTCTCTCTCTCTCTCTCTCTCTCTCTATATATATATATATATATATATATATATATATACGTGTGTGTGTATGTATACATACTTACATATATGTATCTGTGTATACACAGACACTTCATTTTTCAATCATTTCATTTCATGAATGTTAATTCTTGCCCTAGCAATTCCTCCGTGTCTCCTCTTCTATGTGGTTCTTTTCCATATCCACCCATAAATGCCTCATGAAGGATCTACCCAACATACCAGAGGCATTCCTCTAAGTCTTTAACATTTTGTGGGTACAGAGCATCCCTTGAGTAGTCTCTACATTGCTTATTCCCTTCTCTTGCTATATGACTGAACCACCTCCTTTTCCAATCATACATTTCTTAAATGATTTCTTTTCTACCATGTCTTACTCATAATACTGAAACCTAGTCACACCTACCATGTGTCTCTCCATTGCCCTTTAGATCACCCGCCATTTTGATATTTTGGAGATTTAATTGTTCTATTATTTATAGTGTTAAAAATATGGGCTTTTGCCTCAGGCAATATTGGATCATTGAAAACAGTGCACAATTTCTCAAATAAGATTCAGTCCAGCCTCCTTCTCCTACTCAGTTCTGGGCTGAGTTCATTATCCATCTGTACTGCCTGTCCAAGGTGTACATACTGATGTATTAAATCAATAGACTGCCTACCCAACTGCATGTCATTAGTCTGGACAATAAGCATTCTTTATCTATTTTTCCCCTTCCAGGATTGTTAGGCTGATCTCTCTTGAGTAGTTGTGGATATCAGTGGATATCACCTTGTAGAATTCTGGGGACAACACCATGTCATCTCCAAACAGGAACAACAACAACAACAACAACAACAAAGATTTCACCATCCAAAGGAGAAGTTCTGAACAATTTTTGTGTCCTAGACCCCTTGGGCAGTCTGCTGAAACCTATAGACATTTTCTCAGAATAATTTTTTACCTCATAAAATAAAATACATAGAATTGCAAAAGAAATCAATTGCATTGAAATAGTTACTTTCAAATTTCACAGAACCCCTGATGTACAGAGAATTTCTCTCTGGCTTAGACACTCTAGAATCTCTTTGGGGATAGTGATACGCAAAATAAATAAATAAACAAACAAACAAACAAATAAATAAATAAAATATAATAAAAATCCCTCCTTGTTTTATGCCTTCTTTGATATTGACAATCAGGGAACCATTAGCCAAAGTTTCTTCCATAGTAACATCTATCAAGAGATCATATATTACCTAAACATATACATCAAA
The DNA here is from genome assembly GCF_019393635.1 of Dromiciops gliroides. Lineage (NCBI taxonomy): Eukaryota > Metazoa > Chordata > Mammalia > Microbiotheria > Microbiotheriidae > Dromiciops > Dromiciops gliroides. The sequence continues at coordinate 538,867,084 of NC_057861.1, read as the reverse complement.
TATGCCTTCTTCGAGGAAAGTACTCCAGGCTGTATTTTGAATTCCCAAGAGCCCTAGGTAAAGCAGTGCTCCCCTGACTTCCCAAATATCAACCCTACTTCCAGCTCAGTTCTCCTAGCCATCAGAAGGAGATCAACCTTGTGGAGAAGGGTCCCACCATACACCAAAACCAACTACCTAACAGGAAGCAGCCTTCCTCCCCCCACCCCTTTCTTCTGCAGCCACCATCTCCAAAGACCCAGAGAAGAAAGTCCTCACCATAACATTTCTTAATACTATTAAATGGTTCAACATTAGAAAGACACACTTTTATCAGTGGAAATGTTATTAAGGAAGTGATTAGTTGCTTTTCACTATATACCCTAAGGACAACTGGGCCTTTCGATTTGACTTGCAGTTGAACTCACCTATATATTTTGTCACCCCCAATTAGAATGTGAATTCTCTCTAATTTTTCTATTTGTATCTTTGGTGCTTTGCATTCAATAAATATTAAATATATAAAATATATTTTTTAAAATTACCAGGGCAAATGTTGTTTCAGATTCAACAATAAGAATAGAAAGCCATGTTCTCTATATATTTCAGTCAATGGTGTATTTATAGTTAACAATAGCTAACATTTATGTAGCGCTTAAGGTTTGCAAAGCACTTCATATGTTGTTGTATTTGATCCTCAAAACAATTGTGAGGTAGATGCTATTATTATCCCCATTTAACAGATAAAGAAACTGAGACTGAAAGCAGTTAAATGACTTTCTCAGGGTCACAAAGCTACTATGGGTCTGAAACAGAATTTAAACTTTGGTCCTTTTGACTCTGTCTGACACTTTATCCACTGTACCACCTAGGTGGCATAGAGCAAAGCTTCTTAAAATGTCTCATGACCCCACATGGGGTTACATAACTAAATATAGGGGTCATGAAAAATTTGGCAACAGTAAAAGGTTGTGTATACCCATTTTATATACCTATATACCCAGAATCACATAAAAATTTCTTGGATGAAAAGGGGTCTCAAGTGGGAAAAGTTTAAGAAGCACTGGCATAGATAATGATTCACTGTAGAAAATCATTTACGGGGGCAGCTAGGTGGTGCAGTGGATAAAGCACTGGCCCTAGATTCAGAAGGACCTAAGTTCAAATCTGATCTCAGGCACTTGACACTTACTAGCTGTGTGGGCAAGTCACTTGACCCTCATTGTCCCACAGAAAAAAAAAATGATTTACAGAAATTTGCCTGTCCTCTTCTCATATTTTTCATCAAGGATGCTTTTGATACATATATAGACCATCCTCACAAAGACTTTATAGAGAGAAGAAGTAGCTATATTTAGGTCAGTGGGTACTGAGACCCTCTCAATATCTTTTTTTTCTTTCTTTCTTTCTTTTTTTTTGGGGGGGGGCAGGCAATGGGGGTTACGTGATTTGCCCAGGGTCACGCAGCTAGTAAGTGTCAAGTGTCTGAGTCCGGATTTTAACTCAGGTACTCCTGAATCCAGGGCTGGTGCTTTATCCACTGCACCACCTAGCTACCCTTTCTCTCAATACCTTTTTGTGTATAATAATATGTCAATTTTTAAACCAACCATTTGCTTTCATCTTTGTGCTTTTTCAGATATTTTGAGAATCAATCCTTCAATGCTTTCAAAATTTTGACACCTTCAATAAAAATTTCTGTTGTGTGTATTTGACTTGGTCCAGCTGCTGTTCCTGACAATCTTTATGACTGGCATTTCCATGTCCATATCACATATCTGATACTGAGATATGCAGTATTTTTTTTAAATGCACTATAGAAAATGGCTATATTGGACAGACTTATTCCTTTAAATATAAATTATAAGGACAACTAGCAAGATAGCATCCTATTTACAAATGGGATAATACCCATACCACCTACCTCATAAGACTATTGTTAAGACATTATATCAGAAATTATATAAAGTATGCAAAATGCTTTGCAAACATCAAAATGCTATATAAATGTCAATTATTATTATTGTTTCTCTCAATAGAGAGATGATATGGAATGTTACATATTCTTTCAGTCACAGTCATCAGATGGTTTGTCTAACTTTTGTTTTAAGGATTTTTTTCTTTTAAAAGGTAAAGTACTGTATCAGAGAAATTACTGGGAACTGAATGCAGCATAAAAATCATAATACACTAATAAAATATTAAAGAAAAAGTAAAAATTAATATGATCACCAGAAAATTATAAATCACTGAATTCAAAAACCCTGTGTCTGATAAACCCCAACACATGAATTACCTAGGAAAGAATTCCCTATTTGACAAGAATTACTAGAAAAATAGAAAACAATCTAGCCAAAATTAAGATTAGACAAACATCTTGCTCCATATACCATAATCAATTCAAAATGGGCCCATCATCTAAATATTAAAAATCATACTTTGAAGAAAATTAGAAGTCAATTATATACCCTTCTTAAGCAATGAATGGGTAGATGTTATTACAAAAGATAAAATATGTAATTTTGATTACATGAAATTGAAAAGCTTTTGCCTAAACAAAATTAATGTAACTAGAATAAAAAGGGAAAAAGTTAACAAAAAATTTCTTATAAAATATTTGATAAATATCAGGGTATATAGATAATGAATAAATATTTAAGGCCATATTGGAAGTAAAGTTGGTATGGCAAATCCTATATTAAGAACTGAATTCAGTCTGAGCCCTCTCTCCTCAAAGATCAAGGTGGTATAAAAAAGAGTGAACATTCTTTTCTTATTGCTATATCTTTGCAGTAAGAAATCCCTTTGTAAAACTTATCTGATATTAATTAGTAACATGGAACTGGAGTGTTAATCACTGGCATTTAATAGTGAGGGAAACACACTGGAATAGAGACTTGAATCAATGGCATTAGAGAAAGATACTGCCAACCCCTAAAGGGTACTCCAAGAACTTTGAAAGGAATATGTCACTTTTCTTACTCATGAAGGGTAGGATGAGTTACCACTGCACACAGAAAAAAATAGACAAACTGATACAAAGCGAAGCATGAAAATTAAAAAAAAAAAAAACCCTAACAGAAATATGTGGCTACACTCAAGACAACAACAGAATGAAATGGAAAAAGAAACAACAAAATAATAACAATGGAATGCTACGAAATTATAATGATTATACTTGGTCACAAAGAAGAGATCTGAGACTATACCTTCCCTCCACCCCCTTAACTTTGCTCCTTTGCCAAGGTGGGAGGCTTATATAGGTAGGAAGCATTGACTCATATACCAGCCTTTTTCAAATCTTTTGTTATCTTGACTGGACATCTTTTTCTTCTTTTTTTTTTTCTTGGTTAGTATAAAAGGTTGGCTGGGGGTGGGGGGAGAGGGAGAAATATGGTAATGAATATAGGTGATAGGAAAACAAAATATGTCAATAAAATTTGTTTTTAATTAAATAAGTGCATAGATAGATAAAAAGATAGTTTAGTCTATAGTGATGGATGGATGGATAGATGATAGATAAATAAAGAGATAGAGAGATAGATGGTTATATAGATGGGAAAGATAGTCTAGTCAGTAGTGATGGGTGGATAGATAGATAGATAGATAGATAGATAGATAGATAGATAGATAGATAGATAGATAGATAAACAGATAGATAGATAGATTAGATAGACAGACTGACTGACAGATAGACAGATGGACTAGTTCTGGGAAGTTTCTTAACACAATCAAACGAATAACCAAAGTTGTTTTTCTGACTTTTGCAAGCTGGCCAGTCTGGGCTCTTTGTGAGTCCCACCTGCTCAGAAGCTTTTTGTGACTCAGGGCTGTGGTCATAAGCCATTCCAGGGAAATATTTCTCATACCAGGCGGAGGCTGTGTGAGCCATAAGACTTTCGTTGCAACTGCTACCTGATCTGACGATATGGAGCATGGTGACTTGACTAAACATAACTAAATGCCAGAAAAGGCTTTTGGTAGGCCCCTGGTTTCCTGTGACCACTGTCTAAATGATTCATGGAAAGGGCTTGTGCCATATTCAATTTAATGCTGTTCTTTCAGGCCAGATCAACATTTAGCTGTGTGAAGATGAGTTTACACAGCACTGTCCCAATGCATCCTTCCAATTCTTAATGTGGATGCTTATGGGGCAGCCAGGAGAGTATCCCTAACTCAGCTTCAGAAAGCCATACCTAGCCAGCCAATAACCCCATCTAATATTTTAACCAGGCCTCTTTCAGGGCAGCAGGGCTGGGCATCCCCTTCTGCAAGGGAAGCATTTTTCCTTTAATGTTATTTGGGGAAAACATCCCTTGGCAGCTTTGATAGGCTAGTTGTGGTTATAATGAAAACATAGGTGAATATGATATGAGCTTGTAATAGCTACCATCTTTATGGGCAGTTAGGTAGTACAGTGGATAGAGTGATGTCCCTGGAGTCAGGAAGTCTAATCTTGCTCATCTGACCTCAGTCACTTACTAGCTGTGAGACCCTGAGCATTTCACTTAACCCTGCTTGCCTCATTTCCTCAGCTATAAAACAAGCTGGAGAAGAAAATGGCAAACCACTCTGGTGTCTCTCCCAAGAAAACCTCACAAGGGACATGACTGAAAATGACTAAACATTTATATAATGCTTTAAAGTTTGTAAAGTTCTAGACATATATTTCTTTTCACGTGATCCTCATGACAGCACTATGAGATAGGTATTATTGTTATCCCCATAGCATAGGTGAGGGAATTGAAACGGAGGGACTTGCTCCAAGGTCACATAGCTAGTAAGGACCCAAAGTATAATTCAAACTCAATTTTTCCTAATTCCAGGTCCAGCACTTTTTCCCATGGCTATACTGCCTCTTATCAGGTCAGGTCAGGTCATGTCCTTTTGCCCATTTAAACTACAATGACCTACTGTTACAATAGAAACATACTGGCCATGAAACAGGAGCTGAATTGTCACCAAATTTTGAGTCCCATAAGTTTTTCAAGGAATGTCTATTAAATGTCTTTCATTACCAAGATGATTGTTGTGATAATCTTCAGTTTCTTTCTTTCTTTTTGCTCTCCTGCCAAAGTTTCATGCTTCTTTGTTTTTGCAACATCAGCTAAACTAAAATATCACACTGGCAAAGACTTAAATTGGGGTTGCATTTGTCCTCATGGTCCCAAGACTGCTTGCTGGGCCCTTAATGAAAAAAAGTCATCATCAACAACATGAATAAATCATAAGGCCAAGAACAATAGTGTCAACACAAGGACAATCCTAACTGGTTCACCAATGGATATGAGCTGGTTGAAAGACTAACACTAAAGAATATAGAAGTCTGACAGCTGTTCATTGTTTAGGTCTCAGAAATGGTAGAAAACATAGGTTTCTTGAAAGAAGCAGAAATGTGTAATAATATGTCACATTTATATTCATATCAAAGGGGCTTCATATTTACTTTAGTAATGTAAGGACTAAAATTCTAGCTATACTGTCTAAAATCTCTAATGAGTGGTCTCCAATAAATTATAAGCTTTAGCAAGAGTTAGACTTTTAAGCATTTATTAAGGAGAATAAGAATTTGATGAAGCGAAAGAGAAAGGCCTAGATTCATCTATCTATTAAAGGGAGAGAACATTCCTAGCTCCGCTCTCCGCCAGAGTCTACACGAAAGAGAGTAAGCCAGCGCACCAGCCTCCCCCTTCTTCCTCCCACAAGCAAATGTCACTTCCTGAAGCCAAAGAAAAGACTCATGGTCCTGGTGTCAGAGGCCCTCTCTTCATGTTGGAGCTTTCCTACAGTAAGTCTCCAGCAGGTAGCATCATTTCAATCATTACAGTAATGATGATGACATTTATATAGTTTTTTAGTCTGAAACTCATTTTAGAGTGAGCATTCTTTTGGGGGGAAGGGGAGGAGCAATGAGGGCTAAGTGACTTGCCCAAAGTCACACAGCTAGTAAGTGTCAAGTGTCTGAGGCCGGATTTGAACTCTAGTCCTCCTGAATCCAGAGCCAGTGCTTTATCCACTGCGCCGCCTAGCTGCCCTGAAACTTGTTTTAGAGATATTATTTCACTTAGCCCTTGCAACAACCTTATAAGATAGGCGCTACAGGAATTATTTTACTTTGTAGATGAGAAAATCGAGGCCCGGAGAAATTAAGTGACTTGCTCACACAGCTAGTAAATATCAGAGGTGGGACTGAAATGAGTTCTTCCTGATTCCGAGTCCAACATTCTATCTTCCTCTCACTCATTACAAATAGCAGCTCTCTCACACCAGGCAGATATCATTTCTCAGATATAGAAATAAATATAGAAAGGTTGCCATTTGCTTGATGATTCCACCCTCCAAACAGTCTTGTAAATAGTTTTCTAAAATCATTATGTCAATATTTGGATATTCCCTCCACCAATGGAGATACCAAACTCTTCCTTCACCTAATTAGAAGATATTTGAAATTTGTTGTCACCAAATAATCCATCACTCTATAACAGCCAAACTGTTAATGAGCTATCAATTAATCAATAAACATTTATTAAGTGTCTACCCTGTGCCAGGCACCATACTAAACACTGGGGATACAAAAAGAGACAAAAGACAATCCCTGCCCTTAAGGAATTTACGATCTAATAAGGAAACAAGATACAAACAAATATATACGAAGCAAGCTATATACAGGATAAAATAGGAAATGATTCACAAAGGGAAATCACTAGAATTAAGAGAGGTTGGGGAAGGCCTCAGGTAAAAGATGAGACTTCAGTTGGTACTTAAAAGAATGCAGGAAGGTCAATAATTGGAGTAAAGGACAAAGAGCATTCTACATATGCAAAACAGCCAGAGAAATTGCCCTGAGACTAGAAATGAAGTGTCTTGGGGGCAGCTAGGTGGCACAGTAGATAGAGCACTGGCCTTGGATTCAGGAGGACCTGAGTTCAAATCCGGCCTCAGACACTTGACATTTACTAGCTGTGTGACCCTGGGCAAGTGACTTAACTCTCATTGCCCTGCAAAAAGAAAGAAAGAAAGGAAGGAAGGAAGAAAGAAAGAAAGAAAGGAAGGAAGGAAGGAAGGAAGGAAGGAAGGAAGGAAGGAAGGAAGGAAGGAAGGAAGGAAGGAAGGAAGGAAGGAAGGAAGGAAGGAAGGAAGAAAGAAAGAAAGAAAGAAAGAAAGAAAGAAAGAAAGAAAGAAAGAAAGAAAGAAAGAAAGAAAGAAAGAAAGAAAGAAAGAAAGAAGAAAGAAAGGAAGGAAGAAAGAAAGAAAAGAAAGTGAAGTGTCTTGTTCATGGTATAGCCAGGAGGCCAGTGTCACTAGATTGAAGGGTACAATTTGGGGAATAAGGTGTAAGAAGGCCAAAAAGATAGGAGGGACCTAGATCTTTGAAGGCCAAACAGTTAGGAAAAGTCCTTGGTCATAAAACAGGTCACAACTTGTCTGCCAGTTTTAATGTCATCATGTGTCACCCCCAGGGTACTCTGGTAACCGGGGAACAACCATCTTTGGGGAAGGGGAAATTTATGCAGGATACATTTTAATTTAATAAGCACTATTAACATTTTCTTAAATATAAACCATCAACAAATAATCAAACCCCATTTGCAATTTCCGAGGTGTAAATATTCACACTGAAAAAGTAACAATTAAGTCAATTTGAACTGGCTCCAGTACAAATTTGGTTAACCTCCATCTCCTTGTCCTATTCCTTATTCCAGAGAAGGCAAACACACACACACACACACACACACACACACACACACACCCTTCTCCTTAGGTCCCTAGGACTGTGAGTCAGCTCTTATTTTTGTGACAGCAATAAAGAGGATGTGGATTGAGAGACTGGAAGCTTCTTGCTTCTTAACATTGATAACTATTCATCTGTAGCAACCACAAGGGAAGTTTCCTTTGTGTTCTGAGAACTAAGATTGCTCTAAAATTGATATAAAAAAAATACAGATTTGACCAAATTATTTTTTCCCTTTTTATGTTAGGGGTTAACTCCCCCCCCCTTTTAAACCAGTCATTGCAAATAAGCCAACTTGCTTATTTTTTTCTAAAGTCCTCTTCCTGCTCTCTCTGTCCACTTGGCTCACATAGGCCTAGCTCTCGGCTTGCTTTCTGTTCCCTGCTAAGTTACCAGATTTGATTCTTTGTCATGGGGTGGCTCAGGAATAATTCCAACTCCTCCTGCTCATGGAATACTGGAAACAAAAGAGCTGCCAGCACAAAACCGTCATGGGGAGCTGACTCCAGGCAGCTGTTCTGTTGTCAGTTCTTGGACAGGCTGGGCCAGTTGTCCTTTCACCTTTGTGAGTACCCCCTCCCCTCCCCCTGAGGTCGAACATCCCAGGGCCAGCAAAGAGTTAAAAGAACTGGCTCGGCAGAGAGTTCCAATGCCTAAAACACTGCAGATTGGAAAGCAAATTGAAAGTGAGATATGAAGAAAAATCAAGGGTCATTAAGCCCAACACATATGCTTGGCAGAAACCAGATGCATCCCCATAGTAATCTGAGCCAGAAGGGAGGAATCTTCAGATTGTAAGCTTTATGCAGACTATTTTCTCCTTGAAACGCCTATCAAATCAGAGGAATTATAGGTCTTCCCAGTATTTTTCTGCCCAGGGTAACACAGTTGCATTTAGAATATCCTCCCCACATATCCCTTTCACTTTTCTCATAAATCCCCTCTTCTAAATATTTCAACCAGTTTCCAGTGCTGCCATTTTGTAGCTTCATAGGATGTGTTGGGAAAAGAGCAAAATGGACATCTTGCTGCTCATTCTCCCTGAACCTCCTGCCCAAATGAATCCTTCCCTCTCTTTGACAAACTGTTGCAAAGTGGAAGACAGACTCATCAATAATCGTATTTCCCATCATACCCTTTAATTTATTTACATTTAATTTGAAGAGGTTATTTTCTCCTGAGAAATATTTCACTTGTTTTTGTTAGCTTTATTTTCTTCTTGGTTTTGCTTGGGTTTTTTGGTTTGTTTGTTTTTTTCTTTGTGGGGGGAAGGGTGAACATCAAAGCTTGGTTAAGAGGCAGTGTAATAGTACAGAAAGACCTACCTGGTCTCAGTCAGGAAGAGGATTCAGGTCCCATATCTGATATATACCTGCTGTGTGACCCTGTGCAAATCTAACCTCTCAGTGCCTCAGGAAACTCTCTAAGTTGCTAAGCAATTGTTGATCTGAATTTGAGGAAGAAATTTCCTCACTGGGTGTTTCCTACAACTATGAAATCTCAGGTTCAGACCCCTTCCACCCCTCATCTAAAAGATATAGGATGTTCCAAAAGTCTTAGTGCAGTTTGCATCACACCCTCTATATGGGGTGAAGGCAGCTGGGTGACTCAATGGATAAAGCACTGGTCCTGGAGTCAGAAAGACCTGAGTTCAAATCTGTCCTCAGATACTTACTTACTAGCTGTGCAACCCTGGGCAAGTCACTTAACCCTGTTTACCTTGATCTGCTGGTGAAGGAAATGGCAAACCATTCTAGTATCTTTGCTAAGAAAACCCCACAGACAGGATTGGAAGGCTATGGTCCACGGGTCACAAAGAGCCAGATACAACTGAACAACAGCAGCAACAACATCTGTGGGGTAGACAATCAATTCAACCATATGATTAAGGGTCACTGAAAAGAGGACCCCTTCCCCTCTTCAGCCCAGAATCATCCTACCCACCCATCTACTCCATCCCTTCAGTTTTTAGTCATAAAATTTCATTCTTTTGTTTAAGGCATTGTAGCTCCAGACTATAAGTTTCCTGAGGACCTCTGTCTTATTTATCATTGTACCATTCCTAAGCACTTTGATGAACATAAGAGCTACACAATAATTTCTTGAAGGAAGGAATGAATGTCCCAGGAGGGGAATAACATTTAATAAATTCATAAGAATTAGCTTATACATATTGCACAGATTTATTGAGAAATCAATACTAAAAGGATATAATATTGTCTCATCCTATCTGATCATAGATTCAGAAATAGGAATTTAGACATAAGCTATTAAAAATTCTTCATTTTGCAGAAGACAAAACAGGCTCAGAGAAGCAAAATAACCGTGATCACTGTATAGCAAGAAATGGAACCTATATTTAAACAGATGTCCTTCAAATCCAAATCTGGTCCTCTTTATCTTAAGCAATGCTTCTTCTGTATAAGACCTTCTCCATCACCTCCTCTCCTTTGTTGTAGACCGGGTCTGAGATTTCATTGGTATAGGAAAAAACCCAGGTGAAGATACTCTTTGCACCAATGCCTTCTCTGCAACACATACTCTTAGAGATTGCAAGGGGGTGGGGAGGGGCTGGAAAGTTGAATGACTTGTCTAGGGTCACACAGTCAGTATGTCAGTGGTCAGATTTGAATACCACTCTTCCCAACTCTGAGGTCAGCTCTGTACCCTTTACTTAAGCCTCTCTCTGAAACAACCCTTAGCTACTATTATTATTAGCCAATCACTTTTTAAAAGCCATAAGAAACTGGAATAGAAGTGATGAATTTTGCTGGGCAGGGATGGAGAAGAAAAGGAATATAATGAGCTATTCACCTTTGTGAGGTCTAACAGTAGTGTGGGACATTCACCTTCATGGGGAATATAAAGAGGGTATGGAATTGGCTAGAAAATGATGGCATATAATGTAATGGTACATAGAGATAGAGATATAGAGACGGAGACAGAGATGGAGATGGAGACGGATATAGATATGGATATAGATTTAGAGACAGATGACAGACATATATAGACACAGGCATATATACACACACATATATATTATACATATATATATATACACTATACACAAAAAAATGGAATATAATGGAATGGAATAATATTATACTTTAAGAAATTATAAAGGGATAGTTTCCATGGAACTTGGGAAGTTTTTTTTGTTTGTTTTTTTTTTTGTTTTTTGTTTTTTAGTGAGGCAATTGGGGTTAAGTGACTTGCCCAGGGTCACACAGCTAGTAAGTGTTAAGTGTCTGAGGCCGGATTTGAACTCAGGTCCTCCTGAATCCAGGGCCGGTGCTCTACCCACTGTACCACCTAGCTGCCCCTCTTGGGAAGATTTTTAGGAACTGATGCAGTATGAAGTGAGCAGAACTAGGAGAACAATTGATTACAACAATGTTGTAAAGACAAACATCTCAAAGAAACTTAAAAACTCTGATTAACACAATGACCAAATGTGATTCCTGACAGACTGGTGATAGACTCAGGATGCAGACTGAGACACATATTTTTTGATGTGGCCAATGTGGGAATTTGCCTATTTTTTACAAGTGTTTTGTTTTGTCTTCAGGAGGGGTGAGAAGGAGAGAAAATCAATTTTGTTCATTGAAATTTTTAACTAAAAAAAAAAGAAGAAAAAGAAGAAGAGGGGTCAGTTGTGGAAATGCTTCATGAAAGTTCTACCTTAATTCCTTACCTTGGCATTGAGGAAGTCTTGGGCTCTACCACAGACAGAAAAAATTTTGAAGAAACTTGGAACTAGTAATTCCTCTGGCAAAATGGGTTTTTCAAGGAGAAAATAGTCCACAGAAAGTTTACAATCTGAACATTCCTGGTTAAAAGTGCATTGAGTTTGCATCTAGTTTCTTCCAGTTTTAACATGGACTATGTAATTGCGGCTGAATCAGTAGTAAGAGGGCACAATGGATAGAGTGCTGGGCTTAGAGTCAGGAAGACTCATCTTCATGAGTTCAAATCTGGCCTTAGACACTTACTAACTATGTGACCCTGGGCAAGTCATGTCACCTTGTTTGCCTCAGTTTCCTCATCTATAAAATGAGCTAGAGAAGGAAATGGTGAACCACTCCAGTATCTCTGCCAAGAAAACCCCAAATAGGGTCACTAAGAGTCAGACATGAAAGAAAACAACTGAACGACAACAAGGGTCTGACAAATACTTCCAAAGATGGAGAACCCCAAGTATGTACATATCAATTGTATCTATCGTCAGAGTACCAGCCTAAGGAGGGAGCAATTCCTTGTTGATCTGTGTTTGAAGAAGAAATTTCCTCACTGGGAAATCCCTACAACTATGAAATCTCAGGTTCAGATCCACTCCACCGCTCCTCCAAAAGATACGAGGTATCCCAAAAGTCTTAGTGCAATTTGCATTGCATCATCTCTATGGGGTGGAGGCAGTTAGGTGGCTCAGTGGATAGAGCACTGGTCCTGGAGTCAGGACATATATTGGCCGAGGATGGTAGTGAAATGTTTGGTCTGACGAATTGGTCTATCAAGTCACAACCTTGTTCTGTATTACTGAAAGGGAAGAGAGACATTATGAACACAGGCCTAGACTCAGGTCAAGGCAAGTCAAAAAACATTTATTCAGGGGCAGCTAGGTGGCGCAGTGGATAAAGCACCAGCCCTGGATTCAGGAGGACCTGAGTTCAAATCCGGCCTCAGAAACTTGACATTTACTAGCTGTGTGACCCTGGGCAAGTCACTTAACCCTCCTTGCCCCACCAAAAAAAAAAAAAATGAAAAAAAAATTTATTCAACACTTACTATGAACCAGGCTCTGTGCTAAATGCTAGGGAAACAAATAAAAAGGTAGACCCTTCCCAGGAGGATCTAACATATAAAAGGAAAGTGAAAAGTTAGGGGAGGGGAGGTGGGGACAAAAATATTAAGGAGTAAATGGTGAAGAAAGAAGTCTAGAGTTGGGAATTAAAGGCTGGCCTAAGTCTTTCCTTAAAATGGAGGTGCTGGGAGGAACTGAACAATCAGGTCTTCCAGAGAAGGCTTCTAGGACATAGTGGAGAAAGAAGTTCAGAGAGTCAGAAGCCAAGGTTCCTGGAGAGGAATGAAAAAGGAGGCAAGGAGCACTGATCCTGGAAGAAGGATGATCTGAGTTGAAATCTGGCCCCAGACACTTATTAGCTGTGTAGGCCTAGGGGGAAGGAGGAGGAAGAAGAAGAAGAGGAAGAAGAGGAAAAGGAAGAAGAACAACAAGAACAAGAACAAGAAAAGAAGGAGAAAAAGAGGAAGAAGAAGAGAAAGAGGAAGAAGGGGAAGGAGGAGAAGAAGAAAAGAAGGAGAAGGAGGAGGAGGAGGAGGAGGAGGAGGAGGAGGAGAAGGTAGCAATGAAGACAAATTTGTCAACTTGCCCATTTCCCTTTACTTCTATGTGTCAGTAGCAGTTTTCAAACCAAATTTAGGAATGCAAAAGAGTTGCCCATCATGGGCCGTCTAAGAGGTTAATGGCATCCCCATACCTTAAATCAATCTCCACCAACCAGATAATGGAGAAATTCCTTTCAGATTTTGAATGTGGGAAGGACACTTGAACAACCATGTTCTCAACTTGCCAAATTTCAACGCTGGCCTTGCTATCAAAAACTGGAAGGGAAGGACAATAGGCAATCTCCTTCATTAGAGGCCTTTAACAATGGTTTTAATTCTCATTGATTCAAGCTGCTTTTTGTGAGTCCTTCTTGGAAGAAGAGGTAAGAAGTAGACAGACTCTGATTTCTTTCAGCCAGAAGATGTTGTAAAATCCTTTATGTTCATCTTTCATCTAAATAGTATCTAAATGGTCAATTATTTCCAAATTGAAAAATATTTTAATTATTTCCAGGTGCATGTTTGGCAAAGGTAGAACATGTTCTCACCTTGAAACTCAGTCACAGTAAATTGTCAAGTTACAGAACTGTGTATATCTAATTTATTCACTGGAAGTTCCTGAGCTAAATGCTTCTGCTTAATTCTCTACCTCACCTATACCACCTGCCCAATTGTCCCTACCTCTCCTATATTTTGAGGTGTTCTGGCTTATCAGGTCTAAAAAGTATAAACGTAACACAATTTGAAATTAGCAATATGTATAGTTCATTTAAAATTAAGTTCGCTACTGACATAGAGATGGGATAGGTCTACTGGATCCAACTTTACATATAGAGGCAGTCTAATCTCATTAACATCACTGTTTATGGTTCCTTAACTCAATTAGTTAGAACTTGGTGCTGCTAAGGTCCAAGTCAGGGTTTGATTCTCTTTTACAGGGAAAAGATTGTCTCTAGACTATACACTAGCTCCCACCTTCCACTTTACCAAGCACAAACATCAGCTATATTATTATAAGGATTGAGAGCTACAAACAAAGTGAGAGGACATCTTATGGAGAAGTTCTTAACATGGGGTCCAACGACCCCTTGTGGGGTCCTCAGATAGATTTCAGGGTTTCTGTGAACTTGAATGAGAAAAATTATATATGCATTTTCATCATAATTATTTTCCTTTGCAATGCTACATATTTAATTTTATGCATTTTAAAAAACACTCTCGGGGCAGCTAGGTGGCCCAGTGGATAGAGCACCCGCCCTGAAGTCAGGAGTACCTGAGTTCAAATCCGGCCTCAGACACTTAACATTTACTAGCTGTGTGACCCTGGGCAAGTCACTTAACCCCAATTGCCTCACCAAAAAAAAAAAAACAAACAAACAAAAAAAAAAACACTCTCCTGAGAAGAAATCCATAGACTTAATCAGACTAACAAAGGTATCCAATGGATATATTTCAGGGCCTCTGATATCTCTTCCAGCTCTAGGTCATGATCCTATGACATCTGTAAGCTTGGATAACTCACATCCTCTACAGACTTCAATTTCCTCATCTGTAAAATGAAAAAGTCAAACAAAATGGTCTACCTAAACCTACCATCCACTGAACTGGTTCAAATTGTTTCAGTAGTGTCTGGCTCTTCGTGACCCCATTTGGGGTTTTCTTGGCAAATATACTGGAGTGATTTGCAATTTTTTTTCTCCAGCTCATTTTACAGATGAGGAAATTGAGTCAAACAGGGTTAAATGACCTGCTCATTCCCATTCAGGAAGGGAATGCCCTCCATTCCTCCCATGTGATCTCCCCTTTTTTGTGGTACCCCATAAAATAGTCTGAGGCAGCCTCCTTGGTACATTCATGCACCTTTCTTTTATAATAAATCAGGTTAATACCCATATCTTGTGGAGTTGTGACTTTCAGTTAACAGTATTATAATCATATGTATGTATATATGTATATATATAAAATCACATATGCGTAGCATTTTCCAATTTGCCAAGTGTTTTTACATATTTTATCTCATCTGATACTTAAAACAGCATTGTAAGGTATGCAGAGTCCATATTTATCCACATTTTTTTTCAAATATGGAAACAGACATGTTCATGTGGCTATTAAGTAGTACAGCTAAACCAGAACCCAAGGGATGTGTACTCTAAACTCACATGTCATTAAAGAACCATAGAAAGAGCCCCAGCTTTTACCTGTGTTTCACTTCAATTCTACCTGTGTGAGTCTGGGCAAATTCCTTAACCTCTCTGAGCCTTCAATTCCTTCTATAAAAAATAAAATTGTTGGATTAAATAGTCTCTCAGAACCCTTCTAGCTCAGAATTTATGATCCCCAAACTCTATGTGTATTCAGGAAATAGCGGTGATAAAAGAGCTCTCTCATCTCCAGTTTTTCCCAGATTGCAAAGACTATGTTCTTCCTAGGAAACATACTCACATAGTGCTCTCAACAAGGAGATGAAAGTGGATGATTTAAAATAACCTATTGATCATGACTTATGAAAAACTTAAACAATATCTGTCGGGGAGACAATAATGTAGTGAAAAGAATGCAGAGATATCTAGGTGGGTCAGAGGCTAAAGCGCCCCACCCAGAGTTGGGAAGACCTGACTTCAAACCTAGCCCAGATACTTACTATCTGGGTAACCCTGGGCAAATCAATTCACCTTTAATCTGCTTCAGTTCCCTCAAATGTAAAATGAGGAGTTAAAAGTAGATTACTTCTAACATCCTTTCCAACTCTAAATCTGGGATCCCATGAGATAAATCTATGGTCCTATGATATTAAAGTTCACACCGGTTCAGCCATCCCCAACAATAGCATCATGTTTGCTGTCCAGAGCTCATCTGGACAAGAACAAAATCAGAGGGTTAGTTCCCCTTATGACCTAATTAGTTGAGGGATTTAATTTTTTTTTCAATTAGTAAAATCTATTTTCTCTTCTACTTCCTTCCCCCATTGAAAAAGAAAAAGAAAACTCTCATTTAAAATATGCAGGCAAGGGGCAGCTAGGTGGCACAGTGGATAGAGCACTGGTCCTGGAGTCAGGAGTACCTGAATTCAAATCCAGCCTCAGAAACTTAACACTTACTAGCTGTGTGACCCTGGGCAAGTCACTTAACCCCGATTGCCTCACTAAATAAATAAATAGATAGATAGATAGATAGATAGATAGATAGATAGATAGATAGATAGATAGATAAATTGATAAATAAATTAAAATAAAATATGCAGGCAAGCAAAACAAATCCCCCCACATTGGCCATGTCCAGAAAGGATATGTAGGAATCTCTGCCCTGAATCCATCACCTCTCTGTCGGGAAGCTGGTGAGCTAATTATTTTTGTAGGGAAGAAAAAAAAAAAGAGTTCATCCCAAAGTCACAGACAATATTTCAATCCCATGGTATAGTGGAAAGAATGTTGGTTCTGTAGTCAGTAATCCTGGGTTCAAATCCCATCTCTGATGTTTATTGCCTTGGTGTTTTGGGGAAAGATACTTCATATTCCTGAATCTCATTTGCAAAGTGAGCTGGTTGAACTGCATGGCCTCTAAGGCCTCTTCCAATCTAAATATATGATCTTATAAACACTGGGGCAAGTAGAAGCACCATCATTGAAAAATGAATTCTGGTATTATTTGTAGTTGATGGTGGGTCATCTTGGTATGCAAAGTACAACACATTTTTTTGAGGAGTGGGCCAATGAGGGTTAAGTGACTTGCCCAGGGTCACACAGCTAGTAAGTGTCAAGTGTCTGAGGTCAGATTTGAACTCAGGTCTTCCTGAATCCAGGACCGGTGCTTTATTCACTGCACCACCTAGATGCCCCAGGACAACACATTTTTAAAGAAATTCTGGGCCCTGAGAGGACATTTCATGTATCTACAATTCTCCTGATATTGTTTGGGTCCCTCACTTCATGACCAGAAATTCTGGTCTTCTGCACAGTACCTTAGGTATTATAGCCTCTATTAGTGATCATTACATTCCCTCCCTAAGAAGAAAGAGAAAGACAAGACCTTGAATAATCAATTCAGTGTCCCAGGAACTTGTGCTTCATCCTTAGGTCAGAGACATCCATGATAGGGGTTGGGGGTTGGGAGGGGAAGGATGTGGTTGTTAGGAGATGCTTACATACTCCTTATGGTCTGTCCTCCTAAGCTTTGTCTAATCAGAGTTGAATGAGTCACATGCTCCTGCCCTTGACCAA
Source organism: Dromiciops gliroides (assembly GCF_019393635.1). Lineage (NCBI taxonomy): Eukaryota > Metazoa > Chordata > Mammalia > Microbiotheria > Microbiotheriidae > Dromiciops > Dromiciops gliroides. The sequence continues at coordinate 538,849,810 of NC_057861.1, read as the reverse complement.
GAGAAGGTTTTATTGATCTAATCTTGATTTTCATTCAAATAGCACGGACCAAATTTTGCTGTTACTCAGTCATTTTCAGTTATGTACAAATCTTCATGACACCATTTGAGGTTTTCTTGGTAAAGATACTGAAGTGGTTTGCCATTTCCTTCTCCAACTCATTTTACAAATAAGGAAACTGTGGTAAATAGGGTTAAGTGACTTACCCAGGGTCACACAACTAGTAAGTGTCTGAGGTCAGATTTGAACTTAGGAAGAGGAATCTTCCTAATTCTAGGTCTGGCACTCTATCCACTGAGCCATCTAGCTGCCCAGACTCTACTACATAATGTCTCATAATTCCTCAGTTGGGTGTCCTACCAATTAGTATACGGAGCCAAGGACCCTATTCAACCTCAATTTAGCCCACATTTCCTTTCTCTCTTTGTTTCCAATTTGTCCTCATAGGTCAGCTTCTCTGAAGCCTTTAATCTTCATCTGCTATTGTCTTCTTTTGGATGCTTTATAAATAAATCAGTCAGTTCTTGCTGCAGTTTAGCTGGCTCTAGCTAAGAAACATTCCTTCCAATTAGACATCTTTCTTGTCTTAAGAAAACATCTCCCTCCTCTCCCCAGCCCAGTCATTTTTGGTTCACAGTTTATCTTAAAGTCAAATAGTTATTGACCTAAGACCAACACTGTTCAGAAAATGTAAGGAATGGAATGGGACAGCACTTATTCATTCTCTAAGAGATAAACCTATACTCTCAAATGATTGTTTATAGTCATAAAAGGGTGAGGGGTGGGCAACAGAATCATGTGGCTTCAGCAAAAGATGAGCTTCAGGAAATCTGACCAGATTAAGAAAAAGTCAGGTTTAAGAAGCAAATGGAAAAACAGACCAGGATTGTTACTAGTCTAGGTGACTGTGGTAACCCCCCAAAAATCTCTTGTTTAGTGGGCCTATTCTTTGGTAGGACAGGGTTTCTTTGTTCTAGACAACTCCCCCTCCTTCTACCTGACACCTTCTACATTCCCTGGAATAGTCCATGCCTGTATTCTTACTTCCATATCCCATGCAACCTCACAAATTAGAGGCTTCCTACCTGTGACCCCACAAATAAGCCAATGAGATTTACCTAAGTGAGATGCTTCCTTACAAAATTCTTGGCTTCTTTTGTTGCTGTCCCAGGTGACTTACATTAGAGGAAGGATTCTAATCCATTTTGTTTGTCATGTCTCCTCTCTTGCAGTCTGGTGAAACCTAGGGATTCCTCGGAATGTTTTATTGTTTGAAGTTAATGGAAATAAAGATGTAATTTCCACCACCAACTCCATCCAAGTTCACAGACCCTAGGAAATTTATCATCAAGTTGAGAATCTTTTCCCTAGAGGGTGCATGCAGAATCCATTGTCCTCCTAGTAAGGATTATGCAAAATAAGATCCCTGTAAAAAGTGAGAGTGAGGGTTGGATTTCTCTTCCTTTTTAGGTGTGGACACATCAGGAAGCAATTAAATATATATACTACTCTGGTTGTCAACCCCAGGAAAGGAAATTCGAGAAGAGGGGGGTGGTGGAGGGAAAATGAGATAGAAATGTGATCACAAATATACTCAAATCCTTAAAGAATGGTGAAGCGGAACTGTGAGGGATGTGAGAGAAGAGGATAAAGGAAATCAGAAAGAAGAATGAGAGGGAAAGGAAACAGGATAGGTGTCTTTGAAACTCTCAACCTCTCTTTGAACTTCATCAGGATTGCCGTCCCCCCATACACACCCCATGTTTATGCCATTTTCAGGCTTTTGTTCATGCTATTCTCCACACTTAAAATGCCTACCTATTCTCTCCAAAATCCAGCCATCCCAAGTCCCTTTTCTTATTGAAGTCTTTGGCTATCTCACGTTGACTTCTGCCCTGTCAGAATCCCTGAAGTATGTGGCTCACTGGTCTTCTATTGCAGATAGATGGCAAAGTGGAGAGTGTCAGGCTTAGAGTCAGGAAGATTCATCTTCCTGAGTTCAAATCCAGCTTCAGACACTTACTGGCTGGATGACCCCAAGCAAGTCACTTGATCCTGTTTGCCTCAATTTCCTCATCCGAAAATGAAATGCAGAAAAAAATGGCAAATCACTCCATTATCTCTGCCAAGAAAACCCCAGATGGGGTCACGAAGAATCCCATACAACTAAACCCACTGAACAACAACACTGTCACCAAATTGGTTTTGGGGTATGTCTCTTCCCATTTAGGCATTAAGTTCCCTCAGGGAAGGCATCCTTTCTTCTACTTGCTCTGTATTGAAATGACATCAAGTATAGATTATGGAATTATTGTTGATTGATTTTGTGTAATGACAGTCCACTGTGATTCCTAATGTTATGGGAATGCAGTGGGACCCCAAGAAATCTAAAGATTCTCAACTCCCCCAAGGAATCCTTGAACTCTCCCAGGAGAAGAGCAGCTCTGTCTCCCACCTCAGGAATGGGTGTTGTGGAGAATGACCCAGATACACTGATATGCAAAATATAGATGGATGCTGCAGATCTTACTGATGTGCCATTATTCTAAAATCCCTTCCCTGTTGTCACATTTCCTTTCCTGTTCTTTGTTTTGTTTTTGTTTTTTGGGGGTGAGGCAATTGGGGTTAAGTGACTTGGCTAGGGTCACACAGCTAGTAAGTGTCAAGTGTCTGAGGCCGGATTTGAACTCAGGTCCTCCTGACTCCAGGGCGCATGCTCTATCCACTGGGCCACCTAGCTGCCCCTCTCCCAGTTCTTTGTAATGCCCTTCCCTCTCTTTTGTCTGGTAAAAATACAAAAGACCAGTCTTCTCTTACTCCAGGGGGACAGTCACCAAGGTGATCTGTTCCTGGCGGTATTTCTCTCTCCAATAAACCTCTTTTTATTTTACAAGATTCTTGATGAGCCTCCAATTCTTTGGGTGAGGTAGTCCTCCGATCCAAGTCGCAAGTCTTCCCCAAACACTGAGATAGTAGGGGGAAAGGAGACTTTTGATATTAATTAAAATAATCACATTAGGATCATAGAGCCCCCCTTATTTTTACAGACAAGGAAACGGAAGCCTTGAGAAAACAAATTACATCCCCCATGGTCACAAAGGTAGTAATGAATGAACAAAGAAGCTCATATTAAGTTCTTACTATGAACCACCAAGAACCATGCTAAACACTGGGAGTATTTAAAAAACAATAATGGGGCAGCTAGGTGGTGCAGTGGATAAAACACCGGCCCTGGATTCAAGAGGACCTGAGTTCAAATCCAGCCTCAGACACTTGACACTAGCTGTGTGACCCTGGGCAAGTCAGTTAACCCCAATTGCCTCACCAAAAAAAAAAAAAAAAACTTCTTGCCCTCAAAGAGCTTTCATTCTGAAAAGGGAAGATCACGCATAAAAGGGCTTTGCTGGGGAAGGTGTATTGGTTTTCAAAGCTGCAGAATTAGCAAGTGGAGCAATAATTTTCTAGGTTCACACACCTTTAATGACAGAACTGATCTGATCACAATTCCAAAAGTTAAAAGGGAAGGAAGGGACAGGAATGAGAATAGTGTCATGGTAGTTGGTGAGCAAATAGACAAAAAATAAAGCAAAGCCTCTCTGCAGAGATGTGACAGGAGATTGAGGCAACAACCACCACTACCCTCAGAATAGCAGGGTCAAATATTCTAGACAGGAAAAGGTTAAGTCCTCTGAAAGTCTGGTTTGAGGTTGGGACTCCTGGTGGAGGAAAGGTCCAGGGAGTGAGGTGAAATTTGACTGGAGCTCGAAGTTAGCTGTAGTGGACAAGTGCAACAAGAAGGAATCAGGAGGGGAGGAGTTCCAGGAATGAAAATATGAGAGATGGGGGTTGAACACAGGTCTTCGGAATCCGGAACTATGTTGACCCATCTAACAATCTCCTGCACTTTATAGCTCTTCAACATTCTTAGTCATTTGACATCATATCAGAATCACATTTTTTCAAGGTTTCGAGATTCGTGACTGCGGAAGATGAGTGACTATGGGATTCAATCTGGCCCAGCTTCGTTCAGATTTGAAAATTCAAAGAACCGGAACCTTCTAGCTTTCTTTAATGGACATCCAAATATCATTTAAGTGACAACAAAGACCTTGCCAAATACCTGGATGAACGGTGAAATAGTATTTTTTCAAATTAGATTGATGATTAATGAGGATAAAGATTTAATTATGAATTCACTGATGGAACCCATGCGGTAAATCCAGAAAGAAAAATGATATGCATTAAAAAATAATCTCCCAATTAAAGTTGGAAATGTGTCACTGAAGAAGGGGGCTAAGGGGTTGAGCTCATTGGAGCCAAGTTGGAGGTATTTGGAGAGTTCTGAAGAAATTCTACGTGGGAGATTGTCTGTATGACTCAGGAAAAATAAAAAGACTGTTTTTACAAGGCCAGTGAAAACATAGTCATAGTTTATAAGGAAACTGCAGCTCTGGGCAAGAGGGAATAAAATAATATCCAAATAATACTTTGACAGAAGAACATGCTTGTCCTCCTCTATGATGTTGCTGGTAATTAACAGTTTCGAGTGGTAACAAAAGCAATGGGAAATTAGATTTGAGTCCTACTCCAGACAAGAGCTAGCAGTGTGACCTGAACTGGAAGGAAGGAAAAAAAAAAAAATAAGCACTTATTAAGTGCCTACTATGTGCCAGGCACTGTGCGAAGGGTTTTTACAAATATGATTTCATTTGATCCTCAACAACCTTGGGAGGTAGGTGCTATTTATTATTATCCCCATTTTACAGTTAAGAAAACTGAGGTAGACAGAGGTAAAGTGACTTGCCCACAGTCATACATCCAGTAAGTATCAGAGGCTAGATTTGAATTCAGGTCTTCCTGGCCCCAGGCTCTACTTATTTATTGTGCCACGCAGCAGCCTTTCATCACCCTTCTTACCAGCCTCCACAGAAGGTCCTGGGAAACTAGACCAGAGAAGCTAAATTCTTCTGTGCAATTTTCCTCTATCCCGAGTAGTGAGTAGAGTGAGATGGGAGGGACATTGCAGTTCCCAGTTGGATTGAAAAGACCTTTGAGTCTAGCTGCAGCAGGTTAAATTCTTTTTTTTTTTTTTCCTTAAAGGGAGATCGGAATTGCTTGAGAGCCTTGGGAATCATAGTACATCACTCAGTAAGTGCTGGCGAGTTTGATTTGCTTCATGAAAGTGAAGCTGACAGTTAAGTAGACACATGTTGTAAAACTTGGTTAGAAGAATATTTCAGCTCAGGGGGTTGTGAAGCCACGGGCTCTAGCAGTAGAAGTTTTCCTATGAACAAATAAATGAACATTTATTAAGTGTTTCCTATGGTTCAAGAAAGTGCTAATCTCTGGGTATACAAATACAAATGAGAAAGAGTGTCTACTCTCCAGAAGCTTATACTCTAATTGGGGAAGTAGACCTGAGGGTCTGAGTTGATTGTTATATTACAGAGCTGGAAGTAGGTGAGGGGGAATGGGAGGAAGATAGGAAGATGATGCATTTGGAATGTGAAGCCCAGCTGGGAAGGACAGTTTAGGTATTATGGGCCACATGAGTAAGAATGGTTAGATTCTTTTTTTTTTTTTTTTGCGGGGCAATGAGGGTTAAGTGACTTGCCCAGGGTCACACGGCTAGTAAGTGCCAAGTGTCTGAGGCCAGATTTGAACTCAGGTATTCCTGAATCCAGGGCCGGTGCTTTATCCACTGTGCTATCTAGCCGCCCCCAAGAATGGTTAGATTCTTAAAACTAGTATCCTCAGTATCTAGCACCGTGCTTGACAAATAGGAGATACTTAATTAAAAATGTGTTGGGGGCAGCTAGGTGGTACAGTGGATAAAGCAGTGGCCCTGGATTCCGGAGGACCTGAGTTCAAATCCATCCTCAGACACTTGACACTTAGTAGCTGTGTGACCTTGGGCAAGTCACTTAACCCTCATTGCCCCACAAAAATAAAAAAATAAAATGTGTTGGCTGATTGAATCAGGACAACAAAGGTGTCAGGAATGGAGTTTCCTAGCTAATACAGTTTCTACCTTGGTCCTAAAAACTCAGTACCCAGAAAGGTAGATGGCAAGAAAGAATGGCACAATGGATAAAGCAATGGGCCTAGACTCAGGAAGACCTACATTCAAATCCAGCCTTTGATCCTTCCTAGTAACCTCTGTCTGCCTGAGATTCCCCATCTGTAAAGTACTATGTAAATACTAGCTATTATTATTACCCAAGCAGTCAATTCTAATAATAACCTTCAAATGCCTTTGAACCAATTAAAGAGGGAGGGACTGGACAGGAGGCTGTCAACATAGAAATATATATGGCACCATAGAAAGAGTATTAGATTGGAAATCTGAACCCTGGGATTTAATTCGGTCTCTACCTCCTTAGGAAGAACAGATTTAGAACTGCAATGAATCTCAGGGGTCAGCTAGTACAACCAGATCATTTTCCATATGAGAAAACTGAGGCCCACAGAAGTTAAGTAGTTTGCCCAAAGTCACATAGGCAAAATGTGGCAAAGCAGAGATTTGAACCCAGATCTTCTGTCTCTAAATTCAGCACTCATGTCAAAGCACTCACTTACTACATGACCTTAACTAAGTCCCTTCATCCTCCTCAGGACTCAGTTTTCTCATCTATAAAAAAAGAGAGTTGAACTAGAGGATCTCTAAGGTCTCTTCCAACTCATACTATTGGGAATGAGAGGCATTCAAGAAAAAAGAGCTCTTCTCCACCAGGGTTTTTCATTCTTTCATGCTTTGTCCCACTTTTTTTTCCCTTTTTTTTCAGGGCAATGAGGGTTAAGTGACTTGCCCAGGGTCACACAGCTAATAAATGTCAAGTGTCTGAGGCCAGATTTGAACTCAGGTCCTCCTAAATCTAGGGCCAGTGCTTTATCCACTGTGCTATGCAGCTGCCCCCAGCTTGTCCCACTTTTAACTTAATTTGGGATTAGCAGGAATATAAAGGATATCTTCCATTTTGTTTGTTGTTTTGTTGTTTATTGTTCAGTTGTTTCAGTCATGTTTGACTCTTTGTGACCCTATTAGGGGGTTTCTTGGTAAAGATCCTGGAGTGGTTTGCCATTTCCTCCTCCAGCTCATTTTACAGATGAGGAAACTGAGGCAAACAGGATGAATCGACTTGCCTAGGATCACATAGTTAGTAAATGTCAGTCTGAATTTGAATTCAGGACTTCCTGACTCCAGGTCCAGGGCTCTGGCCATTTCCATTTGGGATTCCCTTAAATCAGCCTTGCCAAGTTGACCAGCGTGGGAACTTCCACCATTATATCCCAGGTCTCTTACCTCTGCCCTAGGTAGGAACAAATCAAATTTGTAGCCGATCTGTCCTTTCCCGCTCTTCTCTACCCTCTCTGACCTGACCTCTCCTATAGGACTTGCAATCTACACTATTAGTGGGGACCCAGCATGATGGGATCCCTCAGCCTATGACTGGACAGGCCAGAGAATTAAAAACACCTATCAGGCCCCCTAACTTGCCTCACTTATCAAAGTTGGAATCTGAATTTCCCCAACTTTTATCAATCCATGACAGATCTACACGTTTGGACCCAGGTAGATTCAGGGGTTCAGCCACATTACCTTCATAAGTAGCCCAAGGGAAAGGCTGATGGCAGGTGGAGCATTTCTCCAAGTACTGTTAGCTTATTCCTAATAAATCACTTAGCCAGCATTAGGCATCTAAGTAATATAGTGCACAGACTATCCACTGGGCATGGAATCATGAAGATTTGAATTCAAACTCTGCCTCAGACAATTAGCTGTAAGACCCAACGCCAAGTCATTTTACCTTTCTCAAGCTCAGTCTCCCCATCTGTAAAATCTGTCATTCAAGTTGTTTTAAGTTGTATCCAACTCTTCATGACACGATTTGGGGTTTCTTGGCAAAGATACTGGAGTGGTTTGCCACTTCTTCCTCCACATCATTTTATAGATGAGGAAACTGAGGCAAACAAGTTTAAGTAACTTGCCTAAGGTCAGTCACACAGCTAGTAAGTGTCGGAGGCTGGATTTGAACTAAGGTCTTCCTGACTGTAGGCCTAGTGCTGTATCAGCTGAGTCGCCTAGCTTTAAAATAGAGATGATAATAATAGTCCCTACCTCAAGTTATTGTGAGGGTCAACTAAGATAATACAAACATAGTGTTTCTCAGCCTATAAGACTATTATTCCCCTGCACCATTCGTAGGTGCCCGGAATCACCAAATGATAGTTTCATTTTGGTGAGGCCGAACTTCCTTTCCACCCCCATCCCTGATCCCAGCTCAGGGCTTCAAACTCTCTTTGATTAGAGACATATCACCCTCCATCTCACTCCCACTTTCCTGCTGGTGGGCCCTGGTTACCCAGTTATTACCTACAATTTTAGAATCTGCAATTTTGGTTGTTTTGGGGGGTAGGGGTGAGGGAAAGGAAAACAAAACAGATTTAAAAAAAAAAAGGAAGGGTAGGAGGAAGAAAGTTTCCCAGCTGTTGAAAGACTCCCTAGAGATTCAACCTATATTTCACTTGGATTTTATTTGATAGAAGAAAAGTTCAAGAAGCCCAATATCCAGCAGTGGTGTGGAGGTGAAGCTGAATAGAAGTCTTTTGCCCCTCCCTCCTCTCTTCTTCCAAAAAGGTCATCCTGCTTTATTGGCTGGAGTTGCTTGTATATATATGTATGTGTATGTGTATGTGTATGTGTATGTGTATGTGTATGTGTATGTGTATGTGTATGTGTATGTGTATGTGTATGTGTATGTGTATGTGTATGTGTATGTGTATGTGTATGTGTACAGGTATGTGTATACATGCATGTATGAATATACACACATGTAAATATGTGTACATGTATGCCTGTGTTGTGCATGTATGTGTATTGTGTGTGTGTGTGTATTTTTATATATATTTAAAGGGTGGAAGTGGATGGGGGTAAGGAAAGCAACCACTCTGTTTTCTGAAAACCTGTGAGGGGGAAAAAGTTGTAGAAAGACCAAAGGATTTATGCCAGCTCCCCCAGTCTCAGATTCTTATTCTGTCTCTGTAATTCAATCCCAGCATGACAAAGGAAGACTGGGGAAATGAGAGAACCGCTCCAGGAAGCCTGGAGCCTGGAGCCTGGAGAAGAGAGTCTAAGTGTAAAGTCCTAGCACTTTATTTTTCTCGGAGTCCTTTTGTGCTATAAATTCTAGGAATAAGCTTTCCCTTCCCCTTTCCCTCTACCTTCCCTTCCTTTTTTCCTTCTCTCCCTCTATCCATATAGGGAATGATACCCTCACCTATGGATGTTCTGACCAAAGGAATGTTTGATTGCAGAAACTTCCCAAGATGTCTTGATGTTTACCAGCTAGATTTCTTCTAAGGATCATTCCTTAAACCCAAATAACTGGCTTTCCTGAATTGGTCAACAATAGGTCCCACCACAGGCCTCATTTTACCATTGTTTGTCCTCTTGATGGCTCAGAGTGGGCATAAATAGCTATTGTTTCTCTTTTGGCCAGAAACCCTGAGAGTCTTCTCCCCCTACCTCATTCATTCATTCATTCATTCATTCATTCATTCATTCATTCATTCATTCCCTTTTTGACCAGGTAAAAGATGTCTTTCTTTCCTCATTTCTTACCTAGCCTTAATCACTGAATGTGCATTGCCTCAGGCCGACTAAGACCTGGGAAAGACCTTAGTTTAAAAAGTCAAGGTAGGGGCAGCTAGGTGGCGCAGTGGATAGAGCACTGGCCCTGGAGTCAGGAGTACCTGAGTTCAAATCTGGCCTCAGACACTTAACACTTACTAGCTGTGTGACCCTGGGCAAGTCACTTAACCCCAATTGCCTCACTAAAAACAAAACAAAAAGTCAAGGTATCCCACTGCATTGGGGCCATCTCTTATCTATATCCACTGGACCCAGATGGCTCTAGAGGGGAGAGAGAGAGGCTGGTGACTTTGCACAGCCCTTCCTCACTTAAATCCAATTCACTTCAAGTCATGACATCACCTCCGGATGTCATGGTCCTCTTCTAGAAACAAGGACAATCACCACCACCTTTGGAGATAGGTGCTATTATTATCCCATTTTACAGATAGAGAGGTGGAGAAACAATAAATGACTTGCTCAGAGTCCTAGAGCTAGTAAGTATCAGAGGCAGGGTTCAGACTCCTATTTTCCTGAGTCCAAGTCCAGTGTACACTATGCACCACACTATCTAGCTGCCCCTGGGTACATGATGAGGCAACACGGAGTAGTGGATCAACTGCCTCCCCACCATACACAGCCTTCCAGGTACCCACTAAAATATGACAAATAAGTTAACCATTGCCATAAGTGGAATAACTTTCCACTGCATGAGTTTTCTACACCTATGAAATCATTAAAGTGGACTGTGAGGAAAAAATTCATCCTCTTTTCAATAATTCTCAGGAACTCAGCAGCGAGATGACAAAGGCTTTATTTTCTTCTCATGAGAAGGAGGCACCCTAGTGTGCAGCTAGTGGGTGCCCAGAAAAGGGGCTTGAAGGCCCTGTTTTATACCCTGGTCCCTAATGTGAATGGACCTTCCCCTTTTTCATCACTGGTGGGGTTACAATCTACGTGCAAAAACTAGTTAATCGGAATGCAGTATTCCCACCCCTCTTCCTTGTATGGGCATGACTCAGGAGTGGACCTTATACTTCCTTATATGGACAGAACTCTGGAGAGGACCTAATTGAGACCAGGGCTCCTTGAACCATGCTAACCTGAGGGGGAGGAGGGGATCTGAGACCTCTGTCCTACAAACAGGTCAGGAGGAGTATGACTGACTTGTTATATCCACAATGAGAGGAGACAACTACCCATTTCTCACACGGACCCCCCCTAAAAAAAAACACACACACACACACAACCAGTTCTTTCATTGCTGCCATCTCACTCTCCTCCATCTTCTGTCTTGGCTAGGAAAAATCCTCCCTGCTCTGTTTCTTCCCCCATCTGTTTCCATCTCTGGGACTACCTGACTCTGGAGGAAAATAAAAAATGCTCAGATACCCTCTTCAGGAATCCAAGTCAGAGTATCTGTATTTCTCTCTCTATCTGTCTGCTCTCCCTTTTAAAGGCCAAGGATATGTGGCTGAGGTGTATGAGTTGCCTGTGAATCAATCGATCATTCTTAATGTGGCATTAAAAGGCCACCAGGAGTACACAGAACCAGTCATATTCACACCTTATCAAAGAACTAAACTTGTCCAGGGTTCAGTATCTCATTAAGGAGGCACAAGAGGGATTCTGGAGGGCTTTACCAGGGTTCTCCTAACCACACCCTTGACAGATATTATCATAATTTTCAATGTTGCCAGAATAGACTGTTTTCATCGAGGGGACCCTTCTCGCTCTTCTGTCTTCTCCTGATATAATAGGACAGAGAACTGTCTGGGCAGAAAACTGTCTTTTGCAGATTAATGCCAGCCTGCTTCTGCAGCTCCCGATTGTCTTCGTAAATACACAGCAAAATTATAGTTGCTATTAAATCACTCACAAAAGGAACCACTGGCAACGAGATTGAACACCAGCCCCAGTGTCCTGGAAATCTGTTAGTGTAGAAAAGTTAAATGGGACATTAATTAAAGTGACAACTGTGAACTGATTCCACCTCAATATGGACTGAGAAGGGGAGCAGAGTTCAATTCCAAAATTCCCACTTCATCTTGAAAATGTATTAGTTAGTCAACAAGCATTTATTAAACATCTGCTATGTGCCAAGCAAGGGTGGCTAGGTGGTACAGTGCCCGGAGTGCTGGGCCTGTAATCAGGAAGATTCATCTTCCTGAGTTCAAATCCAGCCTCAGACACTTCCTAGCTGTGTGACCCTGGGCAAGTCACTTCACCCTTTTATGTCTCAATTTCCTCATCTGTAAAATGTGCTGGAGAAGGAAATGGCAAACCACTCCAGTATCTTTGCCAAGAAAACCCAAATAGGCTCACAAAGAGTTGGACATGACTGAAACGACTGGACTACATGTTCCAGGCACTGTGTTAAGGTTCAGGAATACAGGCAAAAGCAAAAACACATCCCTGCCCTCAAAAAGCTTACCTTCTTGGGTTAGCGGTACCAAACCTGGAGCTTTACTATAAAGCGGCAGTCATCAAAACTATCTGGTACTGGCTAAAAAATAGAGTGGTAGATCAATGGAATAGGCTAGGCTCAGGAAATGCAGTAGTAAATGACACTAGTAATGTAGTGTTTGATAAACCCAAAGACTCCAGCTTCTGGAATAGGAACTCAGTATTTGACAAAAACTGCTGGGAAAACTGGAAGATAGTATGGCAGAAATTAGGCATAGACCAACATCTTACACCTTATACTAAAATAAGGTCAAAATGGATACATGATTTAGACATAAGAGGTGATACCATAGGTAAATTAGGAGAGAAAGGAATAGTGTACCTATCAGATCTTTGGAAAGGAAAACAGTTTTTGACCAAACAAGAGATAGAGTATATTATAAAATGCAAAATGGATGATTTTGATTATATTAAATTAAAAACTTTTTGTACAAACAGAAGCAATGCATCCAAAATTGGAAGGGAGGCAGAAAGCTGGGAAACAATTTTTGAGGCCAGTGCTTCTGATAAAGGCCTCATCTCTAAAATATATAGGGAATTAAATCAAATTTCTAAGAATCCAAGTCATTCCCCAATTGAGAAATGGTCAAAGGATATGAACAGGCAGTTTTCTGATGAAGAAACCAAAGCTATCTATTCCCATATGAAAAAATGCTCTAAACCTCTAATGATTAGAGAGATGCAAATTAAAACAACTCTGAGGTACCACCTGACACCTATCAGATTGGCTAAAATGACAAAAAAGGAAGATAATAAATGTTGGAGAGGCTGTGGGAAAATTGGAACACTAATGCATTGTTGGTGGAGCTGTGAGCTGATCCAACCATTCTGGAGAGCAATTTGGAATTATGCCCAAAGGGCAATAAAGCTGTGCATACCCTTTGACCCAGCAATCCCACTTTTAGGTCTTTTGCCCAAAGAAATCATGGAAGGGGGAAAGGGACCCACATGTACAAAAATATTTATAGCTGCTCTTTACGTGGTAGCAAGGAATTGGAAGTTGAGGGGGTGCCCATCAATTGGGGAATGGCTGGACAAGTTGTGGTATATGAATACAATGGAATACTATTGTGCTGTAAGAAATGATGAACAGGAAGAGTTCAGAGAAACCTGGAGGGTCTTACGTGAGCTGATGATGAGTGAGATGAGCAGAACCAGAAGAACATTGTACACAGTATCATCAACATTGAGTGTTGACCTACTGTGATGGACTATATTCTTCTCACCAATGCAATGGTACAGAAGAGTTCCAGGGAACTCATGATAGAAGAGGATCTCCAAATCCAAGAAAAAAAAAGAAAGAAAGAACTGTGGAGTATAGATGCTGATTGAACCATATTATTTCTTTTGTTTTGGGTGCTGTTGGTTTTTTTTTTCTTTCTATTTTGAGGTTTTGCATCACTGCTCTGATTCTTTCTCTTGTAACAGGATTAATGCAGAAATAGGATTAATGTTATTATGTGTATATATATGTGTGTGTGTATATATAACTATATCTATATCTATATGTATAGAGATATATAGATATAACCTATATCAGATTGCCTGCTGTCTAGGGGAGGGGGGAGGGACGGGTGGGAGGGAGAAAAATCTGAAATTGTAAAGCATGTATAAACAAGAGTTGAGAAGTATCTTTACATGTAATGGAAAAAATAAAATACCTCAAAAAAAAAAAAAAAGCTTACCTTCTCATGGAGAAAGCAACAGGCAAATAACTATGAGGAGAATGCTCTCGTTCTCTCTCCCAGAACCTGACAGAGCACATCACCCCTCAGGAGAGTAGAATATTTTGTGGGTATCTCTTTTCTCTACCGCTGCTTAAATCCTACCAGCTGTGTTCCCCTTATTGTTAGAGGTCAATGCCTAGCACCCCCTACTTTCATTTAACCATTTAAAATGGAGTGGTGTTTATAAATAGATATTTACTTCACAGATTCCCTCAGTCATTTAATCATTTATTAAGAACCTACCATGTGCTAAGCACTGGGGATACAAGGAAAGATAGCCCCTTGCTCCCTCGGGGAGCAAGAGGAAATATACAAACAATTCTCCCAATGCCAAAAGGGCCTGCTCTCTCTTCTGTCACCTCGGACTCTCCCAAAAGGAAGATCAAAACTTACTCTTACCAACCATATGGTTAGCTAACTGGAACCAGCAACAAAGTGTCCAGAGCATGCTCTATAGTCCTTCCAAGAAACAATCATTAAACGGGATCCGGATTCATCCAGGGGCAACATCCCAATGTTCTCCATGTGGTGGTTACATCAGATGAGGGTCTGTGCATGAGACACCCTCCTCCCTTTACATAACACTGTACATACTGCATAAATGGAAGATAGTCTTAGAGAGAAGGGGAGAGTGGGGTGGGAAAGGAAAAGGGAAAAGGGAGAAACAAGGACCAAGAAAGGCCTCCCTGAAGAAAGTGGAATTTGTGCTGAGTCTTGAAGGAAGCTAGGGGAAATACGAGGCAAGAGGTGAAGAGGGAGATACATTACAGACAGGAGGGATAGCCAAGGAGTTGGGAGATGGAGTTTGATGTTCAAGGAACTTAGAGTAAGCAGGTTGGTATAGCTGGATCAGAAAGACCATAAAGAAGATTGAAGTGTGAGAAGACTGGAGGAAGAAGGGGCCCAGGTTGTGAAGGCCTTTAAATGCCAAATAGATTCTGGAGATAATAAGGAGTCACTGGAGTTTAGTTGTTATTGGGTCGTGTCTGACTCTTCATGACACCATTTAGGGTTTTCTTGGCAAAGATACTAGAGTGCTTTGCCATTTCTTTCTCCAGCTCATTGTGCTCTATCTATTATACCACCTAGCTACCCCTGTTTAGTAAATAAGGAGGGCTTTGACAAGGTAAGATTTGGAGATTAGGAGAATCCTTTTGGCAGTTGAAGGAAGTATGGGATGGAAGGGGAGGCTTGAGGCTAGTAGACCACCCAGAAGGCCAGCCTTTCAATCCCAAGTCTTCAGCACCTCAAATCTTCCCCCAGTGCATAGAGCCCATGACCACCACTATCCAAGCTGCTAATTTGATTTCTGCTTCCTGCTATTTGACTTCCCTCATTGATGTTCCCTGGGCTTCACTTCGTACACATTTCCTTTAGTTCAACCACCACAGAGTCACAAAAGATTTGTAAGGTACTTCGTAGGAACAAGGTCCCCACATTTCCTTGAAGCTGAAATTCATTTCTCCTAAAAAAAACTGAGGTTAATTTCCCCTTATTGACCCATCTCCTTTGATATTACCTAATAGCATAAAAAGCCCTCATCCAACTCTGATCCAACATGGTGAATATCTGAAGACATCAGGAATCACCTTGCTAACCAAACCTATTTCCCTGGTTAAATGAGAGAGGGCTTCATCTATAGAAGCTAAACACCACTGTATACATGTTGCATATACTTACAATGTTATGGAGACAAAATATGTCTTCTTTTGTTAACTGCTTAATTATTCGGTAATACCTCATTTTCTCCTCAAATTGAAGATGGCTGGGCCTGGAATCTTTTTTGGTTTGGTTTGGTTTGGTTTTTTTTTGGGGGGGCTGGAATCTTGAAGACCTGCATTTAAATCTGACCTCAGACACTTACCAACTATGTGACCCTGGACAAGTCGCTTAACCTCTGTTTCAGTTTCCTCACTGTGAAATGAAAATAATAATAGTTCCTCTGCTCCTCCCCCCCCCCTCCACCACCCAGGGTGACTGTTAGGATCAAATGAGATCGTTGTGAAGAAAGTACTTAGCACAGGGCTCTGCCACATAGTAGAACTATATATATATATATATATATATATATATATATATATATATATATATATATATATATATATATATATATATATATATATATATATATATATATATATATATATGTCAGCTATAGCTATTAGCCATACATAGCATGAGGTTTGCCCATGAGAGACCTCCAACCCTGCATTCCTTCCTTTATCAACATGTTGAATAAATGGTCCTTTGGCCTCCAGTAATGGGAAGCTTATTCATGCCATTTCAGGAGAGTTTTAATCATTTGAGTTTTTTCCTCCCCCTTCCCTAGATTAAAAGGAAATCTGCTTTTTCGAGATTTCCACCTTATGTTCCTTGATCTGTCCTTTAGGGCCAAGCAGAACAAGTGATATTCTCTTCCATATGATAACCCTTCAAATACTTGGAGAGATTCCTATGCCCTGGCCTTTCCCTCAACCCCTCCCTATTAAATCTTTTCCTCTTGTGGCTCTGTATCCCCAGTTCCTTCCATTTAACCTCCAATGCTATGGTCTCTGATTTTCTCACCAACAACATCACCCACTTCTGGGCACTCTCCAACTTGTCAAAATCTTCCCTGAAATGTGGCACAGGAGACTGAGCTGGCCTTGCGAGAGGGTGACCTAATGAATAGAGTGCCAGACTTGGAATTAGAATGACCTGAGGCTGAATCCTACCTCAGGTATTTGAGACTCTAGACATATCACTTTAACCTCAGTCTCAGTTTCCTGATCTGTCAAATGGGGATAATAATAGCATCTACCTCACAGGGTTGTTGCAAGGATTAAATAAGCTCACATATGGAAAGCACTTTGTAAAACTTAAAGAGCTATTTAAATACTTGCTGTTAGCTAGGTGGTGTAGTAGTAGATAGATCACTGGGGCTAAATTAGGAAGACCTGAGTTCAAATCTAGTTTCAGTCACTTACTAGCAGTGTGACCCTGGGCAAGTCACTTAATCTCGGTTTACCTCAGTTTCCCCATCTGTAAAACAGGGCTACTAATAAGCTACTATTTCCCAGGGTTGTTGTAAGAATCAAATGAGATAATAGTTATAAAGCACTTAGTACAATGCCTGGCACATAGTAGGTGTTATATAAATGTATATTTATTCATAGCCAGGGAAAGTAAGGTGGCACAGTGGATAGAACAGTGGATTTAAAGTCAGGAAGACTCATGTTCATGAGTTCAAATCCAGCCTCAGACATATAGTATTTGTATGACCCTGGCCAAATCACTTAATCCCATTTGCCTTAATTTATTCACCTGTAATTTTACAGAGTTGGAGAAGGGAGTGGCAAAACCATTCTAGTATCCTTGCCACGAAAACCCCAAATGGGATCACAAAGAGTCAGACAGGACCAAAATGACTGAACAACAACATTGGGTCTTTTAGTAAAAAGCTTTGAGCTGAGATTATTGGATTTGATGGTCTAATCCTGAAAAATGACAACAATAATTCACTGCCAGAATCAAAACTGACCATTCTGCCCTCCCAGTAAATACCCAGATCTCTTCCCTTTACCTGCCATAGGTCTCTGAGATAGGTCAAGCTCCCTTGCCTTAGAAAATAGGCAATACTGTTCTCAAATAGGGATCTGGTTTTGCTTTTGCTTTTTTTTTTTTTAAACAGATGACCATTCAGTGCAAAGTGAAGAGACCACATATTCATTAAAATTCCTTGGACAGCAGAGGTATTTTGAATTCAAGGGTAAGGACAGAAAGTATATGAAGTTGTCATTGATCTCTCCTCTCCCTCACCCAAACCGCACACACAAACTCACACTCACACACAAACACACACATACATACACACTCACACATACACACACACACACACACATGCATATACACTCACCCAAACACACTCACACACACACACATCACTTCCAAAAGTTGCACAGCTCCCCAAACCCAGTTGAATTGCAGCCGAAGCATGTTCTTGGAGTCTAATTTTTCAGCTTCACAATCCTGACAGGGTCCCCTCTCAGCAAGCTCCAGCTGCATTTCTGAAAACAAATGACAAGATTTATCATTATCACTGCAAAATGTAAATGATACAAACAAATTCCTATTTATCCTGATTGCATTTGCACATGGAAACTCTTTCCAAAAGAGGACATTACATATAGTACAATCTGTTTTGTCTTTTAAGTCTGTCTTGTTGTGCGAAAACAAAATAAATGCTGCCTTGCCTATGATTCGTCTATTACCATATTTGTATGAACGACATAATCGTAATTATATCTCTTCTCAAGGAAAGACAAATAGTTGTTTACACTGGGGAAAATAAAGGAAGGAAGAAAGGAGGGGGTGGGGTGGGGTTGGAGCATGTACTGAACTACAAATCAGGGAAAGTTGGAAATCCCATTAAGGTCTCTCTATAAAAGTTTATTCCATCAAGAGTGAAAGTACAGACCTCTCAAAGGTTTAGCATAAAAATATCCCCAGGCTCACAAGGCTCTTGTTGACAGTTTGGCAGAAGGTGCAATCATCCAGAAGCTAGAGAGCCTGGAAACAGGTTAGGGGTCCCCCCAGGGGCCCTAAACCTAGGATGCAAATTGGTAAACCCACTGATCTGAATGCCTTCGGTGGTCTCCTTCCCCTTTTCTTCAATGAAGGCAGTGATAGAATCCCTGGAAATGCCTACCACTAGGGTCCATGCTGTCAGGGCCAGCTTCTATGTAGCTAGAATAGGTGAAGGCAATTTTATACACACACACACACACACACACACACACAGATATATATATATTTTTATATAAATTTTTCCCACCGAGAGAGAGAGAGAGAGAGAGAGAGAGAGAGAGAGAGAGAGAGAGAGAGAGAGAGAGAGAGAGAGGTGTTGTTTATTTGGAGTGGACATTCAGATCATGAAACTAGTACACTGAAAGTGAACCATCAGCCTGGGAAGGTTGGGGAGGAAGTTTCTATGAGAGTGTAGGTACCCAACAGTGACAGTAAAGACTAAAAGGCCAAGCTAAGGAAGAGTGGTCACATGAGAAAGAACTGGCCTCTCCCCGCTGGCTCTTAGATTTGTCTAGTAATCTCCAAGATGTTAGAACAGCTAGGTGATGCAGTAGATCTGAGTCAGGAAGATCTGAGTTCAAATCCAGTCTCAGACATTTATTAGTTGTACAACCCTTGGCAAGTTGCTTCACCTTGCTTTCCTCAGTTTCCTCATCTGTAAAATGAGCTGGAGAAGGAAATGGCAAACCACTTCAGTATCTTTGCCAAGAAAACCCAAAATGGTGTCATGAAGAGTCTGAAAAAAAATAACAACTCCATGACTTTCCCCTGGGGCAAAATCTTATTGACCCCTTACTAGTTATAGCCCTGGGTATAGGTCAGTGATATCAAACTCAAATAGAAATGGATCCCTCCTTTGAGCCTCCTATTGACTTAGAAAACCATGAATTAGGGGGCAGCTAGGTGGTGCAGTGGATAGAGCACTACCCCTGGAGTCAGGAGGACCTGAGTTCAAATACAGCCTTAGACACTTAACACTTACTAGCTATATGACCTTGGGCAAGTCACTTAACCCTCATTGCCCAACAAAAAACAAAACCAAAACAAAACAAAAGAAGTCTACAGAGAAAACCAGGAATTAACAATATCTGTGCTGTTATATTTTTATTTATTTTGTTTAAACATTTCCCAATTATATTTTAATCTGTTTCATGGAGTTTTGCTGGCCATAAATTTGATACTGCTGGACTGTAGGTTACCTACATGATGATATTTGAGGAATGCTGAGATACCATGACCTTTCAAGAATATCTTTCTCTTCTCCAAAATGGAAGGTAGAATAAAAGGAGTCTGAAATTGAATGAATGAAAAAAAACATTTATTAAACACTATGTGTCAGACACCATGCTAAAAGAAAGACAGCTGCTTCCCTCAAGGAGCTTATAGGCTGATGGGAGAAAGGAATGCCCAAAGAGGAACTAGAAAGTGAAGAGAGTATGAATTAGAACAAAAAGTCCCGGAAGGGATGTGGAAGCTTATTTCAGGGCAAGATAAGACAAAAGTTCACCTATTAAAGCTTTTAATGGTACCAGGATCAGAGTCCAATTTTCTCACAGAAAGGTGATGAGAAGATTGAGGGAAATGAATGGCCAGAATATAGGCAGTGTGGCTGGGAAATGGCTGGGAATTTCACCATTAGAGATTCATTCCTTTAGAGTGACTAGTATGGTATGATAGAGCACTGCATTTGGAGTCAGAGAACCTGGTTTCCAATTGGTTTCCAGTCCTGATTCTCTTGCTTGCTACTTTATGAATATGGACAAATTACTTCATCCCTCTGATCTTTAGTTTCCTGGTCTGTAAAATGTGGGCCTCAAGCCAGATGATTTTTTGGTTTGTTTTCTTTTGTTTTAGTGAGGCAATTGGGGTTAAGTGACTTGCGCAGGGTCACATAGCTAGTAAGTGTTAAGTGTCTGTGGTCGCATTTGAACTCAGATCCTCCTGACTCCAAGGCCGGTGCTCTATCCACTGCACCACCTAGCTGCCCCAAGCCAGATGATTTTTAAAAGGAAAGTATTGAACTAAATGGACTTTAAAGTTCCTTCCAGATTTTAATCTAAGATTCTTCCATCTCAAAGACCCCTTTTGACTGTAACTCCAAGGACCCCAGTCCCTCCTACCTGGCTAAGTCCTATTGAAGAATTTGTAAACCATGGAAGGACTAACATATTTAACCAAATTCCTCTTAACTAAATATAATGATGTAGAAGCCACTTGCTTTTCTATGACTGGAGCAATGAATGGGAGCAATGAGAATATAAGAGGGTCCTGAAGAGTGGGCTGCAGTGGAAATTTTTCTGTACAGTATTTGGAGCCATAAGATGTGTGTATAAACCCCCGCTCTGAGATTCTCTACCTGTGTGCTCAGTACCTGTACAAGTCACATTACTACTCGAAGCCAGTTTCTTCACCTGTCAAATTGGAGAGATGTAGTAGAGGACTTATAAGGCTCCTTTAAAAACTAACAGCTGGGGGCAGCTAGATGGCACAGTGGATAAAGCACTGACCCTGAATTCAGGAGGACCTGAGTTCAAATCCAGCCTCAGACACTTGACACTTGCTAGCTGGCCCTGGGCAAGTCACTTAACCCTCATTGCCCCATCCCCCCCCCAAAATTTTTTAAAAATAACAGCAAGGGGCAGCTAGGTGGCACAGTGGATAGAGCACCAGTCCTGGATTCAGAAGTACTTGAGTTCAAATCCGACCTCAGACACTTAACACTTACTAGTGTGACCCCGGGCAAGTCATTTAACCCCAATTGCCCCGCAAAAAAAAAAAATAATAATAAAATAAATAAATTAAATAAATTAAAAAATAACAGCTAACATTTATACAGCTATTTAAATATCATCTCACTTGATCCTCAAAACAACCTTGTGAGATAAGCACTATCATCATACAGGGGTTCATGGGGTGTTCCAGGACAAGCACCTATGGTGTGAGAACTGGGTTGCTGAGCCCTTCTCAGGGCTTCTCAGCCCCCTTTGGTGTCCACCTGGCACTCAACTCTCACCTGTGGCTACAAGAAGTTTCAGCATGTGCAGCAGCCACAGCCCAGTAAAACTGTCTCAGCAGATGGGCTAAACCAGGCTGAGGCTAACCAAGGGAACTCAAACCTGTCGGTGAGTCAGAGGATGTCTACCCCAAGCATGTGAAGACTTCCCCTGACAGAATAAGAACAGTTTGTCCCAACAGCCACAAAGACGACTGAAGCAGGAGCTGTAGACTTCTTAGAGGTTGATCAGGCCATCATCAGTCATCTTGACTTTTGTCTTGCCATGGCACTTCTATAACCCCAGAAGATAGAGTGAGGCTGTTGTCTGTGCAACTCTGCCTCCTTCAAATTCAATTGCATAATGAGTCAAGACCTCATGATGTTGTTGGTCCTCTTTGAAAACAAAGGACAAACAACTACATTCTCATACTCATTTTACTGATGAGGAAACGGAGGTAGATTAAATAATTTATCCAGGGTCACAAAGCTAATAAATTTCTGAGACAGGATTTAAACTCAAGTCTTCCTGATTCAACTCCAGTGCTTCTAGCTTTAAATCTATGATCCTATGAACACAAAGGAAGAAAAAAGGTCTAAAAGTGGTAGACTAAAGACAGCAAAGGTTAATTTTGCTGGTCTCCCCTGTCTAAGTAACTTTCTATTTATCCTGTATATAGCTTGTTTCTACATGTTTGTTTGCTTGTTGTCTCCCCATTTGACTGTGAGCTCCTTGAAGCCAGGGTTTGTCTTTTGCCACTTTTTGTATCTCTAGCACTTAACACAGTGCCTAGCACATAGTAGACACTTAATAAATGTTTATTGATTGATTGATAACTTGAAGAGGCTTGTTGCCAGGTTGGCTGCTATAAAGTGATGGATTATTTGGTGACAAGTCTCAAGTATCTTCTACTAAATCAGGGAGGAGTTCAGTATCTGCCTTGGTGGAAGGACTATCCATACCTCAAAATCATTCACAGATTTCATAACTCTGGGGAGGACTGACCTAGCTAGTGATCTGAGTAAAAGGCTGGTGGGATAATTTGTCAGTAGCCCCTTCATTTATAACACTGAAGTGCTTTTCAGAGAAGACAAGAAATATTGTAGGTTATTGTGGCGGGACCAGAGTGCGTCAGGTTAGAGGACAAACAAGCTAAGTGAGAAAGTTAGGTCACATAAGGACCCCCAAGAAGACAGTCCTCCACAGAACACTGTCTGTTTCCAGCAATTCAGCTCTGAAAAGCCCAAGCCCAAGAGGATACCTTCCTGGCAACCTCCACACCACCTTGTCCAGCTGAAGTCATTTCCCAGTAACTCATCAAGTTACTGGAATTCATCAGAAGAGACAAGGACCCAGGTCAGGGACTGAGTAAGTGAAAACCCACAAATAAACCAGCTTCACCTGAGAGTCTTTGGGTGGGTTGTGTGCTGGGCTTTGGAAATCCAGTAACAAGCTGTTTCAAGTGGAGCCAGCAGACGATTTTGAAGGACAAGGGAAAGGGTAGAACTGAGTTTAGATAGAAGAGACAGGGAGCAAAGTAGGACACAGATGATGGGAGACATAGTGCCCAGGAAGTATCATGCAGGGGTATTTTTTAAGCACAAGTTATGCTGATCTTCACATTTTTGGTACTCATCAAAGTGACAGTGGCTAATTTCTTGTGGGCCCACAAATACTCACCACTGCTTCCCCTCACCCTACAATTTCTAGAATCATAATCAAAGCCATACCAGTCCTATTACAGGAATGGGTGTGTCAATCCACTCCCAAGTGACTCCGTTCTTCATCCCTCAAGCTTCCCAGACCAAAATATTATTCCTTGGCCACCAGTTGCTTGTATGTATGTTGGTTTTTTTCCCCTAGCAGAATGCAAGTTCCTTGAGGACAGGGGCCATATTTGTTTCTGCAAATTGGTATCTCCAAGACTTAGCACAGTGCTCAGTGCCTTAATAAATATGTGTTTCATTCATTCAAGGGCACATCAAGTAAAAAAAATGCTTCCCACCTGGATACCTGACTGAGTTAGGCTGCCATTTCCCAAGCAAAGGTGTTGGATATCCTTACCTGAGCTCATCTGAAATAGCACAGAAGAGCCAGTCTCACTACACTTGTGTCTCTGGTGCCTAGTTTCTGTGTGCTATTGATACTTCTAAACAGTCCTGGTCTTTGAAGGAACCTTCTGACCATCAGTTCAGGTATGTCATGGAAAGGCTTCTGCAGCAATCATAGACTTAGAGCTGGAAGGGAGTCCCAAGACTACAGGATCTATCTTCATTATACAGAGGAGAAACTGAGGCCCAAGTCTTAAGGTATCAGATGCAGGATTTGAACTCGGGTCTTCTGATGCTGAAGCCATCACTCTGTCTTTTTTGCCACGCTGAGCGAGACTCTGGCCTTTCCAATTAAGGTATCTCCAAATTTTAATAATAATAATAATAATAGCATTTATTAAGCACCTACTATGTGCTAGGCACTGTGCTAAGTACTTTACAACTGTGATCTTATTTGATCCTCATAACAACCTTCTGAAGTTGCTGTTGTTATTGACTCCATTTTACAGTTGAGAAAACTGAGGCAGTGTAAATGACTTGCCAAGGATCACACAGGTAGGAAGTGTTTGCAGTCACATTTGAACTCAAATCTTCCTGATTCCAGGCCCAGCACTTTATCGACTATGCCAACCTAGCTGCCCGATAGGTGCTATTATAATCTCCATTTTACCAATGAGAAAATTAACACAGAGGTCAAGTGACTTGCCCAGGGTCACATAGCTAGTAGGTGTCTAGCATGATATGGAACCAGCATCTCTTGTGGATTCTTCTCAAATAATGAGGGTTGGACTACAGAGGCACAGTGGCCTTAACGGTAATCTGTATTGTATGTTTAAGAGAGAAAGAGGGACCTTTGTACCCAAGAAACAGAACCTCATGGCTTGCCATCCTACAGATTTTCCCCACCTACTTCATGGAGGTTCAGTGTCCTAAGAAAAGTTCAGACCTCTTCTTTTCACAAAACTACAGCCCGAAGACCTGACTGGAGATCATGGAGATATGAAGCAGGATGCTCAGTCAATCCCACAAGAGAAGTTGACAATCCTTATCTGAACATGACAAAAACTCTACAAAGCAATATTTCTCATTTGCACAAGCCAAGGGCCAGGCACACATTGCCAGATGGCCGCGTAAGCTTTCTGCAAAAACTAAGAGAAGATAAAGCTGTTGGGCCATTTGGAAATAGGGAAGAAACCATTACCAGGCACCAGGCATAGTAATTTGACAGCACTAAAGAGCTGCAGAAAATGTTTTTTAAAATAATTGTTATTACATATTTACATACTTAAAAGGCAGTGGATAGAGTGCTGGGCCTGGAGTCAGGAAGACTCATCTTCCCGAGTTCAAATCTGATCTCAAACACTTAACCCTGTTTGCCTCAGTCTCCTCATCTGTAAAATGAGTTGGAGAAGGAAATGGCAAATTACTCCACTATCTTTGCCCAGAAAATCCCCAAATGGGGTCACAGAGAGTTGGACATGACCGAACAACAACAACAAAGGAATCCTCTCCCAACCTCTCCCTCTTCACTTTTTTTTAGTGACTGTAGCTTAAAAAAACCTCTTTCCTTCCTTCCTTCCTTCCTTCCTTCCTTCTTTCTTTCTTTCTTTCTTTCTTTCTTTCTTTCTTTCTTTCTTTCTTTCTTTCTTTCTTTCTTTCTTTCTTTCTTCCTTCTTTCCTTTCTTCCTTTCTTTCTCCCTTACTTCCTTCCATCCTTCCTTCCTTCTTTCTTTCCTTCCTTTCTTCTTTCCTTCCTTCCTTCCCTTACTTCTTTCCTCCTTCCTTCTTTCCTTTACTTTCCTTTCCATTCCTTTCCTTCCTTCCTTTGTTTTTTGGGTTCTTTTTTAAAAATTGAGTTCCAAATTCTCTCCCTTCCCCCAGCCCCTACCCCACCCATTGAGAAGGCATGTAAGTATTTAGTTTCTGGACACCCAATAATCAAGCAATATGATATCAATTATATGCTTGAAATCGTGCAAAATATATTTCCATATTGGCATATTGCAAAAAAAAGTAAAAAACATATTTCAATTTGCACTCAGAGTATCTCTCTCTGTAGATAGCCTTTTTCATCACACATCCTTCAGAATTCTCTTGGATCATTGTATTCATGAAAGTAGCTACCATTCACTCTTCTCTTCCCCTTTCTCTTTTCTTTTTTCCTCTCCTCTTCTCTCTCTCTCTCAACACTGAGTTCCCAATTAAACTTCATTGTTGGAACAAAGCATTTGTGAATGAAAGTTGACAAGTATTGATGAGACCTTCCTTAAATCTGAACAGAACCACAGGATCATCCAATTAGAGCTGGAAAGATCTTAGAGAACATGTAATCCAATCTTCTCATTTTATAGATGTGAAAAATGAGGCCCAGGAGCACAGGGATAGAGCTGGAAAGCCATCTAGTCCACTCCCTCATTTAATAAATGAGGAAACCAAGGTTTAGGGAGGTTGTGACTTTACCAAGTTCATAGATGTAGTAAATGTCAGAGGTGAGTTTCCAAATCAGTAGTCTAAATCCACATTCATAGTATTTACCACTTCCTCTTATTAAGATTTAAGACTTAAAAACTAACAGTATTGGTTGAACACCTACCTACTGTGTGAGCTAAGCATCAAGGGAGGGAGCGAAAAAAGGAGGGAGAGAGAGATAGAAAGAGAGAAAGAGGGGGAGGGAGAGAGAGAGAGAGAGAGAGAGAGAGAGAGAGAGAGAGAGAGAGAGAGAGAGAGAGAGGGAGGGAGGGAGGGAAAGGGAGAGGGAGAGGGAGAGGGAGAGGGAGAGAGAGAGAGAGAGAGAGAGAGGGAGAGAGAGAGAGAGAGGGAGAGAGAGAGAGAGAGGGAGAAAGGAATAGAACTGATGAAGTACTCAGGTATCCTAGAAGATGCTTTGAGAAGGACAATGAAGGATTTGGATAGGTGAGAAGAGTTTTTAGTTTAGTTGATGAGACAAGATATATAAACCAACTATAGAACCAGAACAGGTATTTGATGACAGAAAACTAACTGTATGAAAATGGCAGGAGTACATGAAGTTGGAGAACTGCCTTCATAAGAGCATTGAATGAAAGAAATAGTATAAGACAATCCCAAAGGACTTATTATGAAACCTTAGCTACATCCAGATAGAGAACTAATGGCCTCAGAGTGCAGGTTGAATAAAACATTTGTTCTTTTCCTTCTTTTTTCTTTTTTGGCAGGACGTGGAAGGGTATAGGGGAAAGGTTGCTGTTTAGTCATTTTTCAGTCATGTCTTACTCCTCATGACCCTTTTTTGTGGTTTTCTTGGTAAAGATGTGATTGGCCCTTTCCTTCTCCAGTTCTTTCTATAGATGAGGAAACTGAGGCAAACAGGGTGACTTATCGAGGGTCAAACAACTAGTAAGTATGTGGGGCCAGATTGGAATTCAGATCTTCCTGACTCCAGACCCAGCATTCTATCCACTGTACCAGCTAACTGTAGTGGTCATGGCTAATGTGGAAATATGATTTTAGGGGGCAGCTAGGTGGCGCAGTGGATAAAGCACTGGCCTTGGATTCAGGAGGACCTGAGTTCAAATCCAGCCTCGGACACTTGACACTTAACTAGCTGTGTGACCCTGGGCAAGTCACTTAACCCTCATTGCCCTGCAAAAACAAAAACAAAAACAAACAAAAAAAAAGGAAATATGATTTTATATATATATATATATATATATATATATGTGTGTGTGTGTGTGTGTGTGTGTGTGTTTCTATGTATGTATGTATATATAGATGTAATGGGATTTGGTTTTCTTGCCTTCTCAATGGGTGGAGAAGGAGAAGAAAGAGCAGGAGACTGTGGAACTGAAAATAATTTTTTTTAAAAGAAATAATGGAAAAATCAGTGATCAGAGTCTGGGAGAGATGAAGAAAGGAAGAACAGTGGAAAGGAAGTAATCTGACTCAATTATGGATTACTAAAGTTACTTTTATTTTACTGTTTTTTGCTTCTTTATGAATAGGGAAATAAGGAAAAAAGAAATGAGAAAGTAGGGAAATAGATAATCATAATCTTGAATATGAATGAGATGAATTCACCTAGAAAGAAGAGTATAGCAAAATTGATTAAAATATAAAATTTTTAAAATGCATTGGTTATTAAAAAACACTTGAAACATCTGCAGAGTGAAAATGAAAGGCAAAAGCAGAATTTATCATGATCTTTTACCAGATAACAGTAAAAATTACGAAGAGATAAACAGAGAAAAAATATTATGCTTAAAGACATTATAGGAAGTTTAATAGCAATATGTAATACAAATGCACCAAATGTAATATCTAAATATTTGAAGAAATGGTTAAATCTCATTGCACAGAGAATTAAACAATAAAACTATAATAGTTGGGGACCTCATTGTACCCCTTTCAGAGTAAATATCACAAAAAGATAAACAAGAAAAAAGTTGAAGAACTCAGACTTATCCAGACATTAGATATTATTGGATCTTTGGTGATTACTTAATTAAATTTGAAAGGAATATAAGTAACTCTCAGCTGTGATAGCATCTTTACAAAAATTGATGCTGTGATATGACATAAAAATCTCTTAAGAGACTACAGTGATTTTAAAAGAGAGAGATTATAGTGGAGCAGAAATATTAAACATATACTTTAGTGACAAGAATGTCCTAAAATTATAATAAATAAAGGACATTTGAAGAAAAGATTAAAATTTGAATGGAGACATACCACAGAAATGATATATCATGTCATCAAAGAAAACATTACAAATTGAACAGACAACTAAAAATAAAAGTTTTTTTTTAAATGGCAACTAATAACAAAAATAGAAATTCTGAAAATCAGTTGAAGAGATTAGCAAAATTGAAAGCAAAAATTTAATAGATAAATTAAACAAGTATCTTTTTTTAAAACAAAAGTATCATTAAAACGGGTGATTTTTTTTTTTAGGGAAGCAATTGGGGTTAAGTGCCTTGCCCAGGGTCACACAGCTAGTAAGTGTTAAGTGTCTGAGGCCACATTTGAACTCAGGTCCTCCTGAATCCAGGGCCGGTGCTCTATCCACTGCGTCACCTAGCTACCCCGATATTATTTTTTTAAGGAGAGGAAAACCAAATTATCAATATAAAAAATTTAAAAGGAACATTCACAGGAAATGAAGGAGAAAGAAAGAAAATTCTTAGAAACTATTTTGCTCAGCTATAGGTCAGCAAAATTGATAAATATTTGCAAAATATAAAATGCTCAGATTAACAGAACAAAAGACAAAAAGTTTAAATAACCTAATCTCAGAAAACATTAGTGGATAAATCATAAATGAAGTTCCAAAGGGAAAAAAGGACCAAATAGTTTTGAAAGTGAATTATATTGGGGGCAACTAGGTGGCATAGTGGATAAAGCACCAGCCCTGGATTTAGGAGTTCCTGAGTTCAAATCCAGCCTCAGACATTTGACACTAGCTGTGTGACCCTGGGCAAGTCACTTAATCCTCATTACCCCACAAATAATAATAATAATAATAATAATAATAATAACATCATTAAAATTATTGATTATGATATTGAATCAAACATTAACAAAGAAGCTATAGCAACATACTGAAAATGATTATACACTGACTTTATAAAAAATGTGGGGTTTGTTCAATATGAGAAGAAATATAACAGACTATATTAATAACAAAAATAATAAAAGTCATGTAATTATGTAATGTCCATCTGTGTTTTAAAGTATTTTGAAGGGATAGGAATAAATAGGCCTTTCTTTAATATAGTAAATAGCATCTATTTAAACCAAAGGTTGAAATGATCTATAGTGGAGGAAAACTAGAAGTCTTTCCAATAAGATCAGGGATAAAGCAACTATGTCTATTATTACCATTACTTGATATAGCTCCAGAAATTTTGGCTATAGGAACAATACAGGAAAAAGAAATTGAGGGAACATGCCTAGTCAAAGAAGAAGAAAACAAAATTATTGCTTGTTGCAGATGATATGATAATTTACTTAGAGAATCCTATAAAATCAAATAACAATCAACTCAATCAATGACTAATATCTACAAAGTAGCAGGGCATAAAATAAGGGCATATATCTAAAAAGGATAAGCCTTTCTATATATTGCCAACAAAGTATGGCTTGAAGACATAGAAAAAAAATTCCATTAAAAATAATTACCTAATGTATAGATATTTGGGATTCTACCTCCTAAAACATAGACAGCAACTTTATGAATACAACTATAAAACACTATAGAAATAAAGACAAAGAATTAGAGAGATATTGATTGTACAGGATTGGGGCATGCCAATATACTAAAAATAACAACATTGCCTAAATCATTTTACTTATTCTGTTTGATAACAATCAATCCATCAAAGAATGGGACATTTAGGTATCACAATGGATAGAATACTCAATTTGGAATCAAGAAGATCTGAATTCAAATCTAGCCTCAGATACTTAGTAGCTGGGTGATCCTGGGTAAGTCAATTAACTTCTGTTTTCCTCAGTTTCTTCATCTGTACAATGGTGATAACAATAGTACCTATCTCCCAGGTTGGTTATGAGAATTAAGTGATGTTATACCTGTAAAACTTAAAGTGCTATACAAATACTAGCTTAACAAGTAGTAGGAGGAGTAGCAGCTGCAGAAAAAGAACAAGAAGAACAAGAAAAATAAGAATAAAATTCATCTGTAGCAACAAAAAGGTTAAGAATATTAAAGGAAATGATGAAAAAACATGGAAAGGAAAGGAGCCTAACAGTGACAAACAGGTTCATACAGCTAGAGTAGTAATCATCAAAACTATAGACACAGAATACTTTTTTTTTATTATGCTCACTTAACTCTGTACCAGTTGATATAAATCTTATTATGTTTCCCTGAAACTTTCTAGTTCATCATTTTTTTTACATCATAATAGTTTTCTATCATTAAGTAAATATCTAGAATGAGAAACACATATTTTTAGACAGGGCTAATGTCAAAATTTGGTTTTGCTCGAGTAGGTATACTTGTCACAAAAGTTTTCCTCACAGGATTTTATTTATTTTTTCTCCTAAGGTGGTGGGGAGATGTGGAAGGATCAGAAAATAAATGCTTGCCAGCTTAAAAAATTAGATGAAATCACAGATCTATTGATTTTTATTTAGGCCTCCATCCCCAATTTTTGTGGTAACAAAATAAAGCTGCTTTTCCAACTTGTCATAGGATCTGTTGATCCAGAGATGAAAGGTACCTCAGAAGTCACCTAGTTCAACTATCTCTCTTTTACAGAGGAGCAAACCAAATGCCAGAAAAGAGAAATAACTTGCGAAACAGACTCAAAAGATACAAGCACTCTGAAAGCAGACATATTTGACTTCTCTTTACTTTGAGTCCCTATCAATTCATGTCCTGTGTGTGTGTGTCTGTGTGTCTGTGTGCAATATAAAAGTATGTTGTGTTCACATATGAAAGTGGATGTGTAGAAAAGTAAAGAGCTAAGAATTCAAAGTTATTTTTATATCCAAAAATAAGAGGCTACTTAAATTCAGAAATGGAAAAAGGCTATCATTAACCACAGCTCCTCCCCCAGGTTCCTAATCCTATATCTGAACTCCAGTTATTTTTTGATGCTTAGCAAGGTTTCTGGCACAAAGTTAAGGCAGCTATTGTTCAGTTGTGTCCAAGCTCTTCCTTATCCCATTTGGGGTTTTCTTGGAAAAGGTATTGGAGTGGTTTGCAATTTCCTTCTCCAGCTCATTTTACAGATGAAGAAAGTGAGGCAAACAGGGTTACATGACTTACCCAGGGTCACACAGCTAGTAAGTGCCTGAGGTTGGATTTGAACTCAGGAAGATGAGTCTTTCTGATTTTGAGTCCAGTACTTTATCTACTGTACCACTTAGCTACCTGAAGATGAGATACAGGGGTCATTTACAAGGAAAACAAACAGGACAGTTTAGTTAGATTGTGGAGAGCTTGAGGAAGGATAATACATAGTTAACTTGGAAAAGTAGGCTGGGGTCAAATTCTGAAAGGCTTTAAATACTCAGTGGTGGAACTTTTATTTGATCCTAGAGCCAATAGGGAAGCACTGAATCATGTTGAACAGGAAAACAGGAAGGTGATATGGTTAAACTTGTACTTTGGGAATATCAATGACTCAGCTGTGTGGAAGATGGATTGGAGACGGAAGAGCCTGGGTATAAGGAATATTAACAATAGTCCAGGTGACAAGTGATGAGAATGTCTCAACTAAGGTGGTAGCCATCTGAGTGGAGAAAAGGGGCTAGATGTCAGCAATGTGGAAGTGATTAAATTTATAAACCTTGGAAACTGACTGCGTGTGGGGAGTGGATTAAAGGGTGATGACATAGAACAAAACTTAAGGCTGTCTGAAATCAATTCTTATTGAGTATTTCCTTAGATTCCTTCAAACTTTTCCAAGCTCCTTACTTGGATATGACTGGGGAGATTTGACCAATGGATGGCAGATAAGTAAGCCTTGATTTATTCTGCATCCACAAATTAAAGGCCATTGAAAGGATGATGACCAGTATTTCGGGTCTGGAAGCTATTGTATCTGATAAATGGTCAAAGGAACTAGGGCTATTTAGCCTGAGGAAGAGAAACGCTATTAAGAGCTGTTAGAAATTGACTTTTGGGGGCAGCTAGGTGGCACAGTGGATAAAGCACCAGCCCTGGATTCAGGAGTACCTGAGTTCAAATCCGGCCTCAGACACTTAACACTTACTAGCTGTGTGACTCTGGGCAAGTCACTTAACCCCAATTGCCTTACCAAAAAAAAAAAAAAAAGAAATTGACTTTTTACGAGTTAGTGAGTTCTATATCCCTTGGAGCATTCACAGAGAAGTAGGATATTTACCTCTCAAGGATTTTATAAAAGGTATTCGTATAGCACTTATCATAATGCGTTACATACAGGAAGTTTTTAATAAATTCTACCTTCTACAAGATGCCTTCTTCGACCTTCTTAATTCTAGTGTCTTCCCTCTCTTAATTATTTCTTATTCATCCTGTATATAGCTTACTATGCATATATTTTCCTGCTTGTTGTCCCCCCCATTAGAATGTAAACTACTTGAGGGCAGGGATGGTCTTTTGCCTCTTTTTAATATTCCCAGTGCTTAAAACAGTCCTAGCACATAGTAAACATTTAATAAGTGCTGATTGATTATTGATTGAATAATTAGTGAATGGGATAAGGATAAATAAGATAAGAATTTAAATTAAATGACTTCTGAGGTATCTTCCACTTCTCAGACTCTATAAATGTGTTTGAGTGTAAATGACAATATACACACTTATAACAGGTTAAAAAAAGTGGTTGTTGTCAATCAATATGAATACATTAAGCATCAATCATGTATCTGGAACCTAAACAGTTGTGTTTGTGTGTTACCTATACATGCATACAACCTCAAAGCATTTATTAAATACCTACTGGTTTTTTTAAGTGAGCAATTGGGGTTAAGTGACTTGCCCAGGGTCACACAGCTAGTAAGTGTCAAGTGTCTGAGGCGGGATTTGAACTCAGGTACTCCTGACTTCAGGACCGGTGCTCTATCCACTGTGCCATCTAGCTGCCCCTAAATACCTACTATTAACAAGACATTGTTCTATACACTAAGTATTTAAAATAAAATTTTTTTGCCCTCAGGGAGATTATATTCTAAGTCACCATTGTTGCTGTTTGTCCTTGTTCTGGAAGAGGACCAATGACATCATGAGGGTGATATTTTGCCTTTTGCATAAATTAGATATAAGAAGGGCAGTGCTGCATAAAATCAGCCTCACTCTCTCCCCTGGAATCATCTTAGTCTAGTGAGAAAAGTACTGAATTAGGAGTCAGAAAAAACTGAGCACTACTTTTGGCTCTTTCATTTACTAGCTATACAACTCTGGGTAAATCACTTAGGCTCTCTGAATCTTAGTGTTTTGTGCTTTTTCTTCCCCCTTCCCCTTAATCTTCTCAAATAATTAGTGGTTTTATTTGTTAAAGAAGTATAATATAACCTGCCCTACCCAAGTCACAGAGTTAACTGAAAGGATCAAATAAGTAAATAGCTATGGAAACAGAGGTGGCATGATAATATGGAAAGATCACTGAGCTAAAAGTCAGTATACCTGACTTTTAGGATACATTCTTGCTTCTCATTGTTTAAAGTCCATGTGATCTTGGCCAAGTCTTTTGACCTCACTGGGTTCCAATTTCCTCATCTATAAAATGAGGGGATTAGATATGTTTTAGGGTTTCTTCTAGCTCTCAATCTATAATTCTGTGACTTGTTGATTGAAAGCTTAGCCTTCAAGAGTTGGACACAGAACAGAGAAGAACTGAGACCAGGGCTGGGAGTACAAGACTTCTATACTGGAGTTATTAGAGAAGAAGAATCAGGAAGACATACAAGATAGAAGTCCCCTCTTCTATAAAATAAAAGGATTGGAATAGGTGATCTCTGAGATTCCTCTGAGTGCTAACATTCCACGTGTTTCCTTATCCTTTTGGACAGTTAGATGTTAGAAAGACTTCAATGAGCCTAGCCCTGAATAGCTGCTTCCATGGGAGGCAGCTGTCACTGTAGCTAATATAACTGTTGTTGTGGGGAAGGTTCTGTTAGATTGAGAGGGATCAGACCATGTGAACTCTCAGCCTCTTCCAACCCTGAAATTCTATAATGTTGTAAGTAACCATTACCAAGGCTCTGGGATGGCATTTCAAAGGCTACTCAGAGTCTTGAAGAAGACTCCTAATTCTCCTATTACAATACCAGACAAAAGTCCCCTCTTTTGCTAATTTATGTCCCTGCTGTGGTAAGACAAAGATCATTTTCTTGATAACCAGGACCCAGCTAAGACAAAAGTAAGAAGCTCATTGTTGTTTCACCACATTCCTTGCAAAGTCATCTTTCCAACTCATAAAATAACCCTTTTCCCCAAGGTCACCAACTTCTTCATGAACCCTGTGCTTCCTGGTAATACCCAAAGCTTGAGACCTTTCTCCCTATCTTCTTTCACCCTCTTTAGGACAGTTCTAAGAAAAGCAATCTAATGAGTTCATGCTAAGGTATGATTATTTAATAACAATGTTCTCCTCCAAGGGAGTTTTGAAGTTTATCTGGGTAAATCCTGTACTGGAACTGGGTTCAATCCCCAGCTCTGCTACTTAATAACTAGATGAGCTTAGGACAAGTTATTAAACCTCTCTGGGTCTCAGTTTCCTCATCTATTAAAATGACTCCTCAGCCTTTATCATCTCTTCTACCTCTAAATTTATGAGGCCTTGATGATGCTACCTTTGTCACAATTATGACTACATATTGTTCCTGACATTCAAATGCATCTACAACTCAAAATTCCAACTATATTTTGATAATGTTAATGTTGTTTATCAACCTACATAAACCACCATGTCGTATGGAAGGCAGTATGGCATAGTGGAAAAAACAATGAAGGAATGATAAAGACAAGGGTACAAGTTTTGACTTTACCCTTTATTATGTATGTATGTAAACATTGATGTAATAGTCCTAAAAACCTAGAGGTGAGGGGTCTTTTTTTTGGGGGGGGAAAATGAGGGTTAGGTGACTTGCCCAGGATCACACAGCTAGAAAGTGTTGAGTGTCTGAGGCTGAATTTGAACTCAGGTCCTCCTGAATCCAGGGTCAGTGCTTTATCCACTGTGTCACCTAGCTTTCCCCTGATGGGCCTTTATGAGACCTATAAGGTACACTTGCAGGATGTTACCTCTATACTGGAGATTACACATGGCCAGACTCTTCTTTCTACACTTTTCTAAAAAATTCCATAACCCGGGCTTGCATTCCTTAATTTGGCTCAGCCAGGATCTCTTGCATTAGTCATATCTACTTGGTTCCCTTTCTGTGATAGCAGAGATGATAGACCACCTGATATGCCAAAGCAAGAAATAGTATGTGTACCCTATAAAATCCATGACCTCTGCTTCCCCAGTGAGCTGCTTTGGTGTTGATGTGAAGAGTATTGTGAAAAGAAAATTTGGTGGAACTGGTCCAAAAACCAACTCCCTGAGCTTCCCAGAAAAGCATTCTGATTAGATTCTTTTCTTGCTGCCTCTATTTACTTCCCCATTAAGTGTTTTATTTGGACCCTAGCTTCTCCCTTGGTGAGGTAAAATAGGTCACAATACAAGATCTGTCAATTTATTAATTACTCCTCTGTCGTGATTCTCTTGTGAACCCCAACTCTAAGTTCCTAACTAGGACTGGAACAATAGATAAGTCACTTTAGGCTCTGAGCCTTAATTTAATTTCACCCTCAGTAAAATCCTTGGGGCAGAGAGGTGATGCAGTGGATAGAATACCAGGCCTGGAGTCAGGAAGACCTGAGTTCAAATCTAGATTCAGACACTTACTAGCTGTATGAAACCAGGTAAGTCGCTTAACCCTGTTGAACTCAGTTTCCTCATCTGTAAAATGACCTGAAGAAAGAAGTAGCAAACCACCCCAGTATCTCTGCCAAGAAAAGTCCAAATGGGGTCCCAAAAGAGTCCCATAGGACTGAAACAACAGCAAAATCTTTATAATGCTATTTATACTACTTATATATTAATAATCTCTCAGGATTGTGTGAAGAGAATGCTTTACAAACATTAAAGGCTATGCAAATAGGAGCTTTTATTATTAAGAAAAGGAAAGGGACTGGAATTGTGATTTCAATGATATAGGGGACTCCCAGACAAGAAAACTCCCTCTACCAATGCAGGATAGCACCTTTTCTGCTATTTAATCTTAGAACTGCCGATAGCACTGAGGTTAAAAGACTTGACCAGGGACACACAGAAAGTATGAGACAGACTTGAACCCACCTCTATATAAGATGAGCTCTCTATCAACTACAATGTGATGCCTTTTTATTATTGTTATTGTTATTAATATTTCTGGACCTGTTTCCTATTCTGTAGGATAAGGGGGTTGGACTGGATGACTTCTAACTTCCTGTGCTAAATCTACAATCTTGTCATCCTAAATGATCTCTAAGGTCTCTTGAAGATCTGATATTCTTGAAAGCTACGAATCAGTCTCTGATCGGGGAATTTCATGAAAGTTCATGGGGTAGATGTTTCGAGAGCAAAGGAGTTTTCTCCGGGTCCTTCAAATCATACTACTTAGTAAAATCATAACCTTGGGAATGAGAATGGAGCTACTGACAACAGAGAAGCTAGAGGAACAGCACAAGAGAAAGTTGTAAGTCAATGAATACAGGTCCCCCACTCTGCCAAGCAGGTGTCTCTGTCTGTCTCTTTTTCTGTGTGTGTGTGTGTGTGTGTGTGTGTGTGTGTGTGTGTGTGTGCCACTGTGTGTCTCTATCTCTCTCTCCCCCCTCTCTGTCTCT
Organism: Dromiciops gliroides; assembly: GCF_019393635.1. NCBI lineage: Eukaryota > Metazoa > Chordata > Mammalia > Microbiotheria > Microbiotheriidae > Dromiciops > Dromiciops gliroides. The sequence goes on along the minus strand of NC_057861.1, from coordinate 538,813,016 downwards.
GTCTCTCCTCTCTCTCTCTCTTTCTCTGTCTTTCTCTGTCTTTCTGTATGTGTCTCTCCCCCTCTCTGACTTTGTGTGTTTTCTGTCTCTCCTCCCTCTCTTCCTCTCTCCTCTCTCTCTTTCTCCTCTCTCTTCTCTCTCCTTTCTCTCTTGCTTTCACCCCTCCCCTCCTCTCCCTGCCACCTACTTCCCTTTAGGAGAAAGAGGACCAAGTCTGAAAGGAGAGAAACTCCACCCCCATCCCCATCCCCAGTCCTTAAGTCCTGCTCATGCCATACAAACTTCCCTCCCCTTTTTCCCCTCTACCCAGCAATTATGGAGTTGATTCCATATTTATACAATTTTTAAAACACTCCTATTCTTCCCACTCAACTAACTGCCAACACCTTCTGGTCTGATACAATTCTGGTGTCAAAACATAGAAAAATTAGTACAGTGAATAATTGCTCAGGAAATCACAGGCCTCCCAACCAGACTCCTTAGAGAGTCTAGAGACTTAATTAGAAACCCAAAGACAACCAAGTCCAAGCTAGTCATGGTGGTGGCCTTTCCTTCCCTCCTTGAATATCAAAGAGCACAGTTTGCCTTCCTAACTTCTAGAGTAAGAAAGACTATCCCCTGTCCCCCTTTCTAGGCAGAATAGACATAAAAGAGCTAATTTAGGAATTTTATCTTCCTCCTTTTTTGGAGAAGGGGAGGGACGCTTCAAACTAGTAATTCATCTGGGATGACTTCCGGGTGTGTAAATTCCCTTCCCTAATTCAATTCAGCAACTCATCTACAATGTACAATTTAAGAGGGTTGCTTGGGGTCCTGAAATAAATTCCTGGGGATTGTCTCCCAGATCAACTTGCCATTGACTTGGTTCATGACTGATAGCTACTTCCTTCCCTGTACTCACAGAGCTAAGACTTCAATCTAGGTCATCCTGATTCTAAGGCCACCTTCTGTGTACTATGTCGTGGTCTTCTTTCATCCATTTTTCATGGATGTTACTTCTATTTTTTCATTATTTTCTCATCCATATGATTTTCCCTACCCCAAAAATCATTCCTTCCCATGTATAGGGGAGATCATTTCTCTTAGTGTCCTGTGTTCATATCAAACAGAGAGTACATTTCAATATCACAGATAATAGACTCAGGCTTTAATGTTAAGAAAATTCTGAAATAAAGGAAACCTAGATTGAGAAATTCTTCTTTTCCTTTGCAAGAAAAAAAAGTAATCCAAATATGAAAAGAGCTATATTCATCAGCTGATTATTCTCCCCCAGATTATTATTTTTTAAAAGTCATTTTCTGGAAATGAGTTGCCAATGATGTCTTGACATGAGCAGCAGAGCATGGCAGAAGTTCATAATGAAGATCAGGGATCTAGCTATCTCTGAATGGGGCTCACACAAGCTTCATACGCAGAAAATTTGAATTATCATTAATTTGAGAAATCAAGTCATCTGCCTGCACTGAAAAGGAGGAAAATGTCAAGTTGAAGAGAGCATTCTCAGAAGATTTCAATTATGATGAAATTGGTAAAGTGCTCACCGCTCCGGTGTACCTTTTTCTCCAAAACTCAAGAAGTGAGTTTGGCACCTCCACGTTTCTATTCAGCACGGACAGATCCTAAATGCTATTTTCAGATAACACCCATCCATGATAAATGGCGCCATTTCAACCTGGTGCTAACGGAAAGCATATCCCCAGCTCACAGACCGCTATTGTTTGACAAGCCCCGTGGCATTTCTTCCAGCAACACAGCTGCTGATTGCTCCAACATCACTGTCTCCATTTCACTCCAGCCCTTTTGAAGGAAAAATAATCTTTAGGCACGCTGAGAAGTCAAGCCCATTACAATATAAACACATTATAAACATTCACAGAGTGGTAAACAACATTTTCCCGGGGAGTACAACTCTTATTTTCTGCTTTATGCTGGAGAGAAATTAGTTAACCATTAACTGGCTCTGGCTGAGTTTCAAAGAAGTCGTCTTATAAAATCGATGTATTGATTTTCTTTTTCTTTCTTTCTTTCTTTCTTTCTTTCTTTCTTTCTTTCTTTCTTTCTTTCTTTCTTTCTTTCTTTCTTTCTTTCTTTCTTTCTTTCTTTCTTTCTTTCTTTCTTTCTTTCTTTCTTTCTTTCTTTCTTTCTTTCTTTCTTTCTTTCTTTCTTTCTTTCTTTCTTTCTTTCTTTCTTTCTTTCTTTCTTTCTTTCTTTCTTTTTGGTGAGGCAATTGGAGTTAAGTGATTTGCCCAGGGTCACACAGCTAGTAAGTGTTAAGTGTCTGAGGCTGGATTTAAACTCAGGTACTCCTGACTCCAGGTCCAGTGCTCTATTCACTGCGCTACCTAGCTGCCCCTATTGATTTACTTTCAATGGAAAATAAAGGGTTGGAATCTATCAAAAAGAAGGTCTTCACCACATTTCCTTCAGGTCACAGTCTGATGTCATTTGGCTACTGGGTGAGAAATGCATGACTGGAGGGGCAGCTAGGTGGCCCAGTGGATAGAGCACCCGCCCTGAAGTCAGGAGTACCTGAGTTCAAATCAGGCCTCATACACTTGACACTTACTAGCTGTGTGACCCTGGGCAAGTCACTTAACCCCAATTGCCTCATTAAAAGAAAAAAAAGAAAGAAATGCATGACTGGGGTGAAAATGGGAGACAGCTAGTTGGAGCAGTAGATAAAGCACTGGCCCTGGATTCAGAAGGACCTGAGTTCAAATCAGACTTCAGACACTTGACACTTACTAGCTGTGTGACCCTGGGCAAGTCACTTAACCCTCATTGCCCTGCAAAAAAAAAGAAAGAAAAAAAAGAAAAGAAAAGAAAAAAGAAATGCATGACTGACCAGTAATTGTACCTGGAGAAAAGGATTATGGAAAGATATAAGTACAGGAAAAATTAATTTAGTGCTGGTCTTGAAGTCAGGAAGGTAAGACATGGATTCAAACCATGGACAAATCACTTAACCTCTCAGGCCTCCATAGGTGTCCCTAGGACACTTTTAGGATCCCAGAGGGTGTGCAAGGAGTTTTCACACTGGGGGATCCTCATGATGATGGCAAGACAGGTCCTTCCTGTATCAAAGACACAATGAGTTTCCCTGAGCCTTATATCATACTAAAACCTCTTGCAAGCAAGAAGCAAAGGCCCCTCTTTAGAGATGACCTCTTTAGGGGCAGCTAGGTGGCACAGTGGATAGAGCACCGGCCCTGGATTCAAGAGTACCTGAGTTCAAATCCTACCTCTGACACTTAACACTAATTAGCTGTGTGACCCTGGGCAAGTCACTTAACCCCGATTGCCTCACTTTAAAAAAAAAAAAAAAGAGAGAGAGAGAGAGAAATGACCTCTTTTCCCAAGCATTCACTGCTGGTGAAAGCTGTATGAGTAACAATGTAAAGTATGAGATTTAGAGCTAACCAGGCCAGCCCCAGCCCTGTATTACTTTTTGTTTTGGTTTGGTTTGGTTTTTGCAGGGCAATAGGGGTTAAGTGACTTGCCCAGGGTCACACAGCTGGTAAGTGTCAAGTGTCTGAGGCTGGATTTGAACTCAGGTACTCCTGAATCCAGGGCCGGTGTTTTATCCACTGCGCCACCTAGCCACCCCCTCCACCCTGTATTAATTTACAAGCCCAGAGAGGTCTCCCAATATTAACCAAGTTTTCCCAATATTAATGCAGTACTCTTTTCACCCAATTATGCTGCTTCTCAGATTAGTGAAAGCGTTTTAGAAATGGTGAAAATAAAATATAGAGTATGACCTGTTATCATGTTACCAATTGTTATTAGCTCTTCTCCTGGATTATAAACTGCATGAGGTCTTAAACGTTTTGTAATTCCCAGGGTGCCTAAGACAGAGCTTTTGCACTATCTCCTGCACTATTAATCAGTGCTTATGACTGATTCAGTATTCAACAAATAGACATTGAATCTATATAATAGACTAGGCATGAGGTAATGAGACAGTTTATATATTGGACATGAAGTTCATAGTAAAGGAAAACTTAACATGGCAGAAGCTCATAAAGCTGAAGCTCTCACATAATTTCTAGAAAAGCCTTACAAAAGAGTTAGTTGAGTCCGGAGCTGGGCTTCTCTGGGAGCCAGAGAACAAGGAATGGGCAAGGAAATGCCAGATCTAATGGCCTTACCTTGAAGCTCACTCTTCTTAGCCTTTCTGCAGCAATAGACGCTGCTGACTGCCTCTCCCGGGATCCTCTCTCCTCTCCTGGTTTTTGTTGACTCTGCTCCCCCTCTCTCTTGGTTTTCCTCCTACCTATCTGATCACTCCTTCTCAGTCCTTTTTGCTGGCTCTTCTTCTATGTCAAGTCCACTAATTTGGAATGGCCCCACAGTCTCTGAACTGGGCCCTCTTCTCGAGTCCTGGGCCTGGGCTTCTCTCTCATTTGGTGATCTCATTAGCTCCCTCAGGTTCAATTACTGTCTCCATGTAGATCATTCCCAGATTTATTTCTTCAACTACAATCTCTCTCTTGAGCCCCACATTATGAGTTCCACATTATTAATTATATATTATATAATATATTAATGAGTTCCACATTAGCTACTGCCTGTTGGATGTTTCAGACTGGATGTCCAATAGATATCTCAAATTTGATGTGTCCAGAACAGAATTCGTTATCTTGCCATACTGCTCCCACTCCACCCCCACCAAAACTTCCCTTCTTCTGAACTTCTCTATTACTGCTGAGGGGGCCATCATCTTTTCGATGACCCACATCCACAAATTTAGTATCATCTTTGCTTCCTCTCTCTCCCTTACTCTGCACACTCAATTGTTACCAAATCTTGTAATTTCTTTCTCTACAATATATCTCCCATATGACCCTTTATCTCTGCTCACAGAGTCACCACCCCAGTTCAGGCTCTCATCACTACTCATGTGTGTTGTTGTTGTTGTTGTTATTATTATCATTATTATTATTATTATCATCATCATCATCATTATTATTATTATTATTTTGCAGGGCAATGAGGGTTAAGTGACTTGCCCAGGGTCACACAGCTAGTAAGTGTCAAATGTCTGAGGCTGGATTTGAACTCAGGAACTCCTGAATCCAGGGCTGGTGATTTATCCACTGTGCCACCTAGCTGCCCCAATCCTTGCTATTATTATAGTCTTCCAGTTGGTCTCCCTACTTAATGTCTCTCTCCACTCCAATCTATCCTCCTCTCAGCTACCGCTGATTTTTTTTTTTAAGCATAGGTCTGATCATGTCATTTCCCTCCCCGACTCCATCTTCTATCTCTGTACCTATTACCTGATTTTTATCCATGCTTGCAACATTCTCCCTCCTAACCATGGACTTTTAAAATCTCAGGCTTCCTTTTAAGAATCAGCTCAAGCATAACTTCCTGCCAGAAAGCTTTTCCTGGCATCTCTGGCCTTCACCTCTAAAGTTGCCTTCTATCTATTCTGTATTGATCTTGCATGTTCTGATTTATATATATTGTCTACCCCATCAGACTGTGTGATCCTTAAAGGCAAGGACTTTTTTTTTTCTTGTCTTTTGTATCCCAAGTGCTTAATACAATGTCTCTCATTGTTGTTCAGTTATTTCAGTTGTATCCAACTCCTTGTGACCCCATTTGGGGTTTTCTTGGCAAAGATACTGGAATGGCTTGCCATTTCCTTCTCCAGCTCATTTTACAGATAAGGAAACTGAGGCAAACAGGATGAAGTGACTTACTCAGGGTCACACAGTTAGTGTCTGAGGCCAGATTTAAACTCAAGAATAGGAGTCTTCCTGATTCCAGGCCCAACATTCTATTCACTCTACCACTTAGCTGCCCAATGTCTATTACACAGTAAATGCTTAATAGCTGCATGCATATTGATTGACTGTCTTTCCGATTAGAGGGTTGGCAGTATTATTATAACCAAAGGTAGGAATAGATCTGCTTTCCAAAAATAGAAGAGTACAAGAAACATATGTGAACTAGAGTTTAAAGTCCTTGAATCTCCTCAGTTACTCCCATTCCATTTCTGCCTGTTGAAACTCTACCCATCCTTCAAGGCCCAACTCAAATGTCATTTCCTCCAGGAAGCTCTCTATGTGTCATCTAGACAGACATGACCTTTCCTCCCTCAAACCTTGCATGGTTCTTGACTTGTGCCTCACTCAAGCAGTTATCCCATCCTCTTTTGTTTTGTTGTTAGTTTTGAACATATCTTAACTCTCCAACTATACCGTAAGCTTCTTGAGGTCAGAAAAACAAACATCTCACTGATCATTGAATCTACCACAGCACCTACCACAGAGCTTTGTACATATCAAACCATTGATCCATATTTCTTACACTGAATTGGACAGCCAACATTTAAGCAGAACAGAGGAAACTCTTTTGTGTACAACTCAAATATTTAAATATTCAAATGGATCTTGTCTCTTAGGAGATCCTAAGGGTGCATCAGAAAAGCAGATGGCAAAGCTCCACAGTCCTTAGTTACTCCTAATACCCTCTGTATTCCACTCAAACAGGCAAACTTGCTGTGCATATACAACATTCAATATTTGAATAGTTTTTTCCCCAATGCCTGGATGTATTCTTCTTTTTTTTCCAGGGCAAAGAGGGTTAAGTGACTTGCCCAGGGTCACACAGCTAGTAAGTGTCAAGTGTCTGAGATCAGATTTGAACTCAGGTCCTACTGAATCCAGGACTGGTGCCACCTAGCTGCTCCCTGCCTGGATGCATTCTCTCCTTTCTCTCCTCTCCCTTGAAGAATCTCTTGCTATATCTGACAAGAAGCTTATCCTTAAAAAATTAAAAATAAAAAGATGGTTATCCTATTCCCCCTGTTTTCCATTGTCCTCTCCATCCCCATCCCCACAAAATCATGTTGCATTCATCTCATATGTATTTTTATTTCCTTATTTATGTACATACCCTCTTCCAGTTGAATGTATGTTACTTGAGGGTAGGAATCTAGAATGAAGTGCCCTAGGCAAGGTTGTGTCCCCTGCATGTCACTACCCACAAGTGATTTTGAGCCTTTACTATAATGCATTAGATTTGGCTTATTGTAAAATACCTAAAGTCATGATGAATCAAATGTCTAGTGATTAAAATATATGTATTCATAAACACAGAAAATTTTAAGGTGTTTTATGTGTTAATAGAAAAAGGAATATTTTTTTAAATTATAAAAGTATTTTATTATTTTCCAGTTACATGTGAGATAGTTTTCAACATTTGTTCTTATAAGATTTCTAGTTTCAAATTTTTCTCCCTCCTTCCCCTCCCTCCCCCCTCTCCAAGACAGCAAGTAATCTAATATCGGTTTTATATATATATATATATATATACAATAACATTAAACATATTTCTGCATTAGTCATGTTTTAAGAGAAGAATCAGAGCAAAAAGGAAAAACTTCAAATCAGAAAAACAACAGCACCAAAAACAAAAGAAATAATACGGTCCAATCAGCATCCATATTCCACAGTTGTTGTTTTTTTTTTCTTGATTTGGAGAGCCTTTTCCATCATGAGCCCTTTGGAACTATCTTGTACCATTGTATTTCTGAGAAGAATCACGTCTATCACAGTTGATCAACACATAATGTTGATGATACTGTGTACAATGTTCTCCTGGTTCTGCTCATCTCACTAATCATCAGTTCATGCAAGTCCTTCCAGGTTTCTCTGAAATCTGCCTGCTCATAGTTTCTTTTTTTTTTCCTTTTTTTAAAAAAATAAAAGTATTTTATTATTTTCCAGTTACATGTAGAAATAGTTTTCAACATTTGTTTATGTAAGATTTCCAGTTTCAAATTTTTCTCTCTCCCCCCCTCCCCTAGACAGCAGGCAATCTGATATAGGTTATATATACATAATAACATTAAACATATTTCTGCATTAGTCATGTTATATGAGAAGAATCAGAGCACAAAGAAAAACCTCAAATCAGCAAAACAACAGCACCAAAAACAAAATAAATAGTATGGTCCAATCAGCATCCATATTCCACAGTGCCTTTTTTTTTTCTGGATTTGGAGTGCCATTTCCATCATGAATCCTTTGGAACTTTCTTGTTCCATTGGATTGGTGAGAAGAATCTAGTCCATCACAGTAGATCAACACAAAATGTTGATGATACTGTGTATAATGTTCTTCTGGTTCTGCTCATCTCACTCATCATCAGTTCATGCAAGTGCTTCAAGGTTTCTCTGAATTCCACCTACTCATCGTTTCTTACAGCACAATAGAATTCCATTACATTCGTATACCACAACTTGTTCAGCCATTCCCCAATTGATGGACATCCCCTCAATTTCCAATTCCTTGCCACCTCAAAAAGAGCAGCTATAAATATTTTTGGACATGTGGGTCCTTTTCCATTTTTTATGATCTCTTTGGGAAAAAGACCCAAAAGTGGTATTGCTGCATCAAAGAGTATGCACAGCTTTATAGCCCTTTGGGCATAATTCCAAATTGTTCTCCAGAATGGTTGGATCAGTTCACAGCTCCACCAACAATGCATTAATGTTCCAAATTTCCCACAGCTTCTCCAACATTTATTATTTTCCTTTTTTGTCATATTAGCCAATCTGATAGGTGTCAGGTGGTACATCAGAGTTGTTTTAATTTGCATATCTCTAATCAATAGTGATTTAGAGCATTTTTTCCTATGGCAATAGATAGCTTTGATTTCTTCATCAGAAAACTGACTGTTCATATCCTTTGACCATTTCTCAATAGGGGAATGACTTGAATTCTTATAAATTTGATTTAGTTTCTGATATATTTTAGAAATGGGACCTTTATCAGAAGTACTGGCTATAAAAATTGTTTCCCAGCTTTCTGCCTCCCTTCTAATTTTGGATGCATTTCTTCTGTTTTAACAAAACCTTTTTAATTTAATGTAACAAAATCATCCATTTTGCATTTCATATTATTCTCTATCTCTTGTTTGGTCATAAACTGCTCTCCTTTCCAAAGATCTGAAAAGTAAACTATTCCTTCCTCTCCTAATTCACTTTTTATGTCCAAATCATGTACCCATTTAGACCTTATTTTAGTGTAAGGTTTAAGATGTTGATCTATGCCTAATTTCTGCCATACTATCTTCCAGTTTTCCCAGCAGTTTTTGTCAAATACTGAGTTCCTATCCCAGAAGGACATCAAACAGGACATTACTAAAGTCATTTACTATTGTGTCTCCTATGCCTAGCCTATTCCATTGATCCTCCACTCTATTTCTTAGCCAGTAACAAATAGTTTTGATAACTGCCGCTTTATAGTAGAGCTTCAGATTTGGTACAGCTAGCCCACCTTCCTGTGCGTTTTTTTTATTAGTTCCCTTGATATTCTTGACTTTTTGGAAAAAGGAATATTTTTAGACATCTCTCTTTGCTTTACCACCCTTATATGCTGTACCCAAAGGGGTTATGTATCTATTGTTGTTATTCAGTCATTTCAGTCATGTTCAACTGTCTGAGACCCCATTTGGGGTTTTCTTGGCAAAGATACTGGAGTAATTTGTCATTTCCTTCTCCAGCTCATTTTACAGATGAGGAACTGAGGCAAAGAGGGCTAGGTGACTTATCCAGGGTCACCAGCTAGTAAGTGTCTGAGACGGGATCTGAACTTATGAAGATCAATCCTGATTCCAAGCCCAGTGCTCTAGCCACTAAGTCAGCTAGTTGCCCCGATCTATCTGACCTTCCTCTAATCCCAGATCTGATTATGGTATATTTGTTTCTCCATCATATTTCTCTTACTGGACTGAAAGACAGGGTCCTTGTGTTAACTATCCTCAAATCTCCTAGTAAATAGCTCAGTACCTGGCACACAACAGGCATTCAATAAATGGTTGTTGAATGGATGTTTTTTCCCCATAGGCATAATTACCATCATCCGTAATAAAACCAGAGTGAAGGAAGTTGATTCTGTATGTATGAGGGTATACCCTCTTGTGGAAAATACTCAGGCACAGAGTCAAGACACCTGAGTTCTGGTCCTAATTCTAGAAGTAGCCAACTGTGTGTAATTGGACGAGTCACTTCATCCCCTTCTGACTCAATTTCCTCATCTATCAGACAGGAACAACAACACCTGCTCTGCTTACCACACAGGGCCAAATGAGATAGTTCATAGATGTGAACGCACTTTGAAAACCAGACAGTGTTATGCAAGTGTAAGCCAATTATTTATTCAACAAGCATTTATTGCTTATTTCTTATATCATGTGCACATTTTCTTAAAGACTTATTTTTCCTTGAATGAGTCATGTAATTGCCATAGAAATGATACTTACATCCTAACCTATGATCATATCCCTTCATCATTTGAAACTGCAATCTCTCCATTATTCTTCTACATCCTTTGTGATGAGATGAAATGAAATAATATTTGCAAAGCACTTAGCATAGTGCCTGGCACATAGTAGGTGTTTTAAAAATGCTTGATCCTGGGGGCAACTAGGTGGCACAGTGGATAAAGCACCAGCCCTGGATTCAGGAGGACCTGAGTTCAAATCTGGCCTCAGACACTTGACACATACTAGCTGTGTCCACCCTGGGCAAGTCACTTAACCCCAATTGCCCTGCAAAAAAAATGCTTGATCCCTTCTTCTCCTTTATAATTCTTGTTCTTCAATTTCCATAAGTCCTCCAGATAATATTATGGTTACTACTATACTATTAACAATGATTGGGGGCAGCTAGGTGGTGCAGTGGATAGAGCATTGGCCTTGGAGTCGGGAGTACCTGAGTTCAAATCCAGCCTCAGACACTTAACACTTACTAGCTGTGTGACCCTGGGCAAGTCACTTAACCCCAATTGCCTCACTAAAAAAAAAATTTAAAAATTAAAAAAAAAAACAATGATTAATGATGAGGATGATAATAACCAGTTACTATCTACATGTATAACATATTAAGATTTGAGAAGCAAGTATAATTATTCCCATTTTCCAGATAAGGTTACTGAAGCTCTAAGAGGTTACATGACTTTCCCAATGTCACACAACTGGTTGTTCCACCTGGATTATTGCAGTAGCCTTCTGGTTGGCTGCCCTGCTTCGAGTCTCTCACCACTCTGATCCATCCTCCATTAAGCTGTCAAAGTGATCTTCCTAAAACCCAGGACAGACCATGTCACTCCTCTGTTTGATAGATTACAGTGATTCCCTATTGCTTCTAGAACGAGATATGAAATTTGCTATTTGTTTTTTTGTTTTGTTTTGTTTTGTTTTTTGCAGGGCAGTTGGGGTTAAGTGACTTGCCCAGGGTCACACAATTAGTAAGTGATAAGTGTCTGAGGTCGGATTTGAACTCAGGTCCTCCTGAATCCAGGGCCGGTCTCTATCCACTGCACCACCTAGCTGCCCCATTCTGGTTGTTTTTTAAAAGTCTTTCACAACCTGTCCCTTTCCTACCTTTCCACCTCTCCACATGTTCTTACACCTTAGTTATATTTTACTCCTCTCCGCATGCTCTTCAATCCCATGACCCCAGCCACCTTGCTGTTCCTTGCACAAGACACTCCATCTCCATCTCCTAACTGGGCATTTTCACTGGCTGTCCCCATTCTTGGAACTCTCACTCTCCTTACCTCTGCCTCTTGGCTTCCTTTACATCTCAGCTAAAATGCCATCTACATGAAGCCTTTCCCAACTCCCTTAATGTTAGTGCCTTCCATCTGTGACTACCTATAGTTTATCTTGGATCTTTCCTGTTAGTGTGTGGTTGTTTGCATGTGCTCTCCCCCATTAGAATGTGAACCCCTCAGAAAAGTAATGTTTTATACCTTTCTTTGTAACCCCAGCTTAAATTAATAAATACTTGTTGCAGTCACAATTTTCTGGGACACCCACCAAGGATGCTGGTTAAGTTATAAAGAACATATAGGTCTTTTAGGGTATCTAAAGTTTTTCTCAATATGGGCAGAGGATTTAACCCTCTATGGAGTCAAAAGACCCTCTGATACAAGAGTTATTCATCTATCATAAAATTCTTTATAATTTTAACACATGATTCAAAATGCCTTGGGGAGAGCCTTCAAGACTGTGGGAAATAATTCATTTGGACCCCTACTATATTCCAATCAGTATTAATCAGTTTGATATGGTTCCACAGGGGTAAAGGTTATAAGTTCTGTATATTAGGCCTCAGAGCTGTGAACTGTATGTTGTAAGTTCACTTGCTTAATCATATGAAGTTAAGTGGAGGCCCTTCACCCTTGTTTTTCCGTCATGCTCACCAAGCCCAGACTGGCAGAGGTGACTCAATTACATGGAAAGTCCTCCAACTTATTTTTGTACCTCCAGACTTCTCTCTTTTGTCCAACATGATGAAGTGACCTTCTTGTGACCACTTAGTCAGTGGAGATGCCCCATGCTTTGCCCAATCTGTGACCCAACTGTTCATAGGCCATTTTTTGCCCTGAAAAGCAAGGTCAATCAATTAATGAGATTCTGTATTTTACCATGCCTTTTTTTTTTCATATTTAAGTATCAAGCCCTCTAAAAACTAGGTCCTGGATTGTGAGGAAGATCTGAGGTCCAATTTATTAGAGGGATCATGGATGATTTAAGAGAGTGCCATTAACTTCGAGCTCTGCCTCAATCTCTTTTATTATAGATTGGACAATTTTAATCCCCACAAGACTGTATTTTGTTCTGCTGAGTCAAGTATATCTGGGTGTGTATGTAGGTATATATATATATATACCTACCTACATATATATATATATGTATATATATGTATATATGTATGTATACATATATATGTGTGTATGTATATGTACATACATCTATATATATACAAATATGTGTGTGTATTTATGTATGCATGTTGTGGGGACCAATTTTTAATTGGGGAGTGTTAGCTAAGTGGCTCGCCTCAATATTGGGGCAAGGAAGGAGACCGGCAGCTCCCTCAAAACAGAACAGGATTTATTTTAACAAGAACAAACTTAAAAAAAAAACAAAACACAAACAGGATCAGTAGAATCAAGGGAAAGGAAATAAAACGGGGAAAGGGAAATTATACAACCCAAAAAAATACCACCGCCCAGGAATCAGCGGAGAATACACAGCCCTGCTCCTGTTGCCTTCCAGCTTCCAGCTAGAATGGCCAATTCTCCTCCCCCTTCCCAGCAAACCCCAGCAGCCCCCAACCAATTAGCGGGCCACTCTGACAGTCCCATGACTGGCCTCACTAGGCTTCCAATCATTATAATTTTGCCAGGCTCATGTAGGTGTCAGCAAGTGGCAATGACATGAGGTGCCAGCGCCATGGCAATGGCTAAAACCAGTGGGTGGAGCACCGTGCTGTCTGCAGAGCCCCAGAGGCCAATGCGTGTGCTGAGGTTGTTTTTTTTTTTTAAATTCTAGACAAAAATTGGGGTCATAAAAACCTCAAATAACAATTAATTCCTTACAATGTATATGTGTATGTATATTTTTAAAATAAAAATATGCATAGTGGGATATTATATTCTCCAAATCCTTCAGTTGTGTGACCATAAAGATGTGGTCTTCTGTCTGTAAGGGCCAAATTTAGTATGGGAAGACTTAATTAGGTGGCTCGCCATAGTATTGGGGTAAGAAAAGAAACAGCCTCTTTCAAAAACAAAGCAGGTTTATTAATGGGAACAAATTCAAAACACAAGTGAGATTAATAGAACTAGAAACAATGAATAAATCTCTGGGGTAAAAAGGCCCCAGGCACCCCGAACCTGCCTCCAGCCCAGCCAGCTCCAAAGAGCTAGCTTTGCCTCAAAAACACAAACTCACCAACACCCAAATTCTGTAGCTCTAAGGAGAATTAGCTGTGTAGTCTCTTCTGTTTTTGTCCAAAGGTCAAACACCAACAGCTCTTCTAACTGTCTGCCTTCCTTCCCTGTTTCTCTCAGAACACTCTCCTCAGAAAAGCTCCCCTCTCCCACAGGAAGGGGAGGGGCAGTTCTTAGCCATGCTGGGTCTCCAATTGGCTCAGCACACCCACATGGGCTGTCCCCATTAAAATCTGGCCAGACCCATGTGGGCATGGGGAGGCTATTAGAGGAGCCCTAGATATTTGGTTTCAATAAATGCTCCCTGTGGTCAGAGTTCCTCTTGTTTATTCAATTATCTCCCAAAGTACACACACACATCTTCTCTTAGGCTTTTCAAGCTTACATTTTTTTTTAGTCTGACCATCATGAAGCAAAGATAGGGTTATGAAAACCCCAAATCACAATTAATTCCTTACATGGCACAATGCTTTTTGAAGTCTGTCTCCTTGTTTCTCACATTTTTAGCAGGACATCGTTGATGTAAAGTAACAGTTCTTCTCGCTTCACATAACTCCCTTCTATCTATTCTATATTCCAGTTCAACTGGACCACTCGCTATCTTCTGAACTCCAAATACTATCTCCTACCTCAGTACATTTCTATTTTTTATTTTATGTAATCTATTTCAGTACGAAGATTTCTGAAAAATTCACTTAAATTAATTCTAAAGTAGTTTATGCAAACATGTAGAAGATCACAAGAGCACTCACATATTAAGGTCATAGTGCTATTGAATTCTCCATCCTGATTATACCTTGGGATAACTGGGATAAAGAGTAATAAAAATGGCCTGTGTTTATTGCATATCAACACTATTTCAATTTTACTTGCAAATCTACTTTTGATCATCATTAGATTAAGTTGTATGACTATCTCCTCCCCACACGTTTTAGTAGGTCAGTAGGGCATTACTACACTGACATCCTTCCTCATCTCTCTTTTTTAGAATTATCCTTTTTCTTCATGACTCAACTCATACACTACTTCCTCCATGAAGCCTTCCATTAGTCCTTAAGATGAAAGTCTTCTCTCTTCTTTCCCCAAGATTTCTTGGATATTTTGTTAAGATTTCCATTTTGTCCTCATCACTTTCCATTTTGTGCCATGTTTCTCTATATTCATGTCATATCCCAACCCCAAAGGTGGACCATTCACTCCTACGTCTTCACTGTCAAGTTGATCATGACAACGGTTTTAAATAGTGTCAGCCTATGACTTCATATTGCCTTGTCCATTTCTTAGATTGGATTACTAACTCAATTAGTCCAGAACCTAATTAGTTAGCATTTGAGGATTATAGTTAAGGTAGGTGAACTGGACCTGTGATTTCCTTGATATAAAAACTTCTCAGATGAATAAATTCCCTCTACCAATGCAGATCAGCACCTTATTGGCAATTAATAATCTTAGAGTTGATTATGGTACTGTATGATTAAGAGCCTCGACCAGGATCTCACAGCCAGAGACATGGTTTGAACCTAGGTCTCCCTGGCTAGATGGTACAGTGGATAGAGTACCTGGTTTGGAGTCAGACTCATCTTCCTGAGTTCAAATCTGTCATCAGACACTTTGTAGATGTGTGACCTTGAGAAAGTCACTTTACCCTGTTTGCCTAGGTTTCCTCAACTATAAAATGAACTGCAGAAGGAAATTGCAAGCCACTCTAGTATCTTTGCCAAGAAAACCCCAAATGCGGTCATGAAGAGTGAGATAGACTGAAAATGACAGAACAGCAACTTCCTGGCTATAAGAATTCCTTTCCATCCACTAAAGCAGGCTTTCTCTTTTAGTAATAGTAGTAGTTATAGTATTCATCATTGTTATCCTAGTAGTATCAGTAACAATGATAGCAATAATTAGCAAGACAGCATGTTACAGAGGATAGAAGGATGACCTTGGAATCAGGAAGATTTGGGTTCGAGTCATACCTCTGACACATTCTGGTAGCAGCAATCTTTTAAGTGCTCCCAAGAAGCTTCTAGAAGACATAAATGTCAAATGAGCTGCTCATCTGTATCCAGGGTCCCCTCCTACACACACATACACTGTGAATCTACCAAATCACTCATGCCTTCCCCCTCCAAAAAAAATGTAGTAATGAAGATGATAACAATAATGAGGACAATGAGGACAGGAACAGAATATCAGTATAATATTTGCTAATGGTCCCTCTGTTCTTCTGAAATACAATGAATTAGCACAAATGAGCTGGGGCTCTTTTATCAGAACTACCTTCCAGCAATAGTCACCTCCAATTTTAAGGGTGTTTTCATTTTTTTTATTCTTAAATGGTGGCCTGGGGACTCATTCAAAGATGTGCCTAGAGTCAAGACTTTTCAAATGTGTCAGGGACCATTGAGATTAATTCTCCAAATTAAGAGGAGTGTGGTAAGACATGCAATCTTGCTCTTTTGTCATTTGACAGAGAAAACCACCCTTCCTCCCCCCAACCCCCCCCAAACCATGAATTCTTCTTAATTTTACATGAACTTCCAATTGATGATTCTGTTCTTTCCTTATTCATCCACCTCTAAAAATCAGCTATTTTTGTACCATGTGCTAGGAGGGAATTTAACATTTGGCTAGATCTTAAAATGTTTCTATTAATAAGTGCCCTTTTCTAAAACCTCTGCAGGGCCCACATCTGTACACTGAATTTCCTTCCATGATCAGTGATGACTTAAAGGGTACAAAGCAAAACAACAGCCAATAGTCAACAACACACATTCAATTTTTTTTTCTGTTGTGTGTGGGAGACCTGGGGCAGGGGGGTGTTTAAGGTGAACTAAAAATTAATATTTTACTTTAGGCCACAGCAATTCCGTAGAGGCAAGGGATGAGGGTAATTCTTTTGTTTTGTTTCATTTTGTTTTTGTTCTTTCTTGATGGCCCCTTTTGATGGCCTCTAAAGTCTAACATCAATCCAATATTCTTTTCTGTAATTGTAAATGGGTATACTAACATACTTTTAGCTCTAATAGAAATTCCTAACCAGTTCCAACAAAAGTACAAGATGGAGGTGGTGTGATTGAACAGAAACTTACCTGGAAAATACCTGAAAAACATCTGAAAAACATCATACTACTAAATTCAGTAGGAGTCAATAACGTGATATGGTGGCCCAAACTGCTAATGTAATCCTAGGTTATATTAAGAAAGGCATGGCATCCAGGAATAAGGAGGTGATAATCCCTCAGTACTCTGCCCTGTACATAGACCCCATCTGGAATGCAGATGCATATTGGGTGCAGTTGAAAAAGTTACTGATAAACTGGAAAGTGCCCAGAGAAAGGGAACCAAGATAGTGAAAGACCTTGAGTTGATGTCATATGAGAATGGGTTGAAGGAACTGGAGATATTTGATCTTGAGAAGACCCAGGGGGGAGAGGGTATATAAGAGTTGTCTTCAATTATGTGAAGCACCATTATGTGGAAGAAGGGTTAGACTTGTTTTATTTGTCCTCAGAGGGAAGAACTAGAAGCAATAGGTAGAAGATGTAGAGGCAAATTTATATTTGATGTCATGGAAACATTCACAGCAATTAGAGCTTTTTGAAAGTAGAATGGACTGCCTTGAGAGGTAGTGGGGTTCCCCTTACCCAGGGAAGGTCACTCAGCAGAAGTTTTATCAGCATAACAGGTACATTGTAACAAGAATTCGATTTTGTGGTATGGGTTGGACCAGATGGCTGCTCATGTCCCTCATAATATAAATGCTGGTGTTTAAAATTATCATCATCATCATTATTATAACAGAAGTTTAGAAATACAGTAGGCTAGGACTTTATATCTTAAATCTTTGGATCATGATGCCACAAAAGTCGGCAAGTGAAGTAAACAAGCATTTATTAAACACCTACTGTTGCAAGGCACTGTACTAATGTCTTTTAATATCCTGTCATCCTTATAGCCATATTAGCTATGTTCTTTGGTCAAGAATAAACATATACCATAAATATAGAACTACAAATGACCTTTGAGGTCATGAAATACAATGTTCTCATTTTATACAATATGAAACTGAGGCCCAGGGAAAGGGTATCTCGTGTTCTTGGATTTAGAATTTTAAAATACCTTAGAGGTCAATTCTTCCAACTCCCTTATCATAGATAGCAGCTACTTGGTACAGTGGATAGCACACCAGGCTTGGAGTTAGAAAGACTCATCTTCATGAGTTCAAATCCAGTCCCAGACACTTACTAGTTGGGTCAGCCTGGGTAAGTCAGGGTTACCCTGGGAAAGTCACTTAACCCTGCTTGAAATGAGCTGGAGAAGGAAATGGGTCTTCCAAGAAAATCCAAATTAGATCATGAAGAGTCCAACAGGACTGAACAACAAGAATATTATACATACAATGGTCAGGGTTGACTGAAAAACTCAATCAAATGCCCCACTCCTCACCATTCACTTTAGCCCTAATACCTTTATCAGTTGGTAACACATCTGGAGTGAATCTATCAGAGGTATTAACTAGGTACGAACAAGACCTGAACACTGTTGTTGAATCAACCACTACAACAAAGGCATCTCACCTGGGTTTGATAGGAAGTCTGTTTGAATTGGTTGAGGGACTTGGCCAATCCCTTTGGAGATGTGGAGAAGTTGCCAGAGCACAGATGAAAAGTCGAAACCCTATGGTCCTTCAAAGTTTTTGAAATCCTTCTTCCGTTAAGGTGATGGTGATGGTGGTGGTGATGGTGACAATGACAGTGGTGGTGGTGGTGGCGACAGCAGCACTGCAGTGGCAGTGGTAAAAAAGGCTAAGGGCAAGGTACTCTCCTCCCTCTAGCAAATAGTCATTTCTCAGGGCCAGATCTCTCCTCTCTTCCTCCAGGCACTCAAATCCCTGATTCCATACTTGTAAAGGCTCCAAAGGGATTGACCAAGTCCTTCAACCAATTTAAAAAGGTTTTTTTATCACACCTGGGTGAGATGCCTTTGTTTGTATCAGGAATTGAGAACAGACTAGATTATAGATGTGATAAGAAAAGCCAGATTCAAAGATCTTCAAGGGCTCTATGAAAAACATTCTGCAAGCCTGTTGGAGGAAAGGAAGACTTCCTGACACTGGGAGTTGTAAGTTATTCCCTTGCCATACATGCTACCTAGTTTGAGCCTACCTTCCCCTGGACTGATGGGAGAACATGTCACTGTATTTGGAGGAGATATTTTATACCAATTCTTCTTACTCTACAACCTTAGTAAATACTTCTTTCCAAAAGTTAATTTGGCAAGGATGGCTCATTGATAGCAATTGATAATCATGGAGAGGAAAGGGGGAACATTGATGGGGGCTCATTCAGTATTAGAAAACCACCACTTCCAGGAGAGAAGTAATAGCCAGCCTCTAAGGACCCAGACTGCCAATTTGAATAGGCTTTGGGAGAGTAGATCCAGACTCTGTGCTACATTTAGAAGTGAAAAGTGAGGCACAGGGAAGTTAAGCAACTTTTCCAACGGCAGAACCCAAATTGGAATTCGGGTCCTCTAATTCCAAATTTAGTTAGCTAGTTCACCACCATATTACAGTTACTCAAAAATAAGCCAAACAGAAGAAATGGCTATAAAACAGAGACACTGCATTTGCAACAAAAGTAAGCACAACCAAATTTATATGTTTGTAAATGCATACAATAAAATACACAGCAGAGAATTATTAAGGAAACCAATGATATTGAAATATAGTTATCAACATATGTTTCATTAAAGTTCACAGACCACAGGTTAAGAAAATCTAGATTAGTGGTGCAGCTAGGTGACGCAGTAGATAAAGCATCAGCCTTGGATTCAGGAGGACCTGGGTTCAAATCCAGCCTCAGACATCTGACACTTACTAGCTGTGTGACCTTGGGCAAGTCACTTAACCCTCATTGCCCTGAAAAAACAACAACAACAACAAAAACCCAAACCCCAAAAAAGAAGACCTAGATTAGGCAATCTCTAGGTCCCTCCCAGGCCTAGATTCTATGATCCTAAACTATCCTGAGAAGGCATTTTCACATGGACTTCTGGGTCAGAGTCTTAAATGAAAGGTAGAGAAACAGGAATGTAAAGGATCAGAGTCAGAAAAAAAAAAGAAAGGAGAGAGGAGGAAACCTTTTATGTTATTATAAGAAATGATTGAGTTGGTAAGTGCTTCTATCATAAAAAAGTAGTGAAGGCTTTTATTTTGATTGTGCCTACACAATATCCATGCAACACAGCTGAAGAATAAAATAAAAAGTAAAAAACTATTAATGTCCTGATAGCTTCATCCACATAGAACAAAGCCACCTAGGAGATTAATTTTTTAAGAACAGAGTTTATTGAATGAACTGTGTTTTGGTAACATGTCAATAGCCAATATCCATTAATTTAACACACTATCATTGAAAGCCTGAATAGGATTGTCCAAGAGGTAGGCATTATGGGTATTTCCCTAGGGCCAAACATGAGTGGGATGTGGTACAATTACAGTTTTTCATATTACTTTCTATAAAAATTCATCTATTTCCAATAGCAGAAAACACAGTGCTCCATCGCTAGTCGGGATTTCTCTTTTAATCTGTTTACTCTCTTGTATTATAGTGGCAGTTTACAATCAGAATTATTGTTCTGGTGGACAGTAACTCTGGCTACCAAGGATTGTAAATGGCATGGCCCCTGTCATTGAGAAACTTACAGTTTAATTAAGGAGTTGACGCAGACATATGTGAAACAAAACAGAGGAAAGATGTCAATGACAACATAGAAGTAAGTGGTCTGGGTTTCTGTTGGAGGGATGCAAGAAAGGGAAAAAGAAGATAGTAGGGGTTTCGCTTTAGAGCTAGAACAAAACTTAGTGGTGAGCTAGTCCAACTATTTAATATTTACACCTGATGACGCTGAGGCCTAAAAAAGGGAAATGATTTGCCCAAGGTCACATAAAAAGTAAATGACAGGGGCAGCTAGGTGGCACAGTGGATAGAGCACCAGCCCTGGATTCAGGAAGACCTGAGTTCAAATCCAGCCTCAGATACTTAACACTTACTAGCTGTGTGACCCTGGGCAAGTCACTTAAACCCAATTGCCTCATCCCCCCAAAAAATGTAAATGACAATGCTAGAGTTTGAACCCCAGTCCTCTAACAGCAGATCCATTGTTCTTTTTCTTCTATCTCATATTACATCATGGAAAGCTGTTTGAAGCTCATAAGACTTTGAAGACTTTGGAGAATAGATTGATCCCCATAAGGTGGGATGCCAAGGCCTGATCCAGGCCCTATCCCCCAATTAAATCTCTATTTAGTCTACTCATGGTGCCTGAAATTCTCATCACTTTAGCTGTGCCTCAATATTGTCAAAAGGTTCAAGTTAAAATGAGTGTGAACTAGGGGAGGTTGGTTGGTTGGTTGTTATCCTTCATTGTCAAAAAGGACCAAAATGACATCACTATGTTGGGGTCAAGATACAATGTGTCTGGCTATGGCTAATCAGACCAATATGCATTTGGAAGGCCATAGTCAGGCACAAATAGTCCATGTGAACAGTTGGATTGAAGATGTCTATAAATTTACACATCTCACATATTCTTTGAGCTAATATACTTCTGGGGAGGTAGTTAGTCAAGGGAGGAAGGCTTGCTCTCATCTAATAATTCATTAGCAAAAGTTACCAGTCATATGTGACAGTTAGCTGGTCAAGTGGATAGAGCATTAGGCCTGATGTCAGGAAGACCTGAGTTCAAATCTGAATTTAGACACTAGCTGTGTGACCCTGGACAAGTCACTTCACCCAGTTTGCCTCACTTTCCTCCTCTGTAAAAGGAGCTGGAGAAGGAAATGGAAAACCACTCCAGTATCTTAGCCAAGAAAAACCCAAATAGGGTCACAAAAAAGTCAGACACAACTGAAACAACTGAACAACTATTCATATAGACTAGCTATCACCTTGAAAATCAGAGGTAGTATATTCCTGAGAAAATGCTACACAAGGTAAGTACATTTCAATTAGCATGGAGGCAAGAAGCTTGGGTCAGGGAAAAGCCTGGGAGGTAATTAACTTTTTCAGCAGTTGAGGAAATGAACAGTGTATTGTGTAGTGGGATTGAATGCAGTGTAGAGTGGAGGTTGTATATACTAACTTATGATGACCATATCTGGACAAGGTCAAGGTAGAATGGAGATAGAGGTTATAGGAGATTTAAAAAGAGCAAATGTTGCATTAGATTCTGGTGCTGATCCAGGTACTGAAATTATGAGGAGAAGGAAGAGTGACCTGAACACCTACAAATAACAGCAAGAATACAGTCAAGTGGAGTGAAGTTTAAAAAAGAGAGACAGTTGCTGAGAAATGATGGCCAAGAATCAGAAAATACTATGGAGGAGCAAGGAACAAGTCAACTTTTCTTCCTTGCCCTGATTGTTAGGGGTATAAGAGGAGTACCCTGACTGGAAGAGGGTGCCAAGAGTTGTTGGTGTCTTCAGGGAGTTGGTAGGTTTACATGAGTGGCAGAAGGTGTGAGGACTGTGAGATAAAGACTTCTAGGTTTCCAGGACACAATGAAGGACAGGCAAGGCAACTTAGCTGAAGCAGCAGGATACCCTGAGGGAGAGAGAAGACAGAATGTAACAATTCCACTAATACCATTATGACCATCTTCAGATCCTGATGAAGACAATCAGCCCAGGACACTGAACCCAAGAGCCTTGGAAATAACGGTGCCCCTCCTCCCAGCCCTGAGTCCCCTGCCAGACACATACCCCTCCCTTTCCCCTCCCTCATCTCTAGGTCACAGTCATTCCCACTCTAGCCTAGTCTATCACTGATACAGTCTCTCTCAGGACACAGATACAGTATACTTCCATTAAAACATTGCCTTGATTTGTCTATGATAAAATATCTTATTATAAAGGCCTGGATCTGTTGCTTAGAGCAATGGAGACTAGAAGCTACCCACTATTCCTCTGCCTGAGAAGCCGATGTGTAGCATGACCTATATTTAAGAAAAATTCCATAGATGGCTAAGTCAGCACACATGTCTGATTCCATTGCATTGGAAACATTTATGCAGTATTTGAACAAACACTTGGAGATAAAAGATTTCAGTTCATCTTGGAGCTTACCCCTCCATTCTCCAGCACACCACACATGCACACATGTGCACACACACATACACATACACACATGTCATATATACCTCTTCTAACTGCTATAATGAAAGGGGCTTTGGACTGAATCAGAGGCCTGGGTTCTAGTCAGCTCTGTATCTCTTGCTTACTACCTGTATTATTTGGGACTTCTTTAAGGCAAATCGCTTTCCCCACCTACCCTCCAATGTACCCTGTCCTCATTCTTTCCTGCTTTCAGAATCCTTCTCTTCCTTCAAGGTTCAGTTCTGGTTCCACTCCCCTGATGAAAGGAGCCTTTTCTGATTCTCCCCCAGGTACCCCCTCCTCAATGAACTGAAAGTGATCTCTTCCTCTTTCAATTTTCCTAGAGCACCTTGCTGGATCTCTCCTTTGCCCCCAACATCTTAGCTTGTATTATAGCCTGTGTTACATTCCCCCTAATAGAATCCAAGCACTGTAAGAGCAGAGAAGGTGGTCCTTTTTTATTGTTGTTTATCTTTATAATCCGGTGCCTTGCACATAGATGTTTAATAAATGTTGAGTGAACTGAACTTAAATGGATATAATCTTTTCAGGTTAGAAAAAAAAGAACAAGGTGACCCAAAAGTCTTAGTGTAGTTGGTTTTGGTTTTGGTTTTGGTGAGGTTATTGGGGTTAAGTGACTTGCCCAGGGTCACACAGCCAGAAAGTGTCAAGTGTCTGAGGCTGGATTTGAACTCAGGTCCTCCTGACTCCAGGGCTGGTGCTCTATCCACTGTGCCACCTAGCTGCCCCTTAGCGTAGTTTTAAATGTTATGTTTGGCCATAGCAACATTGCTCCTAAGTGTCTGAACCAAGATTCAAAACCAGGCTCTTGACAGAAACCAATGCTCTTTTCACTTTGAGATAGTGCTTTAAAATGTGAGTATAAGGGTGTTCAGGAGGACTAGCACCTCTATTATGAGGACTTGGCAAGCCCTTTTCTGACTGCTCATCCACCTTTGGTGTCCACCTGATTCATCCAATTTTCACCGTTGGTTCCAAGAAGCTGTCACGTCCCAATGGGCCACAAACCTATTGGTGAATCAGGGGTCTGTCTACCTCGAGCATGTAAAGACTTTCCCTGGTGGAATGGGCAGATGAGAATATTGTTTTTTGTTTTTTGTTTTTTTTTAATGTATGAGGTATTTTATTTTTTCCGTTACATGTAAAGATAGTTCTCAACTTTTGTTTATACATGCTTTACAATTTCAGATTTTTCTCCCTCCCTCCCCTCCCTCCCCCCCTCCCCTAGACAGCAGGTAATCTGATATAGGTTATAGCTATATATCTATATACATATACATATAGATATATATATATACACACACATATATATATACACATAATAACATTAATCCTATTTCTGCATTAATCCTGTTACAAGAGAAAGAATCAGAGCAGTGATGCAAAACCTCAAAATAGAAAAAAAAAACAGCACCCAAAACAAAAGAAATAATATGGTTCAATCAGCATCTATACTCCACAGTTCTTTCTTTCTTTTTTTTTCTTGGATTTGGAGATCCTCTTCTATCATGAGTTCCCTGGAACTCTTCTGTACCATTGCATTGGTGAGAAGAATATAGTCCGTTACAGCAGGTCAACACTCAATGTTGATGATACTGTGTACAATGTTCTTCTGGTTCTGCTCATCTCACTCATCATCAGCTCACATAAGACCCTCCAGGTTTCTCTGAACTCTTCCTGCTCATCATTTCTTACAGCACAATAGTATTCCATTGTATTCATATACCACAACTTGTCCAGCCATTCCCCAATTGATGGGCACCCCCTCATCTTCCAATTCCTTGCTACCACGTAAAGAGCAGCTATAAATATTTTTGTACATGTGGGTCCCTTTCCCCCTTCCATGATTTCTTTGGGCAAAAGACCTAAAAGTGGAATTGCTGGGTCAAAGGGTATGCACAGCTTTATCGCCCTTTGGGCATAATTCCAAATTGCTCTCCAGAATGGTTGGATCAGCTCACAGCTCCACCAACAATGCATTAGTGTTCCAATTTTCCCACAGCCTCTCCAACATTTATTATCTTCCTTTTTTGTCATTTTAGCCAATCTGATAGGTGTCAGGTGGTACCTCAGAGTTGTTTTAATTTGCATCTCTCTAATCATTAGAGGTTTAGAGCATTTTTTCATATGGGAATAGATAGCTTTGGTTTCTTCATCAGAAAACTGCCTGTTCATATCCTTTGACCATTTCTCAATTGGGGAATGACTTGGATTCTTAGAAATTTGATTTAATTCCCTATATATTTTAGAGATGAGGCCTTTATCAGAAGCACTGGCCTCAAAAATTGTTTCCCAGCTTTCTGCCTCCCTTCCAATTTTGGATGCATTGCTTCTGTTTGTACAAAAAGTTTTTAATTTAATATAATCAAAATCATCCATTTTGCATTTTATAATATACTCTATCTCTTGTTTGGTCAAAAATTGTTTTCCTTTCCAAAGATCTGATAGGTACACTATTCCTTTCTCTCCTAATTTACCTATGGTATCACCTCTTATGTCTAAATCATGTATCCATTTTGACCTTATTTTAGTATAAGGTGTAAGATGTTGGTCTATGCCTAATTTCTGCCATACTATCTTCCAGTTTTCCCAGCAGTTTTTGTCAAATACTGAGTTCCTATCCCAGAAGATGGAGTCTTTGGGTTTATCAAACACTACATTACTAGTGTCATTTACTACTGCATTTCCTGAGCCTAGCCTATTCCATTGATCTACCACTCTATTTTTTAGCCAGTACCAGATAGTTTTGATGACTGCCACTTTATAGTAAAGCTCCAGGTTTGGTACCGCTAACCCACCTTCCTGTGAATTTTTTTTTCATTATTTCCCTGGATATTCTTGATTTTTTGTTTTTTCCAGATGAATTTTGTTATTATTTTTTCTAGCTGTATAAAATAATTTTGGGGTAGTCTGATTGGTATGGCACTGAATAAGTAAATTAATTTAGGCAGTATTGTCATTTTTACTATATTAGCTCTGCCTATCCATGAGCAATTGATATCTTTCCAATTATTTAGATCTGATTTGATTTGTGTGAAGAGTGTTTGGTAGTTGTGTTCAGAGTTCCTGGGTTTGTCTTGGCAAGTAGACTCCCAAGTATTTTATATTATCTACCGTTACTTTAAATGGAATTTCTCTTTCTATCTCTTGCTGCTGGACTTTGTTGGTCATGTATAGAAATGCTGATGATTTATGTGGATTTATTTTATATCCTGCTACTTTGCTAAAGTTGTTAATTGTTTCAAGTAATTTTTGACTTGATTCTCGAGGATTCCTTCAGTATACCATCATATCATCTGCAAAGAGTGATAGTTTTGTTTCCTCCTTGCCTATTCTAATTCCTTTAATTCCTTTCTCTTCTCTGATTGCTAAAGCTAACATTTCTAGAACAATATTAAATAATAGGGGTGATAATGGACATCCCTGTTTCACCCCTGATCTTATTGGGAAGGCCTCTAATTTATCTCCATTGCATATAATACTTGCTGATGGCTTTAGGTAGATACTGTTTATTATTCTAAGGAAAGCTCCCCCTATTCCTAAACTCTCTAGTGTTTTTATTAGGAATGGGTGCTGTACTTTGTCAAAAGCTTTCTCTGCATCTATTGAGATAATCATATGATTTTGATTGGTTTTCTTATTGATGTGGTTGATTATGTTAATAGTTTTCCTAATGTTGAACCAGCCCTGCATTCCTGGTATAAATCCCACCTGGTCATAGTGTATTATCCTGGTGATCACTTGATGTAATCTCCTTGCTAATATCTTATTTAAGATTTTAGCATCAATATTCATTAGGGAAATTGGTCTATAATTTTCTTTCTCTGTTTTTGCTTTGCTTGGTTTTGGTATCACCACCATATTTGTGTCATAAAACGAATTTGGTAGAACTCCTTCTTCACCTATTTTTCCAAATAATTTGTATAATATTGGAATTAATTGTTCTTTAAATGTTTGGTAAAATTCACCCGTAAACCCATCTGGCCCTGGGGATTTTTTCTTAGGGAGTTCATTAATAGCTTGTTCAATTTCTTTTTCTAATATGGGTTTATTTAAGGATTTTATTTCCTCTTCAGTTAACCTGGGCAGTTTGTATTTTTGTAAATATTCATCCATTTCATTTAGATTGTCAAATTTATTGGCATACAGTTGGGCAAAATATTTCCTAATTATTGCTTTAATTTCCACTTCATTGGTGGTAACATCACCCTTTTCATTTTTGATACTGGTAATTTGGTTTTCTTCTTTCTTTTTTTTAATCAAATTAACCAATATTTTATCTATTTTATTGGTTTTTTTCATAAAACCAGCTCTTAGTTTTATTGATTAATTCTATAGTTTTTTTGCTTTCAATCTTATTAATTTCTCCTTTAATTTTCAGGATCTCTAATTTAGTGTCTAATTGGGGATTTCTAATTTGTTCTTTTTCTAGCATTTTAAGTTGCATGCCCAATTCATTAATCTCCTCTTTCTCTTTTTTATTCATGTAAGCATTTAGAGCTATAAATTTTCCCCTAAGCACTGCTTTGGCTGCATCCCATAGATTTTGGTATGTTGTCTCATTATTGTCATTCTCTTGGATAAAGTTATTGATTGTTTCTATGATTTCTTGTTTGGCCCATTCATTCTTTAGAATGAAATTATTTAGTTTCCAATTGATTTTCATTCTACTTTTCCCTGGCTCTTTCTTACATGTAATTTTTATTGCATCATGATCTGAGAACGATGCATTTACTATTTCTGCCTTTCTACATTTGACTATGATGTTTTTGTGCCCTAATACATGGTCAATTTTTGAAAATGTGTCATGTACTGCTGAGAAAAAGGTATATTCCTTTCTATCCCCATTCAATTTTCTCCAGACATCTATCATGTCTAACTTTTCTAGTAATCTATTCACCTCTTTCACTTCTTTCTTATTTATTTTTTGGCTAGATTTATCTAATTCTGAGAGGGGGAGATTCAGATCCCCCACTAGTATAGTATTACTGTCTAATTCCTCTTGTAACTCATTTAACTTCTCCTCTAAGAACTTGGATGCTATACCACTTGGCGCATACATATTTAATATTGATATTACTTCATTATCTATAGTACCTTTAAGTAAGATGTAATTTCCTTCCTTATCTCTTTTAATGAGATCTATTTTTGCCTGCACTTTGTCTGAGATAAGGATTGCTACCCCTGCCTTTTTTACTTTAGCTGAGGCATAATATATTCTGCTCCAGCCTTTTACCTTTACTCTGTGTGTATCTCTCTGCTTCAAATGTGTTTCTTGTAAACAGCATATTGTAGGGTTCTGGTTTTTAATCCACTCTGCAATTCGCTTCCATTTTATAGCAGAGTTCATCCCATTCACATTCACCGTTATTATTACTGACTGTCTATTCCCCTCCATTCTATTTACCCCCTTTGTACTTTTCCCCCCTTCTTTCACCCTATTCCTCCTCACCAACGTTTTACTTCTTACCCCTGCCTCCCCCGATCTGCCCTCCCTTTTTATCACCGCCCCTCTTTTCTTTACCCTTTTCTCCCTTGCTTTTGTCCTCCCTTCTATCAGTCCCCCCCTTTCCCTTCCCCTTTTGTTTCCCTAAAGAATGAGTTAAGTTTTTTTATCCCAATGAACATATATGTCATTCCCTCTTTGAGTCAAATCTAATGAGAATAGGGTTGAAACCATGTTCCCCCCTCCTTTCTTTCCCTCTATTGTAATAGGTTTTTTCCACCTCTTCATATGATATAATTCATCCCATTCCACCTCCCCTTTCCTCTCCTCCCCATAGACTCCCTTTTTATCCCCTTAATTCGTTTGTATCATCACATCAAAGACAATTTATATTTATACCCTCTATATAAAGTCCTTCTCTCTGCCCAAATACATTTACAGTTCTTAAGAGTTATGAGTATTATCTTCCTGTGTAGGGATATAAACAGTTTAACCTAATAGGGTAACTTTTTTTTTCCCTCTGTTTACCTTTTTAAACTTCTCTTGAGTCTTGTATGTTGAGATCAAATTTTCTATTCAGTTCTGGTCTTTTCACCAGGAAAGATTGAAAGTCCCCAACGTCATTAAATGTCCATCTTTTCCCCTGAAAGAAAATGCACATTTTTGCTGGGTAAGAGATTCTCGGCTGCAATCCAAGCTCCTTTGCCTTCCGGAATATCATATTCCAAGCCTTTCGGTCCTTTAATGTTGAAGCTGCCAGGTCCTGGGCAATCCTGACTGTGGCTCCATGATATTTAAATTGCTTCTTTCTGGCTGCTTGGAGTATTTTCTCCTTCACCTGATAATTCTGGAATTTGGCTACAATATTCCTTGGAGTTTTCCTTTTGGGGTCTCTTTCAGGAGGTGATCGGTGGATTCTTTCAATGATGATTTTATCCTCTGATTCTATGATATCAGGGCAGTTCTCCTTAATAATTTCCTGGAATATGGTGTCTAGATTCTTTTTCTGGTCATGGCTTTCAGGCAGTCCAATGATTCTCAAATTGTCTCTCCTCGATCTGTTTTCCAGATCAGTTGTCTTTCCAATGAGGTATTTCACATTTTCTTCTATTTTTTCATTTTTTTTATTCTGCTTGACTGATTCTTGGTGTCTCATGGATTCCTTATCTTCCAACTGTCCCACTTTAATTTTTAAGGCATTGTTTTCTTCAGTGAGATTATGCACCTTTTTTCCCATTTGGCTAAGTGAATTTTTTAAGGTATTGTTTTCTTCAGTGAGATTATGCATCTTTTTTTCCATTTGGCCAAATGAATTTTTTAAGGCTTTGTTTTCTTCAGCTTCCTTTTCCAAGCTGCTGATTCTTTTTTCATAGTTTTTTTGTTTTGCTTTCATTTCTCTCCCCATTTTTTCTTCTACCTCTTGCAATTGATTTTTAAAATCCTTTTTGAGCTCTTCCAGGAAGGCTTTTTGTTCTTGCGACCAATTCACCTTCCCTTGTGAGGCTTCAGATGTAGGCAATTTGAGGCTATTGTCCTCATCTGAGTTTGTGTTGGCTTCTTCCCTATTCATACAGAAGCTCTCAATGGAGAGGGCTCTTTTTTGCTTCTTACTCATTATTGCAGCTTATTTATTTATTCTCTAAGTTGAGGTCTGCTCTGGGGGCACCAGGGTCCCTGCTTTGGGCTTCTTGTGCAGGTGTATAGGTGCTGTGTGACCGGGCTTTTACTCTGAGGCCTTTATGGTGTGTGGAGATCCCCCGCCCTGCACTTCCTGTTTGATTGTGCTCGGCCAGCCAGGCGTCTGATCCCGCCGTTCGTGGCCCTCTCGGCCGGTGCAGGTAGGTTTTTCCACTGTCCTTCTTGGCCACCAGATTTTTGAACCAGGTTCCGGGAGCCTCAGTTGTTCGGCTGTGGCCCGCAGCACCTGCTGACTTGCCCCGACCCCCTCGGTGCTGGGTTGCTGCCCTGCGCTGGGCCTCCCTTTTGCCTGAGTCAGACCGACCTTTTCCTGAAGTCTTCTAAATTATCTCTGGTTGGAGGACTGTGTCTCTCTGTCTCTTTGCAGGTTCTGTAGTTTCAGAATCCGTCCAGAGGCTTGATTTAATGTTCGTTTTGAGGGAACAGAAGGAGAGCTCAGGCAGCTTGCTGCTTCCTCTCCGCCATCTCGGCTCCGCCTCGAGAATATTGTTTTAATGGCCATGAAGGTAGCTGAAGCAGGCTCTGGGAAGCCTTTAGATCTTGGTCAGACATCAAAGACACCAAGGTCATCTACTGCATCCCAGGCTATGGCCAGTTGTCTTGACTTTTGCCCTGCCACTGGACATTGATGACTCAGGAAGCCAGAGTAAGGCTGCTGACTATGTACAACTCTGCCTCACTTGAATCTAATTCACTCACAAGTCAAGACATCTCCTCATGATGTAATTGGTCCTCTTCAAAAATGAAGGACAAACAACAGCTGCTAAAAAAGGAGACACACAGGTTAAAAGGCATGTTCCAGACAGCAAGTCCACAACAGAGCTCAAAATGGATTCCACACCTCCTGGTTCCCTCTCAAACACTGCTACTGAGCATTTTGCCTTGATTCACTTAGTTAACCCATTTAAGCTCATTAATTCACACTTCTCCCTCAAGGCAGAGGGCTGGAGGGAAGACAGGTGGATTTATTGAACTAGTGGCCAGGTAAGATACTGCTCCAGGCAATCACGAGTTAAATCGGGAGTTGACAACCTCTGAAATACAAGCTGTTGCTGGTATCCAAGCCAATTTAAATTGGCACATAGGCAGGTTGTCACAAGAAGAGCTGCTGCTAGCTAGCCTCAAAAATTGGTGGCAGGTACATGCTTCCCCTCCCTGCTTGTAGAAATCCCCTCCTTTCTTGTTCCCATCTCTGCTTCAGGGTTATTGATGGCTAGCCTGTGATCTGAGCTCTCACAACCCCCACCCCACCCCCAGCCCTCAAAGGCACACTTCTAATCACCAGAAAGAAAAGGTCAGTCAGTCAGACCCAAGTATGAAAAAGGTGGCTGAGCGTTGTGTTCAATATCGGTGAGCAGCACCAGACACCTTCCCCATGCTCTCTCCCTTACTTAATCCCTTCCTTAGTCAATAGAGTGACTGGATTTGGTGATTGGAAAGGAGTGCTGCAATCGCGGGACTAAAGCAGACGTCAAGGCTTCATGTGGGTCATGGCCCTGCCTCTGTACAAGATTCTGAAGGAGGCAATGCTCACATGCCAACTCCTTCAGTATCCTATATCTGCTAGGAAGTGTTGGAGGGCTGCTAAACTGGACCTTGATCTCATTGTTATAGGGAACTCCCGATGAGAAACTCTTCTCCTGCCAAAGCCAGCTCTCTATACACTTACCCCAACTGCCTCTCAGTGTAAGGAATAGGGTTTCTAAACTGTAAAGGACTCTACTTGTGTATAGCAGTCACTCACATAACAATAATGAACAGAAAAATCAGCTGATATTATGGAAGACATAGAGAGCTAGTTCAGAGGTAATGGTGGCTAAGATGGAATAGGGAAAAATCAGACTGGTGGGGCATGGATAATCAGGAGAATTTGTGGATGCTAGACTAAGAAGAGCAGGTCAGAGACAATGGGACCCCCTTTATAGAAAGGTGGTTAGGTGCTGCAGTGGATAGAGCACTGGCCCTGGAGTCAGGAAAACCTGAGCTCAATTCAAGCCTGAGACACTGGTTGTGTGATTCTGGGCAAATTGATTAATCTATGTCTGCTTAGGTTTACTCATCTGTAA
This sequence comes from Dromiciops gliroides, assembly GCF_019393635.1. NCBI lineage: Eukaryota > Metazoa > Chordata > Mammalia > Microbiotheria > Microbiotheriidae > Dromiciops > Dromiciops gliroides. The sequence continues at coordinate 538,780,868 of NC_057861.1, read as the reverse complement.
AATGGAGGTAATAATAATAATACCTACCTCACAGGGTTGTTGTGAAGATCAAGCACAGTGCCTGGCATATAGTTGGTGCTTAATAAATGCTTGTTCCTTATAAAGATTTTTTTTGGGGGGTGGAGAAATGAGGGTTAAGTGACTTGCCCAGGGTCACACAGCTTGTAAGTGTCAAGTGTCTGACGTCGGATTTGAACTCAGGTCCTCCTAAATCCACTGTGCCACCTAGCTGCCCCTTAATATAGATAGAAATTAGGGGAAAGATGCTAAAATTGGGGGGAGGGGATTAATCAAGGCTAAAGGAAGAATAAGGCTTTATGTCCCTTTCCCGCTTGATACCTACTCCACAGAAGCAGAATATGCCTGACTTATAGAAACTCAAATGGGTTGTGTGTGTGTGTGTGTGTGTGTGCCAACCTGTGATTTTATCAGTGTATAGATAAAATTACTGATGAGGAATCTTCCTTTACCAATGCAGATCTCCAACTGTTCTGTAGCTCAGCATCTCAGACAATTACCTAGGGCACAGAGGTATTACAGGACTTGTTCCTCATCAGAGTCAGTATGAGTCAGAGGTGGGACTTGAGCCCATGTTTTCCTGACTCTGAGGCCAACTCTCTGTATCCACTATGTTTTGTCTGTTTGTTTGTTTTAGATTTTTTGGTTTTTTACAAGGCAATTGGGGTTAAGTGACTTGCCAAGGGTCACACAGCTAGTAAGTGTTAAGTGTCTGAGGCCAGATTTGAACTCAGGTCCTCCTGAATCCAGGGCCAGTGCTCTATCTACTGCACTACCTAGCTGCCCCTCTCTATCCACTATGAATTGCTGCCTCTCTACTGTGAAAAGCTCTGCTTTTTTTTAGGTATTTGGGATTAAGTGAGTTGCCCATGGTCACACAGCTTAGTAATTGCCTGATGTCAGATTTGAATTTAGGTCCTCCTGACTTCGGGTCTGGTTCCTCTATCTACTACTGTGCCACCTAGCTGTCCCAAGAAGTTCTATTTTTAAACTCACATTAAATAAGAGCACAGAATCTCAGAACTGGAAAGAAGCTCACAGACCATCTAGCCTAATAAACACCTGGCCAAGAATCCTTTCTACAACAGCCCTCAAAAATGACCACCCAACCTCTATTTCAAGGCATGCCATTACTGCTCAAAGCCATTCTACTTTGGGACTTTGTTCCAAGTTTTACCTTCTATGGAACTTTTTATTTTTTAACCTGGGTTCCACTGACCCACCCCCACCCAAAAAAGGTCCATGAATAGATTTCAAGGGGCCCTCAAATTTGGATGAGTAAAATACATCTTTATTTCAATAAAATTGGTTTCCTTCAGGGGCAGCTAGGTGGCTCAGTGGATAAAGCACTGGCCTTGGATTCGGGAGGACCTTAGTTCAAATCTGACCTCAGACACTTGACACTTACTCGCTGTGTGACTCTGGGCAAGTTACTTAAGCCTCATTGCCCTGCAAAAATTTTTTTTAATTGGTTAATTTTCTGCATTTAAAAACATTATTCTGAGGGCAACTAGGTGGTACAATGAATAGAGTACCAGCCTAGGAGTCAGGAGGACCTGAGTTCAAATCCAGCCTTAGACACTTACTAGCTGCATGACCCTGGGCAAGTCACTTAATCCCAACTGCTTCCAAAAACCAAAAGAACAACAACAAAATATTATTATGAGAAGGGGTCCATAAACTAGACCAGTCTGCCAAAGGTATACATGGATAATTTCAGGGGTTTCATTAACCTGGATGGGGAAAAACATCTTTATTTTCACTAACCTCTAACTGAAATTTAATATTTCCTCCAATTATTTAAAAACATTATACTGAGAAGTATCTATATTAATGATTCTTAATGTGGAGTCTGCAAAATTGTTTTCTAAAAATATATATATTTTAATGATTCTATTTCAAAAATAACTGGCTTCCTTTGCAGTCATGTGCATTTTATTTTATATGTTAAAAATATTATATCATTCTGAAGTGGAGTGCATGAACATTGACAGACAGAAGGAGTACACAGCACAGAAAAGGTTAAGAACCCCTGCTCTGGGTTAAGATGAACATGTCTAATCCCTATACCATATGACAATCTTTCTAATACTTGGAGATAACAATCGTGTCCCACTTAAGTCTTCACTTCTCAAGGCTATAAATGTTCCTTCTTTCCATCCTTTTTCCTATGACATGATCCTGAGGCCTTTGGACATATCAGACTACCCCCTCTGATATACTTTAGTTCATCCAAACCCTTCCTAAAATGAGGCACTCAGAACTGAACACAATCCTTCACACAATATGTAGTCTGACCAGGACAGAATCCAGGGTGACTATCCCATTATGGTTCTAGCCTCTATGCCCCAAAACATTTTAAGCTTCACAGAGTACTCTCTTCTTACCATAACCCTATAAGATGTACAACAAAATACAATTTCATCCTTTTCATAGATGAGGAAAGTGAATCTTAGAGCAGTGACATGACTTATCCAAAGACAGAAAGTTTAAGAGGAGCCAGAACCTGAACTTGAATCCAGATCTTCCCATTTTAAATTAATTGATCTTACAGGCTGCTAGGTGGTGCAGCAGATAGAGCACAGCATTGGAGTCAGGAAGACCTGAGTTCAAATCCAGCCTCAGATACTTACTAGCTCTATGACCTTGGGCAAGGCACTTAACCCCTCTTCCAATGGATGGATGGATGGATGGGTGGATAGGTGGATAGATGGATAGACAGACAGACAGACAGACAGACAGACAGACAGACAGACAGACAGATAGATAGATAGATAGATAGATAGATAGATAGATAGATAGATAGATATTTAGATATGTAGACAAGTATATAGGTAGATAGATAGAGTGGTCTTTTCACTGAAAAGGCCAAAGTAGAACAAAAAGAAGAGTTCATTTCCGACCCTACTTTACAGTCAGGGAAGGTGTCAGGGGTGGGACAGCAGAGAAGTGGCAAACATGTTAGCACATTGCTTATCATCTCCAGGACAGTACAAAAGAGTTAGAACAGAATCATATGAATATGGCAATGAAGGAGTCCAACCAATCTGTTCTCTGGAGTAATGTGCTTGTTTCAGAGAGGAAAAACAACTAGCCATCCTCCTGTAAGGCAGGGGGGGATGTCATATGTCCATTCAGTGGGTAGTCTTTTCAGACATCCCACGGGGTTGGCCATATGCTGGTCTTGAGCTAGATTACAGGCCCCCACACCACAGGCACTTCAGGGCATTGGCATAGCAACCTACATAGAAAATGGTGAGAGACACAGAGAGAGAGAGAGAGAGAGAGAGAGAGAGACAGAGACAGAGACAGAGACAGAGACAGAGACAGAGAGAGAGACGAGAGAGAGAGAGAGTGCACTTTCCAAATATAAGGTTATAAGTTGACAGCTGCTTGGAGGGGAAGGAGAACAAGAAGGAAATAGTGGAGAACAGGCCTCTGTCCAGGACTAGAGCTAAAGAGGACGACCACAAGCATAAGGTTTGCTGTGGAGGGAATAAATCAGTCAACAAGCATTTATTAAGTACTTACTATGTGCTAGACACCATGCTAAGTGCTAACTAAACAAAAGGAAAGGGTGGGGGAGACAAAAATACAATTTCTGCCCTCAATGAACTGGCATTATAATTGGGGAGAGAATATAAAAAAAAGTGTCACCAGGATAAATACAAATGTAAATGGAAGATAATCTTAGAGATTAAGGTACTAGCAGTGGGGGAGACCAGGAAAGATTGAAGAAGGAGGAATTTGTGCTGAATCTTTTGTTTGTTTGTTTGTTTGTGGTTTTTTTTTTTTTTTAGTGAGGCAATTGGGGTTAAGTGACTTGTGCAGGGTCACACAGCTAGTAAGTGTTAAGTGTCTGAGGCCGGATTTGAACTCAGGTACTCCTGACTCCAGGGCCGGTGCTCTATCCACTGCGCCACCTAGCTGCCCCTGTGCTGAATCTTGAAGGAGGTAGAGGCAAGGAGAGTGAACATTCCAGACAACGAAAATGTGAAAAAGGGGGAACGAACAGCTGTTCAGCCAATGCAAAAGTATCAAGTCAGAATATGAAGCATCAATGGCAAACACCAGCAAGAAGTCTAAGAAGACTGGAAAGGTAGGAAGGGAGCACATTGTGAAGGGCTTTAAAACCCAAACTGAGGATTTTGTATTCAATCCTGGACGTAATAGGGAGCCACTGGAGGTTACAGAATGGAGGGTTGACATGGTTAGATCTGTGCTTTGAGAAGAACAATTTGATAGTTTAGTGAATGATGGACTGGAATGGGGAGAGACTTGCTATGGCAAGATCAACCAAAAGGCTATGGGAATAACAAAAGTATGAAGTGATGATGAGGGTATCAGCTATATGAATGTACGATAAGATATTTATATTTATATTTATCCATATTTATCCATAGCTATGTCTATCTATGACCAGCTAGGTGGCACAGTGAATGGAATGCTGGGCCTGGAGTCTGAAAGACTCATCTTCATTATCTTAAATTCTGTCTCAGAAACTTACTAGCTGTGTGACCCTGGGCAAGTCACTTCACCCTATTTGCTTTAGTTTCCTCATCATTAAAATGAGCTGGAGAGTGAAATGGCAAAGCACTACAGTATCTTTGTGAAGAAAACCCTAAAAGGGGTCAGGAAGAGTTGGACACAACTGAAAAATGACTAAACAACAACAACATATTTATCTATATCTCTATTTCTATCTTCTATATCTTTATTTCTATCTCTATCTACATTTACATCTATATCATTATCTATCCCTATATCTAGTCTGTATCTGTACCTATCTATGAAGAGAGAAAGACCAAGAAAGAGATGTTATAAAGGATTGCATATGTGTGGGGGTGAGGAGTTAAGGTTGACCTTGAAGGGGAATGAAGTAATGAACATTTATGTAGCACCTACTACTTATCAGGAATTATGTACTTTATAATTTTATTTCATTACATCCTCATGACAACCCATTTTACAGTTTTACTATCCCTATTTCACAATTGAAGAAACTGAGACAAATAGAAGTTAAGTGACTTACCTCAGGTCACACAGCTAGTAAACGTTTGAGATCAAATTTGATCTCAGGTCCCCCTGATTTAAGACCTACCACTCTATCTATTGTGTAACCTAGCAGTCTAAGGACAGATGCTGAAGTAACAGAGGTTAACTAGCAATTTTGACGCCCTTGACAAGTAGCATGAAAAATTCTCTCAAATCAGCTATTCAGGAAAGACTCTGATATAGAGCTATAGAGTTGAGACAGAGACTCTGGGACACCAACAGTATTAGGGTAAGAACTTGAAACACTATGGCTGCTATTGAGGAAGGTGCTACCAGAAGAATAGGGTAGGCATGGGGAGGAACTTACCTGGTATGTAGCTATCAAGAAGAATTGGGTGGGGGGAGCTAGGTGGTGCAGTGGATAAAGCACTGGTCTTGCATTCAGGAGGACCTCAGTTCAAATCCAGCCTCAGATACTTGACACTTAACTAGCTGTGTGACTCTGGGCAAGTCATTTAACCCTCATTGTCCTGCCCCCCCAAAAAAAGAAGTGGGGGGAGTGGGCAACATGGCACCTAGGAGCTTACTATTTTAACCACCTGGTCTTGCTAACAGGTTTCTGTGCTACTGAAGGAATGAAGGTGGTATCAAGATGTAAATTTAGCAAATTTGCAATTTGCAACATCTTTTAAAATAATAAATATTTTTGTGTCCTTTAAATTTTGGTGCCATGTAGCAAAACCCAGATCACTTCACCCTAATTACAGTTCTGGGTGTGTCCTCTCTCTGCCTACCCACAGTACCTTAGGAAAATCAGAACCTTTGCTCAGGCAGACAGGGATATCTTTTGTAGATGGAAAGTCAGGAGTGCAAAATGCCCAACTATAGCTGCCCTTGAAGTTGGAGACATGCTATTCTGGAGACTGGAAAATTTTTTCTCCCAGCTCAGGTGTGATTTTGAAGGGACCATGGAAGCAATGAAAGAAGATATCTCAGCTCCACTGAACATCCAATTTGATATGTCTCTTTCTCAAAGCTTCTTCCCCAAAAGGCCCAAGGATGCTTGGGTTCCTTACTATTGGTCATTCTTACCCATACTTAGCTAGAATGAGCAGAAGAAAGCAAAGTCCTGAAACCTCAGTAGATCTGCTTAAATCCCTAACCTGGAAGAATCCATGATGTGCCATTAGTGGTGTTACCCCAGCTTGGACACAACATTTGCAACAAGTGACCAAATAGGGAGGCACATTAGTATAGTGTAAAAATACTGGGTTTAGAGCACTAGCACTTGGCTACACTACTTAAGAGCTTGTGATGATGAGAAAGTGCTCAGTTTCTTTATCTGTGGAAGAGGTGATTGGTCTAAGTGACCAATCTAAATGATTTCTAAGATACTTTCTTCTGTAGGTCTATTGTCTTAGGCATGTAACAAATACTATCAGGGGCGGGGGGAGCAAAGATTCCTTTATATTTTAGTTAAATGACCTGTCCAGGACCACATAGCTAATAAGTGTCTGGGATAGGATTTGAACTCATGTCCTTCTGACTCCAGGGCCAGTAGTCTATCCATTGAACCACCTAGCTGTCCCTAAAGATTGCTTTTAAAATGCCAGCTCTCTAATTGGCTCTCAGTAATAGCTGAACATCTAGCGTATGCCTCAGTTCTTAACTGGGGTCCTTCTCTGTGGAAGGAATGAGCAAGTAGTCTATTTCACCAAAAACCAATGAGCCAAAGTCCAAGGTCTAGAATGATGCATTGCTGAATGAATTTTTCTTAAATTCCATAGCAACAGAAAGGCAGAATGATAAAGGATTCCACAGGCTTTATCCAAAAGTGCTGCTTCAAATGGATTCTCAACCACGGAAGTAGAGAAAAGGCATATAGATCTCATTAGGCAATTAAATGTTATCTCATGGTCTTGCATTTTATGAGCTTGTGTTTTATCCATTAAATAAATTGTCTTGTTCTTCCAGTGGTGCCAGAGAGTTTAGCATCCCAGAGAGAAGAGGTTAAATATCTTGAGATCATTAGCAATGGAAAACTATGTGTAGAGAACTCAGATCCATGTCTCCAGTCTCATACTTTACAACAAATAAGCAATTTGTCTCAGTGGTTAGTCACAAGGGAGAGCTTGTCACAAGTCACAAGTCACAAGTCACAAGTCAAGAGAGCTAACAACAAAAAAAAGGGCAAAAGACTCAGGGATTTGCTTCCAGAAAGTATAGACAACAAGAAGAATATGTTTTAGTGACCTGGAGAGACTGTGCTATGCTTGCTCTTCTCCCAATAACAATAGCAAGTATAAAGCATGACTTGGTGTCCATCCCAGTGAAAGTAAAAAATGGAGATTTCTCTCAGTGTTTATGAGGGAGAATGAAATGGCCCTTGAGAGAAGAGGGAAGTGCAAGGAGGGAAAATAAAGAAGGAAAAAAGATATTATGAAGTAGAGGGGATTTCTAATCCATGTCATGAGGTTGTAGAACATAAGATTGTGATTTAGAGAAGGAAGGGAAGAACAGAAGAAAAAGGACCATTGAAAATTTGTAGTGATATAATAAATCTCAAGCTCTTCCTGTAAGGAGATAGGGGAGGGGACCAGCCTATCTCTAGAGAAAACAGCCCCTTATGATCCAAGGAATTATGATGTGATATCAGGAGAAAGATCATTGAATAATAAAAGAAGAAGAGAAGACTAGTGGGCATCAGTGACTCCCTGGCGAGGGGCACTGGCAGCTATTTGCCAACTTGACATAAATGATAGACAGCATGCATCTCAAATATGGATAGAGAGCCTCCTGAGACCTGTCCAACATGAAGTGCATTACCCATTTCTGATGATTCACATGAGGACAAACTACACCATTAGAAGGATTTAGAAAACATGGCTTAGGATCATGAAGTCCTGGGCACAAAAAGGAAGACCTTAAGGACACAGATCATGTCTTCATTCCTACTGCCAATTAAAAGTCAGGGGATTCAGAAGAGACAGGCAAGTTTGGGAAATGAACAAGTGGCCACAAAAATGGTATTTGAAAATGGAATTTAGAATTGTGGACCAAGGCATGAAATATAGGCACGATGGACTCTCAAAATGAGATGGAGTGCACCTAACAGTGGTTTAAAAATTAAATACTCAGGGCGGCTAGGTGGCGCAGTGGATAAAACACCAGACCTGGATTCAGGAGTTCCTGAGTTCAAATCCAGCCTCAGACACTTGACTGTTACTAGCTTTGTGACCTTGGGCAAGTCACTTAAACCCTATTGCCCCGTGGGGGAAAAAAAAAAAAGAAAAAAATTTATATACTCATGTGTGCATATTTATGCATATGTTGAAAATGCACTGAGACTTTGGGGACACCTCAATGTAATATTTATATGTGTACACACATGTGATATGAAATATATGTACACATATGTAATATGTTATGCACATATGTGGAATGTATCGTGGAGAGGGATTTGGGACTGGAATTTTACTTTAAATTATTATATCTGATTCAAAAGTAACATAATAGGTAAAGGGGGGAGTGAAATTGTATATTACAAATATATACAATGTGAGGAAATAAAAAAATCATGATGTAGAACATTTGAATGAAGATCAGTGAAAGTAGAAATAGAAGTAATAATAAATATATTATGTGCAAATGCATGTATGTATCTATAAATACACATATATTATAGATCACCTAGACATAGAAAGAGGGATTAACTGAAAAGTAAAAGAAAGATGATAGATTCATAGGGTAATAGATTTAAAGATATATGGGGCCTTACAGGCCATCTGGTGCTATAGCATAATGCTTTGATGATAAGGAATTCATCTGTATGGATTCTCTGACTCCATTCTCTCTGACACTTTTCCTCGCTTTGACACTCTCCCCTCTCCAACTCTCTGATGCTATATTCTCTCTCTCCTTTCTCTGTCTCTGTCTCTCTGTGTCTCTTTGTCTCTGTCCCTCTGACCCTCTGTGTTTCTGTCTCTTTATGTCACTTTCACCCTCCCTGATAAATGCGTGACTTTGTTTAATCATATTTCCATCACAAAATAGAGAAAGCAGGGACAAAGCACCAGCCCTGGATTCAGTAGGACCTGAGTTCAAATCCGGCCTCAGACACTTGACACTTACTAGCTGTGTGAACCTGGGCAAGTCACTTAACCCCCATTGCCCCACAAAAAAACTAAACTAAACTAAAACAAAAACCAACCAAACAAAAACCAAATCAAAATAGAGAAAGCAACAAGGGGAAGTATAAATCTGCCTCAGGTTCTAACCAGCCAAATGTAACTGCTGAAACAATAGAAATCTTTTTTTTCTCCTGTGACTAATCCATCATGAAGGTTGTGATACAGAAAAAGAGGGAAAAGATGACTAAGATAGTGGTTATGGTTAAGCCCAGCTTCCTAACACAATCTCAAAATAACATGAAACACACAAAATAAAACAAAGAAGCAAGAACAAGGGCAAAAAAAAGTAAAAATAAATTAAACCTCGCAGGAAAAAATCTCACAGGAAAATTATCAGAAAGGTGAAAGAAATGAATAAGCAAAAAGAAGATATTTGAAGAAATTCTATGGGGTAAAAGGAAATAAGGAGAAAAGAACAAGACTAGGGGCAGCTAGGTGGCGCAGTGGATGGAGCACTGGCCTTGGATTCAGGAGGACTTGAGTTCAAATCCAGCCTCAGATACTTGACACTTACTAGCTGTGTGACCCTGGGTAAGTCACTTAACCCTCATTTGCCCTGCAAAAAAAAAAAAAGAACAAGACTGAAATGACAACCATACCTCTAGAAAAGAGAAGAGAAATATTTTTTAAAACACCTTTAAAGTGATTGAAAAGCATGCTTTTAAAAATGTAAAGATGTGTCATCTATAAGACTGAAAGGAAGATTAGTGAAGAAAGAATTCACGAAGATGAATTAGAGAAAGAGAGAAAAAACAAAGCAGAGCACTGCCCAAGGAAAAGAATGCCTCAAGTTGAAGGGAGAAAAATACAGGGAGGAAAGAAGAAACAGGAATATTTTAAAATTTAAAACTGGAAGACTTTAGATTTCTATAAGCAAATTAAAAAAACAAAAACTAGAGGGTGGGATTTATAAAATCCAAATTATGGTAACAGGGCATAAGCTTAAGAGATATAGTCACTGAATTCTAAAATAAAAAAAAATAGAGAATGTTGCATGCAATTGGAAAAAAGCGATTTCCAATGCTTAAAAAGATCAATCTGCTGTGTGTGACTACTCAAAAATAATTAAAAATTAAATGAGACTAGAATGTTAGCTGCCCCAGCACAGTATTAAGAGGCAGTTAGGCCCAAAGAAATGGAAATCTCTCAAGAATAAAATCTGGAGGGGCAGCTAGGTGGCATAGTGGATAAAGCACTGGCCCTGGATTCAGGAGGACCTGAGTTCAAATGTGACCTCAGACACTTGACACTTACTAGCTGTGTGACCCTGGGCAAGTCACTTGCCCCTCATTGCCCCACCAAAATCAAATCAAATCTGTAACACAGAAGTAGAAATTATTCTTATGAGGAAGCTAATAGGAATATCCTATCAAGATTAATGTGGATACACAGGGACAGATTCATTGACAAAAAATTTATCAGATTTTAAAAGATAAGTACTGAAGTTGTAAATAAAGCCAAGTAATTAGAAAAATACAAAAATACTAACACATTTCTATAAGATTTGGAGATAGGGTTCAGAATCCCAGAATGACTTGATACTAGTAATGAAAATTAAGAACAATAAAAGGATCTGTTTGTTTTGGCTAGTGGTGTTGTTGTTTGCTTTGTTTTGGGTAAGTTAGAGGTAGCCTGGAATAATGGATAGCAAACTGGCCTCATATCCATGAAGACCTGGGTTCAAGTCCTATTTCTAACACATACAGGTAGGACAAGTCTTGGGCAAATCAATCATTTAATCCCTCAATGCTCCAAGCAACTCTCTAAAACCATAAGTTATCAAGATGTTACCAACCTCCATTGGTAGAGGGAGTTTCCTCAATAAATTGCCTCACTAAAAAAAATAAAATAAAATAAAAGTTCATGTATATATATATATATATATATATATGTGTGTGTGTATATGTATATATATTTAGGGTTTAAAGGTTTTGAAGTATGTATATACATATGTATATACATACACACACTATATATACACATATATACATGTATATAAAGAAGCTATATTTATATAGAAAAATATAGATATATAGAATATATAAAGAATAGAACAAAAACACTTAGCAAGCAGTAGAAACTTATGGGCAGCTAGATGGGGCAGTGGATAGAACACTAGCCCTGAAGTCAGAAGGACCTGAGTTCAAGTCCAACCTCAGACACTTGACACTAGCCATGTGACCTTGGGCAAGTCACTTAATCCCAATTGCCTCACCAAAAAAGAAGCAGCTAGGTGGCTAACCTAAGTGGAAACAGTCAGGAAGCATTTGGTTGCCTTCAATGTGTTCATGCCACAAGGTCCAGGAACAATTACATTCTAGAATACTAAAAGAATTGTCTAGTGTGATTTCTGAGCCACTGTCCCAGTGTCTTCTGAAAGATCTTGAAGAGGAGGCCTGAAGAAGGAGAAATGTTGTTCCACCTTTCAAAAATGAAGAAAGTGATCTCTATAAACTATAGACCTATAGTTTGACCTCTAGTTTTGGTGAAGGGAAGGAAAGAGGGGCTCTATAATACATTATATAGAGATGGCTTTAGGAAGGGATGCAAAAAAAGGGTGTGTTTTCAGGCAGAGCCAATGCTGGAATTTGTTTTGTTGGACTATAGAACTTTGTATTGGGAGCCATGCAGCTAAGAATTTTCTGTTTGGCTTTTTTAATTAATTGCCTAATGGTAGGAGGGAAGAGAATAGCTTAATAAAGGTTAATAAGATATCTAATTGTACTCCAGACATTTGTATTTCTTTAAATCTTGCTCTAAATTGCACATGACATTTAACTATAGCTTTCTTAGTTATGCTTTAAAGAAGGTAGGGGGAGAGGGAATTCAGTCATCACTAAGACAGCTTGGATTCATGAACAATTTGTTTGCTCTAGACTAACCTTATTTCTTTATTGGACAAGGCATCTAGACTGCCAAATCAGGGAAGTGCAGTAGACATGCCTATTTAGATTTTAGCAAAACATTTGACAACATCTCGTGTGCTACAGATGTGGAAAAGTTGTTGAAATTCAGATTATGTGATTGTATATATAGGCAGATTTGATACTGGTTAAATGGTTGAACCCAAAGAAGCATCATTAATGGATTCATGTCAACTTTTTTTTAAAAAGTGCCTCAGGTAGTTGCCCTTGGTTCTGTGTTGTTCCACATGTTTATTAGCAACTCAGACAAGAATATAGATGACATGGTTGTCAAATATGCTGAATCTTGAAGGAATCGATCAATCAAAAAGCATTTAATACGTGCCTCCAATGTGACAGGCACTGTGCTAGGTGCTAGAGATACATGTACAAAGAATCCCTATGCACAAACATGCTTTTCAATAGGAGAGACAGCTAATGCATATATAAATACAGGATATCTCAAAATTTCAGTAGCTTAAAACTATACCAAGACATTGATTTGTGTCTATATGAATGTATGTATGTATATTTATATGTGTATATATACATATATAAATTTGTATATTCTCTCTTACACACACACACACACACACACGCACACACACACACACACACACACACACAGAGTGCTGGAAAGGGAGTTTACTCAACTGAGAGTTCCCTATATCAATGAAATCAAAGGCCTAATCCCTACACCTAGGGACAAAAGGAGAAGAGCAGTAGAAAAGGAACAACACACAACCCAGAAAGCGTGAGACAATCATGAGTGGCAATGAAAAGGCCAAACTTTTTTTTAACTCTTATGACCCTTAAACTCTTAAATTAGTTAAATACAATACAGTTTGGGGTAGGTGAGGTACTAGCTGTCTAGAGAATCAGGAAAGTCTCATGTTCAAATATCCTTTTTAGTAATGCATCCACTCTCTGATTTACAAGATGATCTTCAAGAGGGAATCAGGAAAGTCTTCGTGCAGAATATGATGCTTTAACTGCATCTTAAAGGAAGAGAAGGATGCTGGGAAGTCCAGAGACTCCAGAGGAACTTTGGGAACAAGTGGTGGTGCAGTGGATAGAGCGCTGAGCCTGGAAGCAGGAAGACATGAATTCAAATCTAGCCTCAGAAACTTACTAGCTGTGTGGCTGTGGGCAAGTCACTTAACTTCTATTTGCCTTGGTTTCCTCAATTGTAAAATGGAGTTAATAATAGCACCTACCTTGCAGGGTTATTGTGAGAATGAAATGAAATAATAAAAGCACTTAATACAGTGCCTGGTACATACCAGATATTATGTAAATGCATTCCCATCTCTACCCCAGCTAAGGAAAGAGTACATTCCAGACTCGTGGGATAGCCGGTACAAAGGCTTGGAGATGGGAGATGGCTAGCTGGTTGGATGATAATCACTTTCCTCTGACTGAAGAAGGTAGAGGGTAGAGAGTACAGAGCTCCTCCCAGATTCTTCATTGAAGAAGGCCACCCAAGTCAGCTATCTCATCATTTCCCATTCAGCTGCACTCCTTTAGATTTCATCTTACATCCTTCTGCCCACCTTTATAGCTTTTTTTTTTTACTTTTTTGTTTGTCTTGGTGGGGCAATTGGGGTTAAGTGACTTGCCCAGGGTCACACAGCTAGCAAGTGTCAAGTGTCTGAGCTCAGATTTGAACTCAGGTCCTCCTGACTCCAGGGCTGGTGCTCTACCCACTGTGTCACTTAGCTGCCCCTCTTATAGCTTTTTTAAAAAATATGTTGCCTTCTTCCATTAGACTATAAGCTCCTTCAGGGCAGGTACTGGGGTTTGTTTTTGTTTTTGTTTTTGCCTTTCTTTGTATCCCTAGTGGCTAACATAGTTCCTGGCATATGTTGCTGTTGTTCAGTTGTGTCTGACTCTTCGTGGCCCCATTTGTTTTTGGGGCACAGAGATACTATAGTAGTTTTCCATTTCCTTCTCTAGCTCCTTTTACAGATGAGAAAAACTGAGGCAAACAAGGGTGAAGTGACTTACACAGGGTCACACAGCTAGTAAGCGGCTAAGGCCAGATTTGAACTCAGGAAGAGGAGTCTTCCTAATTCCAAGTCACTGTGCCACCTTCATGCCCCTCCTAATGTATAGTAGGTGATTAATAAATGTTTATTGATTGACTGACTGAGTTCAGATCTAAAATTAACTAATTGGGTTAGAATGATGGGCTACGTCAAGAAAAATGAAATCTAAAATGGATAAATCCAAAGTTCTTTTAGTAAAAGAATTATCTTCTCAAATACAGGAGTAGGGGGAGGCATGACTAGACAACAGTTCCTATTTTTAAAAATCAAGGTTTTAGTAGCCGCATAACTTATTATGAGACACTGATATGACAGGGAAGTCCACAAAATTAATGCTCTCCTCGACTGCAATAAGAAATGCATCATTTCTAGAATAAGGGATGAGATAATCTCACTATACTCTGCACTGAGCAGGTCATATCTTGGGTCATAATAACAACTATAATTACAATTATAATTGTTAGCTTTGATATAAGCAGGTTAAAGTTTGAAAAGTGCTTTTCAAATATTATCTCATTTTATTCTCAACACAACGGCCCTGGGAGGTAGATGCTATTATCATCTCCTTTGTATAGATGCTGGAACTGAGGTAGATAAAGGTTAAGTGACTTGCCCATGGTCACATAGTTAGTAAGTATCTGAGGCCAGATTTGAATTCAAGTCTTCCTGACTCTGCATTTAATCTGCTATCCACTGTGTCACCGAGTTACCTAGCCTACGAGACTACTGTATTCATTTTGAGAAACCACATCTTAGGAAAGAAAGAACAGACAAAATGCTCAGAAGATGGCAACCATAGTGATGAGAGAACCAGAGAATGTACCACATGAGGAAGGATCTATTCAAGATTCTTGACCCATAGAAGAGCAGACTTAAAATGGACATAACAGTTGTATTCAAGTATTTAAAGGACTGTCATATGGAGGAGTAATTCAGATTATACTGCTTGGCCCTGGAGGACAGAACTAGAAATAATGGGCAGAAACTACAGAAAAGCAGATTAAGCCTTGATGTAAGGATAAACTTCCCAACAACTAGAGAATTCCATAGGCGGGCTGCTTCCTCAAAGAGTACTTTTTTCCCTAATGAGAGCTAGGTACAGAGCAGATTCCTGACAGTCACTGGCTGGACATGTTATAGAAGAGATTTTTGAGGCCAGATTCAGTTGTACTATATGGTCCCCAAGGTCCTACTTTACCCTTAGATTTTATAACTCTGTTGAGTTTTTCTGAATATTGATTATGTGTCCAACATGGGGCTGGGTTTGTCTCAGTGTCCATATTTGTAAAATGGACATAATAATAGCACTTATCTCCCAGGGTTGTTGTGAAGAACAAATGAGATAACAATATAAAGCACTTACTACACAGTGTGGCCCATAGTAGGCACTATATAAATGTTAAATTATTCTTGATGATGAAGAAGGAGAAGGAGGAGGAGGAGAAGGAAAAGAAGGAGGAAGAGGAGGAGGAGGAGAAGGAAAAGAAGGAGGAGGAGGAGAAGGAGAGAAGGAGGAGGAGGAGGAGGAGGAAGAGGAGGAGGAGAAGAAGAAGAAGAAGAAGAAGAAGAAGAAAAGAAGAAGAAGAAGAAAAGAAGAAGAAGAAGAAGAAGAGGAAGAAGAAGAAGAAGAAGAGGAAGAAGAAGAAGAAGAAGAAGAAGAAGAAGAAGAAGAAGAAGAAGAGGAATAAAGACCCCTAAGGGGCCCATTACTCACCTGGGGAGATATGGGGACAATACATGAAACAACAGAGAATACTATTCAACAAATATTACATGGCGTTTAGTATAAATGCATTAGAAATTCAGAGCATGTATCATGAATGTTGGAATAGTTGAGCAAGGCTTCATGAAATAGATGGGACTAGATAGGCCAGTTATAGATAGGAAATAGAGAATCATTATATTTCAGGCTGGAGGAATAATAATAATAACAATAATATTAATGATGGTGATGGTGATAGCTAGTATTCACATAACACTTTAAAGTTTGCAAAGGTTTTTCGAATTTGCAAAAATATTATTTCATTTGATCTTCTAACAACCCCATTACTATGCTCTTTTTATAGATAAGAAAACTAAGGTTAAAAAAAGCAAATAAGTGTCTGAGGGAAGATGCAAATAGAGGTTTGTGCCCCCAACACACTCTGGCTGTGACCTTCATCAAATCACTTACACCCCTCAGGGTTCGAAGTAACTCTCTAAGATTACAAATGTAAAAGGAGCAGCTGGCCTGCAGTGGTAGAGGGCATTTCGTCACTTGGGAGTTCCTATGCCAATGAAATTATAGGTTCTTTCCCTATTTCTATCTCTATCCCCCAAATACTGATGATTCTAGGAAACACCGGCTCAAAAAGCAATCTGTGCCCTCCTTTTTTTATACTTGTTTCAATAATCTGGGTTATCTGCCCTGGCGTCATGGCAGAGAATTTCTTCCTTAGCTGTGCATCTTTCAGAGACTTGTGGGTAGACCAAGGCCCTTCATGGCTGCCTTTCTGCAAAGTCTTAGTTGAATATCTATTTATTTCATGTATGCTTTCCCCAGAAGTAAACTCACCTCTTCTCTGGATTTCTTCCAGTTTGTCTTTTCCAACTTCTCAGATAATGCTTTGAGGAGGATGCTTTTAATCTGAAGTACAGACTGTGCAGGCATTTACTTGCCCCAGAGAATCTAGTTTGCTTACTGGAAAAAAATACATTTCATATTCAGAATTTTCATGAGAATCATTACTGGGCACCAAGGGGAGATCACTTTAGGGCTCATTGCTTTAGAAGTTGTTTCTTTGTTTTGTTGAATTAGCTTCTTTATAACTCATCCAGTACATACATATGTATATCATATAGAAATCTACATGCAACAGTACACAAATCTTAGTACCTGATAGGTGGCAGCTAACCCATTTGTTGGCTTCAACCATTCAGAGACCCAGGCCCATCACCCAGGACTAAGAATCAGGATATTTTATAAGCCATTCAAAAACAATTGAGATGTCAGCTTCCTTCCCAAAAGTTCCTGTAGAGATGCCAATGGAACATTAGCAGGCTTTAGGAAAAGCAACTCAGAATTCTTACAGGAGATGACTTTAGGTACTTTCTGGCTTGAAGGATACTGCTTGTTAAGGAGGGGGGGGGGGAAGGCATAGAATTAGCTTCTCCTTGGGCAGGGATTCATTTCTATCGATTCTCTGAAGTCAAAGCCAATAGGGCTGGTCATAAATGTTTCTCCACTTGGACAAGGATAATCTACTCTTTTCGTGAATGTTCCAGTTTCCATGAGACTATTACAATGATGGGTAAGCTCAGAGCCAGAAAGACCTGGGTTCAAGTCTAACCTCTGACATATACTGGCTTTATGACCTTGGCCAAGTCACTTAACTATTACAACTCCCTAGGACTATGAGTAACAGAGAACATGCCAGCCTTTAGTAGTAGAGGGAGTTTTCTCATCCAGGAGTGTCTTATACCAATGGCATTAACAGATATAATTCCTATTCCTATGCCTCCCAGTTTCCACATTTGGGACATAACTCACAGTATTCCTATACGCAGGGTATCATTACAACAACACCTATTTTTCTAGGCTTTAAGGTTTATGAAGCGCTTTCCTGGCAAGAACTCTCTGAAGGTAGGTAGTAAGTGCAAGTATTATTATCTTCCTCTTGTAGATGAAGAAATCAAGGCCCAGAAAGTTAGAGTGACTCTCATAATTATATAGCCAGTAGGAGAGCTGAACCTGGGCCTCCTGATATCAAATCCAACACTATCTTCTCTCTACCATGTTACTCCTTTATATTATTTATATTGTGATTTCTAATTATGAAATACATATATGTATATGCATATATGTATTTTTATATTTTATATATGTGTGTGTATGTGTGTACTTCAGTCATTTTTGGTCATGTCCAACTCTTTGTGACCCCATTTGGGGTTTTCTTGGCAAATGGTTTGCCATTTCCTTCTCCAGCTCATTTTACAAATGAGGAAACTGAGGTAAGCAGGGTTAAGTGAGTTCACCAAGGTGACACAGCTAGTAAATATTGTGAAAATAAATACCTTGGGGGCAACTAGGTGGCACAGTGGATACAGCACCAGCCCTGGATTCAGGAGGACCTGAGTTCAAACCTGGCCTCAGACACTTGACACTTACTAACTGTGTGACCTTGGGCAAGTCACTTAACCCTCATTGCCCAACCAAAAAAAGAAAAGAAAAGAAAAGAAAAGAAATATCTTGATTTGCTTGAGTCCCCCACTTATCCAGGTAATCAGAACACCTTATGAGAATTGGATGCATTGGCTAACATACCAATAAACCTTTACAATGACCAAAGTCAACCTAGCTGGAGAATTAGTAACTCTGAAGCCAATTAAGCTCATATTAGTACTGAAGCAGATCCTGATTTGGTGATGGTGATTTATGGACCTTCAAGAGACATTCCTGTCTTACGTGTCTGCAAGTTATGAGACTATGAACATATCTTGTTTATGGTCTTATTGTCTGTAGCTCTCCCCCAACCCTGGTTATGGGACTCTCAGAATTATCCTGCTTTTTTGAGAGATTGATCTCCTTATCAAGATATCTTGATACTGAACTGTGAACTGCTTATCACCAAGGATGCTTCCTGATTTGTGTATCAAAGGCCACCTTCTTGACCCCTGGAATTCCTCATTATCCCCTCCCCTCAGGAGTGGAACCTGCTGACTTATTCCTTTCTAAGCCCACCTTTCCTTCCAAAATTTCTTAAATGCTTTTGTTTAAAATGTATATAAACCCAAACAATCTAGTACCTGGTGTCCCATTCTGTATAGGCAGGATAGTTCCCATGCCGCATGTTAAACTTTTCTTCTCTGCTTTATAAAAACCTTTCTTTAATTTTACAGGCATTGTCTTTTCTGGTTTTTCTTCCCTTTTAGGAAGAAAAAGATTTAAATCTCAGGAACTGGCTTTGCATTCTCTGGAGAATTGGCCTTTGAGTTCTCTGGTCTTCCCCTTTGTGGAATGAGAGATTTGAATTCCATTTTAGAGAGATTCACATAGGTTTTACATCGTCTAAAGTCAGATTTAAATTCAGTATGAGTCTTCCTGACTCCAGGCCCAGTACTCTATCCATTGTGCCACCTAACTGACCCTGTGTGTGTGTGTGTATGTACATGTATGTATATATATATATATATTATACACACACACATATATATGTATACATATATGGTACATACACGCATGTATATTATATACCCACATATATGACTATATACACATACATATATATGTGAATATATGCATATATATATATATTTAGTTCCCGCCACACAGAGAGGGACAAAGTACTTATTAAATGTTTCTACATGCCAAGCAATGTGCTAAGGCTATTGGATGATACAAATACAAATAAGAAAGACATCCCCTGCACTTGGGTGGGGAAGTTATATTCTTTTTTTTTTTTTTTGCGGGGCAATGAGGGTTAAGTGATTTGCCCAGGGTCACACAGCTAGTAAATGTCAAGTGTCTGATACCACATTTGAACTCAGATCCTCCTGAATCCAGGACTGGTGCTTTATCCACTGTGCCACCTAGCTGCCCCAGAAGTTATATTCTAATGGGGACAAAACATCCAAGGTATCCATGATACGGTATGATGATGGTTGAGAAATGGTGTCAAGACCTGGTTCCCAGAATTATAAGGTGAAAGCTCACCTATCCATACATTCTCCCCGGCTAAGACTGGCAAATCCCAGGTCCTTGGGCAAATCATTTACTCTCTCTTGTTTAATTTCTCATCTATAAAATGAGAGGGGTTAGAGTAGATAACTTCTAAGAACAGTTCCAACTCTAAATTTATGGTATGATGATCTCGAAGCAAAAAGAAAAAGGAAGAGAATTCCAAGGCAAGGATATAAGCTTAAACAAGGATGAGACACATTTGAGTCTCTGTAAGGAAAGGCAACAGGCTAGTTTAACTACAGGTCTGTACAAGTGAATGGAGACAAATAAAGGAATCAAAACAAGACTGCATGACCTTTCACCTAGACAGGAAAAATTCTTAATCAAGTTCACTTTGGTTGGCCTTTCCAACTCTGACACCATGTGATTCTTTAAGATGGAACCAAATTATGAAGGACTTTGAATACCATGTTAAGAACCAGAGAGGTGACATATTACTGATGTACCTTCAGGGGTATGTTGGTAATTTTTTTTTTTTTTTTAGTGAGGCAATTGGGGTTAAGTGACTTGCCCAGGGTCACACAGCTAGTAAGTGTTAAGTGTCTGAGGCCAGATTTGAACTCAGGTATTCCTGACTCCAGGGCCCATGCTCTATCCACTGCGCCACCTAGCTGCCCCATAATATTCTCTTAAGTTTAATTTGCATCATTGATATCAATTATTCCCATAAGTATAAACAATCATCAAAACAATAAATCAAGCCCTGATTTGTGGGTTTTCTGATTTCTGAGGTGTAAAAAAAAAAAGTCACACTAAAAATTTAGCAATAGGCTCTCCAGAGTCAATATGAACTGGCTCTGGCACACCCCTGATCTCCACAATTTTGTCTCTTCTATAGACCAATAGCATAATTTTAAACATTAATTCATTAAGGGTATACCATCTGTGGTCATAAAAACATGACGTTGTCATGCCTTGAACTAAACCTGTATCCTAACCCACTAAGCTAAACATAGGTGATTTATCATTGTTATAATCATTAGCAGCATTATTGTACTATTATTATGCTTGTATGTTACATATAAGTATAATATATTATACATAATAATATATCACATATAACATGATGTGTAATTATATAATAAATTGTATGCTAATTACATTATGAAATATACTTAATTAATATACAATAATTATGTGTTAAGATATCATTTTTTAAAATTACTATTATTAGATAGTAAATAGACCTGTGATTTCATTGCCAAATAGAACTCCCTATTGAGAAAATTCCCTCCACTAATGTAGATTGTCACCTTCTTTGAAACTTAGACTGTTAGATGATTGCCTAGAACACTGAAAAGCCAAATTACTTGTTTGGGATCACACAGCTAGTATGTGTCAGAGGCAGGACTTGAAACTCAGGTCCTTCTGGCTTTGACGACAGCACTCTCTCCACCATAATATACTCCCTTATATCATCATCATCAATGTCCTTAATCATTGTTGATTATAATATCTAGAGTTAAATGGACTTTAAGGGGTCATCTAGTGTAGTCAGTCAGAGAGGGAATAGCATTATTATAAATCACTAATGTTCCATCAGGGTGAGAGAAAATTTAATTATTTTTCCCTTATATTAATAACCAATTATTAAATGAGGACTAAGGCTTTTTCTCTTTATTTTCTCATTGAGGGACAAGCCCTTGTAGGTTAATCAGCTAGTCTCTGAAGGACAAGGTTGATAGATGAGATTGCCCAAATCCTTCAGGAACATGCTCCTGGATCTTGGGCTGGACCCCACCCAACTAGGAGACCTTGTTTCTGTTTAGAATATAAACAGAATCTAAACTCGGTGAATCCCAGTCACAAAGGATCAAGTCTATGCCTTTGCACCCCTCCATAAAAATTTAGGGTAACCCAGATCATGAAGGAGAAAACCAACCAGAGTGGTCTGTGTAGAGATTTGTTCAGATTGCTGGAGAGGGCTGAATCTCATGATCAAGCCACGTTCTCAGCAGGAGGAGCTGAAGACTTTTAGCCTACCTCCTCACATTAATATGCCCACTATTAATTATTCACCAATCAGTGTTGATTTCTTCTGTCAGGAGCATTCCCTTTCAAAAAACATTTAAGGAATTCAATCTCTCCATTAGGTGTCTTTGGTTCCTGAGAGAAACTCGTGCCCATCAATTTCTTGATTATCAGCTAGCCTAATTAATAAACTGATTATTAGTTATCCAGAAACTTGGGCTTTTCACTCATCTAAGGGCCACTAGCACAATTTGACTTACAAGGTCTGAGCATTGTTTACTCACATAAGCCAACGTGACTACTTCATCTGCAAAGTTTATTGCAAACAGGCATGCTGTAATATGTGGGTGATATTTCACTGTTACTCCTTCTAGGAATCTGACAGGCCTGAGCATTGACAAGTTTCGACAATCGCACTAAGCCTTCAGGGATAGGATAAATATAACTCGCTTCCAAGCTTGATGTTGACTGCACATTGACACAAAGGTGTAATGAAAACTACAGGAATAGGTCAGCTCATCTCATGCCTCAAATGACCAGACACCCATTATTCTGCTAAGAGGTAATAGAGACCACACCAGAGGCCCTCCTATAAATAAAATGCAAATTCCATCCAGGGAAACTGTTCTGAAATGCTATTTGGTACGCCAAATGGAAGGACAGAAGGTTAATGACTAATCCAAAGCAGAACCAGGCAAAATTCCTGAGGAAAGAAATTCTCACATCTCAATTCCCAGTTCTAGGTTTAGAATTCTAAGCAACAAAGAGTTGCATTCCCCCAGAAGCTCATGAATTACCTGCCAGCTTAGCCATTGTTCATCTGGGTAAAAAGATGACTTTTGCTAGAATATCCTTGTGCAGAAGGGACAATGGGATCAAGTAGATAGAGAATTGGTCTCAAAATCAGGAAGACCTGAGTTCAAGTCCCAACTCTGATATCCACTGGCTGTGTGACCCTGGACAAGTCACATTCAGTGCTCTACACCAAAGCTTCTTAGACTATGGGTCGAGACCCCATATTGGGGTTGTGAAAAATTTTTCAGTAAATGATTGGTTTTTATACATATTTTATATACATGGGGTCACATAAAAATTTCTCTGGTGAAAAGGGGTTGCAAATGGAAAAAGACATCCCTCTAAGAACTGTAAGTTGTAGAAAGGGTGATGACCTGCATTGGTAAAAGGAGTTTCCTGCCCTGGGAGTTCCCTAGGTCAATGAAATCCCAGGTCTAGCTAGATCTCTATCCTATTCTCTAGCATGTCATTAGGCAGAGATAGCACTTTAGGACTGTAGATTCAGAGTTGGAAGATACCTTATTGGTAATCCAGTCCAACTGTCTCACTCCAGTCCTAAGCACAGTGCCCGACACATAGTAGGTGCTTGTTAAATGTTTATTGAATTGAATTTTACACATGAGGAATATAAGCCCTGGAGAAATGAAATAATGTGTCAAGCTATTAAGTATCAAAGCCAGGAGTGCAACCCAGGTCCTTAGAGGAGCAGCTGGTGGCACAGTGGATAGAGCGTTGAGCCTAGGCTCAGAAAGTCCTAAGTTCAAATCTGGCTTCAGATACTTACTATCAAGGGGCTAGTCATTTAGCCTCTTTTGGCCTCCATTTCTTCTATTATAAAATAAGGATAACAAGAGCACCTACCTCTGGGTTGTTGTGAGGGTCAAATGAGATAATAAAAAGCACTTAGCACAGTGCTTAGAAGGGCGAAGAGTAGATGTTTCCTGTTGAGAGGAAGAAGGAAAAGTCGATTCCAAGGATTTAAAGTATGTATAAGTTATTTTTCCAGGCCAGGGATGTGGAACTCTATTTCTAGTGTGTTATTGATCCACAGAAATAAAGTAATTTAATTTATTTCATTTTTATCTTTTAGAAATATAGGACTTTCAATATAGGATTGTGAATTTTTACATATGAGGAAACTGAGCTCTTCCTGTCCTTCTCACCTCAACTAAGCCTTAACTAGCTATGTGACCCTGAGCAAGTCATAACCCCAATTACCTTAAGCATCTGGGGCCATCTCCAGTTGTCCTGATATATATCTTGCCACTTGACCCAAATGTCTCAGGAAAAGATAGTGAGGCTGCTGACTTTACACAGGCCTGATTAGATTAAATCCAATTCATTGCAAGTCATAACATTAGCCCTATGTCATGGTCTTCTTCAAGAATGAAGACCTAGTCTTGGGGAAGAGGGAGGGAATGGAGGGTGGGAGAAAAAAATTTGGGGAAATAAAAATCTTGTGAAAACAAATGTTGAAAACTATCCTTATATGTAACTGGAAAATAATAAAACATTTTTTTAAAAAAAGAATGAAGACCTAATGACAAGAACAACAAGAATTTTGTCTCACAAGGAAAGTTACACAAAATATATTCATGCCAAACAGCAGGATACACCTTCTAAGACACTTTAAAATTCATGACATGAAAATAATACAAGGAATTAAGATAGATTCATTTGAGCAGGAAGGGAATTAGTCATCAAAAATGGCTGCTACACCATGGAATGCTTTCAGTATTGCACCATCTAAATGTTAGTGCCCTGATACAAATTCCTATTGCTCTACCCTATTTACACCCCTGCACCCTGTCACATATTCTGCTTTCTAACAACTGTATGTTTCAAGCTGGTACTCTTTTCCTGTGTCTCAGAAGTGATGGAAACCTCCTGGCCTGATCAAGATATCTCCATACAGTTAATGGGCATATTGGCAAAGGAAATGGAAATGACCCATCTTGAAATAATCCCAATAGAAAGAATTCTTTAATCTTAGAGCAGAGAAACCCCCCCTCCTTCCCCATGTCCAAATAATGACCTTGTAACTTACATAACAACAAGTATATCTGCAGCCTAAGAAAGGTTTCTTTTTCCTACAATGTTTTACTAACCAGAGGTCATTTAAAATTCTGTGATACAGTGAAACCTACAGAATGAAGAGTTGGCATATCTTTCATCTCTGTAGCTATCATGCAAGCATAAAGAAAACAGAGTTGGGGGAGAGACAGGAAAGGGGGCAGACAGCTTAAGTCTTAGCTCTGGTTTTGCACTGTGTGGTAATTACTCTAAAGCATGCATGACTCATTTTGCTATACTACTGTATATTAGCGGAGTCGAGGTCTGGCAGGAATGCTTGACAAATGATGAAAGATATAATATTGGTTTCTTGCACACAGCCAATCACCAGGCCCCCACTGTGCGACAGAGGCCTTCTCATACAGGCAGAGCGACGTCTCAAGAGTAGAAGTTGATTATAGAACGGCGGTAAGTTGACATCTTTAAAAACAGCTGTTTGGGGGGTTTGTTGAACAACGTTTCTGAAGCGCTGCCTCAGATTTCTCATACACACCCACACCAGCCTCTTCCAAAATGTAAACTACACTAAATCATATTCTAACCGTTGAGTCCTAAAATAGGAACATAACATTTTAAACCCCAGAGACTACAGCATTAAGAGCGTATATAATGAGACGGGTGCAACGAGGAAATGTTTTTGTTGAAAGAGCTTATGGATGTCAACTGTAAGGGTGATTTACATAAAAGACAGTTAATCATATCACTGCTTCTCTAAAGCAAGTCGCTCGGAAAACGTTCAAATTATGGCAACACGTTATGTTAACAGATTAGTAAGTGGTGAATTACCACTCAAGTGTATTTAAAACCCCGGGCTGTAGAAATGAAGGGATATCTGAGAATGCCAGTCGGGTTTCTTGGTATAGACGAAAGCCATGTGTGACTTTATATGCAGGATAGCATGGTCAGCCCTGAGAATATATGAGAAAAGGAAGTCATTCCCCTTTGTGGTGGGATTTGAGGTGGTCTAGGAAGGATTCCTGCCTTCCAAACACCTCCTCCACATGTCTGTGTCCAATCTTCACCATTTGATTACAAATTTGAGCTGGTAAGAACCTCAGAATCAAAAATCTTCATTTTACAGATTAGAAAACTGAGGCCCAAAAAGTCAAAGCAACTCATTTAAAATCACACAGCTGTTTAATAGCAGTGTTGGGTGTAGAACTCAAATATACCACTCCTACGTCCTGTGTTCTTCCTATCTTCTATCCCCAATACACTTTAAACATTCACTTGTTTGGCTGAAGACATTCCTGATCGTAGGAGTCCTCTCTCAGAAACTTAATATCCTCCGTAGGCATAATATATTAAGGTATTATCATATTATTAGTCATTAACCACTTAGAAGGTATTAATTTTTCAGATCATTATCTGAGAACAAGGTACTAAGGGAATGGGAGTTCTAATTTGACAAGGAGAATAGGAAAATGGTTTTGAAGCATGGGGCATCACGGTAGGGAGCTAGGAGTAGTTATAGAGCTTCCTCAGGGCCTAGGTCCTGACAGGTTGGGGGAAAGCCAGGGTGGGAACATCCACAGAAAGAGAAGGCTGAAGGGAGATGAAGACAAAAATCAATCTCCTTCGAAATTTTTCCCTGGGCTGGTCCACACGGTAAGGACAGGCATGGCTAAAGTCCAAACTCCAGCTAATGTGAAGATTACTTGGCAAGTCCAAATGAAAAGCATCTGGACTAATGTTAAAATCTTGGAAGAACAAAGCAAAAAATTATAGCATCATCATCACTAAATTAGCACCATTAAAGAAAAGTAGTTGTGAGCACATCTTATGGCAGTGACACCTCTCTAAGCCCAGTTAATGAGCAAACTTTCAGTTTTCTTGTAGGACTTAAGATCTCTAACATAAATGGTAGATGATACATATTTATGAGTATAAACAGATACCGGCAGCTAGGTGGTTTGGTAATTAGAGCACTGAACTTGGGATCAGGAAAACTCATCTTCATGAATTTAAATCTAGCCTCAGACATTTACTAGCTATGTGACCCTGGGCAAGTTACTTCACCCTGTTTGCCTCAGTTTCCTCATCTGTAAAATGAGTGGAGAAGGAAATGACAAAACACTCCAATATCTTTGCCAAGAAAACCCCAAATGGGATCACGAAGAGTCGGATATGACTGAAATGACTGAAAAACAACAACAGACACAGTCCAAACTGGTTTCATTGTAATCATCCAAAATGTTTATTTTAAATATTAAATGTGTTAGTACCTTCGCAAACAGAACATATTGCAAATAACTTAATCTTTTCCTGATGACTCGAAGTCGGAGGAGCAGCATGGCATGTGTTTAGATCACAGAACTTAGAATCAAGATTCAAATCCTGCCTTTGACATTTAAAAGCTGTTTGACCATGGAAAAGTCACTTGACCTCTCTAACCCTCAGTCTGCTAATTCGTAAAAAGGAAATAATAATTGCTATAATCCTCTACTTCCCAGGATTGTTATAAGGTCCAGATAAGGCAATGTGTATAAAGTATTTTGTAACATGTTAAGTACTATATGAGAGGCAGTGTGGCATAGTAGACAAAGTTCTGGACTTGAAATCAAGAAGACTTGGGTTCGGGGGGCAGCTAGATGGCCAGTGGATAAAGCACTGGCCCTGGATTCAGGAGGCCCTGAGTTCAAATCTGGCCTCAGACACTTGACACTTACTATCTGTGTGACCCTGGGCAATTCACTTAACCCTCATTGCCCTACAAACACAAAAAACAAACCAACAAAAACCAAAGGAAAAGAAGACTTGGGTTCAAGTCTTGGCTAATATATACTGCTTCTAACTCCCAGCAAGTCACTAAACCTTTAACTGCTCTGGGCAGCTCTCTAAGTCAATAAGATTGTAGAAAAGGTACTGCCCTGCATTGGCAGAGGGCGTTTCCTTACTTGAGCGTTCCCTATATTAATGAAATCCCTCAAGCACCATATAAATATCAGTTATTATTATTATTATTATTAAGAATATCAGTTAAGGCAATAGTTATTCACTTCAGTTCAACTGAGTAAACATCCATTAAGAAACCTCCATGTGCCAGGTTCCAGGGGTACAAAGATGGATATGACATAAAAACCTGCTCTCAAGAACCTTACAGTCTATTAAAGGGAATAAGACAAGTACGTGAATCTCTGTGGTGCAGGGGAAAGGTCTCTCTTGGCAGAGGGTTATGGTCTTGCCATCACAAGCTGAGAAACACACACACGCAACTGCGGACGCCTCTAGGAACCAATTAAAAAACCTTCAGGAGAGAGGAGTCACACACACCTGATGATGCCCCTGGAAGCAGCAAAAGGATGAATCCACCTCTTCAGGAATCTATACCACTTCAAATTTTAGAAGATCTTTTATAGATCATTGGAGAGTACTGATTTTCTGGGAATTCTGTTTGATAATCTAAGAGATAGGACAGCTAAGAGGCATGGTGGATAGAGCTCTGGGCCTAGAGTCAGGAAGACCGGAGTTCAAATCCAGCCTGAAACTAGCTGTCATTTTATACTGTTTGCCTCATTTTCCTCATCTGTAAAATGAGCCAGAGAAGGAAATAGTAAGCCATTCCAGTATTTTTTTTTTACTCAGTTTCCTAAGTTTTATTGCAATACTGTGAGTGACCACAGGGAGAGCACCATGAAAGTATCTCTCCCATTCCAGTATCTTTGCCAAGGAAATCAAAAATGGGGTAACAAAGAGTAGGACATAACCAAAAAGGACTGAATAACCACCCCAAAAAAACCCTATAAGATCCTTCAGGGAAGGGACTATCTCATTTTTGTCTTTGTATTTTGAGGACCAAGCATAGTGCTTGGAAGATAGAGTAGGCATTAATAAATGTTTATTAATTGATTGGGATGTTATTGGGGGGGGTGGCAGTCTATTTTGTTTCCTTTGATCATTCAATAAAATTGTACTTCCTAAGTGTTGTTGTTTGTTCTTCGTTCTGGAAGAGGACTATGACATCAGGGTGACATCATGACTTGAACTGAATTGGATCTAAGTGAGGGAGGGCTGTGCAAAATCAATAAATTCACTCTTTCCTCCAGAGCCATCTGGGTCTAGTGGCAAGATATATATCAGGATGACTGGAGATGGTCCTGGACTCTTTTAAAGCAATTGGGGTTAAGTGGCTTGCCCAGGGTCACACAGCTAATAAGTGTTCTGAGGTGAGATTTGAACTCAGGTCCCTCCAACTTTAGGGCCAGTGCTTTATCTACTGCACCACCTACCTACCCAAGTGTTAGAAACAACATGCTCTCAAGGGGTTTTAGTGGCACCTTATTATGTGGAAGTAGGCAATTATTTTGTCAGATCTTCTAGTGATAAGCCATCAAATGAGAATTTCCCCAAAGAAAACCTGGGCATGTCACATTCTGAGAACCTCTAAATTGAGTTCCATTTTTTTTTTGTAGTTATCTGTCTTTGAATGTTTCTTTCCTACTAGACAAAGCTTCATGAGGGCAAGAACCATAGGTGGGGATAAAGTGAGGCCAGCACACTCTGAATGAGAATTTTCATGGGCCCTTCCTTGTACCTCACCCCCACTCTATGGCAGAGTCTCTCTTATCTCTCTTTTATCTCCTCTGGTACTCAGGACAGCTGATCTATATACAAGAATAGCTTAATAAAAGTGTATAGAACAAATGAACCCTACACAATTCCTTCCTTTTCTTTCTCAAGTGAGCTCCCTTGTACAGGACAGGATGTTCTAAAAAAGGGAGGATACTAAAGCAGCAGGTTGAGGTTAAGGAAAAAAACAAAACAAAACCTAGAGTTGCCTGTCTTCGGTCTCTCCTGGAAATCTATTTCCTTCAAGACTATTTTTGCATCTTGTTCTTGGCACAAGGAACCTGTCACTCTGAATACCCAAGTGACACCTTTCCCCATTCACAAAGCGGGTTGTTTCCAATTATCCAGCACTGCTTCTGAGACACATTTGGGTACCGGAGGTTAGAAAGTTCTAGTCTGTTTCTAATTATGAAGAGTCACAAACAATGCGACAGTGCTTTGGAAAGCCAGAAGCCGCTCCTGCAGGATCTGACAGGCTTTGTTCTCCCTTTGTCTCATTATATCATTATGTTCTCATTTTCACCTCTCTTTCAAATCAGCCTCCCATTTTATGTGGTTCTTGATATTAGAGCATCTCCACCTTTGTTCTCCCTTTGATGTGGATTCTGTTAATGATTTTCCCCCTAAACACTGATTTTGATTTGAACAACTCTTCAGTATTCTCAACTATTTTAAATCTGATCCTCCCTGGATCTTCTTTTTTTTTAATTTTATTGCTACCTAATTATTATTTCCACATCATTCTCCATAGACTTACCCCCTCCAACTTGCTAAAACAAGGATACTTTTCCCTGTCACTCTCTGTTGACAGACTTTAATTAGCATTTCAACTCAATAGAAAATATTCAAAGTCTTCTCTGTTAGGCAAGGCCAAGGAAACCCTGAGGGGTAGCGGTCTTGGCACTCAATAGTTTATTTGGGATAGATGTTAGAGATGTTTTTTCTGAAGCCCAGACATGATTTGGAGCCAGAACGTGATGCTCTGCTGGATGAAGACAACCTTCTTATAATTTTAATAATGCCTCCCTGCATTGGCATGAAGTTTTTGTACTTTTTAAAGGCCTTTTACCCCATGATCTCACGGAAGCCTTGCAAGAGATAAAGAGGGAGGTAGAACAAGGATTACTATCCTATACTTGGCCAAGGTCACAAGCAAATAATTAGTCATAACTGGGCTGCGATCTATCTTTCTAGACTCATTTCACACACTTACCTGGTTTCCTTCAGGTCTCTACAAGAATCCCTCCTTCTTCAAGAAGTCTTTATCAGAGAAGAAGTCTGATTTTTTTTTCTTTTATGGGATGTTTACAGTACCTTATTGTAAAATTTGAATTAAGTATTTGGTCCTAGGCTTGGTGACATCTTCTGGCCTTTGCAAGTCATCTGTATGCTTCCTCAAAACTCCCCCAAAATTCTCATTTCATTTCTTATGCCAACCCATGATATATCAAAACCGTGATGGGGAAAGTTGTGATGTGGAAAGGATAACTAGAGTCAAGTATCCTCATTTTGCAAATAAGGGTATGGAATCCCAGAGAGGGGGACTGACTTAACTGAGATCACACAGTGGCTTAATGAAATTAGATCCAGGTCTCCTGAATCTCATTCTAGGTCTCACTCTATGATTATATGCTAAGATTGATTTTTGTAAGATCCCCTCCATTTTGGGTCAGACCTATCTAGCTCAGGTCCATCCAGGTATGGGGCTGGAAAGCAATGAAATATTCATAAACCATAAAATCCTATAAAAATAAATTTACTAGCAATAAGATAGAATACAACTCAGCAATTCAAATTAATGCTCCTCTTGTACACAGTATCATCAACATTGAGTGTTGATCTACTGTGAGGGACTATATTCTTCTCACCAATGCAATGGTACAGAAGAGTTCCAGGGAACTCATGATAGAAGAGGATCTCCAAATCCAGGGGAAAAAAAAAGAACTGTGAAGTAGATGCTGAATGAACCATACTATTTCTTTTGTTTTTGGTGTTGATGTTTTTCTATTTTGAGGTTTTTCATCATTGCTCTGATTTTTCTCTTACAACATGACTAATGCAGAAATATGTTTAATGTTATTATGTGTGTATATATATATATATATATATAAAACCTATATCAGATTACCTGCTGTCTAGGGGAGGGGGGAAGGAGGGGAGGGAGGGAGAAAAATCTGAAATTGGAAAGCTTGTATAAACAAAAGTTGAGAACTATCTTTACATGTAACGAGAAAAAAATAAAATACTTTATTAATTAAAAAAATTAATGCTCCTCCCCTTTGATTCTGCATTTGCCAGGGCAGGTAGGTCAGAAAGATGCAGGGAAGGCAGTAGGAATTCAGTTAAATCTGTAACATACCAACTCCCCATAGGCTGGGTCTTTTGTGCCATAGGTGACAAGGCAGCCATATCAGCAGTTGAATACCTGAAGAGGAATCCCTTCTACAAAATCTCTCACACAAAGAAAACTGTCATTTGACCTTTGAAGTCATTTAAAGACATAAGAAAGAACATTCATTAAGTACTTCATTGTTGTTCATCTTTCATTTTCAAAGAGGACTAATAACATCACAGGGTGATATTTTGACTTGCTCATAATTGGATTTAAGTGAGGTCTATCACTCTGTCTTCCAGAGTCACTGAAGTCCAGATGAGCTTAGAGTTCATAAAAACCCCAGATATTTTTCACAGAAAATCTTGTGTAGCCACTCTTCCCCCTCCCGCTTCTTACACCTCTAAAGTTGGGGTGGTTTGTTTTAAACTCAAGTAGAGGATTTTTATTCCCACTAAATGTCATTTTATTAAATTTAGACCCCCATTCTAGCTCCTTGAGATCTTTTTGGAGTTCATCATTTGGCATGTTTACTGTACTTTCCAATCAATCCACAAAAAAAACATTTATTAAACTTCTGCTATATGCCCTGAACTGTTCTGAGCTCTGGGGATACCAAGAAAACAGAAACCAATCTCTACTTTTGAGGGGCTCACATTCCAATGAAGGAGACCACATGTAAACTATTGTGTTGTATATATATACATGATGCAAATAGAGAAAATGAAAGATGCAGATTTGATCACCTGCATTCATTTCTCTGTGTCCATTGCTTTTCCTGGTATTAGCTCCATAAATCAAAAAGACCCTGTCCAAGTATCCCTCCATCCTCCCCACTTGTTTTTCTGTCTTTTTCTATGTGTTGTCTCCCTTTGATTATAAGCTCCTCCTCAAATGCCCTTCCAGTATAACGTTGGCCTATATCAATGAAATTACAGTTCCTTTTTGGTATGAAAAACCTCAGAAGCCAAAGAAAAAGCAGGGACATATTTTATCATTCTGACTGGCTCATCAATCACTGCTTTGATTTTTCTAACTATACCTAATAAAGACAGACATGATAAGTTAAATAAAACAAATCCAAAAAAAGACTGAAAACCATGTTGCTAACACAGGTGAATCACAAATATCCTGGAATGATCATACATACATGATATGATATGCTATGTGTAGTGAAAATAAGTTTTAGTACCTTAACAAGATAGTAGGAATAAGTCTGTCAACTTAGTGTAACTGACTCCATTTTGTTTCAAGCCTCCATTTTATGATTGAGCTATTTTGAGTAAGTTATTTTGCTCTAAGTTGTTTTCCAATAATAAGATAAACTCCTGTATGTTATAACATTGTTGATTTTGTTGTTGTTGTTGGGTTGTTTTAATCATGTCCAAACTCTCTGACCCACATTTGGGGGTTTCCTTGGCAAAAACACTGGAGTAGTTTGCCATTTCCTTTTTCAACTTATTTTACAGATGAGGAAACTGGGGCAAACATGGTTAAGAAACTTGCCCAAAGTATCTGAGGTTGGATTTGAACTCGGGTCCTCCTGACTCATGATCCAAAGTTCTATACACTTTACAACCTAGATGCCAAAACAACTGATAAACTTAGGTGAATCCTCCAAGAGGACAGACTACCAAGAAAAAAAAGTTATAAACAACTTTATTAGGAATGTTGAAGTAAACAATCAAATTATGTAGTAAACACTTTAGGAATACCCATAGCTAAAAATATAAAAAATTGAAAATAAAAATAAAAACCATCATAGGCCATCAGCCTATTTTAAATTGTAGGCACTAAGGCTAGGGTATATGTTTCTATACTCACGATTCAGGTTATTCTATATTGGCTCAAGGGCAATGTTGATTGGTTGATGGAGATTTTGGAGACTGGCCAAACAACCATGGTGGAAAATACTAGCTAGGCAGAGAAGAAACCTTGTTAAGTCCAGTAAAAAAGAAACTTATCATCAAAACCTCTAAAATGTTAGGGTGCTGCTTTGTTCTAGAGTGGATCATTCATGTGCTTTAATTAATATAGTTTGATTTCATACATTGAGAAGTATAAATGCAATTAGTGCTTCTGTACCAGTTTGCTTAAGTAACAGTAAATTGGCTTAGGCATGCAGCATACATTATGTGATATATGAGATATATCTCATATACATTTAGCTGTATACTTAAATGTGATATTCTATGAACTGTCAAACTTATTTGACAGTATATTATTAACTCCTTAAGAGTGCCTAGTGTTATTTGTATGGATTAAGATATAATGAAATAATCAGAAGAATCAAGAAAAACAACCTAAAATATAGTAAAAATCAGAATGGTGGGGCAGCTAGGTGGCGCAGTGGATAAAGCATTAGCCCTGGATTCAAGAGGACCTGAGTTCAAAGCCGGCCTCAGACATTTGACACTTACTAGCTGTGTGACCCTGGGCAAGTCACTTAACCCCAATTTCCTCACCAAAAAAAAAAAAAAAACCCACACAAAAAAAATCACATTGGTTCCAATGACCAATCTTGGCCCCAGAGGCCAAATAATGAAACACAATTCCCTTATCTTGGTAGGGAGATGGAAGGCTATGAGAAAAGAAAATCACATATGGTATCAGATGTGGTTGCTTGGTTTTGCTCACCTATTTTTTCTTTGTTACAATGGGAAAGTTCAAATTGGGTGGGGGTGTTGTTTGTCCTTTGTTCTGGAAGAGGAACATGACATCATGAAGGTGATGTCATGACTTGTGGGATTTAAGTGAGGCAGGGCTTCGAAAAGTAACCATCGTCACTCTCTCCTCCAGAGCCATCTGGGTCCATTGGCAAGATATATATCAGGATGACTGAAGATGGCCCTCTGGGTGGGGGTGTATTCTGGGAAATAACTATAGTGATTCTACAAAATATTTTTTATTTACTTCATTAAAAATTTCCCAATTATATGTAAAAAAATTAACATTCATTTTTTATTTTGAGTTTCAAATTTTCTCCCTCATGTCCCTCCCTCTCCCCTTAAGAAGGTAAGCAATATACTATCAATTATATATGTGAAGTCATGCAAAACATATTTCCAGATCAGCTGAAATGACTAATTTAAAAAAACAAAAGCATCAATAAAACTATTTTAAAGTATTATTGGTCTTACTCTGTGGAACCCAATGGACTGTGATGCATTCAGAGAATCCTTAGCAAACTGAATAGAAGAATCTATGTTGGCAATTGCTGTAACTGGGGATTTACCAGAAGGAACAGGGATAAACATATATACTTGTATAAACATTGAACCAAGTTAAGAAAACGAGCTAATGATTCATGCTTAAGCTTCCTCCCCATGGCCTTTCCCCAGCTAAGTGCTTTTTTGTTTTACTTCAGGTTTCATCAAGTGTGGCTGTTTGCCCACTATTTCTTCTGATGGCTTCCCTAGTCTCACCAGTCACACTCCCCATCTCTATCACCACTCTCACTCAGTTGGGACAGTAATGGAATCTCTCCAACTAATCTCCTAGACTGACTCTTACATAATCCATCCATCTACCACATAATTAATGATTTAGAAGGAAGGGGACCCTTTATGAGTTCCTTGTCTATGCCAGGAGTTTCAGAATACTATCAGAAGGTAGAATAAGAATGAGAAAGAGTGAACATGTGGGAGTTAAAAATACAACTAGGTTGCAATCAGGATTGTCTAAATGGAAAGACCTTCAGGAAATCACTTAACTTCTTCACTGTGCCTTATACCCATTTAAGATGACATTTTGAGAAATCCTCAACTTAGCCACTGCCATCCTAGATTCCCCAAACATCCCAATCAATATTCAGTTGCCTTAAAATAAGGCCATGAAAGACTTTAAAGATGGTTTCTTAGATTATCTGAAAGTGTGGCATAGGAGGTATTGTTAGTCTTGGAGTCAGGAAGACCTAGATTCAAATCTCACCCTTTGACACTTACTAGCTATGTGACCTTGGGCAAGTCACTTAATTTCTTTGAGAATGTTTCCTTTTTCTAACAAAAAGAATCATAATAGGACCTACCCTCATAGAGCAGATGTGAAGATGAAATGGGATAATTCATGCAAAGCCTTAACAAACTTTAAACAATAACAGTTTTCATGTATTTAAAGGACAGACTTAACATTCTACCTCTGACACATTTTTGGTATGACCCTTCACAAATGACTTAACTTCTTAGTGCCTAAGTCAATTCTCCAATGATATAAATTATAAAATAGTTGCAAATCTGCTTGGTAGAGAGAGAGTTTGATTACTTATCATAAGTTACCTATACCAATGAATCCCAAATACCTGCACAGATTCCAAATCAAACAAACAAAACAGAATTTACAAGAGACTTATTTGTTTAATCTTGCATCAAACCTAAATTGTTCTCTCTGTAATTCCTACCCAGTGCTCCTAGTCCTTCAAAAATTCTTCACTCCAAGGCCAGTTCTTTATTCATTATGTCATTCTAACCTTTCATCATAAGGATGAAAGGGAAGAACAGATTAAAAGAACTGTGGAAAAAAATGAAACTGCTATACAACTGCAAGGTATTGTTGTTGTTGTTGTTGTTGTTGTTGTTGTTGTTATTTTATGTATCACATTTAAGTCATAAGATGCCACAGAATTCAGGTCATTAAATTTACCAGAGTCTAGCTAAATGACTCAGACATACTAGTTCTGTTGCTCACGGGTCCCCATTCCAAGGTGATCTAACACCAATCCATGAAGAAGCCTTCTTCTCTAAATTCCTAGAACAAGCATCATCCCAGAATCACAGAATATTAGATCTGAAAAAAGAACCACAAAGATCATTTAGCCAAACCTCCTCATTTTAGAATAGAGGAAACTAAGGCCTCAATGGATGACTTGCCTAAAGGTGTAAAAGCTAATAAGTGACAGACAAGATGTAGATTTGAGTCTTCTAAGTTCTAAATCACCACACCATAATGTACACTCTTGATTACATAGCCTTTAGTTATTCTCTAGTTGTTTCAGATAGAAACTTCTTAATACCAGAGATGGGGTCTTCAATTTATTTTTGTGAACATAAACTTTAACATTTTCATATCACAAGGTTGCCAAATGAATGAAATCTCAGGTCTAAATATGAATAAATTTTTAAAAGTCTTTATCACAGGATAGCTAAGTGACATGATTAAACACCAGCCCTGGAGTCAGGAGGACCTGAGTTCAAATCTTTCCTCATATACTTATTAATTGAATAGATAGACAGTCACACAGACAGATAGAGTCCATATCACAAGAATTGAAAACAGAGTAGGTACTTACTTAGTAAATGCTTGTTGCGTGAAACTTAATGAGACACAGTGACTGGCACAGAGTTGGCATTTAACAAATGCTTGTTGATAGATTAATGGATGGGTTAATTAGCTGTGCGGGGCATTGGCCAAATTTTTCAATCCTATTGCATATAGTCATTCATAACTGACTCTAATTTTGTCAATCAACAAATATTCATTGAGTACCTCAAGGATACCCATAATTTCTCTAAATGGAAACAAAATCATATACACAATTTAACAGTATGAAGAAAGTCAGCAAAAATAATCATACTCTCTGACTCAATAACTTCATTGTTAGGAATATGCCCTGTGAAAAAATTAAGCTATATGTACAAAGATGTTCATGTCAGCACTCTATGTAATCACAGAAATCTGTAAGTCTAATAATAAGAGAATGATTTAAAACAAATTGTGGTTGAGTGGGGATCCACTGATTATCCCACCCCA
Organism: Dromiciops gliroides; assembly: GCF_019393635.1. Taxonomy (NCBI): domain Eukaryota; kingdom Metazoa; phylum Chordata; class Mammalia; order Microbiotheria; family Microbiotheriidae; genus Dromiciops; species Dromiciops gliroides. The sequence goes on along the minus strand of NC_057861.1, from coordinate 538,743,510 downwards.
TTTAAAAGTACCTAGCTTTCAAAACCAAGATAGTGAAGTAACAGAAAGTACAGCCAGGTTTCCCACCAAAACTTATTCACAAAGAACTAGAAAATGCAGCAGACTAAATCGTGATCAGGGAATCCAAGAAGAAAAAAAAACAAACAAACTCCAAAATAAGTCATCATTTCAACCCAATTCAGCATAATGAAACAGAGTGGTTTATAAATCCTAAAAAGATACCAGGACTGAGAGTAGATAAAAATGTAAATTGAATGTTAGGAATTTTCCTTACTGGAAACCCAGAGCAACTATGATTGAATTCATTGTTTTTTCATCTAAAATAAATTCCCTAAAGCCAAAGAAAAACGAATCATGTGGATTTTGATGGCCATTATATTACTCCTAGGCTTAAAATGAGCTAATTAGTAAAACAAGCTATTATAAATACAATATCATAATGCAATTAAGCCTGAGAAAGTATGAAGAATACAAAGAAATATAGAAAGATTTTTTACAAAATAATACAAAGTGAAGAAAACACAACTAAAATAAATACAAACTATGACCTTTTGGGAGCTGGGAGGTGAGGGCAGACCTATGATTTCATTGCATAAGGAATCCCCTAATTAGCAACCACTACATTATCGCCCTGAAGAAATGTCTAGGGCACTGATATTGTAAGTGATTTGCCCAGGATAATATAAATGAGTATATGTCAAAGAAAGGACTTGAAGCCAAGTCTTTGTTAGGGGCAAGCCCTTAATCCACCACATGATTCTGCTTCTTTGACCATGTAACAGAAAAAATGAAGAAGAATGAAAAAATGGAAAAACCAAACTGACCCTAGGGTCGGAGGATCTAGGTTCAAAACCAACCCCTGATGCTTTCTATTTGTGTATTGTTAGGCAGCCATTTAACTTCCCTGGGCCTCAGTTTCTTCAGACTTAAGATGGCATGATTAAACTGGATAAGTTTAAGGTAGCTTCCAACTCTAGGTCTTACTCCTATGAATCCTGGTACAGACTTAGAAGGAATGACTTAAAAGTTGTAAAAATCCTATGCATTGAAATAAATTTTTTCTCTTATTTTGTTTTTTTAATTACATGTAAAAATTTAACATTCATTTTTTTTTTAATTTCAAGTTCCATGGGGGCAGCTAGGTGGCACAGTGGATAAAGTACTGGTCCTGGATTCAGGAGGTCCTGAGTTCAAATATGGACTCATATACTTGACACGTACTAGCTGTGTGACCCTGGGCAAGTCACTTAACCCCCACGGCCCCACAAATAATAATAATAATAATAATAATAATAATAATAATAATAATAATTTCAAGCTCCAAATTCTCTCTTCTTCCTTCCCACCTCCCCCCTCCTTGAGAAAGGCAAGCAATTTGATATAGGTTCCACATATGGGGCTCTTCAAAACATATTTCCATATTAGCCATGTTGTAAAAGGAAAACACAGACCAAAAAAAAAAAAGAAAAGAAAAGAAAAAGAAAGTTTAAAAAAACATTATTCAATCTGCATTCAGATTTCATCAGTTCTTTCTCTTGGAGGTTGAGAGCATTTTTCATCATATCCTTTGGAATTGTCTTGGATCATTGTGTTGCTGAGAAGAACTAAGTCATTCATAGTTGATCATGGCACAACATTGCTGATACTGTGTACAATGTTCTCCTAGTTCTGCTTATTTCACTTTGTATCAGTTTGTGTAAGTCTTCCCATTTTTTTCTGAAAGTATCCTGCTCATCATATCTTATAGCACAATAGTAGTCCATCAGTTTCACTAACCTAAAATTGCACTAAGACTAAGGCTTACCCTGTATAATACTTTACTATTTACAAAGTGTTTTCCTTACAACAACCTTAGATAGTATGCGGCGAATTCCTATTATTCTTCTTTTACAAAGTAGGAAATTGAGGGTCGGAGAAGTTTGATGATTTGGCACAGTTTGGAACCCAAACCTAGGCCTTTTTAATCTGGTGCCTTGTTATTATATAATGCTTCCCTTTTTTAATAGTATGATGTTCTATCTTATCTGGTTCATTTTTTTTTCTTTTTGAGCCTTATCTATGTTATCACTGCTAGGAAATCCTGAGTAATGATCTTTCTCCTGAAACATAGATGATCAATCAACCTGCCCAGGTTGATTGGCCAATCTGCCCCATTACAAAGCCAGTATGTGTTAGAAGTGGTGCTTGTCTATTATCTTTCTGACATCAAATGCAGCTCCCTATCCACTCCTCTATATCACCTCTCTAAGTGAAATAGTATGAGCAAATATATTGATTCTATTCTGGGTACAAACTGGTTGACTAAATTTTGTTTTGCTGTGAATCTGATATGGTTCCTGTTCTAGTTTAAAAGGATAACACAATTTTGGTTCAATTATTGAACTCAGAGTTCATTTTATTTTGAGGTTTAGGATTACTCAATTGAAAATATTTTTCGTATTAAAAAACACCCACATAATTCTTAAAGCACTACTGATGTTTATTGGTGCCATCCAATCAATTTACCATTTAATTTCCATCTGCCATTGAACAGTTTCCCAAAAATTAAGCAGAGGGGACAAGGAAAGAAGAGGAGTTTTTTCTCTGTAATGCTCTCAGACTTAGTGTTCCTTTGGCCAAATCCATCTATTAAAATGTCTTTCCACCACATGTTGTCCTTTGAGAAAACACAGAAATGGGAACAGACAACAGGATATGCTAATTCTGGAAGCTGTAGAAAGGACTCTGAGAGGGGTAAATTCAATCAGTTCAGGCTTCTCTGTTCCCATCTCTAAGTTAAAAGGGACATTTCCTGACTGGCCAGACACTTGAAGTTCTGATTTCATCTCCCTTTAGCATCCGCCAGGGAAAGAGACAAAATGACAGAGGTCCAAGGAAGGTATGAGCAGAGCTCCATTCATGATATAATCTCATTACAAGAAAACACATAGACCTTGTCTTTGCTCTGTAATTTTGAATTCTCCTGATCAGATCAATGGATAGCAACTTGGGACCAAGAGAGATAAGTGGGATGACAAGGCCAGTGACGTAGCAACACTGGCTGTTCTAGGAGGATAAAGAATGAGGCCCAGGGATGGAGGCAGCTGAATCTTGGGGTTCCTACACATAGACAGGTATTTATTTAACATGACCATCTCCAGCAACTGGGATTAAAAGACAAATCATGTGCTGTACTTAAAATGATTTAAGTCTCCTTGCTTGATAAAATAGAGCACTGGATTTGGAATTAGAAAGCTCTCAGTTCAAATCCTGGTTTAGATGCTTCCTGGCTGTATGATCCTAGTCATATGACTTAACTTCTCAGCCTTGGTTCCACATTTGTAAAATGAGGATAATAACAATGCCTGCCTCACAGAGTTATTGAGAGAAAACAAAGTTCTTGGTAAACCTTAAAGGACAATGAAAATTCTTCTTCTTCTTCCTTCTTCTTCATCTTCATCATCATTAGTTATGTGACCCTGGACAAGACTCTCTATATAAAAACCTTTCTGTGCCTCAGTTTCCTCATATGTAAAATATGCTCAATTTTCTTGGAATGCTCTATTCCAACTCTTATTCTCCCTGGTTTTCTTTAGGTTCCAACTAAAATCTCTCTCTCTCTCTCTCTCTCTCTCTCTCTCTCTCTCTCTCTCTCTCTCTCTCTCTCTCTCTCTCTCTCTCTCTCTCCCTCCTTCTCTCCAATGAGAGTTAGGTGACTTGCCCAGGGTCACATAGCTAGTAAAGTGTCAAGTGTCTGAGGTCAGATTTGAACTCAGGTCCTCCTAAATCCAGGGCAGTGCTTTATCTACTATGCCACCCAGCTGCCCCCACAAATCTCATTTTTATTAGAAGTTTTCCACACCCCTTCTTAATTCTAGTACCTTCCCTTTATTGATTACTTCTTATTTATCTTGTATATAGCTTGCTTTATATATATTTGTTTGTATAATGCCTCTACCATTAAAGTGTAAGTCCCTTTAGGGCAGGAATGATCTTTTGCCTCTTTTGGTATCTCCAGCATTTAGCACAGTGCCTGACACATAGTTGTTATTGTTCATCCTTTGTTTCAAAGAGGACCAATGACATCACAGGGTGATGTCTTGACTTGTGCATGAATTGGATTTTAGTGGGACAGAGGAGCACAAAGTCATTAACCTTACTCTCTTTTCCTGAGTTATCGAAGTCCAATAGCATGACAATTATCAATACCCTGGCACATAGTAGGCATTTAACAAATGTTTATTGATTAATTGGACTGGGTGGCCTCTTCCAGCTCCTAATCAATGATCCTACATACTATAATCCTTTATAAGATTATAGGCCCATAGATCTAAAGCAACAAGGAATGTTAAAGACTCTCTCCCTCAACCCCTCTTAATTTTATAGCTAAGCAGTCTAAGGTCTAGACAGGTTCATGACTGGTTCAATGCCTCATATGTAGTGTCACAGTCAGGATTCAAACCCAGGACCTCAGGATCTTAATCCAATCCTTTGCCTAGAACTATTTCTTCAGTTCTTTCTTTTTAAATTGTATTTCTTGCCCTGCAACCTATAACTTTATCTAGAAAAAGAAAACCTAAAATGCACAGTAAGCAAATGGGATAGTTCCAAAATGAAGCAAGGGCTCTCCTGCAGTAAAGACTACTCACAAGCTTCCTCTACCTGCTCCACACATTCAAAAAATAATAATAAAAATTGAGCCTGACTTTTTCTTCTTCCATCCCTGAATCCCCTGAAGTATGAATAAGGGATTGAAGCCATATCAACTAGCAGTACATGTCCTTTTTAAGTTTTAGAAATTTGAAAAGTCTGAATCTCTTCCCCTTTATTTTCAAATAGTCCCACGAGAAGATAAGACTATGGGGGAAGCTAGGTGGCACAGTGAATAAAGCACTAGCCCTGGATTCAGGACGACCTGAGTTCAAATCTGGCCTCAGACACTTGACACTTACTAGCTGTGTGACCCCGGGCAAGAGATTCAATGCTTAGACAGCGGAGCTGTACAGAAGATAAAGCATGGAGGCTGCCAGAGGTCAAAAGAGTAGGTAAGGCAATATTAGCTTAAATGGTGTTGAAAATGCCTAAGCATTTTTCCTGAAGCAAAGAGGCCAGTAGAGGCCATTCCACCCTGAGCCTGCATAGTCAGAGGGACAAGAAGGAATCCAGGCACAAGGTGATTAGGATTGGCAGGGAATTGGAAACTGTGGCCTGAAGAGGAATGAAAACAATTGGGGGTGTTCAGGATAGAAAAATAGAAGACTTGGGGGAGATTTGCTGTCTTCAATCACTGCTTAAGAAACTTTAGCCTTTCCCCATTGTTGCTGGTGTAAAACACCAATCCCTCTGTTTAGTATTTAAAGACCTTCACAATCAGACACCAGCCTATTTTTACAGGCTAATAGTATACTAATCCACGCTACTCACTCTGTGTTCTAACTAGATTGACCTATTTATTACTCCCCATCCCTCGCTTCCAATTCCTTTCCACAAATTGTCTGGTCTCCATTCATGGAATCTGCTTCTTTGTCACCTCAGCCTCTTAGAACCCCAACCTTCCTTCTAAGATCAGTTCAGGTGTCACCCCCTTCAAGATACCTTTCCTGAAACACTCAGTTGTTAGTGTCCCCCACACACACACACACCAATCCCTGTGCGTTTATCTTATACATATAACACCTATTTCGCTAGGCTCTCCCAGAGAAACCACAGATGCTATCACTGTATCTTGAAGAATCAAGTGGAATGTTGTGGAAATAGCAGTTTTTCATACATTTTGAAGATATTTTTGGTTTGAGAGAACCTAAAGGAAAGACTGTTTTCCTGTTATTACTGGAGAGAAGCTGGAAAAGACAGAGAGAAAGAGGATGGAGAAGATTTCTTTTTTAATCAAACAGTTTCAACCTTTATGTCATGAAAAGATTGAAGAGAATTCTTGAGAAGAGACTTTATTTCCTCTCTTGAGTTAATTAAATATAGGACTCTGGTTTCAAGAGAAGTTCAGTTAGAATAATTGTTTGAGATGACTCCAGATAATTACTCAGCTACAATAGGATAAATATTTATGTCTTTATTATGATGATTTACATTATTAATAAACTGTATAGTATAACTTTAATATTTATTTAATCTTAGGAAATTAGAGGTTTTGATATAAAAAGGTGAGTGATTACTCATGGGGAAAGAGGGTTTTCTAGTTTGATAAATAAGTAATATTTAATAAACTGGAATGGGGGCTCTGAGCTAATGAGAAAAAGGTTACATTGTATTAATGAGAAAATAGCCAAACAGAGGCTTGGATTACTAACTCAGGGGAATAATAATAAAAGTGGCAAGTAATCAGTTGAGGAATAATTCATAAGTGAGGACGGTTGACCTTAGACCCTATAATCTGAGAGAGAGAGAGAATGAACCTATATTTACTTACATGTAAGCAGGTACCTCCAGAATAAGCTTCTTTATTGGAGAAATTGTTAAGGTTTTGTCCTCAGTATTTAACACCACGTTGACTGACACATAGTTGGCACATGAGAAATAGTTGCCAATTAATTGATATTGAAAGGGCTGGAATAATGAAAACAAATGTTCTGTATTATTACAAAGAATAGAACGAGGAACAGTGAATGAAAGTTACAAGGAGTCAGATTTTAGCCCAAGGTAACGATTAGAACCATTCAACAAGAGAATAGACTACCATCTGTGACCATACCACCCTGAATGCACCCAATTTCATCTGATTTCAGAAGCTAAGCAGGTTCAGGCCTGGTTAGTACTTGGATGGGAGACCACCTGGGAATACTGGGTGCTGTAGGCTTTTAAAAAAGAGAGAGAGGGGCAGCTAGGTGGCTCAGTGGATAAAGCACTGGCCCTGGATTCAGGAAGACCTGAGTTCAAATCCAACCTCACACACTTGACATGTACTTGCTGTGTGACCCTAGGCAGGTCACTTAACCCTCATTGCCGAGAGAGAGAGAGAGAGAGAGAGAGAGAGAGAGAGAGAGAGAGAGAGAGAGAGAGAGAGAGAGAGAGAGAGACTGACTACCTTGTGAAATAAAATATAGCCCATTACATGGGAGATATATCAGAAATGTTTTAGAAGGATCAATCCCTATGCTAAATGAAAAGTTTGACTATTAAATGATCTTTAAAGTTTCTTGTAATTTTGAAATTGTATCATCCTGATACAATAATAACTGTTACTGGAGTCAGGAAGGTTGAGATTCTTCCCTTCTCCCTTAAGGAACTCCTTTCTTCTTTAAACCCATTCATGCTTATGGGATTCAAACATGGCGAGAATCTATATATATTCTCTCCATCCAAATGCACACATAAGAATGCACTAAGGACCTGAATAAGTAATAATAAAGCATAATTACCTCTATGCTTTCCCAGGAGGTAGATACTTTTAAAACATGAAGCATTTTGTGGCACTACTAAATTGGCATTTCACCTTTGCTCTGCATTGTCTAAACTAGTGGTTCATAAAGTATGGTCCAGGGATCCTGAGGGTCCCTGAGAACTTTGCAGGGGCTCAGGTAAAAATTTTTTCCATAATAATATTAGGGTATTTTAATTTCTAATATGCTAAATGTAAATGGCTATAATCCACATGGACAAAAGTTCTTTGGAGGTGAGGTTCTCAATAATTTTTAAGCATGCAAAGGGTCCCGAGATTTTTTTTTTATTTGTTGAGAACTGTTACTCTAAATTATTCCATCTAGGTCCAGGTCTTCTGCAAATCTATCCAGGGGTTGGACTCATCTTCCTGACAGTCATTACCTTTTTCCAGAAACAATAGAGTATATGCCAAGGGTTCCTCCCAAAGTGTAGGCAGACCCAAGAACTCACAAGGTTGCAAACCTTGGAAATATCCACCTCAGCATTACTACTCAGTTACTCAGGAAAGAAAGAAATAGAAGCAGCCAAGGGCCCAATGCACATGTTTATCTAACCCAACACATGTGATTTAGCTCCCACAAGGAGCTATCATTTCTGCTGAGGAAAGTTGGCCCCTCCCCAACTCCTCACAGGAAGTCTGGAAAACAGAGAACTATTTGTCATGCTTGGTGTTAAAAGAAGAGAGAAAGGAGAGGAATGTCAAAGTCATTCCCTTTTTTGAGGTTCACTTTAAGAGTCAGTGGCTCTTGTTGAACAGTAGCCAATAAAATTGCTTCATCACTTCAAGGAGTAAGTCATTCAGTGCTAGCCACACATCCCCAAAAGTTGCTAGGGGAACGTAGCACTTCACGAGATGGTCACTACAGACCCATGTTCATGCCCATGAAGGTTCCCTTGGGTGAAGTCTCCACTACATTATGAAATGAGTGCTAAATTGCATGATATTGAAGGTAATTGCCATACTAGTTCAGGGAAAGGGGAGAGCAATGTAGCCTGGTTTCATGGAAGAGGTACCTGAGCTAGGTAGGATTTAAGTAGAAGTAAGGGAAGAATGAGGGCAAATTAGCTTGGAATTAATATGGAAAAAAGTCAGAGAATGGAATTGGCATGTTTTAGGGGTTGGGAAGGGAACTTAAAAGATCTACCCTAACAGATATGGATTTGATACATTGATAAAAATAGATAACATATCTGAAGCACTTAAAAATTTACAAAGTGGGGGCAGCTAGGTGGTACAGTGGATAGAACACCAGCCCTGGATTCAGGATGTCCTGAGTTCAAATCTGGCCTCAGACACTTGACACTTACTAGCTGTGTGACCCTAGGCAAGTCACTTAACCCCAATTGCCTCACCAAAAAAAAAAAAAATTACAAAGTGTTTTTCTCAAAAGAACACTGTGATATAAGTAGTGCAAGTATTTATTAGATCACTTTTACGTATGAGACTCTGTGACCTCAGACAAGTCATTTAACTACTACTGTTTGCTTCAGTTTCCTCATCTGTAAAAGGAAGATGTTGGACGACCTGACCTCTGAGGTCCATTCTGACTTTGAATTTTATGCTCTTGTGAACTACCAATTATTGTCACATAGCTAGTATCTGTTAATAATAACTAACATTTATATAGTGCTTATTTTCTAGGCACTATGTTAAGGGCTTTATAATTATTATCTCATTTGATCCTCTCAACCCTGGGAAATAGATGCTATTATCTCCATTTTATAGATGGGAAAACTAAGGTAGACAGGGGGTAAAGTGGCTTGTCCAGGAACACAGCTAGTAAGTGTCTGATGCTGGATTTGAACTCAGAATTTCTTGACTCCAGGTCCAATACTCTATCTGCTGTATCATCTAGCTGCCTGCAATGCTCATGTTAGAACCAGCATTAAAACCCAGGGGTCCTGACTCCTAGCCTAGGTCTTTTTCCAATGCACAAACAGAATCGTTCTAATTAAATTAATACAAATATTGACAGTTTGGTAACAAAAGAATGATGGGCTGAAAGCCAAGGTTTTAGCATGATTGGTTAGGCAAGAACATCAAGTATGGTTTAGATATTCTAGAAGAATTACAGTATTTATGACATTTATTTTTGAATTGTGGGATAAGGTAACCTAGCATAGCGGATACAAAGTCAGCCTTGGAGTCAGGAAAACCAGAGTTCAAGCTCTGCCTCTGATACATGCTGGCTTTGTGATCCTAAGCAAATCATTTAATTTCTCAATGATCTGGACAATTCCCCAAAACTATAATTAGTAAATGAGGTGCTGATTTGCATTGATAGAGTGAATTTCCTCATCCAGAGTTCCTTACTTCTGTGAAATTAAAGATTTGGACCCTCCCAAAATTATTTATAATAAGGTTAGATACTATTATTTGTAATATAAAACTCTAATTTCTTGACAAGTAGGTCAATTTCAGAAAAACCTAAAAAGACTTACATGAACTGATGCAAAGTGATATGAGCAGAACCAGGAGAACATTGTAAACAGTTGCAATATTTTACAATTATCAACCATGAATGACAGCTGTTCCCAGAAATACAATGATCTAGGACAATTCCAAAGGGCTCGTGGAAAAAAAAATGCTATCTGCCACCAGAGAAAGAACTGATAGCATCTGAATATAGACCAAAGCATACTATTTTTCTTTCTCCCTTTCTCTGTTTGAGTTTTCTTCCACAAAATGACCAATATTGAAATGTTTTACAGGATAGCATATGTATAACACATTAGATTGTTTACCATTTCAGGGAGGAAGGAGGGTAAAGGAGAAGGGAGGAATGGAATTTGGAACTCAAAACATTAAAAAGACAAAAATGTTAAAATGTGCTTTTATACATAGAGAAAATATTTTTAAAAACCTCTTATTTCTGATTGATTGTTGAAAGGGAATTTAGAAGGTATGATGAATATATATGAAACTCATGGAATGTATGGATCTATGTAGTGAAGACAGACAAGTTCTTAATGTAACCCACATAACTTCTGAGGAACCTTACCCCAACTTTCAGTATGATAATAAATATGAATAGCTAACATTTATATAACACTATGTGCCAGGAACTATATCAAATGTTTTATAAATATCTCATCTTATCCTCACAACCACCCTGAGAAATGGGTATTTTTTATCATCCCCATTTTCAGTTGGGGAAACTGAGGGCAGGGGTTAGGTGACTTGCTCGAGGTCACACAGCTAGCAAGTGTCCAAAATGGGCATTTGAACTCGGGTCTCCCTGACTCCAGGGCCAGCACTAGCTACCTCGAAGATTAATCAGGCCTTGAACCTGGCTAAATCTTTTCCTCAAGGTTCTAGGGGTATTCCTGAGAGGTTTGGGATGATTCTCTAATGTCATTAAGCCCCCACCAATGTGATCCCCCTAATATCAATTGAGAATCATTTAGTCAGCCAACCTTAAGTAGCTTTTAGAAAAGAATGTTTATTTACTAAGGAGGCACAGTAACTATAATTGGTATAAAATATACCCCTCAGAAATCTATGAAACACTGTTCCACAAACACATAGTCTTAAAAAAATGAGTTCAACCTTAAAGATCACACGTGGCAAAGGGGGTAACCCTGGCTCTTAGTTACTAGAAGAAAACTTCCTTAGTATTCTGTATTCTTTTGTGAAGTCATGAATCTGTGTCCATTCTGTCCTTGGCTCCCAATACTAATTGTCATCAGCTATTTCTGGGATGTGACTAAGAAACTGAGAAAAATGGAGAATTGGACCCTTCAAAGCTTATAAGCCCCCACCCCCCTCTGCAAAATGTTGGAGGAAAAAGGATAGAGCAGGACCTTTAGAAAAAGCCAGAGCTAAAGACGATACACCCCCCCCACCCCTCTCCCTAAAGAAGTATTCTTTCATAGAGTTGAATGCTCAGCTGGCTCCAATATTTTGAATGGATCAGTTTCTATCTAGTTTATAATTTGCAGATGACCTCTGGGGAATAGCCAAATGTCCTTGACCAATCCGAATGTAATTCTTGTGCAACTAAATTCTAATTTGAAGGTTGTTTCACACTTGGTCTAAAGCCTAAAATTGATAGATCTATTAAGACACGTTGAGTCTAAAATAGGGTAGGGTGAGGCTGACCCCCACCTTTACACTCTCCCCTTAGTTTTAATATATACTATGTTCAGGAAATCCTCTGGAGTCTGTTTGACAAAGGTCAAATTCTGGGGAGGGTCTATTTTCTTTTTCATGCCTTCCTCAGTGCCTTTACTATAGTCTCAGGAAAAATGTATATGGTACAATTCATACTCCAGTGCAATCATCTGAACTCTTCCATACTTCTAAATGTGATGGGGAGGCGGTTGGCACATGCATAGACCCCATCAGATTACTCAGATGGCAACTCTCCATGAAGAAGCTTCTGGGGAGTTGCTTTCAGGCAAATTGTGATGACATAAAAGATGTGTACTGGAAAAGACTCTGGATGATCACTGGACGTGCTGTAACTGGTTCCAGTTGGCTAACCATGTGAGAGAAACCTCTCTGGATTGGCCAAGTAACCAGAACTGTTGGTTTCTTCAAAAAGACTGGAGTCAACTTTGGTCATGTCTCACTTGAGGAGGAGGAGCTCAATTATTCTTCCTCTCTCAGTGGGCAGTGAGAAGCTACAGTGTAAGGGAAAAGGACTGGGGAACCTCTTCTCCTCTGAGGCCATATGGTTCTAGGGTCTGGATCCTTGGGTTTTCTGTTCCAGGCTCAGGAGTAGAGTCTCCAACTCTATGAGAGTATTCCACAGGAATCCATGAGTCAGAATCCATCCTGGCTGTTATATCTAGTGCAGCATCCATACCCTGAAAAACAAGGACCAAGGCTATTAGGAACAGAGTTAAGTTTTGAACCTATTCTTACTTACAAAAATACCAGTAGTTACATGCTATTACTATCCCCATTTCAAATTTGAGAAAACTGAGGCAGACAGAGGTTAATTGACTTGCCCAGAGTCACACAGCTAGAAAGTGTCTGAAGTCAGATTTTGAACTCTAGTCTTCCTGACTACAGGCCTAGCCTTCTATCTACTTTCCACCTAGCTACCTAATAATAAGGGAAGAACACAGCCATTGAGGTCAGAGCTGTGGCATTAGAAAAGAGACAACCCCCGAGTCCCTCACAGCATCCTGGAACCCCTAGAGGAGATGGAGCAACCTGATCCTGAGGCAAGCAAGGAAAGGGGACCTGAACTAGCATGTTGTATAAATACATGGTGGTATCACCTTACCTTTACATTAATCAGGTCATTGTGCCCCATTCAGACACCTTTACAGCAATGACCAGCTTTCTTTGGAAATCCCACCCATGTAGCAATGGCAATATCACAGGTCATAAAAATAGAGTCAAAAAGGGATCTTAGAGAACAGCCTTTTTTTTCAGGTGAGAAAACTGAGTCACAAGGCTAAGTGACTTCCCCAAAGCCTTAAATGATAAAATGTTACTCTCTTGCCACAAATCATTTCCTGTCTTTCCACCTCATTTATTTTCATTTACTCTATGCTCCATGGCCCCATTTCTGTCCCTCATGCCTTGAATGTTTTCCATCTTCACCTTCACCCCCTAGCTCCCCTCCTTCTGCAAGATGTCTTAACAGATTCCCCCCAATTCTACTTGTCCTCCCACTGAGCTTCCAAACCATTTAAACTACACACACACACACACACATATATATATATATATATATACACCATATATGTACCTAGTTGATCACATGTTCTCCTTCCATTAGGATATAAACTCCTTAAGGACAAGGAACATGTTTTTCCCCCTTTACTTTGTATCTCCAACACTTAGCACATTCCCTGCCATATAGAAGGTGTTTAATAAATGCTTATTGACCATCCTCACAGCCCTTCCTCCCTCTCTGTGACTCCTCTTGTTTCCTTACCCAGCCTGGGACCTCATGATCTACTACTTTCATGTTTCAAACTGTAATCGGTCTTAGCACATGCCCAGATCACCCAAGAGGGAGACACCCATGTGGGAAACAGCAGGGCCCTGCTTTCTAGGAGGAGAAAAACTGTGTCCCCCTTTCACATGTGTGGGAGTAGCCACTTTCCATTAACTGGGTAGCTGGAAGAGGCAGAGTCATTAAAAACTACCAAACCGGAATAGTCTCTTTTTGTTTCTCCAAGAGTCCAGATGGAGGTGAATGTTCTGTTCACCCAAATCATTAAGTACCATCCACTGAACTGGATGTGGGGCAGGGGCCACCTTGCCCCTCTCCCTTTAAGCCATGTGACCCACACAAATGAGATTGGGTTTCAGTCTGTTTCTTCTGTCATTGGTAGCAGTGCAGTCACCCTACCCAGAAGCTTAAGCTGATCGTGACCTTGGAGGCAGGATTCCTGGACAAATATTGCTGCCAGGCCAGCAAAGAAGCCCTGTGGAGCCAGGGTACCATGGGTTGGGGACTTAGAACTTGGTGGGACCATGATATAAAGGACCCAAGTTAAGCTATGAACCCTCCCTCCTTTCCCAGAGACCAAGATGATAAGGGGCAGGAGTTGCCCCTGAGGTGTTGGAGAGGAATATTTGTATGTTTGTTCTTGCTATACCATTGAAATATTCCTTTATGAAAGATAATCTGTTAACCTCAGGACAACTAGCCCTAGAGTACAAAGGACCCCTAAAACTGAGGGAAAACAATCGGTGGAAGCCAATGGCAGAGAGTAAATATCCCCAAACCCCCAGAAGGGTCCCAGAGAACCCTGGAAGAAGGATACAATGGAATACGCTTGGCTTTTAGGCAGTGAGTGGAGGGCCTGAGATCCTAGACTCAGAACAGCAAAACTCCTGGGAGGTCATCTATTCTAAGCTCCTTATTTTACTAATGAAAAAATGGAGGCCCAGGGAGGTTATTAGCGACTTGCCCAAAGAGTGGCACAGCTAAAATTTCAGTCCAAAACCTCTGACTTAAACCCAACACCCCTTCCACAATGCTACACGTTGTCTCTATTACTGCTATAGAACCCCTCATGCCCTGACCTTCGGTTTTCCACACATGAATCTCCAGCCCTAGGTAACCAACCTTCATCCCATATCTCTATTTCTGCTCCAGGGCTGTTGAGCATCACTGGAGAAAACTTGTGAAACTGAGTTGATTTCACCCACTACAATTTCAAAGTACATAACCCCAGCAGGGTCCTCATTACTGCTCACCAATTTTTCTACTGGGTGCTGCTCATCAGTTCCCTTCTCATCACTCCTAGACAGCACTGTTCCAAGACTTCTTTTTTCCCTTCACTCCCAACTTCTCACCCACCCTTAAATCAACTGTGGCTGATTTACCCCCTTACTTCTCCAAGAAGATGAAGGCTTGCCAAAACTCCTTCAATTACCCCCTTACCCATTGTTAGATTATAGGAGGAAGAGAAAGGAAAAAACATTTATAAAATACCTTCTATGTGTCAGGCACTGTGCTAAGTACTTTACAAATATATCATTTGATCCTCACAACAACCTTGCAATAAAGGTGGTGTTATTATCTCCCATTTTACATTTGAGGAAATTGGAGCAAATAGAAGGGCAGCTAGACAATGCAGCTGATAGAGTGTTGTCCCCAGAGTAAGCAAAGACTTCCTTTACAAGTTCAAATCTTACACACAAGCTGTGTGACCTTGGGCAAGTCATTTAACCTCGTTTGCTTCAGCTTCCTCATCCATAAAACGAGGAGGAGAAGGAAATGGTAAACGACACTCCAATATCATTACTAAGAGAATCCTAAATGGGGTCATGAAGAGTTGGACAAGACTGAACAACAACAATTTGGGGCAAAAGGAGGTTTAGATGACTTGTCCTGGAGCACACAGCTGATAAGTGTCTGATACTAGATTTGAACTCAGGTCTTCTGGACTCCTGGCTCAACACTCTATCCACTGTGCCAATTTAACTTACTGCCTAAATTATTAGACCATAGGTTATAGATTTTAGAGTTCCAAAGGATCTTTGAGGTCATCTAACCCAGTCCCTTCACTTTAAAAGATGAGAAAATTGAGGCCTAGAGCAACATTTGAACCCAGGTCCTCCTACTCCAAATGTATAACTGCACCACACCACCACAAATTCTCCCCAAATCACCCATTCTCTTTTTCCCTTCTAGTCACAACCTACCCACTTCACATACACACAAAACAATGCCTCCATCCTTCCTACAAGTTATTTAATCTTTTTTTTTTGCTTTATCAAATACTATCATTTTTTTCTTACTTATCTAGAAAAAAAATCCTCATCTAGAAAATTTTGAGCACATATAGAACACCAAACCTGGAGTCAGGAAGACTTGTCTTTCCAAGATCAAATCTGACCTCAGATACTTACTAGATGTGTGACTATGGACAAGTTACTTCACCCTCTTTGCCTCAGTTTCCTCATTTGTAAAATGAGCTGGAGAAGGAAATGGCAAACCACTCCAGTATCTTTGCCAAGAAAACCCCAAATGGAATCTCAAAGAGTCAGACATGAGGGAAAATGACTCAACAACAACAAGTTAATGGGTGGAGCTATAATTAGAACCGAGGGAAGGGGCTTTGGCCCAGAGTGTCCTTCCTCCTTATTGTAAGTCCTATAACTGTGCTGCAGCTGGCTGACTTCCACTGTGAGACCTTGGACAAATTACTTAATCTCTTATCTCCCTGGGAGATTGAAAGCAATGGACAAGATGAACTCTAAAGTTCATTCCAACTCTGAGATTGTGCAGACCTATATTTTTAGGTAGAAAAGAGGACCTTTCTAGTAACCTTCAAATTATATAATATAGACCAAAGCTTCTTAATCTGTGTGTGGCAACCCCATATATGGTCACATAACTGAATGTGGGGGTCAAGAAAAATTTGGCAACAGTAAAAAAAGTTATGTATATCTATTTTATATACCTCTATAGCCAGGGTAATGAAAACATTTTTCGAGCAAAAAGGGGTAGAGAGTGGAAAAAGTTTAAGAAGCTCTGACACAGACAGCCCCTTACATTACCTTCATAGCAATATATAGTTAGCCATTATTATTATTATTATTATTATTGAAAAATTGACTCACTCCATTTAGTGTTATTGTTCAGTTATATCAAACTCTTTGTGACCCCATTTGGTGTTTTCTTGGCAAAGATATAGAGTGGTTTACAATTTCCTTCTCCAGTTCCTTTTACAGATGAGGAAACTGAGGCAAAAAGGGTGAAGTGACTTGCCCAAGGTCACACAGCCAGTAAGTGTTTGAGGCTAGATTTGAATTCAGGAAGATGAGTCTTCCTGACTACAGGCTCGGCATTCTATCTAGGGTGCCACGTCGGGTAGTACACAGAGATAAGGATTTTTTTTCTACATAAGAAAAAGATATGACAGGATTTGATAGATTGTTTTTTGTTTTTTTGGTTTTTTGGGGATTTGATAGATTTTAAAACAGAGATTCAATGACTCATAGGAAGGATACAAGTTGACCAGAATAACTTGCTTGAATGATATGTGCTCCTCACCTTTAACAGATTCTGGAACTTAGTTCCCTGCTTCTTCCATCCGCAGAGGGTGTAGATGAAATCTGGGCCATTCCCCCAAAATGCCTACCCCAGAAGGCCCACTTGATGAAGTCTCCACAGGATGGAAAGTAAGCAATTACACAGAGTCTCTTTGAAATATATCTTCCCCACCCCCCAGCCATTGTGGCTCCCATTATATATGGCTATATGCTCTCACCTGATGTTCCTCTTCTCTCCCTGATGTTTGTGGAGGGAATTGACAGGAAACACCTGGAATACTGTTTTGATCATCTTCCCCAGGTGAGAACAAGAACCTAGAGGGACCAGAGAAGGATATTGAAGCCTATGATTGAGAGAACAGGTTTGGCAAGGAGGAGAAATACCAAAGGAAGAGTCAGGACTCTAAAGAGTCTTGTGGGCCAGTTAAGTGGTACAGTGGATAGAGTGCTAGAGTTTGCCTCAGTTTCCTCATCTGTAAAATGAGCTAGAGAAGGAAATGTCAAACCACTCCAGTAACCTTTGCCAAGGAAACCCCATATGGGGTCACAAAAAGTCAGACATGCCCAAAACAATGGAACAACATATATATTTTTATTATTTTTATTTGTGGGGCAAAGAGGGTTAAGTGACTTACCCAGGGTCACACAGCTAGTTAGTGTCCAGTGTCTGAGACCAGATTTGAACTCAGGTCCTCCTGAATTCAGGGCCAGTCCTTTACCCACTGTGCCATCTAGCTGCCCCCAAGAAGAACATTAATATTAACTTTGTACCTGAACCCAAATTTCCTTATTCCCACCCAATTCAGGGGTAATTCTTCATGATACCCCTCGAAGAAGCTGGAAACCTGCCTCCCTTTCCACGGAGAAAATAAATAATGGGATCCCAAGTTCAATAGAAAATGATAACCAAGACACTAGCAGTAGAGAAGGAAAGAAGCAGGAGCTACTCTGGAAATGAGAAGTCTAGCTGGAGGTGTTAGACAAGCAGGGATACCCATGGGACACCAGAGAAGGGAGGCAATAGGGCAAAGTGGGAAAAGTCATATTAACTTGGTTTAAACCCCAGCTCTGTTGCTTACTATCTGCATGACTGGGAGTTAGTCACATAACTCTCTAGATCTCTGATCCTCAATCAGTGAAATGAAGGAATTAGAGGTCAGAGGTAGTGATCTCATGTGGCCCTGTAGTCTGCAAAACTCCAGGTGGTACCAGAAGCAGATTAAAATGTAATTGAGAAAGGCAGCTAGGTGGCGCAATGGATAGAGCACTAGCCCTGGAATCAGGAGGACCTGAGTTCAAATCCGACCTCAGGCACTTAACAATTACTAGCTGTGTGACCCTAGGCAAGTCACTTAACCCCAATTGCCTCACCCCCCCCAAAAAAATGTAATTGGGAAACATTTAAAAAATAAAGAAAAATGCAACACTGTTGTTCAGTCATTTCTGACTCTTAGTGATCCCGTGGACCATAGCACGCCAATACTGTCGGTGGGGTTTTCTTGGCAAAGATACTGGAGTAGTTTGCCATTTCCTTCTCCAGTGGATTAAGGCAAACAGAGGTTAAGTGACTTTCCCAGGGTCACACTTAGCTAGTGAGTGTCTGAAGTCAGATTTTAACTCATGTCTTCCTGACTTCAGGCCCTGTGCTGAACCATCTAGCTACCTCTACAATACAACATAGATTGTGTTAATTTGTGGTTTTTCTAAATCAATATGCGGCTTCAGGGATCTGTTTCTACTTGATTTTATACCACTGAGGTGACCTCAAAGGTCCCTCCTATCTCTAAATTTGTGATCTATGATCCTAGGGTGATTTCCCCAAAAGCCCTCAACCCTCACCAACTTTAGTAAGAGAGCTCTCTAGGAGAGAGGGGGCTATCACCTTCTAAGACCACCCACAAGTGCAAATGAAATTGGTCTGATGAAGACAAGCAGCAGACTGGGGTACCCTTCTCACACCAAAATGTATCTCCCTTTAGTTCTAACTTCTCCAGATACTTTTAATGCGAACATACTCCCCGAATGTATACATTATAAGTCTCTAAAACCTCAAAATAGTTCACATTTGCTTGGCTATTTAAAGTCAGTCAATTAATAAGTGTTTCTTAAGTGCCTACTGTGGGCCAGAGGCAGTTAGGTGGCAGAGTGCAGAGCCTGGAGTCAGGAAGACCTAAGTTTAAACTCAGCCTCAGAGGGGGCAGCTAGGTGGAAGCTAGGTGGCACCGTGGATAAAGCACCGGCCCTGGATTCAGGAGGACTTGAGTTCAAATCCGGCCTCAGACATTTGACACTTACTAGTTGTGTGACCCTGGGCAAGTCACTTAACCCCCATTGCCCCACCCCCCAAAAATTCAGCCTCAGACACTAACACTATGACCCTGGGCAAGTCAGTTCACCCTGTTTGCCTCAGTTTCCTCATCTGTAAAATGAGCTGGGGAAGGAAATAGCAAACCATCCCAGTATCCTTGCCAAGAAAACTCTAAATGGGGTCACAAAGAGTCAGACATGACTGAAAAGACTAAACAACAAAAAGTGTGTGCCGGCCACCATACTGTCAGCTCTAAAGAAAAGAAAAAGAAACCAAAAGTCAGTCCCTACCCTTAGGAAGCTCACAGTCTAATAGAGAGATGACATGCAAACAACTACATAAAAACAAGCTCTATGGAAGATAAATGGGAAATGCTTAACCGAGGGAAGACAAGAGAATTAAGAGGGATTGGAGAAAGCTTCCTTTAGATGGTAGGATCTTAGCTGGGATTTGAGAGAATCCAGGGACGCTAGGTGGTGGAGAAGAAGAGACAGAAAATACCGGATGCAGAAGACAGAGCTACATAATGGCTGGAGCCAAGAGATGGAGTGTCTTGTTCAAGGCTTAGGAAGCACTTTCACAAACATTCTCTCACTTGATCCTAGCAACAACTGTGTGAGGCAAGATGTATATCATTATCCCTGTTTTATAGATGGACAAATCAAGGACCAGAGAAAAATTTTTTTTTACTTGTTCAAGGTTTCACAGGCCTTAAAGAATGAGGGAAGCCTAACCAAAACGTGCACCTGAATAGGATAAGGAGCACAGAGGGACAAAGATGTAGAGAAAGATGATGGGGGGGGGGGTCCCCAGAACAAATTGCCTACTTCCTAGTTTTGCTCATGGATAGCCTTTGGAAGGGGGACGGTGGGGGACCCTTGGGTATTATGAGTGCTGATGGTAAGAGGGGAGGTAGATGATTTAGGGAATTGGAATGAATTTTTAAATCCCCCATGGAAACTCAGGGATGCAGGTGTTTCAGATACCAGATCCTTCCCAGGACCCATCCCCACATGTGGCTATGAGCCTTATGTTCCCCCTGGTCCCTGGGGCTGACGCTAAGGCCTTGAGCTCATCTCTAATTTGACTTCTAAAACTTGGGCTGCTTCCAAGTCTTGAATAAGCAAGATATTGATAGCCCTGGCAGAGACAGCTCTGAGAAGAGCCAGGGCAGTGAATGGTTCCCACATCACTTTGCCAATCCACTTCAGACCTAACCTACTTACTTCTCTTCATGCCAATCATGCAAAAACTTCAGGGTGGAAAGGGATAAAGGGAATATTTTCTCTTTTTCTTCTTTTCCTCTTTTTTTGTGAGTCACTATCAAAGGAATACATTCTAAAGAACCACTTTGGGAAGAACTCTGAAGAGAGAGCTGTGTTCATGTGCCAGGAAATAAAAAAACACTTGACGTCTTCATAAACAAAATCATCTAGCTCAGAGTAACTTTTCAGTTATTTCCCATAAATGATTCTTATTGCTGTTCTTCCTTGGATTGATTTATGCCTCATCTGTTCTGCTCAGGTCAGTTCGTTCCAATCCAATTCAAAATTCATTTATCAAAGACTCCTATGCAGCAGGCATGGAGATTCTCAGACAAAAATTAAACAGTCCCTGTCCTCAAGAAACTTACATTCTACTGGCAGGGCGGGGGGGGGGGGGGGGGCGGAGGGAGAACCATGTACACAGAGAAACAAATTAAAAATATTTATAAAATAAAAATAGTTAGGAGTTGTTGTTGTTGTTGTTGTTTTTGGGGGGAGGTGGAGGGGAGAGGAAGGAGCTTCAGGAAAGAGGGAACATTGATTAGCTGAATCAGGAAAGTAAGAGGTGAGTGACACATAAGTTGAGTCTCAGTCAACTTTCAGTTATCCATAAGGGGATTATCCACTTTATGTATTGGTAACAGCACATTTTTCACTTGATTTCTTTCCTTTGTTACCCAGCTTCTCCTTCTCTTTAGTCCATGTGCCCTGGAGAAAGGCCAACTCATTTTAATATTGCTCTCAGCAAAACTTAATTAAGAAGTGAAATTTGGAATGCATTATATATTGGTTGGGTGTGAATGTGTTTCAGCTGCAAAGTCAAATAGAAATGATTTTCTGGATTATGTGCTCGATTACATTCTATTTATTCATTTCACGAGCATTTATTAAGCTACTGTGAGCCAGGCACTCGGGGGGAAAAAAAAAAATCAAACCTCCCCTCAAAGAACTTACATTCTATTGGGTAAAACAACATGTATACAGACAAGTAAATAGGAAATATATACAAGGTCATTTCAGAGGACTGCACAGAGCATCAGCAACTAGGGGATCAAAGACAAGCTTTATGATAGCAGGTGATATTTTTTCCTCCTAGTGCATAGAGGCAAGAGTTGACAACATCCAGCACTTTCTTTCAGTCAGAAATAGCTCTCAGGGGCATAAATTTAAAGGTAGAAACCACCTTAGGGAGTCATCTAGTTCAACTTCCTCATTATGTACACAGGGAAACTAAGGCCCATTGAGTTGCCCAGGGTTGGTTGGGATTTGAACCCATATCTATAGAGAAGTAGGCCTGGAGTCAGAAAGATCTGAGTTACAAGTTACAATTCCTGTAGAATTCGTGCCTCAGTTTACATTCATTCACTAGCTATGTGTACCTTGGCAAGTCACTTAACCCTGTTTGCCTCAGTTTCCACATCCATAAAATGACCTGGAGATGAAAATAGCAAACCACTATAGCATCTCTGCCAAGGAAACCCCATGGACAGTATAGTCCAGAGGATCATGAAGAATCAGACACAACTAACCAACTGAACAACAGCTATTGACTCTAAGTTCCACATCTTCTCCACTACACTATTCTGGAAAGAAAACTGCCCTGGGGGCAGGAGACCTGTGTTCTATTTCCCACTCTAGCATTTACTAGCTGGATGAGCTCTGAGCCCTAATTCCTTTATTTGTTAGGCTGATGATAATATCTTCCTTGTCTTTGGAGGGGAGGGCAGGGGGAGCTAGACAGGTTGATTTCCTTAGTACCTCTCTCGCACAGCGTCATACATATTGATGCTGTGTGTCCTAGGTGATAAGCCCCTAGAGAGGATGGCTTTTGTCACAATAAATCACGAAAATCAGGAGATTACTTGTTGAACCATGAGGATTGGGTTTATGTTGCTTGTGACCATTCTGAATGTGTTTGTGTCATCTATGAGAAAATAGCATCAGTAGGTTTTGTCATCCAAATGCACATACATGCCATGTAAAGTGCTTTGAAGACCCTTCAGATCACAGAATTACAGGGCGCCAAAGGAAGTCACGCAAGCCCCGCTGACTGCTTCCACTACAAATTTGTATTACTTAATCTGAGGTAAAAGGAAATGAAGGGATGAGAGAGCAGCCTCACCCCACCCACCAGAAGTAGAAAAGGGAGACTTCAAGAGAAGTCTGGGAAGAATTAGAGAGGGTTGTTCCTTGAACCTCTAGTTCCTCATCACATTTTACTTTTCTGTTTCCTTGTCTGAACACAAGTCAGTCTAGAGTTTCTGAGAATGAACTGAGAATTCATGAAAGTTCATTTCCAAGAGATAAAGCATTCCAGGGTTCTTTTGTTCAGGCACTAGTCTTGAGAGAGAGGATATTTCTTCAACATTACGTTTCTTGGAGAAGGAAAATGATCACATTGCAACTGAAAGACTATTGTTGGGGTGGAGGGTAGGAAATTGGAGGAGGGGGAAAGGCAGGAGACCTGGACCTTGCCAATCCTCCATTTCTCAACCCTCTGTTGCTTGGATAGTGCAGGCTCCAGGTTAATGAGGACTTTTTGTTCAACGGTACCCAAAGTCCCTTTACTTTCTAGGGGGAGTCCGCTGAGCCGAATGCTTCATGTTTCTCTGTTTTGGGTACCTATGGGCCTTTTGTATCATATATTTTCTCTGATGGGTGAAATAAAGATCTGTCTTCTATCTAATACCCATATTGTATGTAGAATCGCAATTGGGGAATATGGTGACCCACTTTTGGAGAAACCTAGACATAAGCTGTTAGGAGTAGACCTGATATTGGCACCCTTTTATTTTAGTGTTAGCTCAGGTTAGATGCCAGGATAAGATAAGGCACTTGTAAATCATCGAATAGTTAACAAAACAAATCTTTGTTCTAACAAAATGGGGATAGGTAACATTTGGAAGCTTATCTGGTCAGCAGGGCAGAGTGTGGTGACTCATGTGACCTTCAGACATCCGCCAAGTCAGAGGGGCCTAGGTCCCACATGGGTGGAACTGTTTATGCCCTTAAGTGACTAGGAAGCTACCATCAACACAACCAGAGGCAGTGGCATACTGGTAAATGTTTAACAACTGGCTCTCCAAAAAATGTATTCAGGACAAACTTTTAGGTTTAACCTAATGGATTTAATATTTGTGGATTAACGAGGTGGAAATGCTCACGCTGAAAAATTAACAATCAGCTGACTCCAACATACACCTGGTCTAGAGGCCACCATCCAGGGGGGCATAGTTTGAGCCTTGTCCCACCTGGATTTATTATTTTTACCTAATGTGCCTCAGGAAGAAAGTGTTTAGGTTAGGGGGGATCCCTAGTAGTGGTCCTATCACATACCTAAGCTTTCTTTTGGAAATATTCCTATATTAATTCCAGGTGGGCACAATGAGTGAAAGGAAAAAAAAAAGTGATCCCTTTGGATCAGGCCACGCAGAATTGAACCTGGTCTACATCAACGCAGGGATTTTTTGAGGGGGAGGGACTGGGTCACAGATTACATCAATAAAAGTCAAATAGAGAATAGGAGAGGAAGAGGAAAAACCCTCAGGTAGGTTGAGTCTTACTTCCTGAAAGGTAGGTGGGTATTCCTGAAACCTTGAAAAATATATTACATAAATGACCAGCTACTCTGATTCTATCTTAGGTTCTATGAACAACAGCAGTGTCTGCTGAATGATTACCATTGCAATCCAGAACTCCAGTTTCATAAAATGTCTAACCCACCCCCGTAGCTGAGATGATCGTTGGATTTATTTTATAGTCCTCATTTTCTACATTTGCTTTAGCTTCTCTGTCCTACCAGGGCTATATAATTTTTATCTATATATCAATATTGATATCGATAGATATATAAAGTCACATAACCCTGTGTATGTATGTATGTATATATTTCTGTCATACATGCATCTCACACATACATCATCTCAGCTACTATACACACACACACATAATTTTTCCTCCTATATAGGTGTTGGCAATATTTCTCTTAAGTGGAACAACTTTGTAAGTAAATTCTACCAAATTATTCAATTTGTCAAATAAGAGAATATCTGATTTATTTCCTAAGATTTGTTGGTAAGTTATCATCCCTCGATCGTACCACAGTGTAGCATGCGGCTTGCTTGTTTGTTTTTCTACCGCATTCTTAGGTTTGTAAAATGCTGTGTATTGTGATTTGTGGCAGCCCTGAAGCCAAGTGTTCAAGTGTTGTTTCTGACACATACTGACTGTGGAATCCCATTTAACCTCTCCATCAGCCATACAGTTCACTAAAACTGTAAGTCTTAAAGAACATCAGTAGAGGAATTTTCTCACCTGGGAGTTTCCTATTGTAAGTCAGGTCTCTATCCCTATGACTTGAGATAATATTAGTATTCTTATATTAGATCCAGGAAAGCTTGGAGATAAATTAATAATTTTGGTCTCAGGACCCCTTTATATTCTTAAAAATTATTGAGAGCCCCCCAAAGTTTTTATGTGTGTTATATCTATTAGCATTTTGCCATATGAGAAATTTAAAGTGATAAAATTTTAAAGTATGTATTTATTGATTTATCTAAAATGATAATTATCCCATTATATTTTAGCATATTTTTTAAAGAATAACTATATTTTCCAAAACAAAAAAATACCACAAAGAATGATATTCTTTTACATATTTTTGCCAATCTTGAATGTTTGGCTAAATAAGGACATTCTGCCAATGCAAATCCACACTTGCTCTCCACCTTGAGTCTTAGAGGGTTCCACTTCACTCCTTAACACCTGAAAAATTTTTAAGTACCCCTGGTACTTACATATATAAAATAGATATGCATAACCTTTTACTGTCGCCAAATTTTTCACAACCCCCACATGGAGTTACTCAACACCATAGTTTAAGAAGCTAGGACCTAGATCACTGAAAGTTGAAGTAAATTTCCCAGGATTAGAGGCAGAATTGGAATCCAGGTCTTCCCCGCCCCAACAGTGAGGTCAGTTCATGATCCACTCAGCTACCCTCCCTGTCTCTAGCTATGTCATATTTCATTATCAATTCCCAATTGTTTGAAAATATTGTCACAAGGGAAAACTAGCTGGTGAGAATTAGAACGACGTGGGGGGTGGGGTGGAGAGGAAAAGTGCCTTTTCTAAATATAGATGTAAAGGGATCATGATTGATTTCAGTTCTCACCTAGTGATACTGATCATCCCTGGGGCTCCGTGATTCTAGTTAAAGCACCCCTTTAGAAAATCAATAGGAACACACTTCAAGTGATTCTGTGGCATTTACTGAAACCCTAGTAAAGGAGATTCATGTCTATCTGCCAATTATGTTTCAGATTTGATCTTTTTGTTCTGTTGTTCAGTTTTTCAAGTGTGCCTTTGTCCTGAAGCCGTTTTAGAACATTCTGTCACCCCATTTGCCTTTTCAGAGTCTGCTCTTTCTCCCAACTATGTCTTCATTGAATGTCAAGGTAATGAGAGTCCTTCATTTCCAAGGCAGTCCAAGAGTGCATTGCTCCTTGCCTCCCCCTAGGATATAGACAATTTATCTGGTGTCACTGATAAAGATGGGAGTGTCAGTTGGTAGCTAATATTTCCTTCTGCTGGAGGAAGCTGGTTCTGTTCCTCTGACCAGGATAACAACAAACAACAACAACAACAACAACAACACATTTATATAGCACTTTAAGGTTTTCAAAGCCCTTTAAAAATATTGCCTAACTTTATTTTCAGAACAACCCTGGGAGGTAGGTGCCATTATTATCCCCATTTTTCAGATGAGGAAACTGAGGCAGGCAGAGGTTAAGTGACATGCCCAAGGTCACACAGCTGGTAAGGATTTGAGGTTAGATTTTAATCCAATGTTCTTGATTCTAGTCCAACACTCTACATACTATGCCACCTAACATGCTTGCATGCATGTTACCTGGCCACAATTCTAACTAAATTAAATTCCTCTTTAAGGAGCTACTGTCTGTTACCCATTAACCTTCAGTCACAATTAGGGGGAGGAGGTCTGAGAACCACAATCTCAGATATTACTAGTTTGGGGGTTAGCTTTCTTCGCCAGTCTTTGCCCTGATAATTTTATCAGATCGGACCAATAAATTCAACTCCCCTCTTTAATGAATGAATAAAAAACATTTATTAAGCACTAACTATGTGCCAGGGAGGACTCCTAGGTGGCAGAGTGGTTAGAGTGCTGTTCCTGGAGTCAGAAAAACTCACGTTCCTGAGTTCAAATATGACCTCAGACACACAGGTAAGTCATTTAACCTTGTTTACCTCAGTTTTCTCTTCCGTAAAATGAGCTGGAGAAGGAAATGACACACCACTCCAATATTTTTGCCACAAAAATCCCAAATAGGGCCACAAAGCGTTAGACATGATTGAAACAACTGAACAACTGCAAAAAAGTTCCAGGCACTATGCTAAGTGATAGGGACACCAACACAAGAAAATAAGTCTGCTCGATGAATTTACATTAGAATAGGAGAAATCAACAAATATATAGGGGAGTAAGAATTGGAAGGGGGAATAGCAAAAGGTATGTGGGTAGCAACATAACTCAGAGATGTCTAAGAAGTGTTTTGGTGGCCCCAGGAATAGACAGGGTAGAAAGAAAGCTCACCAACAGAGTCCAGAGTTCCAAGTGGCTGCAAGGCCAAAAGCAAAGGGCTGGTTGGAATACAGGTGGGATGGCTTGGAGATAGTCAAGTTAGAAAGAGTTGAAAAGCGAAGTGAGGGCACAGCAGAAAGTATACCTGCAGACCAACATAGACCAGTAGTCACCATTAGGGGTCCCTACTCCCATAGGAACAGGATCAGACCCAATACCTTTAGACCATTGCTTGAGAGACCCAGAGAGAACATACTCATACACAGTCAGTGTTAAGGCTGGCCATTGGATCAGAATTTTTTGGAGCCCTAAATCTTTATCAAGCTTCCTGTATGTATGTGTGCGCACATGCGCACATGCACACATACACACACACACACACACACAGAATTCACACTCTTGATTCCCCATCATAACTATGTAATTGATCAGACCATCAGTCCTAGCAATTCCACCATGCTGGTTTCCAAAACCTGAGATTTACTGCTTCTGAATGGAGGTATGTGTAGTCACAGCCAAGGGCACCCTCCCCACCTCCCCCCGGGTTGATTGAAGCCGTCTCAGTCTATAGTTCTGTGCCACTGGCACTTCTCTACATATAGTAATAAATTATCATCAGCTGTGAAGACCCTAAGACTCTTGCTGAAGTTCACAAGTGTTTGTTCGTTTTTTTACTTTTCCAAAGAATATATGGAACTACCTTTCATATAACTCATTTGTATATTTGAAAATTCTTAATGTCTCCTTTTAATTTTCTCTTATTCAGCTTAATTCTCATTTCTTTTTACTTTACCCTGAGAGTCTTGTTAAAGACAATATTTTTTTTCTATTAAAAATGTGGATACACAAGGGGAAAAAAAAAATCTATGGACCCTAATCTAAAGGGAGAAACAGGGCAAGATTGTTTTCTCCCAAAACAACCTGTTTTCATAGTAACGTAAATTGATAAAAAAAAAAAGCCTTCAAATTAATCCATTTTTTTCCTCAATAAATGCTCCCATGGTTGAAAACCACAAATTCAACTTGCATTAATCCTGCCAAAAGCAAACAACAACAACAACAACGAAAAAACCCCAAAAACCTCACTCCAAAATACTTACTATGACATGCAGGGCTGGCAATTATCATAAGAAGACTGAGAGGGCTGCATACGTGGGGTGGGCTGAGGGTTTCCAAGAAGGTTCTATAGACTCCCCATCAAATATTCCATCTACTTATTTGTCATGGTGTGTGAAGTACCACCGTTAAACTCATGTATGTGGGTCTTAAAAAGCTTTAAGACCATCAGGAATCACCTACTAAAATGTAACTGTTCCTGGAATGGCTGACAACTTAATTTCATCTCAGCTCACACATTAGCAGGAATTATTTGCTTCTAGCTTGACCCCTTTTCCCTCCCCTTCTCTCCACATTTAATCACTTGCAAAGTTCTTTGTTTTGTTTTGTTTTATCCTACCTCATTCCCTTCTCTCCATCCAATACCCTGGCACAGGTCCTTGAGAATCACCTCTCCCCATGCCTATTCCAACCACCTTCTAATTCGTCTCCCTGCTTTCAGTCTAATTTATTGTCCACCCAGCTGCCAAATCAATATGCCTAACACACCGGCAGGACTGTCACTCTGCCTCTCAAGAAGTTTCAGTGATGCCTTATTGCCTCTGGAATAAAATACAAATTCTTCTACATCACAGGGGTTAGTGGAAGAGACGGATTAGCAGTGACATCCTACTGCTATCTGGGAAATCTGTGTAAAATTTTTTGGTCCTCCCTCTGTACCAGAAAAGAAGTCTGACTTGTTATGGCATTAAAAGATGAAATCTGTTGATAATATAAAATACTATACATGTGTTTTATGTATTTCCGAGTTTCCATATTTTTCTGTGTTGTCTGCTGCTCTTTCTGTCATCTGTGGTTTCCACAACATGCCCCCCAAAATTCCCATTTAATTTCTTCTGCCAACCTTCAAGATATCAAAACCTCATTAAGGAAGAATTGCGATATTAAAAAGATAACTGTATATGACATTTGAAATCCTTCACAATCTGACTGCAGCCAAGCTTTCCAGAATCATTTCACATTAGTCCTTTTCATGCAGTCTAGATTCGGCCAAACTGACCTCTTTAATATTAACCATATATGACATAGCTTTTTTTCCTATGCATCTTTGTCCAAGTTGTTCATCATGCCTGTGATTTTTCCCTCCTTATTTCCACTACTCTACAAGAAGCCTTCCCCCATTCCTGGGATTTCCCTCCATTTACACTGTACATGTCTTGTAAACATATAAACAGTTTGTATATATACATGTTGTTTGCATGTTGTTTTCTCCGTGTTAAGCTCTGAAAGACAGCAGCAGAAACAGTCTAAAGGGGAGAACCCAGAATGGATATCATGGAACTTTTTATTATATGAGGAATACACTGAATTGGGACTTAGCTACAGGACCACCACCACCCTTCATTCCAGTCTCCCCCATCCCTGGGGAGATCAGATTAGGTGTGGCTGCTGCCTTTGTGATGTGAGGGGGAGAGAAATAGCTTGAGAGATCTGGAGTCACCTCTCACCCAACTTCCCCCAGCCACCACCAGTGGGGTATGATCCTCCCCCAATAAGGGAACTTTCCAGTCAGACAATCACCTCATCAGACCACCATCAGTGCTCTATAAAAGTTTCTGCCTGCCTACTGCTGGAGGAAAAAGGTATCTTAGAGAGCCCCACTTCTGTGCCATGCCTTCTCCCCATGAAAAAAAGTTCAAGAACTTCTCTCTTGGTTTCCTTTCCCTAGCACCTAAATAAACTACTATTTTATTCTAATTGAATTTATGTGTAAGAGAGTGTAATTCTTTAAAGAGGAATTCCTAAGAATTCCTACCCCAAAACCCCACCCAAATTCCCCATAACATATAATGAAGAAAATAAGAGAAACTATTTGGAAAGGGTCACAAAAATGAAATTTAAAAAACTAATAAACATGACTAGCTGAAGGGGAAGAGAGGAATAAAATAATTTTAACTGAGAAAGAAAAGGAGAGGGGAATTAAATAACCAGATTAAAACAGGAAAGAGAAGAGGAAATAGTAAGCAAAACTCCAAAGAGAAAGGGGTAATAAATAGTAGGAGGAGTCAAGGTTGTGGGGAGAAAAGCCAGTGAAAATAGAGATACCAGGGGGCAGCTAGGTGGCTCAGTGGATAAAGCACCGGCCCTGGATTCAGGACTCCCTGAGTTCAAATCCAGCCTCAGACACTTGATACTTAAATAGCTGTGTGACCCTGGTCAAGTAACTTAACCCTCATTGCCCTGCCAAAAAAAACCAAAAAATAACAACAACAAAATAGAGATACCTTTTTTGGGGGGGGGGGAGGGGGCCATGATGGTTAAGTGACTTGCTCAGGGTCACACAGCTAGTGTCAAGTGTCTAAGGTTGGATTTGAACTCAGCTCTTCCTGAATCCAGGGCCAGTACTTTATCCACTGTGCCACCTAGCAGATACCTTTTAAAAGAACAAGCTAAAGTAACTAAAGGAATATAGTACCATGTTTACAGTGGAAGGAAGAAAAAAGCCATAAATTTTTAAAAATTAGAGACAAATAAAAAATATTTAAATCTAATTATCATAACTTTAAATGTAAATGGATTAAACAATCAAATAAAATGAAAAAGAGTGACAGATTGGATAAGAAAATAGAACCCTATAATCTGTTGCTCACAGGAATAATGTTTAAAAAATAGACATACATTAAATAAAACTGAAGAGATGGGAAGTAAAATTTTCTATGCTTTAAGGGAATCCAAAAAAAAGCAAGAGCTGCAATCATACTATCTGACAAAGCAAAAACAAAAATTCCAAAAAAAAAGGAGTAAAGAAGGAAGCTATATTATGCTGAAGGCACCATAGATAACAAACTTATAGTAATAAACTCATACCCTCCAAATGCCTTAGCATCTAAATTCATAAAAGAAAAATAGATAAAAGAAGACATAGTAACACAATAATGATAAGAGACTTCAATATTCCTCTCTCCATTTTTGGATAAGTTTAACAAAAAAGATAGGCAAAGGGAAAATATGGGAATGACAAAATTGCAGATTCAGAAATTTCTGCTATACCACATTGCCCTAGACTGAGTTTTTGGATACTAAATGCACCAGAGGTTTAGCGCATGGTTATTCTTGGTCACAAACTCAGTAACATCTATATCCTTGACAATACCTTCTGAGAAATTTCTAATTGTCTTGGGTATCTTGTGTTGGAGGCAGCAGGACTCATGGCAGTCATCAATTTTAGGACCCTGACAGGTTTGAAAACTGAGCCTGTTTGTAAGTTTAAGTTCTCATGAAAGTCAGCATCAATTAGTCAACCAATAAGCATTTATTATTAAGTGTCTACTGTGTACTAGGTACTGTGTTTAGTGCTGGGGATGCAAAGACAAAAATGAAACAGTTCCTTTAGTCAGCTTGCATTCTACAGGCTAGCCATGCAAATGCTAATTGGATCATTTTGTTCCCTAAGGAGATGAACTGGGAGGGGGGAGGGAGAGGAGGGAAGGAGAAAAATTTGGAACTAGAAATCTTATAAAAACAAATGTTGAAAACTATCTCTACATGTAACTAGAAAATAATAAAATACTTTTATGATTTAAAAAAATTAAAAAATAAAATAAACCAGAAAAAAAGCTTAATTCCATCTGAATCATATCATATACCTTTTGGAGAGCAGTAGGCCAGTGATAACATTAGGTTTAGAAAAACCAAACGCATCATTTCTTAGCTTCAGAGAACTTACTACTAACCTCAAAGTAGTTATTGACTGAATTTACTGCTGGTTTCACTGATCATGTGAAATTCTTAAAAATTATTACTCAGTATTTATTCTTTTGCATTCCTCATTTCACTTGGAAATATTGATGGAATAAGGAGATTCAGCATTTGACAGGTGATGGCAACTGCACCTGTGATTTCATTGGCATAGGGAAGTCTCAAATGAGAAAATTCCTTCCACAAATGGAAGCAATCCCTTTCTCTGAAATTCATAATCTTAGAGTTTAAGTGACTTGTTAAGTTTCTCACAACCAGGATACACCCAAGGTGGACTTTGAACCCAGCTTTTCCTGATTTTAAGGCCAATTCTTTATTCCTGTTGAGTTTTATCTTTTTAGAGTTAGCCTGATGATTTAGCCTGTCGGGATCTTTTAGTAATACTATCATTCACCCTTCTCTAAGATATACATAACTAGAAATTAAAGAGAAAGGCCAAGTCAAAAGAGTTTTGGGTTGTTTTATTTTTCATTTTCTGAATGCCACAGTTAGCCCAGATACGTAAACCAACCTGAGAGATATTAGGGGAACTAATCACTTTCTAAGGAAACCAAGAGTTATAGCATGTTAAAGCTTCCTTTAGAGATGAGGAAGTTGAAGTACAGAGAAGCAAAAATTACCACTGAAATAGTGATAGAATCAAGAATTTAATCTGTCTTCTGGTCCTTGGTTGAGAGTCACTTTCAATACCTTACATTTCCCTACTAGACTAAAAGAGTGAACAAATTCAATCCCTACCTTCTGGGGGCTTCCAATCTAACCTCCTCAAACTGCATTCATAAAACATCCAAATCATGCAGTTGACATGTGGAAAACTCAACATCAAACATATGTATCTTTCCATGTGTATAAATGTTAGGGCATCATGGAAATACAATTATACAGGACATTAGAAGCAAAAGTAAAAAAAAAGAAAAAAATGTAAAAAAAAGAAAAAAGAAAACAAAGTCACTTCTCAACTAAACTGATGAATGAGGTTGTTGGGTCCAGATCTGTTCTCAAAGGAATGCTGAAAGGGGTGCTCAGATCCATCCTAGTCTATCAGAAACCAATTAATTCTTGCTGTGAAATCTCTCAATGTCCCATTATCTGTAGAATGATATATATGGCTGGCTGCTAGGGTTGGATTATGCACAGATAAGAAAAATTCTTCTACTTCCCAATGTAGTGTGATTGGAATGGGTATGTGAAAAGCTTTGTTGATCAAAGATAGCTCCCCCCCCCCCAAGAACCTATTCCAGAGGCTAAAATCCTACAATTGGAAATTAATTCCTTTCTATAGCCCCCAATTCACTAAACTATGCATTTCTCTCAGCATTAGGAAGCATTTACCCAGGGATATGCTGGGGTCAGCTCAAAAGAAAGTCAATTGTTAAGTTTTCAATGAATTTTGCACCGCAAAAATCAGCAAATGCTACAAATCAGAGCTTGACTTGTTGTTTTGTTGATTTCTAGACTTAAGAAAGTGATTGAGGAAATGTTAATAATGCCAATTAATCTTTAAAGCTATTCTGCATACATATTTTTCCAGTTGTTAAGCATTTGCCAGCACACCATCATTTGTACCTCAAGGACATCAAAGAGGAAAAAAAAATACATACGTACAAAAATACTGATGTTCTTTTTTAGTAGCAAAGAGCCAGGAGCTAAGTAGGGTACCCATCTATTAGGGGACAGCTAAGTAAATTATTATATATGAATGTAATGAAATATTATTAAGACATAAGAAATTATAAAATGAACAGTTTCAAAGAAACCTAGGAAGACTTATATGAACTGATAAAGAACAAAGTGAGCAGAAATGGGAGGAAAAAATTATATAATAACAACAACATTATTAAGAAAAGCAACTTTGAAAGACTAGAATTCTAATCCATTCAATGACCAACTACATCTCCAGAGGACCAATGCCTATTAGAGAAGTGAGGGACACAAGGTTCAGATTATGCATTCCCAAAATGTGAATTTGTTTTACTTAACTATCTTTATTTGTTATAGGGTGGTTGTTGTTTTTAATTGGTAAAAGGGATTTGGAAAGAAGAGTGAGACTAGTAATAGTGATTCCCGCTCAGTAGGAAGCTTTTCTTGATGATCCCAGTCTGTTCTCCTTTCTCTCCTTCCTTCTTTGGAACTCAAGGTCTTTATTGTATAGTTAGTAGCTTAACATATACTGTTTTGCTCATTAACTGTGTGATGACAGTGTCATCTTCATATGGAGATTATGAACTTTCTGTGGGCAGAGTCAGTATCTTTTTCTTCTGCCTCATAACATCTCATACAGTTCTGAGTAGCTACATAAATTCATTGATATCCACAGACTATTACTGCTCTTTCTCCAATGTTAATCTTAGCATTTTGAACATACTAGTTACTTAATAAATGCTTGTTAACTGGACTTAATTTTCTCTTTTATTTCAGGACCAGTAAGGCATGAAGAATTAACTGCTAGGGAGGAGGAAAAGGAAGGAACTATTCTTCATGTGTTATCGAAACTAATGGAGTAAACAAAATTGCAGAAAACCCCTTTAACCTATTTAAGGGAACAAACTATTTAAAAATACTTTAAAAGTATTCACTTACATATATTCGATACACTAATTACAAATTGTTCTTATACATTCATTAAAGTAGGTCCCTAAAGAACTCTACCTGCCAACTCTTATTAGATTAATTCTAGGTTATATACTTGAATGTAATAAAGCTGCATTACTTAGAAATTTAGACATATATACTAATTCATTGTGGCTTTCCCATCGATTCATCTGAATTAATGAAGTCTTACTGTATATTGATCATGAGGATGCCTTGTTTTTACCTTGAATTATCTTTCAAAGTGCTTCACCAACTAGAAAAATTATTCTACAAGATCTTGGAAAGGAATAAAACAGTAAACAGAGCCTTTCTCCCTTCCTGGTCCCACCTTGCAGTCCTATCTTACCTTTACCTCACCAGATGCCCAGAGTTATACACTGTGTGGTCCCACTCAGATCAAACTTCCCACGCAGCATCCCACTATCTTTCTCTTTGGCTTTCCATTATAACTTCAGCTAGTTCCCTTTGGCAATGAACAAATTCAAGATGTTAATGACTGATAAGAGCGATTTATCACCCTGCACAAGAGGGTATCAAATGCATTTTTAACAGGGCCTCCTGAAACCATCAAAGCTATACTAACTTTATAGGATCAAGAATTAGAAGGGACTTTAGAGATCATCTAATCCAGGGGTTCTTAACCTTTTCTGGGCCATGGGCTGTCTTGACAGTATGATGAAGCTTGTGGACCCCTTCTCTGAGTAATGGTTTTAAATCGTTGAAGGAAAGTCACATTTCAGTTAGAGGTTAGTGAAATAAAGATATAATTTCCCTCATATGAGTTCATGGCCTTCCTAAAATATATTCATGGACCCCTCGGAGGTCTGTGGATACCAGTTTAAGATCCTTTGTTCTAGTCCAATCTCTCCTATTTTGCAAGATACAGAAACTAAAGCCCAAAGAAGTTAAGACTTGTTCAAAGTTGCACCCAGATAGTAGGGAAAAACAGAACCAGCAAAAAAACCCATGGCCTCTGATTCCAAAGCTAGTGTCTTTTCTGTGGTGATGCAGTGGAGAGAGTGCTAAGCCAGAAGTCAGGAAGGCTTCAGTTCAAATCCAGCTTCAGACACTTAATAGACAATTCACTTAACCTCTGTTTGCCTCAGTTTCCTCAATCATAAAATGAAGATACTAATAGGACCACCTCCCAGGGTTGTTGCAAGGATCACATGAGATAATATTTGTAAAGTGTTTAGTGCAATGCCTGACACACAGCAAGCTATATAAATACCATTATTATTATACTATACTTCATTAAATACTTAAAGCATATACAATTTCTTCAGTGTGTGACTGTACATGGCACAGTGGAGTCTGGATCCAGAGTCAGAGGGCTGCTTTCAAATCTGGCCATTGATACTAACTCTGTGATCTCAAGCAAGTTGTGTAAACTTTCTGGAATTCAGTTTGCCCATCTGTAAAATGAAGGGGTTGGGCTTCTCAGAGGAGGTAACATTTGAACTGGGCCTGGGAGGAGGAGTAGATCTGGGGTGTGCATAGAGAGGTGGAAAAGGAACTACAGGTTGGGAAAACAGTAGGAGCAGATGGCCCTCCAAGATTACTTCTGCCAACTCGCACTTGAGTTGTTGGGCTGGGTCCCCAGATGAGGTCAGATACTCCTAATCAGGGTTCTATCAGTAATCCTAAGGGACTAGGGTTTCTAGTACTGTTGATCACCAGCCCTTACTAATATGTTCCCCATTGATTATTAGCCAGAGTTAATTCACTTTTAGAAAGAGTATTTATGAGATCATAAAAAAGGGAAAAGGACCCACATGTACAAAAATATTTATAGCTGCTCTTTTTGTGATGGCAAGCAATTGGAAATTGAGGGGATGCCCATCTATTGGGGAATGGCTGAACAAGTTGTGGTATATGAATGTAATGGAATACTATTGTGCTGTAAGAAACGACGAGCAGGCAGATTTCAGAGAAACCTAGAAGGACTTGCATGAAATGATGATGAATGAGATGAGCAGAACCAGGAGAACATTGTACACAGTATCAACAATGTTGTGTGTTGATCAACTGTGATAGATTTGATTCTTCTCAGTAATACAATGGTCTAAGATAGTTCCAAAGGACTTATGATGGAAAATGCTCTCCCAAACCAGAAAAGAAAAAAAAAAAACAAAACTGTTGAATCTGGGTACAGATTGAACCACACTATTTCTATTGTTTTTGTTGTTGTTGTTTTTCTTTTTTGAGGTTTCTCCTTTTTGCTCTGCTTCTTCTTTTCTTTTTTGGGGGGGGGTTGAGGCAAGTGACTTGCCCAGGGTCACACAGCTAGTAAGTTTTGCTCTGATTCTTATCACATTACATGACAATTGCAGAAATATGTTTAATGTGATTATACATATATAACCTATATCAGATTACTTGCTGTTTTAGGGAGGGGGGAGGGATGGGAAGGATAGAGAAAAATTTGAAACTAGAAATCTTATAGAAAACATTGAAAATTATCTCTAAATGTAAATGGAAAATAATAAAATATTTATGTGAAAAAATGTATTTATAAAGAATAAACATTTTTAAAAGAGTATTTACTAAGTAGGTATAGCAAAGACTACTGTTACAGAAAAAAAAAAAAAACACCTAAAATGATAGGCTACTTTCTTCTTGTACACATGAGGTCCCTGGAGACTATGGGCTTAAACTTAGAGTGTACATATGGTTAAAGGACAAATTCACAATTTCCTTTTATCAGAGGTCCCCTTCTCTCTTTGTGGAGTCCTCCTAAAGTTCTTTGGCTCTGAGAGTCAGTGTGCCTATAGAATTTTGAAGCTACCTTTCTTCAACATGGCAAGTCAATCGTCTAGGTTGATAGGAATGCCAGACTCTACAACCTCAAAGCTCAATAATCACTCACCTGCTCCTTGTAACGACTGGAATGATGCCACCTGCTGGAGACTTACTGTAGGAAAGCTCCGCCATGAGGAGAAGGCCTCTGAGGGCAAGGCCATGCGGCTTTTCTTTGGCATCAGGAAGTGACATTTGCTTGTGGGAGGAAGAGGGGGCAAGGCAGATACTCTGGTTTCTTTTTCATCAGGACTCTGGTGAAGAGTGGAGTGAGAAATTCTCTCTCCCTTTAATAGATAGATGAATCTAGGCCTTTCCCTCTTTCTTCACCAAATTCTTATTCTCCTTAATAAATGCTTAAAAGTCTAACTCTTGCTAAAGCTTATAATTTATTGGCAACCACTCATTAGATATTTTAGACAGACTAGCTAGAATTTTAGACACTTTACATCCTCCACAGCTGGATTCAAGCACTGCTTGACTAGCCTGTGCTGGAATGGTCAAATTCTTCAGCTGGCTTATTGTTCCACCCATAGGCAGATTCGGCACAACTGATGTGGCTTTTGTGGCATCATGTTCCTGCATCCAATGATTGAAAGCCACCATGATCAGTTTCAATTGAGTACAGATTTATGCATATCTAATTCACTTCTGATTGATTCAATGGAGACTTCCGGGTTTTCAGGGATGAATTGGAAGTAGGGGTAAACTCTGACCCTCACAGAAGCAAGATTGGGAAGGTTGGGAGTGTGAATTCAGGAGGGTAGCAAAGAATCTCCTCTGTCCTTTTCCTTCTCCTTTACTCCTACTAGAAACTACCTTCCCATATTGCCCACAGAGAATATACACTCTAGAAGATGTTCCAGAATGGGAGGTTCACCCTCTCAGAAAAAGGACTAGAATGCTTCCATCCTACACTTTGCCCCTCCTTGTGCTACAGAGCTAATGACCCTGAAGAAACAGATGTTAAAGGCATATGTTTAGCCTTCTGGAGAGTCAAAGCAAAGATGCTCCCATTTCAAGCCATTTCCATTTAACCAGCATGACTTTAGACAACTGAGGCCAAGCATATGTAGAAAGCCATTCCTACATAGGAGCTCCTATGCAGATTTCAAAATCTGCTTTCTTGGGAAATTGAGAGTGGCATGGAAGAAGTTTCATTTACACTTCCTTTTCCATCTTGAATGGAACATTTTGCTTCTTGGTGTCAATTATTATTTTGTCTAATATTTCTAGTGCAGTCATCAAAAACCATCAAATCAGGATATTATATTCACATATGAAATAATGCCTGAGGAATGCATTTAAAGTTTGCCTTTCAATTTGGATGATAAAGCACATTCTTCCAACACTGCCCTTCCCCCACCCAGGAAACAGTAGAATAACTTCATGTGTAATATAGAGATAAAAATGTTTTGAAATGCTTATCATCCTTGGCTTTTTACATTTGAGTGAGCATACATTGATGGACATCAGAATAATGTTTTACTTGTTGAAAGAAGACAATTTCATTGATAACATCTTTAATTATTGTGTTTTCCAACACACTTGCATTACTTCTCATCCTATAAAAAAAAATCAAGTCAAGAAGTTCTTTTTAAAAAATCCTAAAACTATCTCATGTTTTTATTTTGGTCAGAAGATGTCATTATTATAGTAGTTTGCTATACAAACAAAGAATGCCAGCTTCTAAGCACCCTTATGGAAACTCAGGGAACCACTTCAAGTCAACAAAATTTGATGAGTATTTGTTAAAGCTTAAGTTCAGGACTTCTGGGTGCCCCACTACATCCCATCCCCAAACCAAAGTATCAGGAGATGGTGTACTTGCCCACAAGGAGCTTTCAATGGACAAGGATACTACACTCTCTTCCCCAAGCACTTACACAAGAGGAGAGGCAATTTCCCATTCAGTCCTAAATGTGGTACTAATTCATTCAACAAGCATCTCTTAAGTGCCTCTTGTACAAAGCCCTGCTCCCCAAAAGAGTCAACAGAGGATGTTTCTTCCTGCCAGTAACTTTCCAGAATTAACCTAAGAGAGAAGAAAGAGACCTAGAGTCAGAAAAACTAGGTTCAGAGGCAGTGTGGTACAGTAAGGAGTGCCCAGGTTTTGGCATCTACAATTTACAGAATCACATCTCAATTGATCAATAAGCATATATTAAGTGCTTACTGTGTACCAGGCACTGTGCTAAGCACTGAGGATACAAAAAGAGGTAAAAATGCAATCCTTAACTTCAAGGAGCTTACAATTTAATGGGTGACATTACATCTTATATCTGGAGTTGAGTCCCAGCTCTGCTGCCTATGTGACCTAAGGCAAGACATGTAAGCTCTGTGAGTCTTGACTTTTTCATCATTTAAATTAATATATCATTTATTTATTGATTCATCATTTATTTAATTTATTGTTTTATTCATTCATCTTAAATTATTCAATATAAAAATTAATCATTATCTTATAGTATAGGCATTCATGTTGATTTTTTATTGATATTATTATTGATTTATTAATGCCATGTAATAATGATCCTAAAATATAGGTATTACATAATTATACATAATCATGCAATTATATCTAATCCCATGTGTCAAAATAATAAAAATGAGCACTTGTAGGCTTTTAGTTTACGTCTCTTATGGTACCCACTTTGTTTCTAGTTTTTGCTACTACTCAAAGCATTTTGTAAATATTGTGGTATGTGCAGGACTTTTGGTGTCACTGGTATTGTCATTGCCTACTACCTGTGTGAGCTTGAGTGAGACATAGAACTTTTGTGGGTCTTAATTTCCTAATCTGCCAAATGAGACTATTGGATTCAATGACCCCTGAGACCCCTTCTAGCTCTAAATTCATGATCTTATAATTCCAGTCCCTTCTCTTTGATGAAGTGGATGGAGCACTGAGTTTAGAGCCAAGACTTTAGTTCAAATCCAATCTAAGACCCTGAGTCCATTCAAAGACCTCAGTTTCCTCAATGGTTAAATGAGGATAATAACAGCACCTACCTCCCAGAGTTGTTGTGAGGATCAAATGAGATAATATTTGTAAAGCAGGGGCAACTAGGTGGCGCAGTGGATAAAGCACTGACCCTGGATTCAGGAGGACCTGAGTTCAAATCCAGCCTCAGACATTTGATATTCATTAGTGACCCTAGGAGAGTGAGTCATGAGTCACTTAACCCTCATTGCCCTGGGGGGTAAAAGTCATTGATTTGTAAAGCACTTAGCACAATATCTGGCACAAGGTTATGTTATTCTTATTCAGTCATTTTTCAGTCATGTCTAACTCTTCATAACCTCATTTGGGGTTTCCTTGGCAAAGATACTGTGATGGTTTGCCATGTCCTTCTCCAGTTTATTTTACAGATGAGGAAACTAAGGCAAACAGCATTAAGTGACTTGCCGAGGGTCACACAGCTAGTGTCTGAGGCCAGATTTGAACTCAGGAAAATGTATCTTCCTGACTCCACACCAAGCACTCTATCTACTGTGCCACCTAGCTGTCCCTGGCATATAGTAGGTGTTTAACAAATGCTTGTTTTTCATCTTCTGTCATTCCTTCTTTGTTATTCTTTTTGTGTCCTTGGGTAAGTCAGATCACGTCTTACTGTCTCAGTTTCTTCTCCAGACCTTGTTTTATTAGTTTCTCTTTTCTTTATTTATTGTAGTTTAACACCAGTCACTTCCTAATATCATCCCTATTAACAGACCCCCTCCTTCATAACAAAGAAAGAACAATTAAGCCAAATCAATGGGTCAACAAACACTTAGTAAACACCTATTATAGGACAGACACTATGCTAGATGCTAGGGATACAAATACAAGAAATGAAATAATCCCTTCTCAAAAGGAGCTTACATTCCAATGGTGGAGACGACCCATTCAAATGACACATAAATGTATAAGAGAATCAATGTAGAAACTCAATACAAAAACATAAACACAAGGTAGTTGTTTGGTAGCACAGTGGATAGAACGCTAGGCCTGGGGTCAAGAAGACTCATCTTAATGAGTTCAAATCCAGCCTCAGACACTCACTAGCAAGTCACTTAACCTTGTTTGCCTCAGTTTCTTCATCTGTAAAATGAGCTGCAGAAGGACATGCATGGCAAACTACTCCAGTATCTCTGCCAAAAAAAACAAAAACAAAAACAAACAAGGTCACAATGAGTAGGACATGACTGAAAAAATGAATAAAATTTGAGAGAGGCAGTACTAGAAACCAGGGAATTGTGTAGAAGGTGGTACAAAACCAACTAATACAACAACAATTTCTGGCAGAATAAGCAACATTCACTGCTTGTGGTCCACTATGACCAAGAGAAAAGAAATGTTTCATTACTTTGGAAGCAAGATTGGTCAATGAATTTATTATCATTTCTTAAGGCTTTTAGTGATGCTTTCATTTACTTTGTTGAAATCATTGCAAGTATTGCTATCCTGATTCTTTTTTCTTCTCTCCACATCAGTTTGCTCTAGTCTTCCCATGTTTTTTCAGGGGGAGGGGTTCCTCATATTCTTTATTATTTTTTGTTTTAGGTGTTTCATAGATTTAGAACTAGAAGGGATGTTATAAGCCATCTAGTACACACCCCCTTCTTTTATATATCAGATCACCAGCAAAGGATGGCTTATTTGGGAAAAGAGGGAGAAGGAATATGCTTAGAAATGAAGATGATATAAATAAAATATACATTTTACATATTTGTACATTATATATCATGTTAAATATTATATAACCATAATACCATCAACTTAAATTCATTTTAATTACTATATTTATTAATATAAAGAATCACATATATAAGCATTATATGACTATAATATAGATAAATGATTATATATAATCTTATGTATACATATAGCAAAAATTAATCCTCTCTGTGGACTTTTAGTAATGAAAGAGGCCTTAGAGCTCATCTGGTCCAAACTCCTTATTTTATAGAGGAGGCCCAGGAGAAGGGAGGTAAGTTGCTCAAGGTCACATTTGAGTTAGTGGCTGATCTGGGACCAAAAGCCAGATCTCCTGACTCCCAGCCCAGAGAATTTTCCCATATACCACATGCTGCCTCCAAGAACACAGCAAAGAGAATGACCAAGGGACAGCAATCTGTCAGAACTGGGAGTTTTCCACAGCCAGGAGGCTCCAAAGTTGTATAAGGCAGCAATATACTTGGAATAAAGTGAGTAACTGTCTTGGAGCCTTTCAAATGTAGCCTTCCCTGGAGGCCCCAAAAGACACATAATAAACTGAAAACAAGTACATGTGCAGTCTCCATTTATGAAAGCTTGAATACAACACAATAAAGCACAGAGCAAAATCTCCCCCTGGCCGTTCTCCAGTGGGGTGAGGGAAAGATGTGTTCAACAGGAAAGCCACAGAAGGGCTATGAGAAAGGTTATGTGGGGCTTTTATTATGATTGGCCGAGGAAGCTGCTTCTCAATGGCACTTAAAGTTGGCAATGAGGAGGGGGTTAAATGTAAAGGGGTTTTGTTTGTTTAAAAAAAAAGAAGTGGAAGAAGAAAGGAAAAAGGGGAAAAAATTAAAAAGATGATCCCAGGGAACTGAGCCATGGCAATAAAAAAAAATTGTAATTGAGAGGGGGTACATGGAAACTTGTAAGGAACCTTAGAGGTTATTTAGTCAACTCCTTTATTTTATAGAGGAGGAAACTGAAACCTAGAGAAGTTAAATGACTTACTTAGGGCAAGACACATCTTAGCCACTAAAGCCAGAATCATAACCCAGATCCTCTGATTCTGAATAATAAGAGCTAACCCTTTAAGGTGGGCATAACATTTCAAATATAAATTATTTCATTTGATCCTTAGAACAACCTTGGGAAGTAGGTACAATTGTTACCTCAATTTTATAGATGAGGAAATTTGGCCAAGGACCATAAAGTGACTTGCCCAGGTGCATTCAGCTGGTAATAATCTGAGATGACAGTCAAACTTAGGTCTTCCTGATTCCAAGTACAGTTATCCCTTCGACATTGCAACTTTTCCCATTGAATTTTGATATTATGGATATATCTTGGATCAGCATAAAAAATTCAATGGGAATTTGGGGGGAGTTTTGTGGAAGATGCAGATGACATGTGAAGGCCATCAGACAATACACAAAAAGTTTGGAAAATCAGAAATGCATAAAATATATGCATAGTATAATATCAACACATTTTATCTTTTAATACCATAATAATTCAAACTTCTTCTCTGGTATAAACAGGGTCAAAAAATTTTACATGGATTTTCCAGATCATGAGGGGCACCATTCCCCTAACCCCTGAGATGTGGAAGGAATAACTATAGAGGGGTATAGTTCACTATACCCCCTTTCACTATACCTTTTATTAAAGGGATTATTCCCTCTCAACAAAGGAAATAAGCTTTTCTTCCACATTCTAGTTTGGGACTTTGTTTGTTTGTTTGTCTGTTTGTTTGGTGAGGCATTTGGGGTTAAGTGACCTGCCCAGGGTCACACAGCTAGTAAGTGTCAAGTGTCTTAGGCTGGATTTGAACTCAGGTACTCCTGAATACAGGGCCAGTGCTCTATCCACTGCGCCACCTAGCTGCCCCAGGACTTATTTTTAATGTATGTTTTTTATTTTGTTAAATATTCCCCAATTCCATATTTAAAATTTTTAACATTCATTTTTTTTTTCGGTAAGGCAATTGGGGTTAAATGACTTGACCAGGGTCACACAGCTAGTAAGTGTCAAGTGTCTGAGGCCAGATTTGAACTCAGGCACTCCTGAATTCAGGGCCGGTGCTTTACCAACTGTGCCACCTAGCTGCCCAACATTCATTTTTAAATTTTGAGTTTCAAATTCTCTTTCTTACTCTATTCCCACCCCAACCCCTTGAAAAGACAAGCAATTTGATAGCAATTGTATATGTGAAGTCCTGCAAAACATACTTCCATATTAGCCATGTTTCCAAAGAAAACAGACAAAAACAAATAAGAAAAATAAAGAAAGTAAACAAAGTATGCTTCAATCTGCATTCAAAGTTCATTAGTTCTCTCTCTCTCTCTCTCTCTCTCTCTCTCTCTCTCTCTGGAGATGATTAGCATTTTTCATCAGGATTCCTTTGGAATTTTCTTGAATCATTCTCTTGATTAGATTACCTAAGTCATTCACAGTTGATCATAATGTTGCTGCCATTGTGTACAGTATTCTACTATTCCTGCTCACTTCACTTTGCATCAGTTCATATAACTCTTCCCATGTTTTTTTCTGAAACCATCCCCGTTGCTATTTCTTATAGCACAATGATATTCCAACACAATCATATGCCACAAATTATTTAGTCATTTTCCAGTTGATGGGTATCCCCTTATTTTCAATTTTTTGCCACCACAAAAAGACATGCTATAAATATTTTTGTACAAATAGGTTCTTTTCCCTTTTCTTTGATCTCATTGGGAAACAGAACAAGTGGAGATATTACTGGGCCAAAGTGCATGCAGAGACTTATAGTTCTTTGGGCAGAGTTCCAAATTGTTCTCCAGAATAGTTGGACTAATTTTCAACTCCAATTACAATGCATTAGTGCCCTAATTTTTCTATATCCCTTCCAACATTTGTCAGTTTCCTTTTCTGTCATGTTAGCCAATCTGATAGGGGTGAAGTAGTATCTCAGAGTCATTTCAATTTGCATTTTTCTAAGCAATAGTAA
This sequence comes from Dromiciops gliroides, assembly GCF_019393635.1. Classification (NCBI taxonomy): domain Eukaryota; kingdom Metazoa; phylum Chordata; class Mammalia; order Microbiotheria; family Microbiotheriidae; genus Dromiciops; species Dromiciops gliroides. The sequence continues at coordinate 538,698,587 of NC_057861.1, read as the reverse complement.
TTTGGATCATTTTTAATGTGACTATTGATGGTTTTGATGTCTTCTAAAAATTTCCTGTTCATATCCTTTGACCGTTTATCAACTTGGGAATGGCTCTATTTTTATAAATTTGGCTCAATTCCCTACATATTTGAGACATGAGACCTAAATCAGAGAAATTTGCTGTAAATTTTCCCCTAGTTTTTGGTTTTCTTTCTAGTTTGGGCTGCATTAGTTTTGTTTGTGCAAAAATGTTTTTTCTTAATTTTGTGTAATCAAAAATATCCATTTTACTTTCTGTGATCCTTTCTTTTTCTTGTTTAGTCATAAGCTCTTCCTTTATCCATAGATTTGACAGTTAAATTTTCCCATGTTCCTTAATTTGTTTATATCATCCTTTATGTCAAAATCATTTTATCTATTTTGACTTTATCTGGTATACACTATAAGATGTTAGTGTAGATCTAGTTTCTGCCTAACTGCTTTTCAGTTTTTCCAGCAATTTTTGTCAAATATTAAGTTCTTACCCCCAAAGCTTGGATCTTTGGCTTTATCAAATACTAGGTCACTGTAGTCATTTACTATTGTGCACTATGTCTAGTGTGTAATTTAAGATTCTAAATGTGGATTCTAATGTGTTCCCTCAGTTTGGGGGAAACTGACTAAAAATCACTGATAAAACGAGTTTAGGTTTTTAAGGGTTTATTGGAAAATAGAAAGAAAAAGATTGAGAACAGAATTCTAACAGCCTGGCATTCCTATCTTTCCTCAAATTTCCTGTGAAGTCCTCTGCCACCACCACCATCAAGTCCAGAAGCCAAAAAGGCCAGCGCTCTCTGCCCAGGCTCCCTTTCCTCCTTCCTGTCTCCTCCCAGACCATAGGAGGCTCCTCCAGTTGATTGGCTGGTAGACTTGATAGACAGCACCCATGAGCAAACATCATTTCCTGACGCCAAGGAAAAGCCACAATGCCTCTGAGGCATTTTCCTTATGGTGGAGCTCTCCACAGCAAGTCTCCAGTAGGTGGCATCATTCCAATCATTACACTAGGTAGCTAGGTGATGCAGCAGATAGAGTATTTGGCCTGGAGTCAGGAAGACCTGAGTTCAAATCTTACCTCAGAGACTTACTAGCTGTGTGATGCTGGGTAAGGGTCACTTAACCCTGTTTGCCTCAGTTTCTTGATCTGTGAAATGAACTGGAGAAGAAAATGACAAACAACTCCAATACCCCCCCCAAGAAAATCCCAAATGGGATCAAGAAGAAACAGTGATGACTGGTTGACCAAAAAAATAAAAGCATATACCTAAACTACCCACCCCTCTTTTTCTTAGCCAGTACCAAATTGTTTTGATGATTACCACTTTGTAATATAGTTTGAAATCTAGTACTGCTAGGTCACTTTCCTTCCCATTTTTTCATTGATTACCTTGGTATTCTTGACCTTTTGTTCTTGCAGATGAATTATTTTTTCTTAGTTTGGAATTTTTATAAAAGGAAACAGTAACAAAGCTATCCCAAAGTAGCGTGATCCCTTTAACTAAGGTTAGACATAAATTAAGCCTGTAGGGAATGGAGGAGGAGGGAATCATTTCTTTAAACTGAAGCCTCCACTAATGCCTCATGATGATATGGAGGTGACAGCATTTTCAAAAGCTGTGCCAGCTGTCAGAAGATGTAGCTTGTCTTACCAAGTAAGAAAGGTTTTGAGTGAGAGCTTGGACAGGCACTTGGCCTCTGTTGTATTGATGGCCAGCCTACGGGTGACTATTTTGGTCCCAGCTACTCACTTGTTAAGGGAGGCCTTTGAGAGGCTTGTGATGTGATCTGTGTGGGCAGAGGAAGCAAAAACATCCAATGAAAACAGGAACCTTTTGAAGTAGACAAGTCCAGGAGATGGGCAAAGTCTGATCCCAGCATAAAATGTTTGTGTTTTGGTTGCCTGCTCAGCAGAGAAGAAGGTAAAAGGGGAAGGGATGAGGAAAAGGAAGAGAGATGGAGACAACAGAGGAGGAAGAGATGTAAGAGGAAAAGGAAGATGGAGAAAAGGGGACAAGTGGGGAAGCAAAAGAGAAAGGATGGAAAGGGAAGGGAGGAGTGTTTTAAATTAATCACATTCCTTTTCCTAGCAGGAATTAAAAATACCAATCACACAGATGTTCATGGAGAAAGAAGAAAATGCATACTCTTCTCCCCATCCATCAATGCAGGAAATAAACAGAATGTGTGCCCCTAGGAAAGTATCTCAGCTATTGCTCAAACAGCTAGTGAAAAGGGGGTACTGCTATGATGTGATCTATCTTTCACAAGTATATTACTCTCATCCACAGGCAACTTCTCCCCTCCTAATCATTTCCATGTTAGAGACCCCATCAGCACATATTCTGAGAACATCTCTTCTTCACCTGAAAGGAGAGAAAGGCAGGTGCAGCCTTAACTTGATGCCAAAGACAAATTCCATGGCGGGGAATTATTCTCTTGTTAAAGGTCCTTCTCTTGCAGACTGATCATAATTGGAATATAGCCTGTTTCCCGCTCACTCCCGAATTCTGACAGATTGTTGAGTTTAATGGAAGGGTAATTTGAATGTTAAGTGTGAATCCAGTGGCTTGAGTCCCCATCCTAGATACTCTAGGAAAACTATTTAAGCTCATTCACCATGTCATATTGGCAGACCAGGAAAATGACATGCATTTTAGAAGTAATAGATTTCATTAGGTTTTTTCTTTCTTTTTTTTTGTAGGGCAATGAGGGTTAAGTGACTTGCCCAGGGTCTCACATCTAGTAAGTGTCAAGTGTCTGAGGCTGGATTTGTACTCAGGTCCTCCTGAATCTAGGGCTGGTGCTTTGTCCATTGCACCACCTAGCTGCCCCTTCATTAGGTTTTAACCAATTAGCAACAGAATAGAGAAAACAATCTTATGTACATTCCTGAGGGACTCCAATCTAATACCAGTAGTCCCCAGAAAAATTGAGTTTGGGGAATAGACAGAGGTGTTATGAGGCTCAAATGAGATAATAGAGTAAAACACTGCATAAAATTTAAAGGGCTCTATAAATGCCAGTCATTGTTATCATCGCCATCACCACCACTACTGTCACTATCATAATCATCACCACCACCATCCTCAATATCCTAATCAGTTTATAGTCCTTAGGTCTCTAGTCTGGTATATTCTGAGCTTTCTACTGCACACTTGCTGAGCTCAAACAATATTTATAGAATAATCAGGGGTATGGTGGTAAATGTTTAGCTATCGGGCTTGGGGTGAGGGGCAAAATGTTCTTTAAGATTCAATCTAGGGGGCAGCTAGGTGGTGCTGTGGATATAGCACCTGCCTTGGACTCAGGAAGACCTGAGTTCAAATCCAGCCTCAGACACTTGACACTTACTAACTGTGTGACCCTGGGCAAGTCACTTAACCCTCATTGCCCAGCAAAACGAAACAAAACAATACAAAAAAAAAGATTCAATGTAGACTGGGGACAGCTAAGTGGTGCAGTGGCTAGAGCAACAGCCCTAGAGTCAGGAGGACCTGAGTTCAAATCTGGCCGCAGACACTTGACACTTTCTAGCTGTGTGACCCGGGGCAAGTCACTTAACCCCAATTGACTCCAAAAAAAATTAAATTAAAAAATAGATTCTATCTACACTAAGACTTCCTGGGCAGAGCCAAGATGGCAGAGAAAAGGCAGTGAGCTCTTGAACTCACTACATGATCGCTCCAAAAAGCATCCAAATAATACCACAGGACAATTCCTGGAGCAGCAAAATCCACAGAAGAATATGCTGATATCATTTTCCAAAAAAGGACAGTTTGGAAGGTTGGAAGGAGGGAGCTGATATTCTGAGAAAGGAGTGGAGCCCAACCCCACAGTCACCTTGACACAGATCCAGTCCCAGGAAGGCCTTGCTAGAGAAAAAGATCCCCCAGAGCCTCTGAATCAGCTGAAGCACCAGTGTCATCTGGAACTAAGCTCACAATCTTGTGAGAGAGCTGAGCCCTTGGCAGGGGAAAGATTACAGGGGTCTCTGCTGGTGTTGAGGCAGAGATTGGGTTTTTCACCCCTGCTGGGAACCAGGAGGTAGGCTTGAGTAGCAGTGGCCCAGGTGGGGGGAGGGGCACAGGCTCATTGGAGCTGACAACCATAGCACACAAAGCTGATTGATTAGGAAGTTGGTCTTGGGTCATCTATGGACAAGGGAACAGGCCAGGTGAGTGAAGAACCTGCTCCTCCTTAAATCATATGTCCTGGGACTTCCTGAAGCTTGAGATAGTGCAGCCTGGAAACAGTTCCTCACTTTAAGGAGCTAAAAGTCAAGTAAAAGAAAGGCAAGAAGAGCAGACAGAGAAATGTGAGGACCAAAGAAAGTTTCTTTAGTGACAAGGAAGATTGAGGAGCATGTCAACATCAGGGCCCCTATATCTAAAGCTTCCAAGAAAAACATGAATTAGTCTCAGGCCACAGAGACACTCAAAAAAGACTTTGAAGATAAAGTTACAGAGATAGAGGAAAAAATGGAAAGAGAAATGAGGGTGATGCACGAAAGACAAGAGAAAAGAGTCAACAGCTTGAAAAGTCAAACTGGCCAAATGGAAAAAGAGGTATAAAAGCTCTCTGATGAAAATAATTGCCTAAGAATTAGGATTGAACAAATGGAAGCCAGTGACTTTATGAGAAACCAAGACACAATAAAGCAAATCCAAATGAATAAAAAGATAGAGGGCAAGGTGCAATATCTTCTTGGAAAAATTGCTGACCTGGAAAATAGAGCCAGGAGAGATAATTTGAAAATTATTGGTCTACCTGAAATTCATGATCAAGGAAAGAGCTTAGACATCTTCCAAGAAATTGTCAGGGAAAACTGCCCTGATATTCTATAAGCAGAAGGTAAAATAGAAATTGAAAGAATCCACTGATCACCTCCTGAAAGAGATCCCCAAAGGAAAACTCCAAGGAATATTATAGCCAAATTCCAGAGTTCCCAGGTCAACAAGAAAATATTGTAAGCTGCCAAAAAGAAAGAATTCAAGTACTGTAGAGCCCCAGTCAGGATAGCACAAGATCTAGAAACTTCTACATTAAGGGACCAGAGGGCATGGAATATGATATTCCAGAGGGAAAAGGAATTGAGATTACAACCAAGAATCATATATCCAGCAAAACTGATTATAATCTTTCAGAGAAAAAAATGGGACTTCAATGAAAAAGTAGACATTCAAGTATTTGTGATGAAAAGACCTGAACTGAATGGCAAATTTGACTTTCAAATACAAGACCCTAGATAACCATAAAAAATTGGAATTGGGGTCATGCATTTAGTGACTGTCTTGTGTCTGAGGCTGAGTTTTGGCTGGGGTACACCTGGGTCTGGGGGTGATGCTTTGTCCACTGTGTCACCTAGCTGCCCCACAATGACATCTTTAGGGTAAAATTGAGGGGTGACAGGAATGCACTGGGGGAGGGGGAAGGGCAGAGGTGAAATCCCACATGAAGGAAACAGGAAAGGGCTTATGGAGTGGGGGAAGAGATGGGGGAGGAACAGGGCAATAAATGAACTTTACACTCATCAGAATAGGCTCAAAGACATTAAACTCATTAGAGCTTCCTCAAGGAGGGACTAACACACACACATCCAACTGGGTGGAATAATCTATTTAATCTGGTCAGTAAATGAGCCTAACACTCATCAGACTTGGCTCAAAGACATTAGTCTCATCCTAATTGGTTCAAGGAGGGAATAACATACACACTCGGATGGAGTAATCTATCTAACCTTGCAGGAAAATAGGAGGGGAAGGGGATAAAGAGAGAGGGGCAAAAGAAGGGAGGGCAGATTGGGGGAGAGGACAGACAGAAGCAAATCCCTTTTGAAGAGGGATAGGGTAAAAGAAGATAGATAATAGAGTAAATATCATGGGGAAGGGAATAGGATGGAGGGAAACAGTTAATAGTAATCATGAAAAAGAGAAAAAGAGGGGAAATTGTACAAAATAAATTTATAGGAACTCTGTGGTGGCTAAGAATTGGGAATCAAGGGAATGTCCATCAATTGAGGAATGACTGAAGAAGCTGTGGTGGTATGTGATTGTAGTGGAATGGTATTGTGCTATAGGAGATGATAAATTTTATGATCCCAGAAAAACCTGGAAAGACTCATATGAACTGATGTATAGTGAAATGAGCAGAACTGGGAGGACATTGTACATAGTGACAGCAGTATTGTTTGATGAGCAATTGTTAATGACTTAACTTCTCTCAGCAATACAAAGATCCAAGACAATCCCAAGGGACTATTGATGAAGCATACTATCCACTCACATAGAAAGAACTGAAAAAAGAGTATTTGTGGATTGAATATATATAACTTATACCAGATTGGTTGCTGTCTTGTGATGAGGGGAGGAAAGTGAGGGAGGGAGAAAAATGTGGAACTCTAAATCTTATGAAAATGAATGTTGAAACCTACCCTAATATGTAACTGGAAAAAAAAAGATTCAATCTACATTGTTAATACTTTTAAAAAGTCTACACAAACAATAAATCAAGCCATGATTTGTGGCTTTGCCAATTTCCAAGGTGTAAACACTCACATTGAAAATTAGACATTTAGAGCTGGCTCCAGCACACTGTCTGGGAGGAGATCTAGAAATATGTCATGGTGAGGAAGATATCTCTTTCCTGATTAGACACAGTAGAGGAGATTCAATCATTCTGTGATTCTTCTTACACTCTTTTGGCTACAGGAAACCTCTTCCATGGCCTATATGACTCATACCTTGGGCATTATTTGCTCCTTTCATATGGAGATGAGCTCCTGGATTTCAGTTTCCAGTTTCTGGAACTGGAACATGATCAATGTAGACTAGGCCACAATGCAGGCATTCCTGTTCAGGAGACTAACTCCTACGATATCAGTTTGCTTTGGTTCAGTTCCCTATCCTCTCCTTGCTGGGAGGGGACAGGTAGAGAAGGTATTCTCAGGAACACATGGAGATGTCTGAACTCCTGGATCCTACCGTTTTAGTCTCATCCCTTCTCCTCCATCACCTAACCCCAAGATAACATCCTTTATGCCCAGCAAACTCCTCATGTCTCACAGGATTTTAAACCTGGAAACTCCAGTCAAGCATCAGGGGAAACACAGTTGGATGGGAAATGCATTCCTGTATGCCCCTATTACACACTATTAAATCAAATTTATGAAGTATCCACATGTGTGAGGATTTGTACTGATGCTCTACAAATCAATTGAAATAGACATGGTCTTGGTTCCCTAGGCAATGCCAAGCCTGTCTATTTTTATGATGAGCAGTAACCCACCAATCATTGATATTCCAAAGAATAATAAGGTTAAGCAAGTAACATGAGACTTCCTCACTATCAAGGAAGATTCTCTGGCATCTTCACTCATAAAGAAGAGGGAAAAAGTTTACAGTCATGAAAACTACAATGAATAAAGTCTCTGGAGAGATTAGAAAGTGTAGCAAAGTTGGGGGGGAGTATTAGATTTGGCCTCAGAGATCCTGATTGAAAATCACAGCTCTTCCACTTTCTATTTCTGTAACTTTGGATAAATCACTAGCCTCTTGTGTTATTTTCTTCTTTGTAAAATGAGGAGATTTAGCTAAATAAACTCTAAGATCCCTTTCCCCTCCTACAAATCTATGAGACATAACCAACTTAAAAAATTAATTAAAAAATAACCATTTGGGGTTGTAGGAGATGACATGGGAAACAGTGAACATTCCTAGGTGGGAAGGAAAGTCTGATGGCCTAGAGAACAGTATAATCATGGATGCAATAGAGTCAAGAGGTAATTAGCTGAACCCAAAAAATTCTGTGGAGGGGCAGTCATGTCCCATGTCTCCGTAGGAGGACAAGGGGATGTTCAGGGGTGTTGTCATCAGGGGAAGGGAGAATGGAAGCTTGCCTTCCCAGGGAGGAAGCAAATCCCTTCATGTTGGTACCACAGAACAAAGTCCCATTCACCCTATGCTAGTTGTAGTTCTGAAATATATGAGGTTTTTATGGTCCCATATGAAGATGATGACACTTTATAACTCCATCCCATTTTCCCCCTGCAATGAGGGGACCAATCTCCAATAGGGAAAACTTCAAGGAAATGAACACTTATTTGCCCTTATCAAGAAGGTAGAATCAGAGTTTTCCAATATATTTAGGATTTTCTCTTAGTGTCACTTATTTATCTGATAGTGAAAAACTATGAGTCAGGGTCAGTAATAATGCAGACAGTATGAGGTCATTCTGACTCATTAACTGAATATACATTACAATGGGTTGACATGATTAAACCCTTTGGAAAATCCTCTAGACAGCTGCAGGACTCACTTTTGTATAAACATAACACTGGAAGCCTTCTAAGTGTATGCTTGTATTTGTGTTTATAAATGTGCAGGTGCAGAGTGGCTAGCTATAAAATCATGATGCTGTTGTTATTTTTAATAAATACTCTATCTCTTCTACCTGAAGGATGGCTATTCCCTTCCCAGTATTGACCTTGGGATCCTAGAATCATAGGCTTAGAGGCAGAAGGAACCTGAAAGGCCAGAGCATTCACACAATCCCCTTATCTTATAGATTAGGAAACTGAGATACAGGAATGTTAAATTATTTGTGTAGGGTTACTCTGCTAATAAATGTCTGAGGCAAGATTTGAACTTAGTTCTTTCTGACTACAGTGTTCCTTCAGTTATGTTATGTTGCCCCTCAAAGATAGACGCATCTTCCAGTGTTGTTGCTGTTACTCAGGGACCTTTACTAAAAATGCATGTCTTCACCTTGTGTCTATCACCCCTCTATCACGAACTGGGTAACATGCTCCATCATAGGTCCTCTGGAGGTATAGTCAGTCAATGCTTTGATCAGAGCTCTTAAGTTTTTCAGAGTTATTTTTCTTTGCAATATTGCTGTCCTTGTATTCCTGATTCTCTTTGTTGCACTCTTTATCCTTTCATACTACCCAGGATTCTCTGAAATTATCTCTTTCATTATTTCTTAGAGTGTAATAATATTCCATTACATTCATAAATAATTTGTTCAGCCATTCCCTAATTGTCGATGAAGCAATCTAAGACACCCCCTTAGATGATAGTTCTTTCCTCTAGCCCTTTTTAATCTCCCCTTCACATTCAGGAAGTTTGTCTTTCCTTGTGTTTTCATCATAATAGTTTCCTTCTTAAACCCATTCCTTTTTCTTAGCTTTGCTTATTTCCTTGGCAAGGTTGAAATATTTCTACAACAAACTCTATGTGTGTTGTCTGTCTGTCCGTTTCTGTGTATTCAATCTTTTTTGTCTGTTTTAAATGAGAGTGAAATTCATCTGATGCCCATGCCCTCAATCCTTTCCTTCATGCTCAGTTATGAAAAATAATAAGTTTTGCCCCTTTCTTCCTCCATTCTACACTAATGTGTCCTTCCAATTACCATTCGTTCTGGTTCCCTTCTTAAAATCCTTAGGACAGAATCAACCTCTGCCCCTGTTTTCGTATCGTTTATTTTTATATTTAACTTCTTCAATATCCTTTGAAGATATTAAGGTTCTAAAGGGATACTTGTTTTTTCTTCCTCTTTTTGAGAAGGTAGGCAATATAGTATCATGTACCTTCTTCAAACTGTTCACATAAACCTAACTTTTCATGTTTCTCTGGATTCTTGTGTTTAATTTAAAGTTCCTACTTACTTGTCCTTTTCATCAGAAATGCTTGTAAATCCTTTATTCCATCAAAGGTCAACTTTCCACCCCTATACCTCTACCTCATAGGATTATATTTAGTTTGGAAGGATATATTTTTCTTCATTGTAAGCCTATATCTTTTGCCTTTGGGAATATTGTATTCCAAGATTTACTCTGGCTTTTAGTAGAAGCTTCTTGGTCTTGTATGATCTTGACTGTCATTCCTTTGTATCTGAACAGATTCTTTCTGGATGTTTGCAGTATTTTTTCTTTGATATGTGAGCTTTGGATTTTGGCTATGACATTCCTAGTACTTTTCTTTTTGGGTTCCTTTCAGGAAGCAATTAGTGAATTATTTCTATCTTTACCCTGCCCTCTAGTTATAATAGGTCTATATATTTTTATTTACAATTTCTTGAAATATAGTGTTCAGGCTTCTTTTTTCTCATGGTTTTCAGGGATTTCAGTGATTTTTAATTATTTCTCTCCTACCTATTTTCTAGGTCAGTTGTTTTTGAAGCCATATGTTTTCTTCTATTTTTTTAATCTTTGAATTTTGCCCTAATCTTTCTTGCCTCATGGAGTCATTAGTTCCTATGTAGTTTGTTCCAGTTTTCAGGAATTCCATTTCTTGGGTAAGGTTTACCTCTTTCTCTTCTAGTCTATTTATTTTACAATTCTTTCTTCCAAAGCTTTTCCTTCTTTCTTTCTTTCTTTCTTTCTTTCTTTCTTTCTTTCTTTCTTTCTTTCTTTCTTTCTTTCTTTCTTTCTTTCTTTCTTTCTTTCTTTCTTTCTTTTTCTTTCCTTCCTTCCTTCCTTCCTTCCTTCCTTCCTTCCTTCCTTCCTTCCTTCCTTCCTTCCTTCCTTCCTTCCTTCCTTCCTTTCTTTTTTGTCACTATATTTCTTCTAGGCATTCATATTGTCCTTATGGAAAATACATTTTTTTACTTTGAATTTTTGCTTGCAATTGTTACAGAGTTAGATTTGAAATACTTTTTGTTTTGTTTTTCTTTTTTTAGTGAGGTAATTGGGGTTAAGTGACTTGCCCAGGGTCACACAGCTAGTAAGTGTTAATTTTCTGAGACTGGATTTGAACTCAGATACTCCTGACTCCAGGGCCAGTGCTCTATCCACTGCACCACCTAGCTGCCCCTGAAATACTTTTTGATACTCATTGGTGTTTTCTTTGATTTTCTTATTTCTCTAGCTTTAGTTCCTGAATCGGGGCTTTATGCCAGGGACACACTCTTTCCTCTGCTGTGTTTTTGAGTGGGGTTATCAGTCCTGCTAGGTTTCATCCTGCATCTCTTGTTTTCTTGAACTCTACCTCCTAAAGTTAGGCTCCCCTTGATATTTGAGATACAGAGTGCTGGATCTTTGGGGGCCTTCCTTGACATCTTAGGACAGAATATTAGGGATCTCAGATGCCCTGGACTTGTTCACCTCACTGGTCTGATTGACTCTGCATTGGTAGCTGTTCTTCCCCCTGGGCCTTTTTGTGCACCTTAGGGCTTTCTCAAGGGAGTCTTTTGCTCATGCTGCTTCTGAACTCAGAGCTTTGCAGGTTATATATGCCTCTGTCTCTATTTTTACTGGGAAGAGACTGTACATTGGCTCTGGCTTTCCTGGTAAGGTGGTAGTGGGGGTGGGGAGAGAGATACCCAATCACATGTACAATTCTAGAGTGGAAGAAATTACCTACAGTGGTTTCTAATTGGATTTCGTGATCATTATTTGGAGTGGTGAAAGCTTCAGGTTTTTGCTAGAGTAGATACGTTAGAGCTAGGCAGATTATCTATTGTTCAAAAGGCCATTTTGGTAGAAAATCCAATCATTCCCCCACTTTACAGATAAGGAAACTGAGGCCCAAATCGGTTAAGTGACTTACCCGAGTCCTTTGACTCAAAATCCAATGCCAAGGGGCAGCTAGGTGGTGCAGTAGATAGAGCACCGGCCCTGGAGTCAGGAGTACCTGAGTTCAAATCTGGCCTCAGACACTTAACACTTACTAGCTGTGTGACCCTGGGCAAGTCACTTAACCCCAATTGCCTCACTAAAAAAAAATCCAATACCCAACAATATAATTAATTCTGATATTCAAAGGGCATTGACGTCTATTAGCATCAATCTCTTTCTAACTGAATATGAATGTTCTTCCTATATTATCTTTTTTTCTAAATGGGAAATGGACAAGCAATGTGCTGGCATGATCCCCAGATAGCAAGATCTGCTTGTTTAATATGAGTCACTGTTTGATATCCGATTCATTTTCTTACTGGCAATGAAGCTGTATAAGGAAGAAATATACACACACACACACACACACACACACACACATATATATATATATATATATGTGTGTGCGTGTGTTTGTATTCACACATACATATGCATATATATCAACACCCACATATCTTCTGTATGATATAAAAATATGCATATATGCATATATGTACATATTGATACACAAATATGTATATCAACATACACATCTTCTATAGGATCTGAAAATCAAGAAATCATAAAAGATGTCTATATCTTCTTTAGAAGGGAAGCTGAGGGAACCAGGATGGAATAGCACCTGTACCATAAGTCTTGTTCCCTGCATCTGTGGATATAAAGAGACCAAAAAAATGTTTGTACCTACTGACTGATCCACAGGGCTCTTGCAATGGATTATACCTACTTCCACTAGGTCTGGGACCATTTGGCTCCACCAGCTCCCAAACTGGGCTAACGAGACCAAGGTCAAAAGTTCAATCCCTCTGTGGCCAAATTTTCTTCACTCTGCTTCACAGCTACAGACTGCAGAGCTGACCCTAGCCAGCTGTCTTGTGCCCTTGGCCACAAAGAGAACCAAACATGTGTGTGCCCCAACACTGCTCCAAGCTCATGCCGACTTAGCAATGAATCAGTTGTATTATCTTTATAAATGGAGGACATTGACACATTATACCACCTGAGATGTTGGGATGTGCAGACTCCCCTTTGTAAGAGCTTAGCCCTAAAAGAGATTTTTTTTTTCTTTTGAAAGAGAAGCAGGCAGACTGTGATCCAGGCTCACACTCATGATAATAATTCCCCCAGTGCCCTCTCCAACCTTTGTCTTAGTCCTGTAGGTGTTGACACTGATCAAATTCAACATGTAATTGCTTTCCTCTCATTTCTTGCTGACTGGTAAAGGCCAAGATAAGGAATGAAGAATGGAATTAGGCACTCTTGGCTTCCAGGTCCAAGTCTGATAATAAGGGCCAGGCTAGGTCAAAGGACACAAACCCACTCTATTATCTTGAAGATTTAACTCCACTGAGAGACAGAGTGGTTCAGTGGAAAATGTATAGGGTTTTGGAAGTCAGAGGACCTGGATTCAAATCCTGTCTCTATGATTTACTACTTATGTGACCTTGTATAAGTCACTTAACTACTCTGATTTTCTCATCTGTAAAATGAGGAATAATATGTGTGTGTAGAATATATATTGGAGGGGAGGGGGGAGGGAGAAAAATCTGAAATTGGAAAGCTTGTATAAACAAAAGTTGAGAACTATCTTTACATGTAACAGGAAAAAAAATAAAATACTTTATTAATTTTTAAAAAAGAATATATATTGGGTGAATGTAATGGAATATTATTGTGCTGTAAGGAATGATAAGCAGATGGATTTCAGATAGGGTCTGATTTGGTCACAAGAAGCCCAAAGAGCTATGAGTCCTGAAAACCTATTGTTCACTATGGCATAGCATCTGCTATGATGCTTCCCATTATCACCATTGCTAGCTACCTCCTCTTGAGCTCCTATTTTTAAAGTATTTTGGAGGGAATAGTGTGATGCAATAGAAAGAAAAGGGTAAGGGAACAAACATTCATTAAGGACCTACTGTGTACCAGGCACTAAGCACTCTACAAATAACTCATTTGTTCTTCAAAATAACCCTGGGAGTTGGGTTTATTGTTGTTGTTGTTTCCATTTCACAGTAGAGAAAACTAAGTGAATTCCCCAAGCTACACAGCCAGTAAATGTCTGAAACTGGATTTGAACTCAGGTCACCCTGACTCCAAGTCTAGCACTCTATCCCCTGTACCACCTAGTTAACTGAGTTTTGAGTCAGAAGACTTGGGTTACAACTCTAGTTCTGCTAATTAGTACTAATTGTGAACTTGGGCAATTCACTTCCCCTCATTGGGTCTCAGTTTTTGCATCTTTAAAAGGAAATGGGGGGCAGCTAGATGGTACAGTGGGTAAAGCACTGGCCCTGGATCCAGGAGGACCTGAGTTCAAATCTGACCTTAGACCCTTGACACTTACTAGCTGCGTGACCTTGGGCAAGCCACTTAACCCTCATTGCCCTGCAAAAGAAAAAAAAAGGAAATGGGATATATATATATATATAGATAGATAGATAGATAGATAGATAGATAGATAGATAGATAGATAGATATTTAGAACTGGAATTAACCTTAGAGGCCATCTTGTTCAGGACTCATGCTATAGAGGAGTACAATTAGGCCCACGGAAATCACATAGGTCATAAGAGACAGAATTTGCACCAGTCTTCTACCTCCAAAGCCAGTGGTCTTTGTATGTCTCCCCACCCCCCCCACCATAAAAAACAGGGCTGGCTCTTTTTTATAGCAAAGGCTTTGAGCAACAGAAGGAAGAAATTGTCCAGCACAGAACAGACACCAAGGTCTTCAAGGATCCTGGCCCTGAGCCAAGATTCTCACATCTGGCAGGCTAAGGAAGCAATACTCTGCCAAAAGCCTCGCTGGCCTGACATTCACCCTCATTGGGGGCCCAGTCATTGCATCTCGACAATGACCATGCCCTTCAACTCCTAATCAGAGGCCTCTGCATCAGCAGTGTCTTCTGGGTCTCTGGCCACATTATAACAATGAACTCCAGCCACAGAAAGATGCAGGAAGAGGGTAGATCCACCTACCCACAGGACGCCAGACAGATACCCACTGGTCTACTCAGGAAAGAACCAAACCTGGGAGTTCTTCTAAAGCAGCTGCAGATCCAATTATCCAGAATTACTGCCCTTCGATTCTTTAGCCAGTGCCCAGTGTAAAGAGTTATTCTTTTTCATACAGATCAATCGTCAATCCAAATAATACAACTTGATATGATTTATTAAGACAGCACAGTGTTCAGTTCATAAACAGTTTCTTTATCTGGGGTCAGTGAACTATTTTCTTTAATATATTGATAACTGTTTTCTAATATAATTGTCTTCCTTTATATTCTTTTGCATTTTATTATATGCATTTAGAGCCATAATTCTGAAAAGGAGCCCACAGGCTTTGCCAGACTGCCAAATCAGGTCAACATGCATTTATTAAGTGCTTAATTTGTGCTTAATTAAGTGAGTAATTAATTAAGTGCCAAAATTGTGCTTACACTGCCAAGGGATCCATGATCCCTTCTTTTGGGGGGGGGTGGCAGGGCAATGAGAGTTAAGTGACTTGCCCAGGGTCACACAGCTAGTAAGTGTCAAGTGTCTGAGGCCGAATTTGAACTCAGGTCCTTCTGAATCCGGTCCGGTGCTTTATCCACTGTGCCACCTAGCTACCCCCCATGATTCCTTTTTTTTTTTTTTTTGGTGGGACAATTGGGGTTAAGTGACTTGCCCAGGGTCACACAGCTAGTAAGTGTTAAGTGTCTGAGGCCGGATTTGAGCTCAGGTACTCCTGAATCCAGGGCCGGTGCTCTATCCACTGTGCCATCTAGCTGCCCCGATTCCTTCTTAAAGTGAAAGTCTGACCATGTCATAACCTCTCCCACACCCAGTCAATATTCTATTGCCTCCAGATCAAGTATAAAATCCTCAGTGGCAGCTAGGTGGCTGATTGGTTAGTTGTTGTCCTTCATTCTCAAAAAAAAAAAAGTGGCACAATGGATAGAGTACTTGGACAAAGTTGTGCGGAAGCAAGGCAGTGAGGAAGACCTGAGTACAAATCCAACTTCAGACACTTATTAGCTATGTGACCCTAGGCAAGTAACTTAATCACTATCTGCCTCATTTTCCTCATCTAGAAAACCGGCAATCTGTGAATCTAATTCTGGATCAGTTAGGTGGTCCAAGAATAAGAACACCTATCTCCCTGTGTTATGGCACAATTGACACAGAAAATAATCAGCCAGGTACTCGAGGTGGAGAGAGAGAGTTTATTATGCACAGACCCAAAGGGGGTTTCAAGCCTCCAACAATGGGTGGGCAAGTCTTATAACCCACCTGGTTATATACAGAAGTAGTAGGTGTGGTATAGTGGCAAGTTTATCAAACGAAGATGAGGTCAGTGGTTAAAGGAGGCTTGCAGCTGTGACATCGTTAAGGGAGGGTTAAGGGAGGCTTGGTGTTACAGCTAGGGTACCTCAAGGTCAGAGCCTGTCTGAGACAAACAAGGTCAGAACTACAGCTGCAGCTTAGAACACAGCAAGGCCGGGGTCTGTTTGAGATAGACAAGATCAGTAGCTATATGTGATTATTTTTTTACATCACCTCGATTGCTATCAGGATCAAATGAGATAATATTTGTAAAGTTCTTAACAATACCTTGCACATAGTAGACACTTAATAAATGCTTGTTCCCTTTCCCCTCGCTTAATAATATTTCCCTTTCCCTTCCCCTTAATAATCTGGCCCACCTATCTTTTTAGCCTTCTTTTGATTTACTTCCCTGAACCCCATCATGGGCTTCCTTACTCTTCTTCATACAAGACATTGCATCTCTTGACTTTCCACATTTTTACTGACCTCCTAAAATTCTTTCCTTTCTTACCTCCACTTTCTAGCTTCCCTGACTTCCTTCAGGTCCCATCTAAGCTTTCATTTCCTACAAGAAGCCTTTCCAAGACTCTGGTAATGCTAGCATCTTCCGCCTGTTGACTCTCTCCTATTTATCCTGCCTATATCTCACTTGCATGTAGTTGTTTTCGTGTTTTCTCTTCCATTAGACATAAACTCTCTGAGATCAGGAACACTTTCACCACTCTTTGTATCCCCAGATCTTAGCACAATGCCTGACATGCAATTGCCACTTAATAAAAATAAATGCTTGTTGACCAAAAAAAAAAAAAATTAAGAACCCCTGGTGTGGTGGAAAAAGCATTGAACTTGAAATCAAGAAGACCTAGGTTCACATTTGGCCCCTGACACTGGCTGACCATGAGCACATCATTTAATCTTTCTGAGCATGCATTAGTCAACAAGCATTTTATTAAATGCTTGGTGGGACCTTGGATAAGTCATTTAACCCCATTTGACTCAGTTTCCTCATCTGTAAAATTACATGGAGAAAAAAATGGCAAACCACTCCAGTGTCTTTGCCAAGAAAACCCCAAAGATGGGGTTGCAGAGAGTCAGACATGATTGAAAATGACTCAACAACATGTACCAGGACTTGCATTTCAGATACAAAGAGAGGCAAGGGCCCTGCCCTCAAAAAGCTCACATTTTAATGGGGGGAACTACATACAAATAACTATGTGCATCCGAGATAAATGGAAAGTAATCTGAGAAAAGGCATCAGCAAGAGTGAAAAAAAGGACAAGGAAAAAGCTTCTGGCATAAGGTGAGATTTGAGTTGTCTTTTTTTTTTTTTTTTTGCGGGGCAATGAGGGTTAAGTGACTTACCCAGGGCCACACAGCTAGTAACTGTCAAGTGTCTTAGGCCGATTTGTCTTGAAGAAAGCCAGGGAGGCTGGGGCAGAGGTGAAGAGAGAAAGTATTTCAGGTAGGGAAGGGCTGGAGGGGAGGGATCCAAGGAAAATTCACTGAGTCAGGAAATGAATCATAATTTTGTGAGAAAATCCTTAAAACTCTAAGTCACACACTGGCTGTGACCAGTGTAGATTCGATATATTAATGGGAAGGCTTGGAGGAGAACATGGCCCATCTTCTTAGCTGAGTGAGATTCATATTTTTTTATGGAAATATCTTTTTTTTGCAGGCAGTTTATTTTTTATTGTCTCTCATTTTTCACATCTCGGCAAGTTATGAAACAATGTTAGGAGAAGATATATAGAAATACTGAAAATGGAGCCCCATTCTCCAAGCTATTAAAAAGAAAATGCAAGTTTCCCCTGCAGGGCAAGAAGGTTTTCAACTAGCATCACACTAAATAATACAAGAAGATTGTGTTAGTTTGTTCTTAGAATCAGGATGAAATAACACAACAGAAATGTTTAGGATGGATTCTCCTGAAACCTTCAGGATTCACAATAGGTCAGGTGAATTCATGCCCTGAGGGTAGTTGAGGATTAATTACTTTTGGTATTATAAATTGCCAGGGCAAATTTTTTTCTTATTTCACACCTGGCTGTATGAATAACACCTTAGGAGAGGCCATATACCCAGCAAAAGGTTCAATTCCACTTTTGTTATAAACCTATAAAATCCCATTCATGAAGATGCAGGTGCAACTCTATTTCAAAGAGGCTAGCATCCAAGACCAGCTTTGTTTTTTCATCCCCAATTATTTGGGAAGGTAAAGTTAACCACTTAGAGAAACCTAATCTTATAGTGAGGCACATAATGTCTCAGACAGGTGAGTGCGTCAAATCATTAAGAATGTATTCCAGAATTTGGAACTATGCCCAAAAGGCTATAAAAATGTTCATACCCTTTGATCCAGCAATACCACTACTAGGTCTATATCCCAAAGAGAGTTCTAAAAAAGGAAAAAGACCCAGCTGTCCAAAAATATTTATAGCTGCTCTTTTTGTGGAGCCAAAGAATTGGAAATTGAGGGGATGCCCATCAATGGAAGAATGGCTGAACAAGTTGTGGTATATGATTGTGATGGAATACTTTTGGGCTGTAAGAAATGATGAGGAGGATGGTTTCAGAAACACTTGGGAAGACTTATATGAACTGATGCAAAGTGAAGTGAGCAGAACCAGCAGAACATTGCACACAATAACAGCAATGTTATACAATGATTAACTATGAATGACAGATATTCTCAGGAATACAATGATTCAAGACAGTTCCAAAGGTCTTATGGTGAAAAAAGCTATCCATCTCCAAAGAAAAAACCGATGGAGTCTGAATGCAGATTGAAGTATACTTTTTAAAAACTTCCTTGATTTTTATAGGGTTTTTTCATTTTGTCTGTGTTTTCTTTCATAATATGACTAATATGGAAATGTGTTTTGCATGACTGCACATGTATAACCTCTATGAAATTGCTTACTATCTCAATGAGGGGGGAAAAGAGAAAGGAACTGTGAGGATTTGGAACTCAAATTTTTTTAATGAATGTTATATTTTTTTTTAACATGTGATTGGAAAAAATTAAAATTTGAAATTTTTTTAAAAGAATGTATTGCAGATCCACTATCTGTGGCCAAAATAGAATGCCTCCTTTTTTGTTTTGAGAGTTCAGTCAGGATTTGGGCAATAGCATTTATCAAGCTATAATAAGGATTCTTGGTTTAGGGTATATAGTTCCAAGGAATCATCAAACTGAGATGGGGAAACAAATTACATCTTTATTTTTATGAACATTTCATTGGAATTTAGCACTTCTTTAGATTATGAATTTCAATTTTCATTTTTTTGTGGGGCAATGAGGGTTAAGTGACTTGCCCAGGGTCACGCAGCTAGGAAGTGTCAAATGTGTGAAGCCAGATTTGAACTCAAGTACTCCTGAATCCAGGGTCGGCACTTTATCCACTGTGCCACCTAGCTTCCCCTCAATATTATTCTAAGAACAGTTCCATGGGCTTCATCATACTGACAAAGGGGTACATGGCACAAAGAAGATGAAGAACTATTGAGCCATCACATGTATAATGGGTAGCATATTGCTTACCTTCTCAATAGGTGGGAAAGAGGATGGCGGGAAAAAAAATCTGGAACTTAAAAAAAAGGTTTTAATGGATGTTAAAAATAAATAGGGGCTGCTAGATGGCACAGTGGATAGAGCACTGGCCCTGGAGTCAGGAGTACCTGAGTTCAAATCCGGCCTCAGACACTTAACACTTACTAGCTGTGTGACCCTGGGCAAGTCCCTTAACCCCAATTGCCTCACTTAAAAAAAAAATTAAAATAAACAAACAAATAAATAAATTGAAAAAAATTAAGGAGAAAATTTTTTTAAATCTCAAGCTAGAAAGAAAGTGTGATGATCAGAATGTTGCTAAAGGATCACAGATTGAACATTAGACAGGACTATTTAGAACCCTCATTTTAAAAATGAAGAAACTGAGACCCAAAAAGATTTAGTGATCTATCCAAGGTCACACAGAGAATCCAAATCCAAGATTTGAGTTCACATCTTTCAACTCCAAATTCAATTGTACTGCACTGTACTTTCCATTGTACTGCACTGCCAGTATCCCACTATCCAATATTCTATTACATTCTTACACCTTCAGCTTACCTTTCCAGACTTGGTTTACATCCTACCTCCTCATATTGGCTTCTTCTTACCTCCTCAAAAGCAGCCATATTGGCTACTTCCTATTACATGTCCCAGGTCATTGATCATGGCATCATACACTAGAGTTGGAAGGTACCTTAGGGGATATTTAGTCCAACCTCTCCATTATACAATTGGGGAAACTGAGGCCCGAAGAAGTTAAGTGATTTGTCACTTAAGCTAAAGAGTAATTAAGTAATTAAGTCACTAGTAATTAGTAAAAGAGGCAGGATTTGTCCTCTGACCCCAAACCCAGGGCTCTTTCTACTAGACCATAAGTGGCCACTTAAAGACAGAAGGCCAAAGCTCCTGTCCTCACAGAATTTAGAATATTTCTAGGGAAGGAAAGCATACATATCACTCATTTCCAGAGACACAACACTTTGCAAAAAGGCAGCCTTTCCTTGCCTAAAATTCCTCTCTTTGCTTGAGCAAGCCTATAGGAAATGAGCAAAAAAGATCTGGCCAAACATAAACTCTTTTCTCTCGGCCCACCATTTGGTGGATTTCTCTTGTCAACATTGGTAAAGGTAAAGAGGTTTGCTTGGTGCAAGTCATCTAATACTGCAAAAGAATTAAAATTGAGAGTCCCACAAAGGATGATAAAGAAGCAAACACATTTTAAAAAGTAATGCAGGGGCAGCTAGGTGGCACAGTGGATAAAGCACCAGCCCTAGATTCAGGAGGACCTGAGTTCAAATGGACCTCAGACACTTGACACTTACTAGCTGTGTGACCCTGGGCAAGTCACTTAACCCTCATTGCCCCACCAAAAAAAAAAATAATGCAGCACACTATCCAAAAGAAGCTACATAGGAGAAACATGTAAAGAATGTTATGAGGAAGCAGTGTGATAAGAAAGGCAGGTGGGCTGATAACTACCTCATGGAACTCTTGGGTCCTCCATTAGTTTCCACCCAAGGTCAAGAGCACTAGAGAAAAACAGACCAACACATGGGAGCAGGGTGCTGGAGGGTAGATAATTTATGGGCAAAAGTCCCACAGAATGAGTGGGTGTAAATGGGTTATAATGGGTGTCTTTGCAGAGAAGGCGTACCCAGATTGATGAGGCTACAAATCTATCAGAATATTTTGTTTTCTTTTTGTACGAAGTAGGGAGAGAAAATTTTTGGACAAGAGGCCTGCATTGGTAAACTGATTTTGAGCTTCTTTTGTCTTTTATATGTCCAAGGGGAGACAGGGAAGAGAGTGGAGGAAAACATAGATGGCCCTAGACAAAATAGGAATTATTGAAGTTTGTTTCTTTCCCTTCTCAGTGAATCCCCATCTTGCTTTCATCTTATCTGTGTCTCTGGTGCCCTTCTGGGAGTCCACAACATAACTGTGGAGCATTGGCTGGATCTTATTTTCTAGCTTAGAAGCCCATTCCCTACCACCTTTTCCAAGTCCTTCCTGGGGCAGCCAGGTGGTGCAGTGAATAGGGCACTGGCCCTGGAATCAGGAGGACCTAAGTTCAAATCGGGCCTCAGACACTCCATACTTTACTAGCTGTGTGACCTTGGGAAAGTCACTTAACCCCAATTGCCTCACCAAAAAACAAAAAACAAAAAAGCAAGTTCTTCCTGACCAACAGATTTTTGCTGTTTTGTGTTTTTTCCTTTAAGATTGTTCTTTGGTAGTACTAATCTGGTAGGTGGGGAGAGAGATTAATTAGTTCTAAGATTTCAGTCTCCAGCCTTAGCTTCTTTCTCCTTCCACTTCTACATGTCCCTTCTCTCAAAGGCAAATTCTTCCCCTATGGGGAAGATCCTAGACCAGTCATTCCTTTCTCTGGATTTGACCACCATGCATCAGCTGCCATCTCCATGCACTGCTGTGGGCCCTTCTCCCATTGATAGGTTCTTCCCCTTTGTAGAAGGACCCAGACAAATCTTGCTTCATTCTCCAGACTTCACCATGTTCCCAGTGAGGAAACTTAACCACAGAGAGTTTAAAGGAATTGATGGTCATGCAGATGATAAGTATCAGAGAAAAGATTCAATCTGATTAGCCCAATTACACCACTCAGTCAACAGTCAATCAACAAATGTTTACTAAGTGCTTACTATGTGTTAGGGGGCATATGGGGTATTCAGAGAGGCCTAGCACCACTGTATGAGGGTTTGCTGAGTCCTTCTCAAGGCTGGTCATCCACTTTTGGTGCCCACCCTTCACCCAACCTGTGGCTCCAAGAAGCTGTAGCATGTGCAATGGCCACACTCCAGTAAAACTGTCTCCACAGACAGGCCTTAAACCCATCGGTGAGTTAGGGGGATGTCTACCTTAAGCATGTGAAGAGTGGCCCTGGTAAAATGGGAAGATGAAAACTTTCTGGAAGAGAGAGTGAGGCTGATGATCACTTTGCACAGCCCTGCCTCATTTAGATCCAATTCACATCCAATTCACCCATGATGTCATTGGTCCTCTTTGAGGGACAAACAACAACAACTATGTGTTAGGGACTGTTCTAAGTAGGGGAAAGACAACACATTAAATGGATCTGAAAAGCCGGGGGGGGGGGGGACGGGTTGGATGGGAATGAGTCATCAGAGATGCCTGGAAAGGGATAAAGACATCTTTAGCCCAGGCCTCCTCCCTAAATTGAAGGTTCTGAGAGGAACCAGCCAATCAGGAGATGAGGCCTCAGGGGTGGAGAGTACTGCTTTTGGATGCAAACAGGATGGAGTAAACTTTCAAGGAGAAGTAATTGCTTGAGGGACAAGTAGCAGAGGAAAGTTCTGAAAGTGTCATTGGCCCTGTGTGTTAGGGGGTGTGAAAGACGAGCATGGAGAGGCATATATACTCTCAGGAGAAAGCTAAGTTTCAGGGAACAAAAGAAGATGACACATTTAGGTAGTCAGGAGGGCCTGAGTTCAAACAGAGCCTAGAAGAAGAAGATAAAAGATGCAATAGGGTTTATTAACAGTCAAGGAGGCTTCCAAACAAATACTGAGTAAAGGAAGGGCTGGGGTAAGTTAAGGACCAGGGAGGGTTAAGTTTACTATGGATGGCAGCTTTCAATTTCCATTGCCTTGACTCTTGACCCAGCTCTGATCCTGTGTCTACCATGGCTTAGGTCACTAGGCTAGGGCTCTTATAAGGGTAGAGGGGAAGCCCCCTGAGGAAAGAAGTGTCATAAATTCTGATCCAGTCTGAGGTTGTGATTGCTCTGTGATGTCATCACAGTGAGGGGAGGAGTGAGAGGGTCTCTTCCACTTAAGCAGACTCTGCCCTCAGATATCTGTGGTTCTATACCTTTTCCTTCAAGACCCTGTTCTTTATTAGGGCCAATACTGCTGCTACTACTAATAATAATAATAAATAGGTACTAAGCACTGGGCTAAGTGCTTTACAAATACAGTTATCTGTTCCACATCACAATTTTCCCCATGGAGGCTTCATTATGTCACAGGTCAGCATAAGAAATTAAATGGGAATTTGGGGGGAATTTTGCAGAAGCGTCAGATGACACTCTGCATGCTCAGAAAAAGTTAAGAAACTCAGAAATGCATAAAATATATGTATAGTAATGGATAATGTAACCTATGACTACATTAACCCAAATTTTACAATAAAGTATTGCAAACATCCCATAAAAGAAAAATTAAAAAATTCTGACATCTTCAATGGTATGAAGGGAGGGCCAAAAATTTTTACAAATGCAGCAGTGGGTCGGGCACACCCCTCCATGTGGAAGGGATAACTATATTAACTCATTTGAGACTCACAACAATCCTATTATATGTTACGAGGTAGGTGTTATTATAATCTCATTTTACTGTTGAAGAAACTGAGGCAGAGATTAAGTGATGTGTCTGCAGTCACACAGCTAGTGTGACTCAGCCTAAGGACAGATTTGAATTCAGGTTTTTTAGTCTCTACGTCCAGTACTCTATCCACTGTATCACCTAGCTAATTTAGAACTGGGGCAGGTGGAAAACGTGTGTAGGGAGAAACCTATTTGATGCTTTCAATATCCCACATTGTATATAGGCGTTTGTTGCTGTGGTGGGGAGGAAAATCAATCCCCCAGTGGCTGATTTCCTGGTGATGAGCTTTCTAAATTTTAGCTAGCCTGGACAGAATGCCTAACACAGTTTTATATACAATGCTTAATAAATGTTTGTGGAAAGGGATGCAATGGAATGACAGTCCAACCCTGGGCTCATACTTCAAGCTTTTCCAGCTTAGAGATGGGGAAGGCCTGTCCTGTTAGTGGTCTGTTAGAAGAGCTTTTGAGAACACAGAGCCCCCCCCCTCCCCCGCCCCCTCACACACACACACACACACACACACACACACACACACACACACACACACACCATAATCAGACTTTGCCAAAACAACTTTCCAAGCAGAGGGAGAGAAAATTCACAATCTGCAGCAAATGCCTTCTAGAATTGGACTTAGAGGCCCTGGCCCCTTAAGACTCATTTAGCTCACTGGGCCTAGGACCATATCCCACTCCATCATTTCCTGTAGCTTGAATAACCAACTTCCTGAGGAAGGTGCAGGAGGTAGCTGTTATAGACTCAATAACGGGGGAAGTTTTTCCTATGATGCATTTGCCAGCCTCCTAATTAGAGGGTAGGTAGACTGGTTCTGCTGAACTGTGATATCTTCGGAAGTGGCTGAGGTTAGATCTTAGGGTTTTTTTTCTTTCCTTGAGATGACTTGCTTGGTCATGTCAGCCTGCTTCTCCTAATTGATTGCTTCAAAGGCTCTTTTGGAGTTTGAAGAGCACAGGGACTCAGTTTCCCTGCAGAGTTCACAGGATAACTCTTAGGCAGCGCATAGAGCTACCTTCCTTACCTCCCTATCGCTATCCCCTTACATGCATGGGATGAACTGGTTGAATTAGTTAATTCCTCAGCTTTCTGACTTTACTTTGATGGGTTAACCCCAAGCCCACGTGGCTCTACCCAAGTGGAAACATCCCTTTCTCCACCGTGATTCTCAGAAGAACATCTGCACTATTGCCTGGGTCACAAGGAAATCTGAGGAGGGGGCTGTTCACTTTTACTAGGGTGATCCCAGAGCTGAGCCTCAAAGGAAAAGAAGATTTTCGTTAAGTAGAAATGAGGAGGGAGTGTGTTCCCCTGTGTGGGGCAGGGGAAATCTGAATTGAACACAAGACGAAAATTGGGAATGGCCAACAGTCCAGCCTGCCTGGGATTTAGAGTATGTGAATAAGAGCATTGTGGAATAAAGCTGAAAATCTAAGAACCAGAGCAGCGTATTTTACTAGTTTTCTTGGTCTAGACCTAACATTTCATTGCTGTAAGGAGCTCCTGACTGAGGAAAATTCCAATTAAATTGGTAACTATTCTGTTGTTAATAATAGCAACAACAACAACACCTACTATGTATCAGACACTGTGTTAAATGCTTTACAATTATCATCTCACATGATCCTCACAACAAATCTGGGAGGTAGGTGCTATTATTATCCCCATTTTACAGATGAGGAAAATGAGGTTAAAGTGACACAGCTTTTAAGTGCCTGAAGCCTGAGAAATTAACTAACTTGCCCAGGGCCCCCTGGGAAAGTATCTGATAACAGCAAGACTAGAACTTGGATCTTCTTGACTTGCAACCTTCTCATCAGGCAGCAATACCTCGCATTACATGTTTAAAAGGATAATTTGAGTCTCACATGTTTTATGTTGTTCTTCCCACTCTTTCATAGAGTAAAGACACCTTAGACATCATCTAGTGTAGGATGTAGCTAGTACCTCTCTGACGCCTAAAGAATATAGGCACTTATGCCCATTTATAGGGCTGGTAGCCTTAATTTCCATAGAAGAGCATAAGGTGGTACTGAAGAAATAACTTGGAAACCTGACATCTCTGTGTAAATGCCCACAATGAAAATTAAACAACCAGACTGGAGATTGGTAGGAACAGACTCTGGAGCACCCCCTCACAAGTGGCAACAATGGGTAAGGAAGGCACTAGAGATGAGATACAAAGGTGACACGTGGCATACTATGTATTGGATGGGACATGACAGTTTCACAGATCATGATTACACGAGGAATGGGGTTTATGGGGTGCTCAGGGAGGACCAGCACCTCTGGTGTGAGGGCCTGCCCAGCCCTTTTCAGGGCTGTTCATCCACTTTTGGCATCCACCTTTCACCCACTTCTCACGTGTGGCCCCAAAGAAGCTGCAGCATGCACAGCGGGCACACCCCAGTAAAACCATCTTGGCTAAACTAGGTTGAAGGTAAATGACAGGCCTCCAACCTGTTGGCGAGTTAGTAGAGTGTCTACCTCAAGCATGTGAAGACTTCCCCTGTGGATAAGAAATATTTGTTCTGAACAGCCAAGAGGGCAGCTGAAGCAGACGCTGTGGAGATCTCAGAACCTGGTCAGACGCTGAAGATGCTAAGGTCATCCACTGCATCCTGGGACATCAGCAGTAATCCTGGCTTTTGTCTGATCACTGGGCTTTGATGTCTCTGGAAAGGCTGACCTCTTTGCACAACTCTGCCTCACTTAAATACAATTCATGCTCAAGTCAAGATATCATCCAAGATGCCATTGTTGCTCTTTGAAAACGAAGGACAAACAACATAAGGAATAATGTAATTAATGAGAAGTCTGACAGAGTAGTAGCTAGAGAGAAAGAAAGTCAGCCTTGAAGTCAGAAAGATTTGGGTTTCAGGGGCAGCTAGGTGGCACAGTGGATAAAGCACCAACCCTGGATTCAGAAGGACCTGAGTTCAAATCCAGCCTGAGACGCTTGACACTTGCTAGCTGTGTGACCCTGGGCAAGTCACTTAACCCTCATTGCCCCACCCCCAAAAAATTTTTTTAATAGGTTCAAGTCTACCTTTGGTATATACAGGCTGAGTGATGTTAGAGAAGACTCTTTACCTCTCTGTATCCCCAATGACTCTCCAAGACTAGGAATTGAAGGGTAGTTGTTGATCTGCATTGGTGAAAGGAGTTTCCCAAGAGGGATGCCCCACTCTAAAGAAAGCAAAAGTCCAGACCCCCTCAAAAATATGAAAGAAAGAAAGAATTCTAGGGTGTAGTGGATAATTGCTGAGGAGACAATCTGAGTTATACAATTTATTAACAAAAACAGGCCAATGGACTCCCCAGTCAGTCCAAAGAATACAAAGTGAGAGATTGTTATGTATGAAAAATAAATAAGAAAAATTAGTTAAAAGAAAACAAGTAACCACCATAAAAAATAGGTAATTTGATTTCGAACTGAAAGAAAAAATGGGGACTTTCCAAGTTGGGAAGAGGAGAAGAAACAGTTGTAATTCCCTGAAATCAGAAAATGAGGTATCAAACTCCCCACCCACAAGTGACCGTATTCAATAAAAGGAACATGGAAACAATAATTCCTTGACCATTACCAGGCTGGTTTTCAGATAAGACATATGAGTTGCCTGAAATGTATAACTGTGAGAAAACTCCTTGCATCAATCTTTAGATCTGACTGGGTTTCTGGTCAGTATAATCTAGGTCCTTAATAAAGGATCTCTAAGCAACAGATAGAAGTGGTCCAGCTTCCCAGCCAAGCAGGGCTAGGTTTAAACAATGTGATAAAGTTTTCTCACAAGACAGAAATTGGACTAGACCCATAAATGAATAGAAAGGGAACTGAGCTAGATCCAGAATAGAGACACAAGATCGTGTGTTTCACTCAATTCCCACGAGGGGCAAAGGAGAGATCCAAAGTCCCCTATGAAAATGTGAGAAGGAAGAAGAACCTGGGATCAGATCCTGGGAGGACCAAAGAGGGATCGTGGAGTTGGAGCTTGAGGATGGGAATACTGAGGAACAGAAAAGTTAAGCAAACTTAACCAAGATAGCACAGCTATCTTGTAAGGATCTGAGGTAGCATTTGAACCCAGCTCTGAGTGTAAGTACAACATTTTATCTACTATACTATTGTATTTCAGAGAAGTTGTCCCTTTAGTTGGACTGAAGAAAGAGAAGGATTTAAACTAAGAGATGAGGAAGAAAGGCCAGAGGGACAGCCTATGGGAATGATGGATATAGAAGAAAGCACAATAATGGTTTTGTTCAGTCATTTCAGTGGGGTTTGACTCTTCGTAACCCCATATGGGTTTTTCTTGTCAAAGAGACTGATTTTCCATTTCCTTCTCTAGCTCATTTTACAGATGAGGAAACTGAGGCAAACAGGGTAAAGTGACTTGCCCAGGGTCACACAGCTAGTATGTGTCTAAGGCCAGATTTGAACTCACAAAATGAGTTTTATTGACTCCAGGCCCAGCACACTATCCATTGTACCACCTAGTTGCCCTATGATAATATTAGGGAACTGCTAAACATTTACTTTGGCTAGAAGGGAAAGTACATGAAGGGAAGGAAATATAGAAAAAGAATTGGTTAGGAAAAGTAAGGTGGGGCCAGATAACAGAGAACCTGAAACAAAAGGCTAAGGAATTTGTATTTTTTTTCTTAGAGATAATAGCCATAACAGAAATTTTTTGAGTTGGCAAGTGATGTAGTCAGATTTGTAATAGTACTATAATAATAAAAGCTAGCAAGTGCTTTTATTATAAAATTTTACATGTGTATATGTATATATATATATGTATGTATAATACTATGCATAGCACTTTAAGGTTTGAAGGCACTCTACAAATATTTTCTGATTTGATCCTCACAAAAACCCTGTGAGATAAGTGCTATTATTATCCCCATTCTACAGAATAAGAAACTGAGACCCAAAAGTCATGATTGACCAAGGTTTTGTAGTTAGTTAAGTGTCCAAGGCAGGATTTGAACCCAGGTCTTCCTTATTCCAAATAGTCTTAGAGGATGTGTGCTCCCTCTCCCACCCTGCAGACACAGATTATAACTTATTGTTCTCTTCCCTCATAAGAAAGAAGCACATCTGTCCCCCTTCTGAAAACACAAGTGCCAAAAGGATCCTGTTGTGAGTAAGCTCTATCCTGGGCTAGCCCTCACATTGCACCCAGCACTCAAGGGTTCTTAGCTATTTTTATGTCCTGGACCTCTTTGGGTAGTCTGGTGAAGCTGATGGATGGACCCCTTCTCAAAGTAATCTTGTTAAATACATAGAATAAAACACATGGGGTTAAAGGAAAATCAGTCATTATGAAATAGACTCATCAAACCCCAAGTGAAAAACCCCAGTCTTAGGTCAAGTTTATCCTTGTTACCTGACCTTTTCTTTCTAGGCTGCTCCTTAGTCCTGCTCTTCCCGTCTATTGCCCTCAACCCTCCCCTCTAATAACCCTGGACCACAGGTCCAAGAACAGTAAGGGACCTGAGAGAGTATTTAGTCCAGCTACCCCTTGAATTTACAGATAAGAAATTTGATGCCAAGAGAGGTTGTTTTCCCAAGATCACACAAGGTCAGAGCTGGGATTCAAACCCAAGACCTTGGATTTTAAATCCAGAGTTCATTCCACTATACCCAGGTAGATAATGATAGCTCCCTAACATTTATAGTTTCTACTATGTGCCAGGCACCATCCAGAGCACTATATAATCATTATCTCAGTTGATCCTCCCAACAGACCCGGGAGGTAGGTGTTATTAGGATTTCCATTTAACAACTGAGGAAAGTGAGTCAGACAGAGGTTAAATGACTTCCAGAGGATCACATGGTAAGTGTCTGAGGTCAGATCTGAACTCTTCCTTACTCCAGGTGGGGCACTCAATTTACTGGATCACTTAGCTAACCCTTCTCATCCTTTTTATTTATATATCACATTTAGAAAGCGCTTTCACATCATTGTCCATCCTGATCCTTCTGACATCCCTATAAGGTGGGTAAGGTGGGTGGGTGTTATTAAACTCATTTTACAAATGATGAAACCGGGGCTCAGAAAACTCAATTTTGTCAAGTTCACACAGTTCATAAGTAGTAGGCCTGGGATTTGAAGCCACGTGTTCTTTCTGGTAGAGATGGGAGGCTGGACTAAATAACCTCTTAAGGTTCCCTCTAAATCCAAGGATTTGAAAAGTCTATTTTTAAAAATCTGGTTCTGCAACTAGAGTTTTCCATTTTGCCATCCAGAAGGTGGGTTGGAGGAGTTCTCTGCCTGCTGACAAAAACAGTCGTGGGCGCCTAAGGTTTGTTGGCAGCTAACTCCCTTTTCTACACTCTGGGATCATCCGTAGTTTCCAGCATCTCCTTTTTCAGTCCTCCCCCCAACCTTGAATTCCAGGTAACAGAACAAATATTCTAAATAAACATGGAGAGATGGAGAGGATCTGGCTGACAGTAGGCTATTTAATAAGCATTAAGCACACATCTGGGGAACCACTCCATCTGAAAAAGATGAAATTCTAGGGCAGCTGAACCAAAAAAAAATTTTTTTAAGTTTATTTGCTTTTATGACTAGCACCTGGCTCCAAGTCTTCCTTTCTATGTCATTCCTCCTCCCTGCTACTCTCCCCCTCCCCCATCCTCAAGGACTTCACAACTCATGTCAATAATCCCTCTGATAACTTGGTCCCGTTATCTTCAACTCCAGCAAATAACCACAGTTCTCCACTCCCATCCCCACCCCTCATTTTGGCCCCATGCTAACATAGTGCAGCCTAAGAGCCAACCATCTCACTGGATTTTACCACCTCCAATATGTTGAACTTTGAGCTTTCACTCTAACCAAATCCTACCTTTCTTCTACTTCTCCCACTCTCTCACTCATGCAAAACTTTGTTTTTCATACTTTAGTTCAATCTCCAGTCCCTAGGCCTCAGATCCTAACTGGTTGTTTGACCCTGGGTATGTTACTTAACCTCAGTTTCTTCAACTGTAAAATTGTTGTGAGAATCAAATGAGATAATATTTGAAATGTGCTAAGAACAGTTCTTGCCCCATAGTAAGCAATATTAATAAATACTTCTTCCCTTCCTCTTCTCCCCATGTCCCCTTATAATTCTCCTAGTCTATTTCTTCACCACCTAGATTGCAACTGCTTCAATAACCCATGATTTAGCTCCATGATCTGACACTGTCATGATTCATTATCAACTATCTTGGAATTCCTTACCTCCCAAAGACCTTTCACCATTCCTAGTCTGCCAACTGTCAACCCTGCATCACCCCACCCATCTGACTACTCTGTTTCTGCTCTTGGGTTTCTGCTGAGTCAATGAAGAAAGGCTAAAATTTGAACTGATTTCATCCATTTTGAATTAATGGTGTATGACTTCAGATGGGCCCCCACTGCATCTGGGCAATCCTTCTCATCTATCCTTTAATTGGCTCCCTATTTCATTAGCTCTTTACTGGCTCCTTCTTATCCACCTATAAGTATGATCAGGTTTTTTACTATCTTAGGAAAAAAAATTTCTCTTGACCTTTTCCATCTCTTTCTTCCCTTTTAGGGCTAAGCATCTTGGTGGGGGGGGGGGTGTTCCTTTTTTTTAACCCCCTGCCTGAACTTTCTCCCCATCCACTCTGTCCTCATCCCTTCTACATTATTCTACTGAAACTATTTGCTCAAACATCCAGTGATTTCATAATAACCAGATTCATGTTTCTTTTTTACATTTGTCTTTTCCTTGACTTCTTTGTAGCATTTGACATTGATCATCGTTCAATCTTTCTAGGTACTTTTTATTCTCTTGACCTCAGGGACTCTATACTTTTCTGATTTTCCTACCTCTCCAACTGTTCCTTCTCTACTCCATCCCTGGTTCTTCAAACTCTTACCAACCCCATTAAAGTAGGTGCTCATTCTTTAAGGTTCTACCAACTTTCTCTTCTCAGTCTCCTTTGGGAATCTCATTTACTTGAATGGTTTCAATCATCACCGTTACTTGAATACATAATGAATTGACATCCTGAAGGTTTTGACTTCTGTCCCCAATTCTAGCAACACATCTCCATCTTCCTTCAAGAAAGTTTTGCCTAGATATTCTAAGATCATTTTTCTTGCCCACTAAACTTGTTCTTCTTTTAGACTAAAATTTCTTTTCTATTCTAGGCTCCTTTGTTTAAGACCTTGGAATTATCTTTAATTATATTTTTTCTTGAATATCCAATCATTTACCAAATAGTGCTAAATCTATCCCTCCCCCCATGCAATATCAATATCAGATTTCTTGTATTCCTAGCACTACCAATCAATATAACCAACCAATCTGAACTATTGCAATAATAACCTAATATGTCTTTCCACCTCACTCCTTCCACCATCCAATCCATTCTTTATATTGCTGCCAGATATCTCTGCACTTAGATTTGCTTGCATTATTTTTGTGTTCAAAGCTTTTCAATGGTTCCCAAGAGTCCACACCATATAAAGTTCAAACTTTTTTCTGTCATTCAAATTCTACCACAATCTGGCTCCAACCTTACTTTACTCTACTTCCAATTGTTTCCCCCTATCTATTCTATGCTCCTGTCAAATTCATCATCCCTTTTTATATATGTCCTGAATGCTCCTGCCTATGCTCCTTATGCAAAGGGATGGTCTTTCCCAAACTCTCTTTGAATTTCTACACACCAGTGAAAGCTCAACTCTAATGTTGCTTTCTCCAGGGATCCTTGCGTGCTTCTCCTTTTGCCATCATATAGTAATTTATTTGCATAGATCTTATGCCTTTATCACATATTATTTATTAGGATAAAGAATAGGGAATAGCCCTATAATTTCATTGATACAGGGAACTGCAATTGAGGGAACTCCCTTTACCAATACATGACACTTGCTGCAACTTGTAAAGTAGCCTACAGAGTAGCAAGGTGAAGTGACTTGCATATATTTAAACTGCCAGTATGGGTCAGAGTCTGAACTTGAACTCAGTTCTTCCTGGCTTTGAGGCCATGATATACCATGATACCTCTCATTCATATACCATATCCCTCTACAAGCCTATAATCTCCATCAGGGCAGGAAATATATCTTGTCTAAACTTTGCATTTCCTGCAGTGTGATTCTTAAAATTTTCTTGAATTGAAGCCCCACATGCCCAGCCTTCCCAGTATTCTGACTTTGATTTCACAGCTTTCAAAAAAATGAGGCCACTTGGAAAAGAGCACTGAACTGGGATTCAGGATACCTGGGTTCTTTTTTCACTAGTTTTTCACTAGTTTGCAACTTTGGGCAAATAGCTTCACCACTCTGGGCCTCAGCTCCCTTATCTGTAAAACGAGAGGGTTAGATTAGATCATTCCAGGGGGCAGCTAGTTGGCACAGCGGATAGAGCACGGGCCCTGGATTCAGGAGGACCTGAGTTCAAATCCAGCCTCAGACACTTGACACTAGCTGTGTGACCCTGGGCAAGTCACTTAACCCCAATTGCCTCACAAAAAAAAAAAAAAAAGATTAGATCATTTCCAAACTTTAACAACCTAAGATAATATTCGCTGGCCCTAGGAGGGCTAATTCCAGCTACAGCTGTACACTAGGCAAGGTATCTTCTTCGATCTCTTCCTTCCATTTCAGTCTTTCTTGATAGCAGAATAAACATCTCCCTCGGATTCTTGGTAGCAAAAGGATGCATTTATATTGTGGAATTTCAGATTGGTAAATGAAAAATAGGGTATTAAGAGCCTTCCTAGCTCTCCTCAAATAACACCAAGAGATGCTGCCTCCTTGACCTACACAGGAGGATGATAGCATTGCCATTCCAAAAAAGGCCAGCTCCCTGACCCCACTGCACTGATTTTACAGGGACTAATGATATCAGTGAGTCTTTGAAAGAGTTTAATAACTTACTCAGGACCCAGTTAAATATCGACTGTCATGCTGATACACAAACAAGTCAATAAGAACCCATTACAATGATATTATCTCTGAAGCACAGTTCTCTCTAGAGCCGATAAAAGAGGGAAAATCAAATGGAGAGGCTGAAAACATATGTTATTCTTTGGGCTTTTTATTCTGTTCATTCCGTTCAAAAAAGGGACTGTTCTGAAACATCCTCTTTATCTTATCTCTGGGAAAGGGCATGAACACCACCTAAAACTGGGTGGATAGAACAGCCAGGAGAGAGCTGATTGTTAAATTTTCAGTGTGAGCAGTTACACCTCAGAAATCAACAAACACTACAAATCATTGCTTGTTTTAATATTTTGTTCATTGTCTTTAGACTTAAGAAAGTGATGGAGAAAATGTTAATTTTTCAGATTAAATTTAAAAGTGTGTTCTGCATTCATCTCTCTCCCTCCCCTGCCCCCAGGCCCAGTTTTAAAATATTTGCCAGCAAATCCCTGAGCACCAGTGCCCCAATCAAAGTCTGTTACCACCCTCGGAAAAGATGAAGTCCTTTTAGGCTAGAGTTATGCTAAATAGATGAGATCAATTGATTAGATTTCAGGGTTATGGAGGGCAAGGTCACAGATTGCACCCCCATATGGGTCAGTTGGATTCACCAAGAAGAAAAATTCTGTTCTGTAGCCTGTAAGCATGGCCTTGAAAGTACGAGAGTTTAAATTGGACTGTGCAAACTACCTTCCTCCTGAGTATAAAAGAATTTAAACTAGGTGATAGAGTGTCAGGAGTGGCCTCTTCACTAAATGGGCAGCAAATCAGATACAATAGTTACTAAGAGTTTACAGATTCAAAGCTGAGCTGAAAGTCTCAAAGGGAAATGGCAGTTTTTGGTCCTTGGGAAATGGGCAATTCTTACTTATGACCATCTTGTACAAATGCTGGAGGCAAGGACCCTAGGATTTAGATCTGGAAGGGAGCTTATAAATCATTTAGTCAAACGTGTCCAACTTAAATAGAAACAGATCCCTGCAGGCCACATATTGATTCAGAAGACCACAAATAAGCATCATCTCTGTTGCATTGTATTTTTATTTACTTTGTTTACATATTAATTTGGTTTGGGCTACAGGGGAATTTTATAGGCTGTGGAGCACAGGTTTGATACTTCTGTCCAACTCTCTTATTTTACAAATAAGGACACTGTGGTCCAGAGAGGTTAAAAACAATTTGCATAAGGTAGCCTAGCTTATAAGAGAAGTCAAGATTACACTCCAAATTCAATGATTTCTTTTTACTCTGAAATGCTATGGGGATTTTCACATCAAATAGAAATAACTGACATGGAAATAGGGAGAGATTAAAATTTTTAAATAATGAATGTCTTTTGTTTTTATATTATCACACTTTCCCGAAACATATCCTGTCCATCTCCCCTATTTAGAGAGCCATCTCTTGGAACACAGACAAGAGACATCCTGAAACATCTCCACTACCATAGTCTGAAATTCACAGGTTAGTAACTCCTTGGCATGAATTCATTTCCAGCCTTAGGTAAAATTTAAATGAAAGCTAGGTGGAACAGTACAAAAAGTGCTGGGTCTGGAAGTTAGGAGGACCTGAGTTCAAGTTTGAGGACCTCAGACACTTATTAGCTTGTGACCCTGGGCAAGTCACTTCACCTGGTTTGCCTCAGTTTCCTGATATGTAAAATGAGCTGGAGAAGAAAATGACAAACCACTCCAGTATCTTTGCCAAGAAAACCCCAAATGGGGTCTCAAAGATTGAGAAACAACTGAAAATGACTAAACAACAACTAAACACAAGAACAATGGAGAGCAGTGGAATAAACATTTGAATTGGAATTCTAGCTCTTCTACTAACTACCTGTGTGACTATCTGTGAATCACTTAATTTCTTTGAACTTCATTTTCCATTTTGTGAAATGAGGTTAAAGCAGCTGACTGCTGGGGTCCCTTCTAGATCTAACTTGAACAATCTCTGAATATGCAGGGACAAATATAGCGCTATCACTGCTCCTCTGAGAAAAGGAAGGGTTTCTTTGTTTGTTTTTTTGGTGGTAATGGTGCTTTTTGCTGCTGTTGTTTGACCAGACCTGTAATTTTAGCATTGTGGGAGAACTTTCAGAATTGAAATTCCCTCTACCAATGCAGTTTAGTAACTCATCTATAACTTATGAACTCATAGAGTTGGGGGTGGGTGGGTAGACAGGTGGAGTAACTGCCCATAGGTCACACAGCTAAATAATGTCACAGGCAGGATTTGAATCCAGATCTTCCTGACTACAAGTCCTTTTATCTCTACTATATCATACTACTTCTCAAAGGAGAAGGTACTTGGTAGAACTCTGAATGTTTCCTGCTATCAGCCATGGCATAGAAAAACACAGTTAAGAAATATAATCAGTCTATTTGGGATAGTAGAATGGCCATGAATATAAAACCTGGATCTAGGAGCAGCTAAGTGGTGCAGTGGATAAAGCACCAGCCCTGGATTCAGGAGGACCTAAGTTCAAATTTGGCCTTTGACACTTGACACTAGCCATGTGACCCTGGGCAAGTCACTTAACCCCAATTGCCCTGCAAAAAACAAAGACAAAAACAAAAACAAAATCTGTATCCTTAGTCCTAATTCCACCTATCATTAGCTTGGACAAGTCACTGAAACTCAGAATGTTTATAGGAAATTACTTTGAAAATGATAAAGCTTTATATAAATGGCAGGTATTATTCTAAAACAGAACAAGCTCTTTCTGCCTGATTGGTTGTAGTTTACTCTGTGGAATAATTTGATTTGATTTAATTTGATTCATCCATGTAAATCATGAGGAATAAACAAGTGGCCTAAAGCTCTCTTATCCCCAAGTACAACCTCTGCGGCACTCAGAAATTACATAATGAAACCACACAGCTAGATGCTAACTTATTCTGAGGAAAACAAACTGCTCTGGTGAGTAAGAAAGAGGGCAGCAGGCGAATACATATATTTTAAATTAAGAAACACAGGCAGTGGCCATTTTTGGAAGGTTCCTATTGCTCCCATCAACATCCCCAGGTGCCATATGGTTGAGAATGCAAGAAAATGGAGTGTATACAGCCATGAAATACCCTGAAATATCTCCACTCCCATACTCTGAAATTCACAGGTTAGTCACTCCTCTGGATGAATACATTTTCAGCCTTAGGTAAAATGTAAATGGGTAGCTAGGTGGGAAAGTGGATAGAATGTGGGGCACACAATGAGTCCAGAAGACTCATCTTTCTGAGTTCAAATCCAGACTCAGACACTTTACACTTACTAGCTACATGACTCTGGGCAAGTCACTTTACCTTCATTGCCTCCCCCCCCAAAAAAAAAGAAAAGAAAAAGACTCATCTTTCTGAGTTCAAATCCAGCTTCAGACACCTACTAGTTGTGTGACCCCAGGCAACTCACTTGACCCTGTTTGCCTCAGTTTCCTCATCTGTAAAGTGAGCTCGAGAAGGAAATGGCAAAGCACTTCAGTATCTTGGCCAAGAAAGCCCTAAAAGGAGTCATGAAGAATTGCACATGACCTAAAAAACAACTAAACAACAAGAACAACAGATAAATCTGTTACCTAGGAGGAGGGACATGTTTACCATTGATAATGGAAAGGGAAAGAATATATTATAAGGCAATATCTAGGGAGAGTGACTCAGGGTGGGCACCAAGGGGAGTCTTGGAAGCCTGTAGTCTTATTTAAGGATGCTACGCTCCTGGAAGAGAAGCTGTACTAACAAAGAAGGTGGCATGGAGGTCCACTGGTGATACACTATTTACATCACAATTTTTCAGGAAGTAACTAGGAGACTGATGCAATGGTTTTAAAGGTTTACCTCAAGAAACTACATATTGTAATAATGTTTTGTTAAAATATTTTCTTCATCTACTTTGTTTTTCCTGAGTAGATGGCTAGGTCAATCTTTTTTGAGTAACCTGGGACGATATAGAGAATGGCCTATAATGTTTTGGGGCTCAATGCCATCAGCAAAAAAGTCACTCATAAGTAGGAATTTCTGGAAAACCTTTTCATCAATAGGGGATCCATCTCCCAAACGGACTCCAAGATCCTGGCAAATACCAGGGAGACTAAGGAATCCTAGTCATTCCACATGCTCAGGAACAGTGTGGGGGGGGGGGCAAATCTGAATTGCAAAACCGTGTTCTTTTTTTTTTTAATATGGTGACCACAGGGGCAGCTAGGTGGCGCAGTGGATAAAGCACTGGCCTTGGATTCAGGAGGACCTGAGTTCAAATCCAGCCTCAGACACTTGACACTTACTAGCTGTGTGACCCTGGGCAAGTCACTTAACCCTCATTGCCCCGCAAAAAAACAAAAAACCAAAACAAAACAAAACAAAAAAATATGGTGACCATATTTCTTCCTTTTGAGCAGAATACCATACCAACTCTTCCAGTCTTTCCCTGTTTTCCACCCAAATTCCAACTATAACCAGCTAATTCTTCCTCCCAAAGTAAAATACTCATCTTTGTGGTCTCACTGCTTTGTTTGACAGCTGCAGAGCTGGGCTTGATTTCATTTCTGGAAATACTTGGTTTTCATTTTCTATAGCTCCATATTAACCATGGTTGCTTATTCATAGAACTCGAGAGGTAGGAGAAAGCTTTATAAGATGTTTTTGCCAACCCCCTTGTTTTACAGAGGCCTGAGAGAGATTACAGGACTTGTCCATTCACACATCCAATCAGTGGCAGAATCTTTACAAATTATTCAGGTCTTCTGTCTCCAAGTCCAGTGCCCTTTTCATTGCACTGTATCAACAAGGTAACACTTCTTTTTATATAATGATTTCTATATTCCCTCTCTGGCCATAGATAGCCAACTCTTGCTGTTACACTATTATGATTATACACAATTGCATATGCACTATAAGATAATAGATTTAAATCTGGAGGAGACTCCAGAGGCCATCTTCAGTCCTAGAGGAAGTGAAATGATTGACCCAAGATCACACTGGAAGGGTCAGAGGTGGGGGAATTTGAAGCCAGGTCCTCAAACTCCATAGCCAGTGCTCTTTCCAATATGCCACCATGGTATGGAAAATCCCAAAGGCTAATCCATTTCAAGACCAGAAGAAAAAAAATAAATGAGCCATTATTTTTTCATTTTTATGTTTATTCCCCAGGGTGACTTAAAATCTTTCTTTGCTAATATTAAGATTATTTTGTATTCCCTAAGAATATACCAACTGATGGAAAGGAGGTGGCCCAAAAGCATTCTGAGGGATTGAGGAAGAAGCCATTTTGAGTCCTTCCCCTCCACCATTGGCCTGCATAGCTAATCCAAAAATTGAGGTAGTATGGAGTAGTGAAAAGAATGCTGGGTTTGGAATCGAGAACTGATAATTAGTATATTAGCTCTAGCACTGTGTGCTTATGGGCTAGTCCCTTTATCTTTCATCTCAATTTCCTCATCTGTAAAATGGGTGTGGTAATCTTTGCTAATCTCATGGAATTATTGTGAGTAAAGGCGAGATGGTATAGTCAACCAATCAGTCAATAAGAATTTATTAAATGCTCACTATATACCAGGAACTATGCTGTGTTGGGGATACAAAGAAAAGTTAAAAAACA
Source organism: Dromiciops gliroides (assembly GCF_019393635.1). Classification (NCBI taxonomy): domain Eukaryota; kingdom Metazoa; phylum Chordata; class Mammalia; order Microbiotheria; family Microbiotheriidae; genus Dromiciops; species Dromiciops gliroides. The sequence continues at coordinate 538,659,153 of NC_057861.1, read as the reverse complement.
AAACAAAACCAAACCTGGTCCCTTGTCCTCAAGCAACTCATGTTCTAAAGGGGAAAATAACTGTACACAGAGATTACAGATTATATATACATTAAATGGAAGATATTCTCAAAGGGAAGGGAACATGGGGAGAGAAGACAAAGAGGGATGGGAAGATGAGAAAGGTCTGTCTTCTGCAGAATGTAGGAACAGTCCTGGCCCTGTGGTTAGAAGACCTGAGTTTGAATTCTGATGCTTTTTAACAGTATCTGTGTAAACCTGCAAAATTATTTTGCTTCTCCTGGTCTCAGTTTCCTCATCTACAAAAAAAGGAGGGTGAACTATAGCAATTGTCCTGAAACCTTTTTCTGACATGGACCTCTTTGGCAGTCTGATGAACCCTGAGGTTCCCTTCTTGGAATATTTTTACAAGAAAAAAAAATAAAGCACAAAGGACTACAAGGTGTTATTGGCCCAGAGCAAAGAACCTTCTCCTTGAGAAACTAAACCAAAGGACAGATACACCTAAAGAGATAAATGGAACCGGATCTCCACACCACCCTTCATTCCAGTCTCCCTCATCCCAGTCTCCCTCATCCCAGAGGAGATAAAATTAGGTGTGGCTGCGGTCTTTGTGGCTCGAGGAGCAGAGAGATGGCTTGAGATATCCATAGCCACTCCTCACCCAACTCCTCCAGCCACCACCAGTGGGGGATGGTCCTCCCTCAATAAGAGAACTTTCCACAGTCAGATGACCATCAGTCCTCTATAAAAGTATCTGCCCATCACCTGCCTGAGGAGATTGGTATTTTAGAGCCACGCCCTGTGCCATGCCTTCTCCCCATAAGAAGTCCAAGGATTTCTCTCTTGGTTTCCCTTCCCCACCCCCTGAATAAACTACTATCTTATTCTATTGGTTCTGTGTGCAAGAGGGTGTAACTCTTTAAAGAGGAATTCCTAAGGACCCAAACACCAACTCCTACCCCAACCCCAAACCCCTACCCCATCCCAAATCCCCTACCCTATTTCCCCACAACTAAGGGAAGTCAATTATTTCAAAATCTAATTATTAAAAGTTTGTAAAAAGACAATTTCAATATTTGTGCTACCTAACTCAGGGCTGTTCTGGGTAGAGAGAGGGTAATATAAGCAATTATATTGTTATTGTTATATTGTTAATATAACATGACAGTGTAATATAAAGTTACATTATTAGTATGTTATGATTGTAAATAAACAGAAATGTTACATTACTAATGACTGATGGTGAGCAATTATATTTTAATATAACATTATGCTATATTATTAATATATCTGTAATATGAGTCAACAAGCATTTAGTAAGTGCTTACTGTGTGCAAGGCAGGGAAACAAATGAAAAGACCTCAATATTAGATGAATGCTCTAAATGGTCATTATAAAATAGGTTCTTAAACTGAAGTCCGTGAAGTTGTGTGTATACTTTTAATTTTAATAATTATATTTCAGAATAACTGGTTTCCTTTGTAATCCTATGTTGATTTTAACACATTTAAAAATCTTTTTCTAAGAAGAGGTCAATAGGATTCAACGGACAGCCACTTGGGGGGTGGGGGTGGGGGTGAGAACGGGGCTGGGAGCAGTCCATAGCGCAGAGTCATACAGGGATTCCATCCCAAAGTAGGCAAATACACAGAGTTCCAGCTGCATATTCTTGCTTTAATCCCAACTTCAAGATCCAGGTAATTCAAGGGTTAAAGACAGGGCTGCCTGCAGCCTGGGTCCTGTTCTCATCTTGTGAGTTGTAACTGATTCCAAAGCCAAGGATTAGCCAACGTTCCCAAGGCCTCGGCAGTCTGGCATCTCATCTGCGTGGCAAAAAAAAAAAAAAAAAATCAGTAAGCACGCCCAGCTCAGGGAGTTTCAGTATTAAAAGCCTCGGGCACGGGGACACACACACACACACACACACACACACACACACACACACACACACACACACACACACACGAGTTTTTTCATCTCCCATCTCTCTCTCAATCTACCTCCCCCACCCTGCTCCAGGTCCGACTGAGAATAGGGTCAGTTGCCTGATCTCATTTTTCACTAGGGCATTATCTACTGAGCGTGCAGCCCGAGCCTATCCCAAATCCTCATGCCCAATGCCCGCTGCTTCTTGGTGGGGCTCTGCAATTTTTTTTGACCTTTTGTTGTCGGTTTAGGGAGACGTTTGAAAAAGAAGGGAAGGCGGGGGTGAAAGCAAGAAATAGACACTCTCTTCCCCCACCCCCCAACCCCAAAAAGAAAAAGCTGTCTCCTGCCCAGACAATGACATAGCAGAATTCATGTTTCCCCCAGTCTAGGCAGTCAGACTGCTGTAATACTTTGCAATGCTATTAGCATATGGTTCCTTTTCTCTTTCTTTTTTGCAAACCTTTGAGAAACAGGCGCCCTCTCCTTGCCCTGCTCGGAGCTGCAGAGGAATTGAGGGGTGAGGCCAGGGCGGGAGGAGGGGGAGAAGGAGCAAGGGAAAAAAAGGGAAAGAGAGAGCGAGCGAGCTTTGCTTTCTCGGTGGAGGCTTTCCTGTTACTATCACTGTAGCGTTTTTTTAGCCAATCTCTTAACTATGACGTCTGGGAGGCTGGATTCATGGCTTGCACATAATATTTAACACACCCACCAAGAAGTCGAGCTGCAGCAGTACTAGCCCAACCAGTCTCCAGCATGCAGTGTAGCTGAAAGGGGGTATTCACACTGCACCTGCCCAAAGCTCTCTTTTCTCTCCTCTCTGAGGTTCGCCTTCTTTTTCTCGCTTCGCCCTTTCCCCTTCTCCCCACCCCCTCTTCTCTCAGGGCAGAAATGTAAGTCGGAGCCGAGATCCAAGGAGAGACATCATCTCCCCCCCTCCCCACCCTTTTCCCCTCCCCACCCCTCGGCAGAGCAGCTACCGATTCCTGGGAGCGTCGCCTCCCCTCCCTTCCCAGCGTCCCCCCCCCCCTCCCCAGCTCCGTGCGTCCTTTGTGCCAGCTCTCCTTTTCGCCTTGGCGGCCGTGTCAACGCTGAACCCTCCAAGTGCCTGGATATCGAGCTTCAGCGTCGCGGGTTCGAGCCCAACCAGCCGGGACTCTGGCTTCCCTGGGGCGCTGGAGGTGGTGGTGGTGGATGGAAGGATTTGGAAATCTTATAAGCGCAGCATTTGAAAGCCAATGTTTGTAACCGGGCTGCGGACGAGAGCGCGTCGCGTTGCTGCTCCTCCTGCTGCATCGCGGGTCCCTTTCCAGAGGATGGGAAGACGCGTCTTCTCTAAGCACTATGGATGATTCTTTTTTCCTCTACTGACTTCTTCACGGGGTGCTGCATGTGTGTGTTTGTGCGTGGTTTTTATTTTTAATTCCCCCATCCCCTTTTTTTTTCTCCCTTTAGCCGTCCTCCATCTCTCCACCCCTTTGGGAGAGGAGGAAAACCTTCCTGAGATTCATGTATTAAGCAGAGTAACGATAATAATAATACTAATAAAAGAACAGTTTCTAGATGGCTCGCTTTTGTGAATTTTTTTGCAAACAGCTTTTTTCTAAAAACCAAAAAGGGAGGTAGTGAAGACCCCTGGCTTCTAAGTGTATTTATTTTTTAACTGTCTTATGAAGATAACTTTATTGACTTGGATTGTTTGATTTGTCCATGAGTAGAATAGCTTTATTTTTTTAAAAAGCAGCTTTTTCTGTGAAAAAGCCTCCTCCACCCACCATTCCCAACCCCTCCTCCCCCAACCCCTCCATACACACTTTTAGCTATTTAAAACTCTTAATTTATTAGTCTCCTCCTCGTGGCAACCCCCGGTTTCTTTAAGTCTCTTTGGCCATGAAAATGATCTTGGTCCGCAAATTCCGGGTGCTCATCCTCATGGTGTTTCTGATTGCCTGCACCATGCACATCGTGATCGATCTGTTACCAAAGTTGGAGAAGCGCGCGGCGAGGAGCGACGGGGACCCCGGCTGCTCCTGCTCTCACCCCCCGGGCGAGGAGGCGCAAGGCTGGGGGAAGCAAAGGACTAAGAGCGGGGCTGATTCGGGCTGGCCTAACAAACACACCCTGCGGATCCTGCAGGACTTCAGCAGCGACCCGAGCTCCAACCTCACCTCCCACTCACTGGAAAAGCTCCCCGGGACTGGAGCCGGCGCCGGGGCCGGGACAGCTGCAGCGGCGGACAGGTCCGAGGCAGCGGCGGCGGCGGCGGCGGCGTTTAAGAGGCTGGAATCCGGCGGTGGCGGAGGCGGCGTGCAGCGAGATCTCCCCCACAAACACCTCATTCAAGATGGGAGTAGGGCGAGCAAAGTGCCGCTGGGAAAGGACGGCTCCAAGCTGGTAGCTCTGTTCCAACACCCCCTCTACAATATCGCCATCCCGCCTCTCACGGAGGACGATGTCTTGTTCAACGTGGAGAGCGATATCCGATTTAACCCCAAAGCGGCTGAACACCAGGACTGGTGAGTGGAGTGGTAGAGGAAGGGGCAATGTTTCTGTGGCCACGACTGGCGAGAACACCAGGGAACCCTTAGGTTTGGGGGAGCGGGGTGTTTTCTTTGGAGGGACCGTGGAGAGCCACCGGGGGATGGGAAGGGGAGGATGCTCCCCCCCAAACCACTCTCAAGTTTTGTTTTACATTGCTAGCACAATAAGGTTTTCCCATTGCAAGTCCGAAAGAGGTTGAGGGGTGGGGATGGGGGTGGGGTGAGGGTGAGTGGGACTGAATTCTGCCGAATGATTGATTATTCAGAATTGCAGGCATTACTAAAAGATGCTCAATTCACCCTAGTCCGAGCCATCGAGACCTGAAATGAAAATGATCTCTGGGTAATTCTACCCAGTCTGGGTCTTGTTTTTTAGGCTTCGAGAAAGCGAGATCCATGTGGAAGATCTTCCCTAAATACAGTTCTTACTCACCCCTCCCCAAATAATAAATAAATAATAATAAATAAACATGTAGCCCCTATTTACCACATCTCACTTAGAAAGCATTTGTGGTTTATGCTTTAAATAAGGTTGAAACCTTTTTCTGCCCCGAGAATGATTTCCTGGTGGGTCTCAGATGCACCTAATGAATCTTTAAAAAAAACAGTCATTGAGAATAAAATAAACTTGTCCATTGTACAAGGGAATCAAATGAAACCATCAGGAATGAACCTTTGGCCGAAGACTGACAATTGTCCTTTGAACCCATCTCAGCTGGGAGGTAGGGAAGGCTTTATGTGACTCTCAGGTGACTGTTTGGGCATCGAGGGATCTTTCCCTGAGAGTGGACCACCTTTTAAAAATGGCCTGGTCTAAGCCCTTCCTCCCTTCTTCCCAACTTCCCAGATCAAAATAAACAAACAGATATTGTAACCCAGAGTAGTGAAATATTAACTCCCTCCAAGGCCAGAGAAAGTAACTACCAACCGGTATTTTATATAATAACCTTCTCAATGAACAGATGGTAAGAAAACTTCAAGATGTTGACGTCTGCCTGCCTATTCCCCTTCTCTCTTGAAATATAGGTTGCCTTTTCTACCTCCACTGCCCTTCAGCCCTTGAGGTGTTTATCCAGTCCCTCCCCCCCACCAACTCCTCCCTCCCTCCCCCCTCACCCCCCCCCAGCATCCAGTGTGCTCTGTACTTTGCCTTGCCCACTAATTTTTAAAGGGAAAGCTTGAAAATTTGAAGGGGGCGGGGAGGGAAGATATTCAGAGACTTGTCGCTAATACAACAGCACCCTCTCTCCCACTCAGAGACATTGTTCAGGTCTCTGTCACTGCTTGGTACATACAGTGAGCATGAGACAGGCAGCAAGAGAGCAGCCACTCTTGGTTTCTGTCTTCCATCTCCTTCCCTTTTCCATTTTGTGTTTGGGTTTGCAGAACAGAATCTCATCTAGAGGGGGTGACCTTTTTGGCCCCAAGTTAACAGCTACTTAGGAAAGTTCCATTTTCCTCCCTTGACTCAGCTCCATGCTGCAGTCAGAGGGCTATCCACCTTGCCCATGTGTACCACTGACCTCTAGAATTGAGGGATTTGATGACAGAGCAAGTGGGTGGAAGGTCTGATATCAGCCTGCCCCTCTTGTTCCTATTAGCTATTGCTCCCTAGGCTTATATAATTAAAATCAATTTAGCACTTAGCATAATTCATACACCTCCTTGTTAGAACAATAGCTTAAAGCAAAAGGCAGATTTCCTGCAGACCTGGGACATATTTGTGATTTACATTTAGAAGGCAGTCAAAGGAAATTGTGTTTCCTTTGCTCCCCAGGAACAATCTACAGTATAATATCTTAATTTGACATTATAATTGTCAGGCAATTTTCAGGACGTATTCTTCATACAAAAGAGAGGCTCTGGATGGCTTTGACATTTTGGTGTCAGTCTTGTTTAAGTTACAGTCATTCTACAGAGTCTCCAGAGAGTAAATAAAGATTATGGTCTTTAAAGATGTACTAGATGTTAAAACATACAGACAGACAAATACACCTATATACACCTTAACCCACAAATCCCAACTATAGTGCCTTCAGTAAAGATGCATTCCAACAATGTTTAGGAAATGTATTTATTTTAACCCAAGGTTGTTGTTTTGTTCTTTTTTTCAACTTCTACCAATGACAGGACCAAAAAAATGTTTTCTTTTAGCTACTCACATGTCCTTCACATTCATTGAAAGATGAACATTCCTTTGCCCTTTATTAGTTATTGATTCATAAAAACCCACAAGTAAATGTTTGTTTTTCCCTATTCCTTCTCCCCCCCCCCCGCCTTTTTTTGGTAGGCAAAATGAAGGTAACGAAGATGAAGAATTTTTACCCACTGGGGAAACATCTGTCGACACCTATCCCAACTGGCTAAAATTTCACATTGGCATTAATCGATATGAGTTATATTCCAAACACAACCCTGCAATTGGAGCGTTGCTGCAAGATCTGGTCTCCCAAAAGATCACCAGCGTTGGTAGGTGTTCATTTAACTTGGTTCTCTTTGGTTGTTCAACCTGCCCTCTGAGCTGGGGTGTTTCTGCTGCTATCTGCTGATACCTCCTTTAAGTGAGTGGTATGAAGTCAGTCATTCATTACTAAAGCATTGCTTCCGGGCCCTATTCAAGTTGGCACTCATTTTGGGTTACAAGCCTAAGAGGCTTTCTGAAGGGAATGCCTTGGATGCACTTAGCACTAAATGGGCTTTTACTATTTTGCTGCAATGTGATCTTGCCAAAAAGCGGGGAAAGAGAAAACATAGTGGAATAGTTTGAATTTCATATTGGTTCCCTAGGGGAGATACTGAGGAAAGATTTCTTTCAAGGCAAGAATCATGACCTTTCCCAGAGATTCAGAGATGAATCCATGTCAGGGTTTTCCCCAAATTGGCCTTTCTCCGTCTTAGGCATCAAATGCCACAGTCTGCTACATAGTTTTGTTGCTGACTCTCTAATAGAGTACATACCATACCAGATGCTTTATGGTACTCTGGGAAGGCAGAAGCAGATAGCCATAATGAGAATTTCTGATGACTTAAAACTGTCTTCAAGTCAAGTTATGGAGCTGAGGGAAGCACAGGATTTATTTTCATAGATCAACTTGGGCAGTACATTTTTGGGGGAGTGAGGCAAAGGCACCTGCAGATTTTGCTAGTTTTGGCACGTCATGGGTAGTTTTAAAGAATTCAAGTATTTTGTCATCGGGCAAAATCAGACTAAAGCACCATATTACTTACTGGCTCGGGGAACTAGGTCAGCAGCAGCTTCTTCAGTGTTAGGGTTGGGTTTGGAGGAGTTTATTTTCCAGTATGTGGATTGGTATTTCCAAAGACATTGATTTCAAGGGGGGATGAGCTAAATGTCTCTGAAAGACAGAATCAGGATAACCTGTGGACGTGGTGCTGTGAACTATAATATAATCGGTACCTGACACAGTGCCTGACTTATGGTAGGTGCTTGATAAATGTGTATCAAACGAATAGCACACCATCTTGCATGTGCTGCCTAGGCTGAATAAGAATGTAGATAGATGTTGCGGGAAGCTAGGTGGCACTACAGTGGATAAAGCACTGGCCCTGGATTCAGAAGGAACTGAGTTCAAATGTGTCCTCTGACACTTTACACTGCTGTGTGACCTTGGGCAAGTCACGTAACCATCATTACCCAACCAAAAATAAATTAAAAAAGAATGTAGATAGATGCAATAAGAAGTCTTACCACATTATAGGTGGTAGAAAGATTGATGGATAGCGGTCCTTACATACATATATTCATACATACATACATACATGCTTCATTGTTCTTTACTGTTGTGAATTGGAGGCATTAATGGGTAGTCCTTTCCAGAATCTTGTAATTCAGAAATACAAGAGAAACAAGAGTCATTTGGTTTCATATGTTAAGGAAGCAAATACATTTGCAGGAATTCATATGGACCCAGGGTTCTTTGTTGGTTTTTGGTTTTGTTGTTGTTGGCTTTTTTTGGACTCTGAATGCCAGATGCTCAGTTTGTAACTAATAGAGTAGGAAAGACAGCTTCTTCCAGAGTTTGTGTTAATTGTGTGTCAGTAAAAGAGAAAGAATGAATTGAGCGCTCATCCCTAGTCTTCACATGCTGACCTTGAAGAATCGGTCGGCCAATTCTAGCAACCTGTCACCAGGACCATCAGCAATTCAAGCTTTGGCTTCTCTCTCTCTCTCTCTCTCTCTCTCTCTCTCTCTCTCTCTCTCTCTCTCTCTCTCTCTCTTTCCAACAATCCTCCCTTGTCCCCTGGCCCTTCCAGTCACAACCCTTGAAAAATCTGAGCAGCAGATCTGAACAACACTTGAACAGCCTGGATTTGATGATTTAATTTAATAGTGCCGTGCACCTTGTGGCATTGCCACTGGGAGCCCAGGGCATTGATGGCTCAGTTTTCCAAGCTGCTTCATGTTGGTCCCATGCATTTGCAATTGAGTGAATGGAGAGTGTTGAGACCAACTACTGTTTGTGTCTATTAGGCAGCACAATGCCTTCTTATTTCATTAAATTAGGTGCCATAGTTAATTAACCATATATAAATACTAACCACATGATGAACATAAAGTGGAGAAGAAGGAACACTTCAAAAACAGAAACAAAAGATTCTCTCCTATAGTGGAACAGTCACAGAATGGGAAAGTAAGAAATCTAGGCTCTAGTCCCAGCCCTGGCACTGATTACTGATGTGACCCTAGGAAAATCATTTCCACTTCCTGGACCTCAGAGGAGAAGGAGAATTGTTGGACTCCCTTTCTCCAAAAGAGGGTTGTGAGGATTGAAATAGCTATGAAAAGTGTTTACCTAGGTGATACAGTAGATAGAGTGCTGGGCTCAAAGTCAGGAAGACCTGAGTTTAAATCCAGATTTCAGATGTTTACTTGTGTCTTATATGTGTAACCCTAGGCAAGTCACTTAATTGTTTCTGCCTTAGTTTCCTCAACTGTAAACCATTGATGATGAGGAGGAGGAGGAGGATGGTGATGATAACAATATGTATTTCCCAGGGTTGTTGTGAGGATCTGATGAGATAATATTCATGAAGTACTTAGCACAGTTCCTGGCACATAGTAGGTGCTTAATAATTGTTTGCTCCTTTTCTGTCCCCTGGAAAAAAATAGGAAGTGCTTTGAATTGTGCCTATAAAGTTCCAAGATATCCCATAATTTTCACCAGACACAGTCTCTTTATTTTATAGTAACAATTCATTGACACTTATTTTATTACTATGAAGGTCATTGTTAATAACTTAGGCTTGGATGTCATCCCTAAAGGGAGTACCTTGCACAAGACCTACAGAAGAGGGAAAGTCAATGGCAAAATAAAGGCTTTTTTCTGGTTCTCAATTATATTCTTGATCACCCAGCTCTTAGCACTTATTGCTTTTTAAAATCCATTCGTTCATTCTTAAGGACTTATAAATTAATATCTGCTATATGCCCAGAGCTCTATTTGGGACAGTAGGCAATGCAGAATACATATATAGAATCTTAGAGCTGGAGAAGATATTGGAGATCACTGGAAAAGAAAACTGAGACCCAGAGAGATGACTTGCCTAAGTTCATGAAGCCAGTAGTGAGCATGCAGGAATCTGGACCTCAGCCTCAGGAAACGTAGGCTCCATTTATGAGAAGAAGGTGCTAGGATTGGTTTTGGGACACAGAGAGAGAGCTCTCTTTTTTTAATGACTAGTGTTACCTAAGTAAGATCCTAGAAGCTGAGAGTATAATATTTATATCCTCAACCCCTCTCTAGTTTTGATGCAAAGTAGGAGGCTCTCTCTTCCTGATCTTTAGCTTTCCCTGCTTGGTCATCCCTGTGCTATGTTCACTGAGATAAGAACTGTGGGTTGGCTGATGTTGAACTGGATATGAGGAACATTATGACAGTGATGACCAGTGCAGTGCATGATGAATGTTAATGAATACTACATCTTTGTGGGCTCGTTCCCCCGTCCTGATAGGACCCCTCATCCCAGAGGTCCAAAAAATGGTAGCCATCTGTTAGCAGATGGCCCCGAGTACCTTATCTGCAACAATAGCTACTCAATTTCATTTCCTGCTTCTTGTTTGGGTGTGTTGGACTATAGGTTTTTTGCTTGTTTTTTTTTTCCAGAAAAGCAGACATAATTGGGTATTTTCATGGACTGTAGGCTCCATATGAGTCAACGATATGACGATGTAGCCAAAAAAAGCTAATGCAGTTTTAGGTGGCATTAATAGGAACATGATGTCCAAATTTCAGGAGCTTGTATAAAATCCCATTGTGCTTTGCCCTGGTCTGCCCAAATTTGGAGGGCTGTTTTCAGTACTGGGAGTCACAATTCAGGAAAGATTTTGATGTGTTGGAATTCTTATAGAGGAAGAAAACCAGGTTAGTTAAGGGCCTACAGACCATGCCATACAAGGATAGAATAAAAGAATGAGAATATTTAACCTGGTTAAAGAGAAGAAAAATCTCGGACCATAGGGTAGGGTATACATCTGTCTTCAAGTATTTGAAGCATGTGGAAGAGGGGGTTTATTTTTTTCTATTTGGCCCCAGATAGCAAAACTAGGCACAGTGGATAGAAGTTGCATAACAAGAGATTTGGGCTTGCTGGAAGAGAAAAATTCCTCACCATTAGGACTATCCCAAAGTGGAATTGATGTTGTTATTTGTCCTTCATTCCCAAAGAGGGCCATGATGTCGGGAGGTGATGTCATGTCTTGCAGTGAATTGGATTTAAGTGACGGAGAACTATGCAAGGTCATCAGCCTCACTCTCTCTTCCAGAGCCATCTGGGTCCAGTGGCAAGATATATATCAGGAAGACTGGAGATGACCCTGGATATTTAAGGCAATTGGGGTTAAGTGACTTGCCCAGGGTCACATGGCTAATAATTGTCTGAGGTAAGATTTGAACTCAGGTGCTCTTGACTTTAGGGCCAGTGCTCTATCCACTTCGCTACCTAGCTGCTCCCCAAAGTGGAATGGGGACAGCCAAGTAGCACAGTGGATAGAGCTCCAGGCCAGGAGTCAGGAAAACCTGAGTTCAAATTAGGCCTTAGACACTTAGTAGCTATGTGACCCTGGGCAAGTCACTTAAACCCTGTCTGCCTCAGTTTCCTCATCTGTAAAATAATCTAGAGAAGGAAATGGCAAACCACTTCAGTGTCTTGGCCAAGAAAACCCCAAATGGGGTCACAAAGAGTGGGACACAACTGAAATAAGTGAACAATAGCAACTGGAATTGGTAAAGGTAGTTTCCTTAGCCAGTAATTGCCTATACCAATGAAATCACAGCTCTAGGCCCTAATGCTTTGTAGGGTCACAAATTTAGAGCTGGAAGGGACCAAGTAGTTGTTCAACCCCCTAATTTTACATATGTGGAAAGTGAGGCCCAGAGAGATGACATGATTAACCTAAAGTCACACAGGTAGTAAATGGCAGTGCCAGGATTGAAATTCAGATCTTCTGACATCAAATCTTGAACTCCTTTCCACTGTACCACCCTCCCTTAACATAGTTCCTTGCACATAGTAAGTTTGTTCCTGTTGTTCAGTCGTGACTAACTCTCCATGACCCCATTTGGGGTATTCTTGGAAGAGATACTAGAGCGGTTTTGTCATTTCCTTCTCAAGATTATTTTACAGAAGAGGAAACTGAGATGAACATAGTTAAGTGATATTTGAACTCATGAAGATGTGTCTTCCTAAATCTAGGACCCAGGCTCTATCCATTGCATCACCTAGCAAGTAGGCACTCTACTACATAGGACTGGAATGCCCAAGGTCATCCAGCTAGCAGGGTTGAACCCAAAACTCAGATCTCTTGATTCCCATACTACTGCTCAGCCTCTGACTTCCACTCCCTCGAACCTCTGGTGAGGTCACTTTGTAGCTTTTGTCTGATAGCTATTCAGTTTAATATTGAATGTCAGCTGGTAAATATTATTGTTGGTTAAAAGATTCATCGGAGCTTCTCTAAATCTGTTTCTTGAGATTATTCAATTGAATTCAGCCTATTCAGAGCTACTTAACCAAATTCATGAAATTCTGTGTTGCATAGAATATAGATGGTTATTACCAATAGAGGTATATTTATAGCCAGAGTCCCAGCTGCTTAGTAACCAGGTTCTGTTTTCCTCTTTAAAGGGGTTGGGGATATTATCTCACTCTCTATTCAGTTTGAAATCATGCATGTGATGTCTTCAGTTTGTGCCGGCAATAATTAAATGGCTATCACATACAATTATGGATAGAGAGAATAAATGGCACAATTAACTGCTGTGTACTCCACATTAGTGTTAAAAATCATTATGGTATATAAGTATTTTGGCCAGCTCTGAGGTCTAAATACACATTTCTACAAATGCTCCATCCGGCCCTCTGACAAAGCATGGCTTTGAGAATGTGCCGGAATCAAAATAATAACTCACTGGGCTATAAATCCTAGATTGTAATTGATTTACTGAAAAGGAAAAGAAGAAATCCGTCTTGAATTGGGAAGGCTAATTGACTTGCAAGCCAGGAGGAGGGAACAGAAGGGACTGTGGCCGCCCACAGGGGTGAGGTGACTGCTGAGCTACTCACAGTCAGTGCTCCTGGCTGTCCTGTCTCCAGAGTTAATTGCTGAAGTTAGAGAGCCCAGGTGCTCTCCCTGACTCTTTATCTCACCCCTAGAGACTTCTGGACTCCTTTGGCTTTGCCTGGGCCTTTTCCTTTTGTCCTCAGTCCTCTCCTCTCACCTGACCTGAAGGCCATACACCCATTAAAATTAGAGCCAGAGGGCTTCTTAGGTCACCCATTCTAACCTTTCCCCTCATTTGAGAATCTCTCTTCAACACCTCTTACTCTTCAGATTGTTCAGGGAGGCATTATAGAGTATGTTGGAAAAAGCCCCAGAGATGGATTGGTATATTGGAAATAGCAATTAGAAGATCTGGGTTCAAATCCCTTCTTTGTCACTTATTACCTTGAACAAGTCCTTGAATCCTCTCCTAGACTTAGTTTCCAGTTATAAAATGGACCAGACAGTCTCTGAGGAATCTCCAGGTCCAAGTCTATATTCCTGTGATTCCATAATCTGGGTTTAAATACCAACACTGACTCTTTATGTGTGACTTTGGTCAAATCATTTAACTTCCATGTATCTCAATTTCCTCATCTGTAGTTGGTTTCTATGGTCCCTCCCAGCTAATGATGAAATGATGTCATTATATTGAACCTAGAAATGTCCTGAGCGGCTAGGTGGCACAGTGGATAAAGCTCCAGGTCTAGAGTCAGGAAGACCTGAATTAAAATCCAATCTCAGATACTTACTAGCTGTGTGACCCTGGGTAAGTCACTTAACCCTGTTTCCCTCAATTTCCACATCTGTAAAATGAGCTGGAGAAGGAAATGGCAAACCATTCCAGTATCTTTGTCAAGAAAACCCCAAATAGGGTCAGGAAGAATAGGACACAACTGAAATGACTGAACAACAAAAGGAACACATCATGGTAGGTAGGTAGAGGGCTAAACTTGGATTCAAGAAGACCTGGTTTGAAATTCTGCCTTTGATATTTAATAACTCTTGGCAATTCACTTAACCTTTTGGTATCTCAGACTTATCTACTAATCATTTGCAGTGTTTATCAGTAAACATTTAAACTTCTATGTGCCAGGCACTGTGCTAGGCCCTGGGAATACAAAAAGAGGCAAAAGACAGTCCCTCCCCTCAAAGAGTTTACAATCTACTGGAGGATGATTTGGAGTGGGGAGAGACCCGAGGCAGGCCGACCCACCAACAGGCTATTGCAATAGTCTAGGCATGAGATGATTGATGAAGACCTGCACCAGAGGGCTGGAAGTGTCAGAGGAGAGAAGGAAGCACATAAAAGAGATGTTGCAAATGCGAAATCAAAAGGCTTCAGCAATGGATTCGATATGAGGGGTGAGAGATAGTGAGGAAGAAAGAATGTTCTCACTCTGAGAGTGAACTCCAATAGGGGATAATAGAAAGAATATTAGATTTGTTTTTAGAGAGATCTGGGTTCTACACCATTTTATTTCCTGAGGCCTCAGTTTTCCTTTTTGGTCTTTTCCTCCTCCCCCTCCCTCCCCTTTCCCCCTTCCTTCCCCACTCCTCCAGCAGCCTAGTCCTATATAAATGCTTACTGATTGGAACAGAATTGAGACCTGTTCTAGGCCTGGAAATTGGTTGGAGGTGTGTGTGTCATTCATATGCAGTACCCCCCCCCCCCGCAAAATTAGACCTTCAGGTGTCTGCCCAGACCTCCTACAGCAGTGAGGAAAGATGCAGTCACCTCTTATTCCTTTCACTTAGAAACCCATCATGACACACCCAGGCCAGAGTGGCTTTTTCTCTCATAATACCTAGATCACAGGATCACAGCATGCTGTTGCTTGTTGTTGTTTCTCCTTCCTTCTGGAAGAGGATCATGACATCAGAAGGTGATGTCATGATTCACGGCGAAGTGGATTTAAGCAAAGTAGGGCCATGTAAAGTCAGTGCCTCATTCTCTCCCCCAGAGCCACAAACCAGGTAGCACACCATCACCTGTAAGCTGTAAGCTATTTTTAACATCAGAAGAATGTCTGAAAAGACAGAAATGGACCTGTGTGTAAAAGGCGGTGGGCAGGGCCTCTTGTACCAGGAACCCCTCAAAGGAGTAAATAAAGCCCCAGGCTACGACTTTTAATATTAAATAAATCCTAAGCAGCTGCTCTTTTAGGCTGATCCTCTCCATCTTCCCTCCTCCCCCTAGAATTTCTCCCACATCCCATTTATCTTGTGAAATAAAAACACCTTCTAGCTATATAGTCTTCTTCACCTTTCAAAGGAATGAAGTACCATGGAAAGAATTTCACTTGTGACACTTAAAACTGTATGACCTTAGACTAGTAATTTAATTTTCATGGGCCTCAGTTTCTTCATTTATGAAATGAGAAATGGGGGCAGCTAGGTGGTACAGTAACCCTGAAGTTTGGGGGACCTGAATTCAAATCTGACTTCAGACATGTACTAACTGTGTGACCCTGGGCAAGTCACTTAACCCTGATTGCTTTCCCTCCCCCCCCCCAATAATTTACAAAATGAGGAGTAGTAGGGTTTAAATTAGAAGGCTTCTATGGTCACTTCCAGCTCCAGATCTATGATGTTGACTTCTGTCCCTTTCTGTTGTCCTCTCATCCTATTTTTCCTGTGAAATAAAAAGAGCTTGTGTCTACATTAGTGCTGCTAACTTACCGAATGGAGACACTGTAAAGCAGTGGAAAGAGGACTGGCTCTTTATTTTATTTTATTTTATTTTTTGGTAAGGCAATTGGGGTTAAGTGACTTGCCCAGGATCACAGAGCTAGTAAGTGTGTAAAGTGTCTGAGGCTGGATTTGAACTCAGGTCCTCCTGAATCCAGGGTCAGTGCTCTATTCACTGCGCCACCTAGCTGCCCCCGACTGGCTCTTTATTGACTACCTCTGTGACCTTACACAGGTCACTTAAATTCTTCAGGTCTCACTTTTGTCATTTCAAAAACTAAAGGCCTGCACCAAATGATGTCTAAGGTGCTCTAGGCCCAGGGTTCAAACTGGTGGCAAAACTTCAGAAGGCCGGTACCAGATTAAAAATGGAAATGTTTAACAAAATAAATAAAAATTCAATATAACATTGATAATGTCGATTTGTTGTTTTCTAAATTGTTATGCTGCATCAGGGGTTGTTTCTACTTGAGTTTGAAGCTGCTGCTCTAGATCAGGGGGTTCTTAACCTGGGCTCTCTGAACTTCAAGGGAGAAAAGGCTGTGGAAAGTTTCTGGAGGCCCATGAACTTTTTTTTTCCTTTTTAATATTTTGATAACTGTAATTCAGTAGAATTGGTTTCCTTTATAAAATCCTATGTGTTTTAGAGGGGTCCATTTATTGGCTTCACCAGACAAACTGAAAGCTAAGAGCCCCAGTTCTAGATCCAGGATGTTCTGAAGATCCAAAGTGCCCCCCTACAGATGTCATCTGGTTTTGTTTTCCACCTCACAGAAGTCTGTAAAGGGAAGGCTTACCATCTTAGTTTTGCAAATTAGGAAGCTAAGGCTCAGGCGGAAGGGAGAGTGGGAGGGAAGGAAGAGAAGTAGACAGTATGGGAGATGCCACATGTATACAGAAGGAAAACCAGGGCCTAAAATTGTTCTTTTTACTACTCAATGAAGCCCATCATTAAGGACACAACTGCACTTTATAATCCGGCTGGAAGGCCCACAGGGCCTCCTATTAAAGTGTAATTGAAGATATAAATAAATGCAGGACCATGCCTAAGGTACTACCGAGTCAAATTTAATTCTTCAGGTAGTTTAATACCTACTATGTATCAAGCACAGTGTTCAGTGCTGGAAACACAAAGACGAAATGAAAACAAAAAACAAAGAATCCACCATGACTAAAACAACTGAACACCAGGGAGGCTAAGTGATTTACCCAAAGTCACATAGGGAGTAAGCCTCAGAGGTAGTACTGAAGCAGGGGTCCTCAGACTCAAGAGCCCGAGTTCTTATACCTGTACCATGCTGTTTCTCATGATACACATAGGAGGCTAAAAGTTGAGTATCAGTACAAGACAAATGGAAATGATAATACTTAGCAGCAATGACTGAATCTACATAATGATTACAATAATAAATGAAAGCAACTTTACAATGCGGGCAGCTGATTTCATATTTTAGTGCAGCAGACAACAGATAGGGTACAAGAAGAGGATAAAACAGGTGTCCTTGGGGATGACTAGGTGGCATAACGGAAAGAGCATTGGACTTGGGAGTAAGGAAGATCTGAGTTTGATACCTACCTCAGACACTTCCTAGCTATGTGATCTGGGCAGATCATCTAACCTCTCTAGTGCTCGATTCCCTCATCTCTAAAATGGGGATAATAATAACCCCTAGGACCAAGTTGTGATGCTCAAATGAGATAATTTATGTAAAGTGTTTTGTCAATGTGTATTATTATTAATATTATTATCATTGTTATTATACCCCTTCCCTCAAAAAACTCTTACCTGAGGAAAAGAGGGGCTTAGAAATAAGTCCTGCCCATTTGGAACCTTCTTAGATCTATCCCTTTTCCCAATTTCTGACTTTGTACTGGGCGGGGGGGGGGGGGGTCAGGATGAGGAGAATCTGAGTTCCTCCTCGTTAAGACCTCAAAGAGGGAAACAAATGTTGGATCACAAATGTGTTTTCACTTAAGTTGGTTTCTCTGTAGTTTACCCTGGATATTCCTTGACCATTCTCCATGCGACACTTAGGTCTTTCATCTGACTTTGATCATGGTGGCAAGTTTAATGGGATTTTCCCAGAGTGGACTTTAGGACTGATTACAGAAAATACATTCAGAACTGTTATGATGTAAAGATTCTTCATAGATTTATAGGCATTAGAGCTGGAAGGGACCTGATGAGATCACGTAGTCCAACCTCATGCTTTCAGACAGGGAAGGTAAGGCTTTCCCCAGTTTATAAATGATGGAACTCCGGCCTGTAGGTGAAGTGACTTCCCTGTGGTTACTGAGTCACAGAGGCGGGTCTCTTGTCTCCTTGCTGTACTTTGTTTTCATGACCCTGAACCATCTTCTAGACTTGATCTCTGGCAGGTACTGCTGGGTGCTGAGTGAATTTACAGCTATAAGTAAAAAGTTGTTGAAAGTTTTCTTTTTTCCTCCTGGATGTTGGCAGGTTTCAAATGCTTGAGGTAAGACCCACCTCCTCTCTTTTCTTTAGTCTTCACACTTCAGTTCTTGCTTGTAAGATTGAGGCAGGCTTGGGGATGACAGAGAAGACATAAAGGAGACTCTTCCAACCTAGCTAGACTTTGTTTTGAGGAACTTGAAGAGTCCTCAGAAAAACCCTGAAGTTTCAGGGAACACATTTCATAAACTTCTGGTGTAGATCACATCTTGCATCAATCAATTGGCCAATCAACATGCATTTATTAAGCACCTACTATGTGCCAGGCACTGTGTTAAGTTCAGAGTCTTAAATATAAAGAATGAAACAATATCTCCTCACAAGAAGCTTAAATTCTAATGAGGAAGATAAGGAGATCTATCTATCTATCTATCTATGTGTGTGTGTACACACATATACAAATATGTACTTACAAACATACATATAGTGTGAGCAAAAAGTCACAAAGGGATCTGATGTTTTAATAACTTTTGGAAAATTATTTTTTATTTATTTCCTATATATACTTTGTATGGTATTATGTTATTAAAATTTAAAAGAAAAATAAAGGGGTTATTAAATATTGAAACCTCTCTGTGACTTCATGACTTTTGGCCTACTCTGTATATATGTAGATAGATCATAGAGAGATAGATGGTAGATAGATAGAAATGGATGAATGGGTAGATAAATGATAGACAGAGCTATTAGGCTTTAATACCTTAAAACTGCAGTAACACTTTTGGGACACTACACAGTGTAGACATGTATGTATATATTCAGAATAAATATAAAGAGAATGTATGCAAATGGAAGGTACTTTGGGAGGGAGGGCATAGCAGTTGGGGAAATCCGGAAAGACTTCTTTACCAGAATGTGGTACTTGAGGTGGGTCTTTAGGATCTTCCTACAGCCTGAGAATTATTATCTTTGGAAGAATTATCCATACTCTACTACTCTGTAATAGTACATGATAATAGTACAGTCTTGTGGGTTCTGAACTGGATGACCAAAGAAAGTAAATTAATGATTTGATCAGTCATTCAAAAGGAATTTATCAAGTACCTTTCGTGGCCCTCTGCTAGTCACTGAAGATACAAAGACAAAAATGAAAGAGCCCCTACCTTCAGGAACCTTATAATCCACATCTTCCAAGTTGGACCTTGGTCTCTTGTAGAGCTTGGCCAGGGCTCTGCCCCTGACCTTGTTCTTTTCAACATTTCCATTAATGACTCATGAAAGCATAGATGATGTGCTTATCTAATTTATAGATGACATCAAATGGAAGGGAAAGCACCTCATTTGGATGATAGAATCAAGAAAAAATATCTTGACAGGCCAGAGCACTAAACCAAAAACGACACAATGTAATTCTTAAAAATTTGTATTTATATTTAATTTATGAAATAAAACAAATTTTCTC
Organism: Dromiciops gliroides; assembly: GCF_019393635.1. Classification (NCBI taxonomy): domain Eukaryota; kingdom Metazoa; phylum Chordata; class Mammalia; order Microbiotheria; family Microbiotheriidae; genus Dromiciops; species Dromiciops gliroides. Next base: position 538,639,561 of record NC_057861.1, on the reverse strand, counting down.
CTAACATAGTATAATAAAAAAGATGGTTGCACATGAAACTACACATCTATTATTCCTTTTACATATATAATGAAGTTATCATAATAGGGAGAAATGTAAAGGCCTTCTCTTGGGGAAAAAAACAAAGCCCTCATGTTCAGGATAGAGGTCTATTTTAGGATAGAGGTCTATGGCTGTGAACAGCAGTTCATTTGAAGAAAATCTAGCAGTTTCAGTAAACTGTAAATACCTTGCTTCCAGGCTAAATAATTTGCCAGCAGGCTATGTGACATCAAAAAAAAATACAATTAATGCAGTCTTTGGCACCAATTAATAGAATGTCTAAAATAAGAGAGGTAATAGTCCTGCTGTATTCTTCCCTGGCTAAATCACATTGGTAGAAGAAGAGGGAGAGGAAGAGGAAAAGAAAGGTTTGTTGAGCATTTTGTTTTTACATTACAAATACAGATTACTCCTACTTTGTGAGTAATCTTTTGTAACAAAGTAAAACAATAAAGCAAAATTAGGAATACAGTGGCCTCATCTGAAAGTGTATGCAACATTTTACATCTGTAATACCCTCCCCACCTATTTAAAAAATAACAAAAATCTCTTTTCTCTCCCTCTTACTCCATTGGGGGGAAAAAAGAAAAGAAAGATAAATTTCTTGTAACAAATCCACAAAGTCGAGGAAAAGAAATGCCCTAAGTGGATACATACAAAAATATGCATCTCATGCTTTGAACCTAATCTGTGGCCTCTTTGTAATGGATAGCACATCTCATCACTGATCCTCTGGAATCATGAATGGTCATTATACTGATCAGAGTTCTTTTAGCTTTCAAATCTGTTTGTCTTTACAGTTGTTATTGTTGTATATATTGTTCTTCTGGTTTTGTTGATTTCATTCTTCATCAGTTTATATGTTTTCAAAATTGTTCATTTTTGTAAAAAAAATTAATGTTAGAGTATAAATTGTTCCTTTGGTTCTTCTCCCATCACTCTGCATCCATTCGTGTAAGTCTTTCCAAGTCTCTGAAGTTATCTCTTTCCTCATTTCTTACAGCACAAATAGTGTACAATCACATTTGTAAACCACAAAGGATTTAGAGATTCCTTAATTGATGAGCATCCCCTTAAGTTTCCAGTTTTTTGCAACTATGAAAAAGAGCTGCTATAAATATTTTTGTATATAAAAGATGGCCTTTTCTCCTTTCTTTGATGTCTTTCAGATATAACCCTAGCAGTGCTATAGCTAAATCAAAGGGCAGGCACTATTTAGAAACTTAATAGGGATAAATGTAAAGACCTCTCAGGCTGAGGATGGAGGGGTATGCTGGGAATGACACAGTTCATGTGAAGAAAATCTAGTAGTTTCTGTGAACTGTAAATTCACTGTAAGTCAGGAGGATGTGTAGCATCAAAAACTGTAAGTAATTAATGTAATCTTGGGCTGTAATTTTTAAGAATGAGAAAGGCAATAGCCCCTGCTATAGCTTACCCTGCTTAGACCCCATTGGTAGTCTTATGTCTTTTTCTTGGAGCTACATCGTAGAAGGCTCTTGTTTGTCCTTCATTCTCAAAGAGTACCATGACATTGGGGTGATGTCATGACTTGCAGTGAGTTGGATTTAAGTGAGGGCGGGCCGTGCAAGGTCACCAGCCTTACTCTTTCTTCCAGAGTCCTATGGCAAGATATAGATCAGGTCGACTGGAGGTGGCTCCGGATGTAGTGGGGGATGTTGGCCTTTTTAAGCTAAGGCCTTTCACAGGTCTCAATTTGCCTGTGGCAATGCCCATTCAGCGATTAAGGGTAGGTAAGAAGAAGGTATAATGAGTCTAAAGGATGTCCAGCATAAATCAATCAGGTTGGTGAAGGGACTTCAAACCAGGTCATACAAGAATGACTGAAGGAACACAGAATGAATTATTTTCCCCATTATAATTTCCGCATTTTACAGTTAGGGAAACTGAAGCAAGCAAGTTAGATGCCTTGCCCAGAGTCACCCAACTAGTAAGTGTCTGAGCTCAGATCTTCCTGACTCTGTGGTCTATCCACTATGTCACCTACTTGTCTCTTAATGTAGAGACAGAAGAAACCTTACAGGCTATTTAATTTAATCTCTTCATGTTACAGATGAGAAATATGAGGCTGGACAGGCTAAGTAATTTGCCTACAATCTTAGAATCCCTCTTTTCTTTCCAAATTCAGTTCACTTCTTACATGAAGCCTTTCTCGACACCCTTAACTGCTAGTGATAGCTGTACAAAATTACCTTCTACTTATAAATCCTGGTATATACTTACAAATGTGTATTAAAAATAGACCTTTGTATGTACTGATAAGCACACATATTATCTCTCCCACTAAAAAGTATTTCTTGAAGGTAGAGCCATATTCATTTTTGTCTCTGCATCCCAGGTGCCTGGCCCATAGTAGGTGCTTATTAAGAGGTTGTGTTGTTGTTGTTTTGTTTTTGTTTTTGTTTTTGTTTTTTGTATTGATTGTCCAAGGTCTCATAGGTAATAAGTGCCTGAGGTAGGATTTGAACTCAGGTCCTCTGACTTAATGGAATTTATCAAATGGAAGATGGTTAGATTTATTTTTCTTACCCCTAGAAGGCAGAGTTGGAACCGCTTAGTAGAAATAATGTGTGTGTACGTAGAGGAGGTAGGAAATGGGTTGAATTTTTGAGAGGTAATATGTATACAGTACAAAGGCCTGGGTTTAAATCCTATCTCTGACACTGTGACAACATGTGCAAATTAGCTAACTTCTCTGAGCCTCATCTATAAAAGGAGGAGAAATCTGACACCTTCACACATTTCACTTTTGAAGAGCTGTGATTATTAGAAAGCTTCTCCTTATATCAAGGCAAAATTTGTGTCTTTGGTACCTTCATATATTACTTCTAATCCTTCCCCTAAAGCCAGGCACAATGATTTTAATTCCTTATCAGTCTGACAGATCTGCAGATACTTGAAGACAGCTATCATGTCTTTCCTAAGTCTTTTCTCCTCCAGGCTAAACATCTGTAGTTAATTCATCTGATTCTCCTGTGGCATAATCTCAGCCTTGCTCTGCTTCAGGATGCTCTTTATGGCCTCCCTCAGTTATAGAGTTGAGAGCTAAATAATACTCCAGGTGTGATCTGACCAGGGCATAGTGCAGAGGGATTATTCCCTACTCTCCATCCCCTCCCACCCTCGCTAGTCCTGGACATTATAGTTCTCTGAGTTGCCAAATCCATCACCTTTTCTGGAGTTCTCATCCATGTCAACCTGTCTGAAACATTTACCACTACTGACCATTCATTCTCTTTTCTGCTCATTCTTGGCTCTCTTCCCCCCTCTCTAACCATTCCTTCCGCTCCTTTGCTGGGTCCATCATTTATGACCTGATTTTTGAACTGTGGGTATACACAGAAAGGCTCTCTCCCAGGGTCCTCTTCTTTTTTCTTTCTAAATTCTTCTTTGGGTCATCTCATGGACCCATGGGTCCAATGATTGTTCTTCTGCACATGGCTCCCAGGCTGGCTTTGTTTCCAGGCCTAGACTCTCAAATGAACTCCAGTTCCATATTATCACCTTCCTATTGGTAATTTCAAACTAGATGATGTATGGACATCTCAAATCCAGCAAATATGTTGAAACCAGAAGTCTTCCCCCCCCCCCCGCCCTCCCAAACACAACTCTATTTCTAATGTGCCTACTTCTGTTTAGGGTATAACTGTCTTTTTAGTAACCTAGATTCACACTTCCAATCAACCTCTAGTTTTCATCCTCTCTTACTTTCACTGTTCTCCTCACCCCACCCTCTGACCCATATCCAGTGATTTGCCAACTTGTTCAACTATATCTCCACAACATCTATCCTCTTCTCTCTACTCGAATAACCATTACTCTAGTTCATGCCCTCATGTCTTGTCTGGATTTTTTCAAGAGTTTCCTAAGCCATTTACCCCGCCACTTCCTCTTCCCCAAGACCCTCCTTTTCCCCTTCCATCCTCTAGCAAAATACACTGAGGGCCAGGGGCAGCTAGGTGGGGCAGTAGATAAAGCACAGGTCCTGAATTCAGGAGGACCTGAGTTCAAATCTGGCCTCAGACACTTGACATGTACTACCTGTGTGACCCTGGGCAAATCACTTAACCCTCATTGCCCTGCTGAAAAAAAAGAAAATACACTCAGGGCCAAATCCCAGCTGTTTTTGTATGCCTCCAACTGAATTATTTTTTAATATTTTTGAGTATGATAAAACTTTACTTTAAAATGCAGAAACTATTTTAATGTTTGTAAAAAACTGTATGAAACCAGGTGGTATCAACCTCTGCTCTATATAACTACCATAGTCAGTTGGTTGTTTGGTTGTTGTCCTTTGTTCCCAAAGAGGACCAAATGACATCGTTCTATTGGGGTCAAGGTAGAGTGTGTCCAATTGTGGCTGATCAGATTAATCTGATCTCAGAAAGCTCTACCACAGGTCAGGCACAAAGAGTCCATGTGAACATGTATAGTAAGGATGTCTCTAAATTTGCACATCTCACTTTTCTTGAGCTACTGCAATTCTGCTTTGCTCATGACATGTGGGCATGTCCTGTGTCAGTGTCTCCCATGTCTCACAATTGATTCCAGAGTTCTTCAGAGAGACCTTGAGAGTATCCTTGTATTACTTCTTCTGACCACCATGTGAACACTTCCCTTATTTGAGTTCTCCGTAACTACCATAGTAATATTCTCATTGCAGAGATCTGACTGGATTATTCCTGTGCTCATTAAGTTTTGGGGGCTCCCTTTGCCTCAAGATCAAATACATGTGGATAAAACACTGGCCCTGGAGTAGATAAAATACCGGCCCTAGGGGCAGCTAGGTGGCGCAGTGGATAAAGCACGGGCCTTGGAGTCAGGAGTACCTGGGTTCAGATCCGGCCTCAGATACTTAACACTTACTAGCTGTGTGACCCTGGGCAAGTCACTTGACCCCAATTGCCTCATTAAAAAAAAAATACCGGCCCTGGATTCAGAAGGACCTGAGTTCAAATGTGACCTCAGACACTTGACACTAGCCATGCGACCCTGGGCAAGTCACTTAACCCTCATTGCCCCACAAAAAAAAAAAAAAAAGACCAAATATGTATTCCTCTGTTTGGATTTAAAAGCTTTTTACAATCTGATGTGAAACTACCTTTCCAGACTTGGAAGCATAACTCCCTTTCACGTATTCTTTGATTCGATACTGACCTTCTTGCTGTTCCTCACATATGATATGGCATCTCTTTCCTCCATGCCTTTGCATAGTCTGTTCCCATTCCTGGAATGTACTCATTCTTCATCTTTACCTCTTAGGATCTTAGCTTCTTTCAAAGCTCAGTTCTAGCACCACCTCCTACAAGAGGCCTTTCCTAAGCTTCCAGTTTACTTACATACACACGCACTCACACTCACACTCCCACACACACTCATTACCACATATTTGCCTTGTAGGCACACACATATATGTGGTATTCTTATAGAATATAAGTTTCTTGAGCGTGGGGACTATTTTATTTTTGCATCTATATTCTCAAAGCCTAACACATAATGTTTAATAAGTTGATTGATTAATGCAGCCCAAGATTGAATTAGATTTTTTTGGTTGCCATATTGAGTCATATTGAGCTCACAATGCATCAGAAACCCCAAATCTTTTGCATACAAACTGTTATCTTTCCCATCTTATATTTTCAAAGTTGAGTTAGAATATAAAAGACTTGATGACACTACTATTCTTGTCTTTCTATCCCATTGATTATTATAACTCTTGGCACATAGTAAGCACTTAATAAATGCTTGTTGATTGTAAACACAAATCTTTGTCAATTTCCATTAAGGTTCAGCTTATTAGATTTAGTTTATTCTTTTTTGCATCTTAATTTTATCACCAAAAGTATGATTTTTCTTTCCCAACCTTGTGTCATTTGTAAATAGCCATTACCTTTATCCAAGTCATTGATAAAAAAAAAGTTACATAAAATAAGGACAAGCACAAATTCCTGAGGTAGGCAACTAGAAACCTTCTTCAAAGTTATTATTGAACTCCTAATGACTTTGGGGAGTCCATTCCTTCAGTTGGGTTTTGTATCTACATAACTTTTATACTCTTTTCTATCCTATATTCTTCCAGCCTGTCTATAAAACTAGCACTAGGGCTTTCCCTTTACAGCTCTAATATTCTAGAATTCTATGGACCTGTGCCAGTCTGTCTTTCTTTTTTCTTGTGAATAGAATTCTCCCTAGCTTAGCCAGAAATGTCAGCATCTCTCTATTTGGGATCTCACCTCAGATTTTCCAGGAAACCAAGGAGAGGGTTGGACTGCTTGCCAAGTTCAGTTACTCATAAAATCTTAGTCACCATTCCATATGATATTAACGAGGTTAACCTTGATTTTGAACTGACCAAATGTCAGTTAGGGAATTTTACTTGCACACCTAATTGTTAGAGACACCTTCCAAGCTTTTATGTTTAGGTATCATTGTTGATTTCTGTGGTGATGTGTTGTTTTTTCTTGATGGTAGAAGCATGTTTTATGTGGAGACAGAAGACCTAGGTTTGAATCCCAGTTCTTCCACTTAGTATTTGTTTAACCTTCATAGCTAAAAGTTATAGGGCAGTGGAAAGAGTACTTGTTTTGGAGCCAGAGGATCTCAGTTCAGATTTCACTTCTGACATGTTCTGCCTGTGTGATCTTGGACAAGTGACTTGTCTAAAAGTCTCACTTTGACTCTCAATTTCTTCATCTGTCATATGAGGTGCTAGAGTAGATTGCGTTCAAGTCTCTTCCAGTTCTAAGTTTTATATATTATATATATATATATATATATATATATATATATATATATATATATATATATATATATATATATATATATATATTTGGTGAGGCAATTGGGGTTAAGTGACTTGCCCAAGGTCACACAGCTAGTAAGTATTAAGTGTCTGAGGCTGGCTTTGAACTCAGGTCCTCCTGACTCCAGGGTCAGTGCTCTATCCACTGTGCCACCTAGCTGCCCCAGTTCTAAGTTTTTAACCGTGCTTTTCAGTCCATCTATTCAGTCAGTTAACATTAATTAATTAACCAACTAGTCAATCAATTAATTAATTGGCTATGATGTACAGACAAATTATCACTTCAGATCATGTTCTTTAGTTGAGTGAAGCACCAGCTCATTGTTGGAAGTCATATCCCTTGGTCAAATCACTTAACCTCTCTTAGCTGTGGTGCCCTCATCTATAAAATCAAATAATAGCTGATAGATCCCACCTAACAGAGGTTGTCCTGAGACTAAAATAAGGTTAATGTATGTAAAGAACTTTGTCAACTTTAAATAGTTATATAGATGTCAGTAATTGATTCCACTTAAGATAAAGCATTGAACGTGGTCTTTTCCTCAAAGATCTTGTTTTTTCTGAACCCCTTTCCTCCCTCTGTGCCTTATTCCCGGCCTCTTATTTCCCAGTCTTGATCTTCTCTCTCCTCTCCCTCTGATCAAAATTTGCTATTGGAAAAAAAATGGACATTAGTTATTTATACCTCATTGTGAATTTAAACCAGTGTATTCCCTCTCTTGGGGAATTTACATTTTAAGTCTCATCTCTAACTGGGAGAAGGAAAGATTTCCTGCTCATCCCTAGTTAAAAGCACTATTTGGTATGAATGAGTGGGCAGCTAGGGGGTACAGTGGTATGAGCACCAGGCCTGGGTTTAGGAAGATTCATCTTCCTGAGTTCAAATCTGACCCCAGACACTTACTAGCTATGTGACCCTGGGCAAGTCACTTGACCCTATTTGCCTCAGTTTTCTCATATGTAAAATGAGCTGAAGAAGGAAAGGGCAAACCACTCAAGTATTTTTGCCAAGAAAACCCCAAAATAGGGTCACAGAGAATTGGACAGAACTGAAACAACTGAACAAAACAACAAAATGAATGAGTGGCTGAGTGGCAGAGCTTTCCATCTACCTTGGAGACACATCACACAGGGCTCCCTTTTTTTCACTAAACCATATGGCCTGCCTTACTATTGATTGACCATAAATCATCTCTCCACACAGTCCTCTGCTTTGAATGGTAGAACCATAGTTAAGGAAAAAAAATCTGTCTCCCAAAAGTATTACGAAAGGCAACTAACTGCAGCAGCTTAGTTCAGGAGAATTTCTGGTTTCTGAAGTTTCTGCTAACTATGAATTATTTAATGCCCTTTAATTTCTAATTATTTATTTGTTCCTTGGGGATAAGCTGGTAATACAGTGGAAGACAAGGGTCAGTAAAACAGCCATACATGTGGGATTCTCTTCCCGAAGAAGAATAATTAGACTGACCAGATTTGCATAATATTTTGTTATATTTTTTAAAAAAGATTACAGGCATTGAAAAAAAGCTAGTGACCTCACCAGCACAGACGCAGGATCGCATAATTAAAGGGTTGTCTACCGAGTGGTCCTGCTTATTAAAAAGAAATGCAGAAATCTAATGGGGGTTTAATTATGCCACTTACTTTTATTTAATAAGAGAGATAAGACTCTTTAGCACATGAATTTCAGCTCTGCCAAATTATTTATTAACATGAGGAATTACCTGATAATTCCTTAAAAGTGTTACAGTCAGCTAAACTGGGTATAGACATATCTTGCCTTACTCACTTGGAGAGAACTTTAAGAAAATTTTATAATAACTAGGGATGCAAAAGTCAGGGATGGAGCTGTTCTTTGTTACTGAGGAAGGGATTTGCTAACTTCTCCAGGTGTATTTCAACTTTGTGATTGTATAATATCATGAACAGCCTTATGTCCTGAGAACACAGGTCCATTCGACGCCATACAAAACAATTTAGGGTACCTTAGTGACTTAGGAGGAGAATAAGTACAGGAGATTGACTTCTTTACATGTCATTTCTGCTTCCCCAGTACTCCCCCAATACAGCCACACCCCCCCACACACAACAAGCAAATGAGCCAAGATACAGGATAAATAGAAAACAATTAACAGAGGAAAGACACTAGAAGGGGACACTTGGGGAAGGCTTCCTGTAGAAGGTGGGATTTTAGTTCTTAACCTTTTTGTGTATGTCAAGGTCCTCTCTGGCCATTTGGTGCAGACTATGGACTTCTCAGAATAATGTTTTTAAGTGCATGAAATAAAATAGACAGGATTGTGAAGGAAAACTATCACATTGTAATAGTCATGTAGAGATTGAAAAACAAAAGATCATGGATCCCAGGTAAAAATCTCTGTGAGGAAAGTTGATAAACCTGCCCTTTAGCCTACTTCCACATTCATTTCCCAGGCTGCATGTTGTCCTTTCCAATCTATACTCCCATTTAGTAAACTGATTTCTCCCAGGCAAAAATATTGGGGGGAAAGGGGAAGGCAGCTAGGTAACACAGTGAATAGAGCACCAGGCTTAGAGTCAGGGAGACCTGAGCGACCTGGGCAAGTAACTTAACCCCTCTTTGCCTCAGTTTCCACATCTGTGAAATGGCAATAATAATAGTATATGCCTGCCAGGGTCTTTGTGAGAATCATTGTAAAGCTCTCAGCACACTGCCTGACACATAGTAAGCACTATATAAATGTTACCTATTATTAGCTATTTATCAAATGTGTATTAAGTAACTCCTCCAGATACTCTATATCCTCAAGCACTAAGGATATACAGACAAGACAAAATACTGAGACAGCCCTGCCTTCAAGGAACTTATATCATACTGGGAGCATATTCTGTCTCACATTAGAGATGGTTCTAGCTGAATGTGTCAGGGCAGTTAGATGGTGCAGTGTATATAGAGTGCCAGGCCTGGAGTCAGGAAGATCTGAATTCAAATCTGGCCTCAGACATTTACTGTCTGACCCTGAGCAAGACATTTGACCCCATTTGCCTCAGTTTCTCCATCTGTAAAATAAGCTGGAGAAGGAAATGGCAAACCACTCCAATATCTTTGCTAAGAAAATCCCAAATGCTGTCATGCCATGAAGAGTTAGACATAACTGAACAACGAGTATGTTACTTTTTCCTCTGCACCTTCAGTTTATGAGTAATTTTGTCTTCTTTTCATCTTGAGCCAATACAGAATTTAGAATGACTTTATCTTTCCCTATAATAGTTTCAATTTTTATCCTTTGCTATGTCACATTGACTGGGCATTACAAAGGATTGGGAGCAGCAGCTCCCAAGGGTCATAGATAAGAACCTAAAGGTCATTTTATGGGTGAGGAAACATATATGGAGAGTTTAAGCGACCAGGCCAAGGTTAGGAGAGGGGAGAACATTTCAGGCATAAAAGCAAAGTCAGGAGGAGTAGAAAGTGCAAAGTACAAAGTACTAGTGTCCAATGGGTAGATCAGTCCAGCTAAACCAGAATGCTCATGTAGAATGGCGGTAGTGGAAATGGTCAGAAGGGCAGTTTGCTGCCAAACTGGAGGGGTCATTTTATGGAGTTTGGACTTTTTGAAATGAGGAGCTACTGAAGTTTATGAAGTACCTTGAAGAGCCAAGTTTTGCTAATTCTATCACTGTATCATGTAGCCTTCCACCCTGGCTAAGAGGCTAGTCCAGTCATTGAATACCATCTGTAGCCACTGTCTTCCTACAGAGCCATCTGCTCTGGGCATAGAAAGATGGCCAACTTAGCATTTTCAAGGGTGTGGAAAATACTGATGTTCTGTGAAAGCCCTACTGAACTGCTTTCCTCATGTCTAATGTTCATTTCAATTACACTTTTCCTGGCATATGGAAAATGAAAATTATAGTTAAAAATGCCAAATCATCTGTTAGTAAACATGTTATTGTAGGAATGGTTTAAGAGGAATAAATACCAGTTAAGTCTAGCCAGAGCTTTCCCAACACAACTAAGGGACAATCTCAGAAACTCTTTATGTTCTTCTTGACCAAGAAATGAAGAGAATCAGTAGGACATCCCTAAGGAAAAAAATTCTATTATCGGTTTTAACTATCTACAGCAGTTTTGATCCTGCTGCCATATTTGATTTTGGATGAGACCCGCCTAAGCTATGGTTGGTTGGACCATCTTTAAATATACCAGGAAGTATTTTGATCTAGAAAAGACTTTAGAGGCAACCTAGTTCAATCCCCTTATTTTATAGATGAACAAACTAAGGCTCTAGAAGTTAAATGACTTACCCAAGGTCATACAGATGTCACGGTTATAAAAATAGAAAATAAAAAAGTCATAGGGTATGTGGGATATTCATGGAGAACTAGCACTTCTTGTGTAAGGGCTTACCAAAGGCATTTTCAGGGCTCCTCATCCACCTTTGGTGTCTACCTGTTACCTGACTCTTATCTGGGCTCCAAGAAGCTGTAGCATGCCCAGCAGCCACACCCCAGTAAAACCACTTTGGCAGATGGGTTAAATCAGGCTGAAGGTAACTGACAAGCCTCAGATAAGCCCTCCCTTAGAGGGATGTCTACTTTGAGCATGTGATGACTTCCCCCGGTGGAATGGGCAGATGAGAACAGTTCATTCCAGTGGCCATGAAGGTGGCTGAAGTAGACTCTATGGAGCTCTTAGAGCTTGGTCAGACATTGAAGACTACATCCTGGGTCATCACCAGTTGTCCTGACCTTTGTCTTGCCACTGTATATAGATGACTCAGGAAGAGAGTGAGGCTGCTGCTGATTTTGTGCAACTTTGCACAAAAAACAAATATATATGTCAAGATATCACCCCATGATGTTATGGTCCTCTTCAAAAATAAAGGACAAGCAACAACAAAATAGTCATATTTGATTATGGATAAGGTCATTATAAGGTATGGTTGGAGAAGAAAATGCATATTGTTCCAGTATCTTTCCCAAGAAAATCCCAAATGGGGTCACAAAGAGTAGGACATGACTGAAAAATGACTGAACAAAACCAGCAAAGGTAGAGTTAGTTAGACTGTCTAACTATATCAGGCAGGATCATAAGATTTTGAACTGGGGGGGACCTTAGAGGCAGTCTAATCCAATTTTCTTGTTTGACGGATGAGGAAATCAGGTCCCAGGAAGTGACCCAGGATCACACAAGTAGAAGTAAAAAGAGTTAGAATTTGAAACCAGGTTCTTTAACTCCAGATCCAGTACTCTTTCCACTGTACTGTGCTTCTTCTAGAAAGATCTGCTGCTTCAAACATTGAAGAAAGGTGGGGCATAGCCAGGAGAAAGTGTGTTAATGGCCTTGAAACCTCAATGCCATCCTGATATGGCAGTCAAAAAAATTAATGTGGTCTTTACATCTTTTTTATTCTGAATGTTTATTCTGAATTTTTACATTCTGAGTGTAACATTCCAAATAAAATGAGATTTTCCATACGTAGTAGAACAAAAGAGAAATATACATAAGATCTCAAATCTCTGTTATGTAGGACTTGCTGTTCTTTTAAAATATAAGAAATTCAACATGTAACTTTCAAAGTTGTCTTGGTTGCCTGTGATTCCTTATGGCCATCTTTCTTTTCTCTGTTGGAGTTTTTTTGTATTTTTTTTTTGGTAAATATTTCAGTAACCAATGGACCAATGTTTCTTTCTTTTCTTTTGCTTTGTTTTTGGTTTTCTTTTTTTTGGAAGAGGGCAAGTCTATCACTTATCTTCCCTCTTCCTCCTGGGTCTTTTTTCCTTTCCCCTCCCTTCCCTTCCCCTCCCCTACCAAAAAGGAAAAAAAGAAAAAGAAAACCCACATATCAAATATGCACAGTCAAGCAAAAAACCCATCCCCACTTTGGCCATGTCCCAAAATGTATGCCCCAATCTGCCTGAGTCCAGCACCTATCTATTTGTTTATTGTTGTTGTTCAGGCATATCCAACTCTTCATGGCCTTGTGGACTATAGCATGCCAATGTTGTCCATGGGTTTTTCTTGGGAAAGATACTGGAGTGATTTACATTTCCTTCTTCGGTGGATTAAGGCAAACAGAGATTAAGTGACTTGCTCAGGTTCACACAACTAGTAAGTGTCTGAGGCCAGATTTGAATTTCAGTGTTCTATCCACTGAACCACCTAGCTGCCCACTTATCTGTTCCTCATTGTGCTTATCAAGCTAATAAAATCTTAAGCTACATTAAGAGAAACATGGAATCCAGGAATAGGGAAGGGGTAGTTTGATTTCTGCCTGGGTCTGACAGCATTTGGGACATTTTATTCTGTTCTATGAACCACATTTTAGAGAGGGCATCAATGAGATGGTGAGTATCCAAAGCAGGGTGACCAGGATGGGGAATGATGTTGAGGTCATACCTTATGAGAATCAATTGAAAATATTAGGGATATTTGGAGCTTTGGGGAAGAGGAGACTTAATAGGGATTTGATACTCTTCTCTGCCCTCTCCCCCCGCCTCCACCATCAAGTATATTAATTGGAAGAAGGATCAGTTTGCTTGACCCCAGAGGCAAAAACTAGGAACAAATTTACCACCGATATTAAATAGTAGGTGCTCAGTAAATATTTGCTGAATGAATCTACAAATGATAAAACTGGAAATCTCTGCTCCCCCTGTATTCCTGAAGCAAATGCCCATCTGTTGTTGGAAGAGAGCGGCATCCTTCTAAGACCCTGGCATTCCCATTGTCTGTCTCTAATTTGGTATCTGCCTCCCCTCGGTGAGTGAACAACGAAACCCTGGAAATAGTCACGATCTTAAACAAAATGAAAACAGAATAGGACAAAAGAGAACTCCAGAGCTGCCTCCTTCATTCAAACAATAGAATGGTAGACTGTTGGAGCTAGAAGGAACCTGCCACAAAGTTGGCCTTGCCCAAGGCTCTCCTTTTTACAGATGAGGAAGCCAGACTATTTGACCTTGGACAAATCACCTCCCACTACCACTCTCTGGACTTTCATTTCCGGGTCTACAAAAATGAGAGGAAGAGGCTAAAAGATCCATTTGGTTGCAGTTACAAAAGTCTGGCCAGTAGCCCACTGCTCCTTCTGTGATTCAAAAAACAGGCCATTTCCTAAAACCTTCAGGTGAAGGTGACCTCTCGGCCTGATTTACCTGGATCATTGATTTGGTTTGGTATTTCATCCATCAGCATTTTTCTTCAAGACCACATATTCATGGCACTGTCCTGGACTCTGGTACCATATGAGCTGGCTTAGTTGCATTCCCAGAGTTCTCATTGTCACAGACAAAATGCAACAAACAAACCAAAAATGCGGAACAATGACCTGGGTCTCTGTGAACCAGAGCAATTGCCCTGATTTAGGGAGAATAGGGGCTCCCAGCTGTTTGGCAGTGAGTAGGCAGGTAGCTGATGGGGGGAGACAGAAGCAGTTTTATTTGGGGTTGGGATGGGGATGTACTAATGAGGATGCTACAGTAGAAAGCATGTTTTCTAGCTTTGGAGATAGAGGACAACCTAGGTTCAGTTTACATGACAGCTCTGCCACTTATATTGCTTATATAACCTTAAGTAAATCATCTCTCCTCTCTGGGCCTCTGTTTCCTCATTTGTAAAATGAGAGAGTTAGATTACATGACTTCTAATCAGCGAAGTGGCCAGTGCACAGGGGCTTGGATTTGGAGTCATGAGGACTTGAGTTCAAATCCTGCGTCAGACATTTATTTAGAGGGGTGATGCTGGTCAAGTAATTTTTTTTTTTGGTGAGGCATTTGGGGTTAAGTGATTTGCCCAGGGTCACACAGCTAGTAAGTGTTAAGTGTCTGAGGCTGGATTTGAACTTAGGTCCTCCTGAATCCAGGGCCAGTGCTCTATCCACTGCACCACCTAGCTGCCCCCTAGTCAAGTAATTTTAACCTCTTTCAGCCTCAGTTTCTTCATATGTAAAACGGGGTGATCTGTAAAAGCATCTACTTCCCAGGGTTGTTGTGAGGATAAACTGAGATGACATGAAAAGTTCTTTGCCAACCTCAAAATGCCATATAAATGGTAGTTGTTATTATTTGTAGAAACAATATCCCTTCCGGCTTCAAATCTACATTCCTATGATCTTTGGACCTCTCAGGTCCCTTTCAGATCTAAAATGATGAGCCTATAATCTGAGGTTTATAAATACATTGTTCAGTCGTGTCTGATTCTTTGTGATCCTATTTGGGGTTCTCTTGGCAAAGATACTGGAGCGGTTTGCCATTGCCTTCTCCAGCTCATTTTACAGATGAGGAAACTGAGGCAAACTGGCTTAAGTGACTTGCTCAGGGTCACATAAGCTACTAAGAGTTTGGGGTTGGATTCGAATTCAGGTTGCTCTAGGGCTGGAACTCTATCTGCCGCACCACCCTGCTACTACCCTTATAAATGTACAATCAGTTTATCAACTTTATCCGGGAGAGAGAAATTAGAGGAGAAATCTAGAAGGCTGAGGAAAGAGACTAGTGGTCCCTTCTTCTCCATTCATGCTCTTAGGTGGAACTTACGGACCCATGTGATTTTGGGGGAAGCTGCTTCTCTTGTCCAGGACTAAACTCCAGTGACCTCACAGGGTCATTGAGAGGAATAAATGAGATAATTAGGAGAGAATTAGCATTAATATAGAACCTACTGTGTGTCACCCTGTGCTAAGGGCTTTCACAACAGCCCTTGGAGATAGGTGCTATTGTTATGCCCCTTTTACAGTTGAGAAAGCTGAGTCAAAGAGAGGTTAAGGTACTTGCCCAGGGTCACACAGCTAGTAAGTGTATGAGGTCAGATTTGAACCCAGATCTTCCTGACTCCAGACCCAGCACTCTATCTAATATAGCACCTAGGTGGTTGTAAATTCCATGTAAACTTTGAACTTCGTATAACTGCCAATGAAGCAAAAAGCATCTATTGAGTGCCTACTATATACAATAGGCAGTGTGGTGGTGCAGGGGATAGTATTAGGCTTGGAATCAGGAAGATTCATCTTTCTGAGTTCAAACCCAGTGTCAGACACTTACTAACTGGGTGATCCTGGCAAGTCACTTGACCCTGCTGGCCTCAGTTGCCTCATCTGTAAAATGAACTGGAGAGGGAAATGGCAAACTGCACCAGTATCTTTGCCAAGAAAAGCCCAAATGAGGTCACAAAGCATGGGACATGTCTGAAATGACTCACTAACACATGCAAGTAATAGCTTATTATAAGTTATTATTATTGTTATTATTATTATTATTATTATTATTATTTGTGGGGCAGTGGGGGTTAAGTGACTTGCCCAGGGTCACACAGCTACTAACTGTCGAATGTCTGAGGATGGATTTGAACTCAGGACCTCCTGGATCCAGGGCCGATGCTTTATCCACTATGCCACCTAGCTGCCTCTCTATTATTATTATTTTAACAAACTTTCCCCCTGCCAAAGTTGGGTCTTGATATTTGTTATAATGTATTTTCACCTGGATACAAATATTAAGGATTTGAGAAGTGGGATGGTAAGTAAACAGTGATATTTCCTTAGGGATGAGCCTATGCCTATCTTAGGAATGGTGCTATGTGGGCAATACCCAACCAACTGATTTTAAGAAGGAATCTCTGACCTTAGAATCATAGTGTTAGAATTTAGATCTGAAAAGAACCTTTAAAGCAATTACTCCAATTCCCTCTTTTGATAGGTGAGGAAACTAAGGTGCAGTGATTTATCCAAGGTAACAAAAGTTACCTTTTCAAGTGTCAGTGCCAAGATTTGAACTCAGCCACTTAGACTCTCTATCCAAACCTCTTTCCACTAAATCCCCTCCTTGCCCTCTTTCTCCTTCCATTACTGTCTTTCCCATCAGTATCTAAATTCCCTAAATTTCCTTACTGCTTAGAAGCCAAGGTCAGACTGAATGTTTATTTCTTCTATCTTTTGGTGAGATTTTCAGACTCAGACCTTCGTAAGATATCATGAAATAGCTAAGTCACTGGGTCTCATTCTCTCCTGTTCAGCTTAAATGTCAAACAGTACAACTGAGATCTGGGAGAATGAGCTTCATTTCCGGCTGACTTGTCAAGTACAGTTCCAAAGTGCTTGCCTTAGCACCCCCTCCCCCCAAGAGTGAATCACTCTCCTCTCTAGGTTGAAACATTCCAGAGGCAAGAGTTACCTTTACAGTCAGAGAACCGAATTCTGTGTGCAGTGTGTCTACAGTCTATAAGAAATACAGAGAACTGGCTCAGTAGAAATCCATATAATGTCAAAATGAGAGCTTTCTAGCCTGCATAGGAAAAAATGGGCCAGTTTCTCTATAATCACTTTTACTGGGGCAGCAAGATGGTGAGGTCAGTATCAAGTGCTGGACTTTGAATCAGGAAGATCAGAATTCAAATCCTGCTTCACACACTTACTAGCCATGGGGCCCTGGGCAAAATCACTTAACTTACACTTGCCTCAGTTTCCTTCACTTTAAAATGGGGATAATTATAGCACCCACCTCCCATGGTTGTTGTGAAGATCAAATGATATCATAATTGTAAAGCACTCAGCATAATGCCTGACACATTGTAAACGCTATATAAATGTTTGCTATTGTTGCTAACTATTATTTACTTCCTGGCATTGTTTTAAGGATCAAATATAATATTTGAAAAATGCTTTGTGAACCTTAAAATGTTATATAAATACTAGCTGTTATTGTCATTGTTGTTGATGGGCAATATAAG
Organism: Dromiciops gliroides; assembly: GCF_019393635.1. Classification (NCBI taxonomy): domain Eukaryota; kingdom Metazoa; phylum Chordata; class Mammalia; order Microbiotheria; family Microbiotheriidae; genus Dromiciops; species Dromiciops gliroides. The sequence goes on along the minus strand of NC_057861.1, from coordinate 538,621,985 downwards.
TGAAACTGTTCATTATTGTACAATTTATGACATTAAATTGATGTGTTTTTTTCATTCTTTTTTCCTTTTCTACAGCAATGAAGTCTGGGGGAACTCAACTAAAACTCATCATGACATTCCAGAATTATGGGCAAGCACTGTTCAAACCCATGAAGTAAGTGCAAGAAGTTTTGGTGTCTGGGTCTGGGGAATCCATAATAGGTCCTACTGCTCATGGGGCCAAATATGAACTGTGTGTTTTCTGGGAAACATTATCAGAGTTAAAGAGAGGTGTCTTGACTGGACTTGCAACATTGTAACAACTAGAACTTGAATCTTTTTCGGATCCTTTTCTTGGCTCCTTCCTCTCCTTTGGATACCTTTGATTCCCTTTCAGCTCTGCCCCACCCTCCCCCAGAGCCGGTGCCCCTCCTGCACCTAAATCTCCAGTCAGAAGGAAAACCACAAGCTGAGAAATCATCATTACCTTAGTAATTATAAAGGCATGCACATTTTATTTTTTTATTTAATATTTACTTTTTCCCCAATTACACATACAAATGAAAATTCGTTTCATAAAACTTTGGGTTCCCAATTCTCTCCTCCCCGCCTCATTGAGAAGGCAAACAATTTGATATAGGTTATTCCTGATGCACATTTTTTAAAGGGGAGACCAAAAAGATGCACCCAAAGGAATGAATATCTAATGGAAACAATTCCAGGCAGCAGGGCTTCTAGTTATGGGGAAGAAATTTTGGCTTGTGAGACCTACTGTTGCGATTCAAATGCCACGCAAGCACGTATTACTTCTTGTTCCAATCTTAGCTCCCACCATTTTGAGGAAAACAATGAAGGGGCCAGAGTCCCCCTCAGACAGTGTTGCACAGACAACTTGTCCCTTGGTACCTTTTCACATCATCTTCTAGGAAGGAGACATTTCATCCCATTTAAGGTTCCTTTTCACAGATGATCTCATTTAGCTTGCCTTGAAGGGAAGCTTACCATAGTAAACTGCTGCCCTCATAAAAGAGAGTTTTAGACAGAAACTCTCAGGTAGATTTAACCTCAAGGACTATATTTGATGCTCTTGGGCTTCACTTAATCTATCTTTGATTCAGTCTGACTTGTAATGAGAGGCAAGGTGACTAATCAGGTACTTGCATTATGAATCGAGCTTTGAAAATGGGTCTGAGTGTCTGTTTAGGAAAAAAAGGAAATCAGGAAAGGGAGAGAAGACAGGATTGTTAGAGATTGTCAACAAAAAATGAAAATGTAAAATTTGGAGTGCTCTCTTCATGGAGTTTTGCAAAGTCACTTGAGGCTACCAAATGTTTAATGATACTACTTGTTAACTGCGTCAGGGGGATCAATGAAATCACATTCATTTCCTGTCTTTGTTTCTGCTTTGAGGGAGTTGAATTCATTACCTTGATCTGAGATATGCTGTACAGGAAAAGGAAATTGTAGTTGGAGTGGTCTTTTCAGGAAGTGAAGGGCTGAGCACTTATCCAAGATAATTTGATCTTCTGAACTTTGAACCCCCTATTTCCTCATCATCCAGGGCTTGGTGTTAGTGTGTGTGTGTGTGTGTGTGTGTGTTTGTGTGTGTGTGTATTTACTGAAGATTATGAATTTAGAGCCACAAGGGACCAGAGAGGCCATCTGGTCCTGAACGTAAGAAAGTCCAAGCTTAGAAAAGTATTGTGTTTTGTCTAGTGTCACATGGCAGAGCTAGGCTTGAATTAGTGATGTCCAAGTAGTTGACTCCTTTTGGATAACCTGAAGATAAATTTGGTAGTGTTCCTAAATCTTACATTTCTCATCCTTTTGGCATTTATAGAGCACTTTAACACTTGTAAAACACTTTACATATTGTATTTGATCATCATAAAAACCCTGAAATATAGGTGCTATCTCCATTTTACTTTTGATTTTTTTTTTCATTTAAGGCAAACACAGTTAAATGACTTGCCTAGGGTCACACAACTAGTCAGTAGCTGAGGTCAGATTTGAATTCAGATCTTCCTGACTCCAGGGCCAGTGCTCTATCCACAGAACCACCTAGCTGCCATTATCTCCAGTTTACAAATGAGGAGACAACTCTAGAGAGATTAAGTGATTTATCCAGGATCACAGAATTTCCTTAGATCTTCCTAACTCCCAGTCCAGTACTCTGACCCCTCGTTAATTTAACTTCTTCCTTCTAATCCTTAAAAAAAAAAAAGTTTAATTATGTTTGAATTTTTGTTATTTTTTATTATTTACTGGCAGAGTAGTTTAGTTTCTCTTAACATGTGCAACATTTGTCCTTCTCAGAAATTCTGAGCTGACGTAAATGTTGGTATTTTAAGCCCCCTCATTATTATGACATTGTCATTTTGGAACTGCTAACGAGGTGAAATGAAGAGTTCCTGACATTTGCCTATCTACCGCATGATGCCCAGGGTGATGGATGGGCCTGGACATGTAGCCAGGTTCTCACACCAAGCAATTATGGGAATCCGTGGACAATAGCAGAAAATGACAATGTCTTCATTTCTCCTTCAACGGGATTTCAAGGACACCACTGCAGGCTTCTCTGGACTGATTTACGCTTCTCATCTTGGTGTGCACATTTTTTTTTAAAACCTGGAAGAATATTTCCAAGCATGTTAAAAGCTACTTGGAGTAATAGACATATTTTAAAAACTAGCTGAAGCCTAGTGTACCATAGACAGTCTCTGCCATCCAGCTCATATAATATAATATAATATAATATAATATAATATAATATAATATAATATAATATAATATAATATAATATAATATAATATAATATAACTTTTTCTTTTTTTGCAGGGCAATGAGGGTTAAATGACTTGCCCAGGGCCATACAGCTAGTAAGTGTCAGTTGTCTAGGGCTGGATTTGAACTCAGGTCTTCCTGAATCCAGGGCTCGTGCTTTATCCACTGTGCCACCTAGCTGCCCCCTACTCAGCTCATTTAGACAAAATATCGTCTAAATAGGACTGCTCCAGGAAGAGTATAGCTTTTCTTTTCCTCCACTGATTTATTGTTATTTAAAACTAAATAAGGGCTGAGGATGACCAATAAATTAAAGAGGTGACATTGTGTGATGAATGGGGTTTGTGAAATCTGGGTTTTTATCCAGGCTTGACTACCAACTAGCTATAAGGTCTTGCCCAAGTAATTCTCTTTTTTTGTCTCTTTCCCCCTGGCATTGGAGGGTATTGGGACTCCCCTGCTTCATACAGCTTTCCCAGCCTAGATCTTATCTGGTAAGTTTATCAGGATACCCTTCCCTCAGAAAACTTCCTGCCAATGTTCTCTTCCCCCCCCCTTTCCCATTCCTAGCTCTTGAAGGAAACCTAGAGTCCCCTCTACACTCCAACCCTCAGCTCTCTCCCAATGGTGGTAGGATAGGCACCTCTAGCCCCAACCCCCTTGAAGGGTGGACATGTCTCCTCACCGCTTCAAGGAACAGAAACTCACCATCTGTAATCTTCCTGATAAGATGGGGGGATTACTGGCGCTTCCCATCTCCCCGTCACTATATCCTCTAGACCCCCAGGCATTGTCATCCAACCTTCCAGGGCACACTAGTGACCTTACCACCTACCCTTTTATATGTATTATCTCCCTCAATTAGTATACAAGCTTCTATTTCTATCCCCAGAAATTAGCACAGTGCTTGGAACATTTTTGTTGTTCCATTCTGTCCAACTCTTCATGATCCCATTTGGGGTTTTCTAAGTAAAGATACTGGAGCGGTTTGCCATTTCCTTCTCAGCTCATTTTGTAGATGAGGAAACTGAGGCAAACAGGGTGAACCGACTTGCCCAGGGTCACACAGCTAGGAAGTGTTTGAGGCCAGATTTGAACACAGGAAGATGAGTCTTCCTGATTCCAAGCCCAGTGCTCTATCCACTTTGCCACCTACCTGCCCTGCTTGAAATGTAATAAATGGGGGACAGCTAGGTGGTACAGTGGATAAAGCCGTGGCCCTCAATTCAGGAGGACCTGAGTTCAAATCCAGCATCAAACCCTTGACACTTACTAGCTGTGTGACCCTGGGCAAGTCACTTAACCCTCATTGCCCTGAAAAACAAACAAAAAGAAAAGAAATGAAGTAAATGCTTAATATTTTTTCATTCATTTATTCATTCAAAGGTCCAACATTCTGGCATATTTTAAAAAAATAACTAATCTTTGCCAGGCCCTTTGTTTAGTGTTGTGGTATAATACGAGGAAGATGGAATGCAATTCCCACCCTCAGGAAGGTTCAGCCCTCTAACTTTGATATTCTTTCCACTATACTAGAAGTCACACATTAGACATTAGCTATAGAATCATGGGCATCTACGTGGCACCCTATCTTTGTGACCCAGGGCAAGTTGCATATCTCTGCCTCAGTTTCTTCATTTGTAAAATGACCTGGAGAAGAACTAATGGCAAGCCACTTCAATCAGTATCTGTGCCAAGAAAACCCCAAATGGGGTCACAAAGAGTTGGACATGACTGAAAACAACTGAACAAAGTAGAATCGATGGAGCTGGGAGAAGACCTTAGAGATCATCTGGTCTGAACCTTCTGCTCCCTCTCATTTTGCAGAATGGAAATTGAGAACCCAGAAAAGAGAATATGTTTTCTGCCTTGGTTTCAAAGGATGAGAAGATACTAAATAAAGAGGGTCCAAATGGGAGAGTATCTAAAATGTTAGAGGAGTGGGTAGAAACCTAGAGTTAGAATGCCTAAGTATTTAACCAATTTTTTCTGCTTACTTTTTCTGTGTGAACTTAGACAAATCACTTAACCTCTGGGCCTCATCTAAAAATTCAACAAACATTTATTAGTTTTCCTTGTCTGAAAAATGAGGTCTTAAGGCCAGACGGCCTCTTTCAAGCCTAAGTCTCTTAAGAAGGAGCAAATAATATAGCAGATTTCAAGTTAATGTTAGGTAGGCAGAATTTGCTTGGATATCCGTGCAAAATAACCTTTAGTTACCTTTTGGAAGTTAATCATTATACCTTTAATCATGTTTGGTCACTTTCAGATTTCAAATTTGCTTCTCAGAACATTAGGTGGAAAACAAACATTTAATGTATTAAGGCTCTTGGTTATTCCTGCATTTTGCCATCATCAGCAAGCTGTGTCCGGGGTTCCAAGTGCAATCTCAGAGACTGTGAAATATGGTACAAGGATGATACTTAGTCTTGTGTTTATTTTGCCGACAGCACATTCATATCGCTTTGTTGATTATTCCTGTGTCATCCGTCAGTTGAATTTATTTTCAGATTTCTATAACACAACCAAAAATTCCTAAGTCTTCTGCCCTTTAATTTAAAATGCAGGACATTAGCCAGGGAGTCTTCCCCAAACCCCAGTTGGCATTCTAACTGTGTTAAGTGGGAACACACACACACATGCACACACATCTTTTGCTTTTTCTAAAGGATGAAATAAAGGCTGCCTCATACCCAATCCCCAGATTGTACCTTTATGCTTATTTAAGAACTGGGGATCCCCTTTATCTGCATTTGGGGAAACCTAACCCAAGCTATGCCCATAGGATACAGAGAGAGAATTTTTCCTAGAACAATTCCAGTTGGGGGCAGTGAGCCAAAGAGAGAAGAGGTCAGACCCTCTCCTCTCCCATCATTGGATACTATCTGTATGAACCTAGAGTTTTGATGGGCAAATGGGCCTAAAGGTTGTATGTATGTATGTACATATGTAAGTTTTTTCCTGACTTCTCCATAAATTTTTAGTTGACATTTATGTTTTCCTAAGGTCTAAAGGAGGAGAAAACACTAGATAGAGAGGATACAGAGAAGAATAATTATAGCTGTAGGGAAGGTGGAGGTACTATTTAATGGCAGGAGCCCTGGACTGAAACCAGGAGACTTGAATTCTAATCCTAGCTCAGCCATTTACTTCATCTGGATGACCTTGGACATTTCGTCATTCAGTCTCCTTGGACCTCAACTTGAAATTCAACAAATTCTTCAGAGTAAATGAATTTAGGAGAAAGGGTGACTTTCTAGGTCTTTGGAGTCAGTTCTCAAACAATTTGATTTCAGGGTCCCTTTTCACTTTTTTTTTTTTTTGGTGGGCAACATAGGTTAAGTGACTTGCCCAGGGTCTCACAGCTAGTAAGTGTCAAGTGTCTGAGGCCACATTTGAACTCAGGTCCTCCTGAATCCAGGGCTGGTGCTCTATCCACTGTACCACCTAGCTGCCCCCCCACTTTCACTTTTAAAAAGTATTGAGGCTGGGGCAACTGGGTGGCACAGTGGATAAAGCACCAGCCCTGGATTCAAGAGGACCTGAGTTCAAATGTGGCCTCAGACACTTGACACTTAGAAGCTGTGTGACCCTGGGCAAGCCACTTAACCTTCCTTGCCTTGCAAAAAGAAAAAAAAAAAAGAAAGAGTAAACTTCCATAAATTAAAAAAAATTATTGAGGCTCTGAAAGAATTTTTATTTATATGGATTATACCTAGTGGTATTTGCCATGTTGGAAATTGAAACTGATAAAATTTTAAAATATTTACAAATTTACTTCAAAATAACAATAAAGCCCACATATTAACATAAATAAAATACTTTTATGAGAAATAACTATTTTCCAAAGCAACAAAAAAAATTGAGAAGGGTATTTTTTTGCATATCTAATGTCTAATAGAAGACAGCTGGATGATCATAACTGCTTTGTATTCAATCTGTTAAAATATATTGTTTTGGTTAAAGCATGTGAAGAAAATCCAGTCCCACACAGATATGTTGTTGGAAAGGGGGCGGTATTTTAATGGGCAGAAAATGTCTTAGTATTATTATGAAAATGGTTTTGACCTCATAAATCCATGAGTTCTCAGACCATACTTTTAAAACCACTGCTTTGGAGCAACTTGAGGGGGAAAACAATGACTGAAAGATAGAACTGCTGATATTTTAAAGATCAGAACCTCTACTTACAAAGGAAAATGCTGTTTGTAAAGATTCCTTGTCTCAGGTACAGTGAAATGGGAAGATGAGCAATTTCTTATATGTTGATGGCCGCAGACTGTCTACTTGGAGAATTTGGGCTCAAAGCCTAAATTATCAGCAGTAAAAGATGTTTCTTGCCTAAATCATCTCTATAATGACCTCACCTCTCCTAAGCCTTGTGACTGCTGTTGTTAAGGGAAGGATGGCCTTGGGGCTGACCTAACATGTAAAATCATGTCAAAATAGAGGTCCAGACTGTGAGTTGTATTGGGATTTCTGTGGCATTGAATTCTGCTTGTGATGAGTTGGGACATTGCCCAGGGTGTGGCCGTTGTTCTATGATAACAGAAACTCTGATTCTAATCCTGTTTGTTGTGATAGTTTAAGCTGTTCTAGCTTAGCCTAAGAGGCTGACTTGTGTGTCATCTTGTTCAAACGGCATGGGAATTCACAAGCTATTTTATTGGGTTTTGAGAGAGAAGAGACGTTACGGGTGATCTATGTGGTACAATGGATGGAACCTGGGCCTGGAGTCAAGAAGACCTGAGTTCAAATGTGACCTCACACACTTATTAGCTATGTGACTCTGGGCAAGTCATTTTACCCTGTTGGCTGGAGAAGGAAATAGCAAACCACCCCAGTATCTGTACCAAGACAATCCTAAATGGGGTCAGGAAGAGTGGGACACGACTGAACAACAACATAAAAAACATCTTAGTCAGTTCCTTCTTAAACAGGTGAGGGAAGGGCTTCCCCTAACATATAGGTCAGGGAAGTGATTGGCTGAAGGTCAAATAGTTAAGTAGCAGAGTTGAGGTATATATACTCTTCTTTCCGCTCGAGACATTGCTTCTAAGCACCTAGTAACTTTAACTTTAACCTGATAAATTATATATAAGAAAATATATACAATTATAAATTATATATTAATATTCCATTATAGATGTAATCATTATAATCATTACATTTTACTAATAACTGACATCTATATTGTACCTTAAGGTTTGCAAAATCCATTGCTTATGTTATTTCATTGATCCTCACAACAACAGTATGAGATAGGTGCTGTTCTTATCACCATTATAAATATAATGGGGAAACTGAGGCTGGTAGAGAATAAATTACTTACTCCAGGCAATCTGACAGGCCAGTAAGGATCTGAAGTGGGGGATTTATTTTCAGACCCATGCTAACATGATTACAGAGAAGCATGAGCTCTGAGGGAAAAAAAAGTAAATTTTAGCATTTGTACCAACAATATTAGGGGTTAAAAAGGAGTTCTTACAAATTAGGAGTAAAGGGCAGCTAGGTGGTACAGTGGATAAAGCACTGGCCCTGGATTCAGGAGGACCTGAGTTCAAATCTGGCCTTAGACACTTGACACTTACTAGCTGTGTGACCCTGGACAAGTCACTTAACCCTCATTGCCTCGCAAAAGAACCCCAAACAAACAAACAAAAAACCCTAGACTAATTCAGAATTTGGGGCAGCTAGGTGGCACAGTAGATAAAAGCACTGGCCCTGGATTTAGGAAGACCTGAGTTCAAATGTAACCTCAGACACTTGACACTTACCAGCTGTGTGATCCTGGGCAAGTCACTCAACCGTCATTGCCCCACCAAAAACAAAAACAAACAAACAAAAAAAATTAGAAGTCAAAAATAAAATAAAATATAAGGAAGCAAATATAATTTTGCTTCCTGAGAAAACATCTTTCCTAGGACTATTTAGACCAGAGGACCTTCATGTTACTTGGGAATTATAGGGCATAGCTTTTTGGTTTGCAATGGGTGTTCTGTTATCTAGGGCTTAGGAATCTTTTTGCTCTGGGATGAGAGTTCTTAACCTTTTTGTGTATGTTATGGACCCCTCTGGCATTCTAATGAAGTCTATGGATCCTTTCTTCTGATAAGGTTTTTTTTAATGCATAAAGTACATAGCACTACAGAGGAAATCAATTTAGGACAAAGTTAAGTATTCCCCAATTATACTCTAATGTTCTGGTCCCAAGTGACTCTTTATTCCACACTCAGCTCTTGTTTTGTTGGCACTATAGTTGAGAGGGTGTTAGAGATTAGTCAGGGTGTGAACCAGACACATCATGCCCGACTTCAGTGACAGAAACAAGCATTTCAAACCAAGATCAGATACAAAGAGGAGGCCCCCTACTTGAGACATTGCCACTCTTAAGTGTAGATCTTTCCTAGCAAAAGGTTAGGTAGAGCAGGGGTTCTCAAAGGTGGTCAGCTGACCAGTGGTTATTCATAAATGACCTTCAGTTAGTCTAAAAAAGTGTCACCTTAGGGGGCAGCTAGGTGGTACAGTGAATAAAGCACCGGCCCTTGATTCAGGAAGACCTGAGTTCAAATCCGACCTCAGACACTTGACACTTACTAGCTGTGTGACCCTGGGCGAGTCACTTAACCCTCATTGCCCCACCCCAAAAAAGTGTCACCTTAAACTGTATGAATAGTCAGTATTTATTAAGTACCTTCTATGTGCTCAGCAAGGGCAGCTAGGTGGCACAGTGGATAGAGTTCCTGGCCAGGAACACTGGTCTTTGTGAGTTCAAATCCAAACTCAGATACTTGCTAGCAGTATGACCCTGGACAAGTCACTTCACTCTGCCTCAGCTTCCTCATTTGTCAAATGAGCTGGAGAAGGAAATGGCAAACCACTGCAGTATCTATGCCAAGAAAACCCCAATGGGGTCATGAAGAGTCAGATATGACTTAAACAACACAAAAACAACAGTAACAACATTTACTTCAAGTAACTTGGAAGACCAAAGCATTATAAGATGAAGGCACATAAAGCAACAGTGAAGAACATAACAGAATAAAATTAAATGCTAAATTTTGTAGTATAGATGGTAGGTCTATACCTAATGAGCCATGAGAGTTCAGAAAAGGGAGAACTCAAGGAGGACTAAAAATTTCAGGGAAGGTTTCATGGAATAGGATTTGACGAGCTAGAGTGTGAAGGATGGTTAATCTTTAGAAAGAGTATTACTTATCATAGGAGGCAGCCATGGTGTAATAGATAGGGAGCCGACTTTGGAGCCAGGAAGACATGGGTTTGAGTTCTGCCTTTGACTTAGACTGGTTGTGTGATCTTGGGCAAATCACTTAATTCTCAATGTTCTACACAACCCTAGAAGACTATAAATTGTTAGAGAAGGTTGCTCTTCAGTCATTTTGAGTTGGGTCCAACTCTTTATGACTCCATTTAGGGTTTTCTTTGTGAAGATATTGGAGTGGTTTGCCATTTCCTTCTCTACATCATTTTAGACATGAGGAAACCAAGGCAAAGAGGGCTAAATGATTTGCCCAGAGTCACACAGCTAAGAAGCGTCTGAGGCTGGATTTGAACTCATGAAGATGAGTCTTCCTGACTCTAGGCCAGCACTCTATCCACTGTACCACCTAGTTGCCTATAGAAGAAGTGATGGTGGTGGTGGTGGTGGTGGTGGTGGTGGTGGTGATGATAGCAGCTAGCATTTATATGGTGCTATATAGGTTTGCAAAGATGGGAGTTGTTATCCCCATATTATAGATAACAAAATTGAGGCCAAGAGCAGTTATGGGGCTTGCCCAGAGTCACATTACTAGTAAATGTCTGAGGCCTGAGGATGCATTTGAACTCAAGTATTCCTGACTCCAGATCTAGTGCTCCATCCACTGTGACCCCTCAATCTTCTACCTCTACAATAGGTAAAGGGAATTTCTTCACCTGTGTGTTCCCTAAACCAATGAAATAACTAGTCCAGTTCTTTCCCCTAATCCTTAGCATAAGAGGCAGCTTGTTGGCATGGATAGAAATCTTGTCTTGGTGTCAGAAGGAACTGAGCTCCAGCTGGCCTTATGTCTGTGGGCCTATGACCATCTGAGACAACTCTCTGACTGTAACTTTTAGAGAAGCTGCTGGTCCCCATCAGTAGAAGGAGTCTCTTTTTACTCAGAGCTCTCTATGCCAATGAAATCACAGGTCTAGGAAGGGGCGGAAAAAAAACCTCATTTAGCATGCACTCCAGACAAATGGACAGACGTGAACTTATGTCAGTGATATTTAGGTGCTGAGAGAGACTTGATTACACAATGTGGGTCAGGGGAGATAGGATGGAGTGGGTTTTAACGTGTAATTAAGCAATCCTTTGAACCTTTCCAGAAACCACATGCTTTATGTAGTCAGATCCTGCCACCAAAGCCCCTGAACTTCCTGTGCCCATTTTGTCTGAACATTGAAATTGTTGGTTGATTCTTCCCCTTTAAGAAGGTTGGACAAAAAGGTAGCAACTCTTTTTTTTTTTTTTTTTTTTGGTGAGGCAATTGGGGTTAAGTGACTTGCCCAGGGTCACACAGCTAGCAAGTGTTAAATGTCTGAGGCTGGATTTGAACTCAGGTCCTCCTGACTCCAGGGCCAGTGCTCTATCCACTGCGCCATCTAGCTGCCCCCTGGTAGCAACCCTTTTTAACCCACTTACCCTTCCAGCTTTCTTATACCTTATTCCCCAATACCTCCCCCCTCTTTGGTCATGTGACATTGACCTTCTTGCTTGAGCAAGATACTTCACCTCCAAAGTCCAGGCAGTTTTTCTGGCTGCCCTCCATGCGTGGAATGCCCTTCCTCCTCATTTCTGCATCTTGGCCTCCCTGGCTTCCTTCAAAACCCAAATATATCCCATCTACTACAAGAAACTTTTTCCAATTTCCCATAATTCTAGTCCCTACTCTCTGTTGGCCATCTCCAATTTATCCTGTATATAGCTTGCTTGTCCATAGTTGCTCATGCATTGTCTCCCCTGTTAGACTGTGAACTCCTTGAAGGCAGGGGCAGTCTTTTGCCTTTCTTTTTATCCCTGGCACTAAGAACAGTGCTGGCACATAGTAGGGGCTTAATAAATATTTATTGACTGAGTAACTGATCAGACCCATGATTTCATCAGCCTAGATGATTTCTGGTATGGATCATTCTATTCTCTTCTTAAGGCCAACCTGGGGTAGAGGGCACAGCCAGGAAGATAAAAACCATTCACATACTTTCCTGCTGGTCTTGGCTCTGAACCCAAATGGTTCTTTGAAATCAGTGCCTGTGCTATCTTAGATGAAAAGTGATGGAGAGTGCTGGATTTGAAATCAAATTTAATGGGGCAGCTAGGTGGCGCAGTGGATAAAGCACCAGCCCTGGATTCAGGAGGACCTGAGTTCAAATCCGACCTCAGACACTTGACCCTGAGCAAGTCATTTAACCCTCATTGCCCTGCTGAAAAAAAAAGAAATAAAATTTAAAACGTAACTCCATTGCTTACTACCTGTATGACTTCAGGAAGGTCATTTCATTGGTCTAAACCTCAGTTTCCTTATCTGTAACATTAGGTCTTTAAAGTGCCTTGTGACCTCAGACAAGTTATTTTGTTTGTCTAAGCCTCAATTTCATTATCTATAAGATGAGGTAACCTGTCTAGATCAGAGCTTCTTAAACTTTTTTCCAATCGTAACCCCTTTTCATCCAAGAAATTTTTACATGACCCCGATTATTGAGGTATAAAAAATAGGCATACAAAACCTTTTACTGTTGCCAAATTTTTTGCTACCCTAACATTTAGTTACTCAACCCCAGATGGGGTTTCAAACCACAGTTGAAGAAGTTTTGGTCTAGATGACCTGTAAGGTCCTTTCCTACTCTAAATCCAGAATCCTTTGATCTTGTGACCTGGCACCTAGAACATGCCTACAGAACCCTCCAGGGAAGAAAAGTTTGAATAGATTTCTATGGCTTTGGGTCCAAATACAAACTCTGTCACTTACAACCCTTGTGACTTTGGAAAAGTCACTTTGGGACAACAAAAATGAGATGGTTGCAATAAAGGATCCCTAGTCTAAATAAATAATTGAATGAATGAATGAATGAATGAATGAATGAATGATCCTTCCAGCCTAAATCTATAATACTAAGCCGAAGAGTTGCCAGATAAATATTGTGATAAACCTCAGTTAACATCTCTGGCAGCAAACCTGGACGATTTGGGCAAAATTCTCATGGGATCCCAGATTTACATCTGGAAGAAAGAAGCTATCTTACACGTCATCTTGCCTAGTACCTTTATTTTACATATGAGTAAACTGAGGCCGAGAAAGTTAAAGCAACTTGCCCAAAGTAACATAGAGTGAGGATGTTGAACCACCATTCTCAGACTCCAGATACACTGTGTCTTTTTCACTATACCATATTGCTTCCAGATTGGTTTTTTGTCCTTCATTCCTGAAGAGGACCATGACATCAGGGTGATGTCATGATTTGCAATGAATTGGATTTAAGTGAGGGAGGCCTGTGCAAGGTCACCAACTTTATTCTCTCCTCCAGAGCCATCTGGGTCCAGTGGCAAGAGATAGATCTAGATCTAGATCTAGATATCAGGATGACTGGAGGTGGCCCTGGATGTTTAAGGCAGTTGGGGTTAAGTGACTTGCCCAGGGTCACAGGGCTAGTAAGTGTCTGAGGTGAGATTTGAATTCAGATCCTCCCAACTTCAGGGCCAGTGCTCTATCCACCTGTGCCACCTAGCTTCCAAATGTACACATACAATCAACAATAATCATACCTTACATATGCCTGGCATGTTTGTAATTCACCCAGCATTTTTTTCATCACAATATGTGCAGGATATACCCTAAGCCCTGGGCATGGGGGAGATGTTGCCATGTATACCATCACCAGATAGACGCCTGCCCCCCAAAATACTAACAGCCAGCATTTATATAACACTTGGGATACAACAAAAGGCAAGAGAGAGTCCCTGCTCTCAAAGAGTTCCCAGTGCAAGTAACTCTCAGCTTGAGTTTCCTTCATCTATAAAATGGGGATAATAATGGCACCTGCTTAACGAAGGGAACTTGAGGCTCAAATGGGTTCATCTACACAAAATATGTTGCAAACCTTAAAGTGGCATACAAATGTTAGCTACTATTTTTATCGTAAATAGTTGCTGAATCGAATTAACTTGAATCAAACAATACCAAAAGCCTGAATAAATGTTGTATCCTCATTAGAATCACTAACATCATCTACCAAGAGTGTGTGACAACCTTACCGCGAGCACAGATTCACAGAACCAGAGAATCAGCCTGTTAGAAAAGAAAGAAACCCCTGTGATCATCTCATCAGAGGCTCAGAGGTTCTACAGAGAGAACCTCAGAGACCATTTGGCTGATGAGGTTGATGAAGCCCAGAGATGGGAAGTGACTTGTCCAAAGCTGCCTAGACAGCAGTATGACCAAGCCAAGACCTTGGTTCATGCCTGCTAATTCCCATCTCAGATACTTTCCATACTTTATCTTTGTTCTGCCAGAGGCTTGGTCCTTGAACTCCATAGGGTCGGGTTTTTTGTTTTGTTTTGGTTTTTTGTGGGGCAATGAGGGTTAAGTGACTTGCCCAGGGTCACATAGCTAGTAAATGTCAAACTTCTGAGATCCGATTTGAAATCAGGTCCTCTTGAATCCAAGGCCAGTGCTTTATCCACTGTGCCACCTAGCTGCCCCATTTTGTTTTGTTATTTAATCAGGATTTTTTTTCAAAGAGTTGCCTTCTTAACCTCCTACTTTGCCTTTTCTTTTCCCTCACTGAGAAAGCAAGAGAAAGCAAAAATCCCATTACAAACATGTATTTTGTTGTTGTTCAGGCATTTCAGTCATGTCCAACTCTTTGTGACCCAATTTGGGGTTGGTTTGGTTGGTTTTTGGCAAAATATTGGAGTGGCTTCCCATCTTCCTTCTCCAGCTTATTTTGCAGATGAGAAAACTAAGGCAAACAGGGTGAAGTGACTTGCCCAGAGTCACACCGCTAGGAAGTGTCTGAGGCTAGACTGAACTCATGAAGATAAGTCTTTCCTGACTCCACTCCAGGCACTCACTCTATACACTGAGACACCTAGTTGCTCTACAAGCAGAATAAATTCCCAGATTGGCCAAATCTCCCCAAAATATGCCTCAGTCTGCACACTGAGTCCGTTTCCTTTCTCAGCAGGTGCGTAGTCTATATATCCTAAGCCCTCTCGAATCCTGTACCTGTAGAGTAAGAGGTTGGAAGAAGCCTTAGGGAACTAATAAAACTCATTTATATGACAGAGGAAGAAATCGAGACTCAGAAGAAATGAAATGACTTGCCCAGGGTCACACAGTATTTCATGACATAATTATCTTTAAGAGCTTTCTACTGTTGCTTCCCTTAAACATTCTGAATGGCCTATTTGTGGTGGTAATGTTATAGTGGGATCTCTTTTGGCTAAGGATTAGATAAGAGAGAACTGCAGAAATCCCTCCCAACTTTGAAATTCTCTCTTCCTCTCTCTCTCTCTCTCTCTCTCTCTCTCTCTCTCTCTCTCTCTCTCTCTCTCTCTCTCTCTCTCTCTCTCTCTCTACCTCTGTCTGTCTCTGTCTTTCTCTCTCTGTGTCTCTTTCCTCTCTGTCTCTCTGTCTGTATCTCTGTGTCTCTGTCTCTCTCTGTGTCTCTGTCTCTGTCTCGGTCTCTCTCCTATTTGTCTCCTGACTTTCTGCTCCCACCACTGCCCTGTTGTTTATGAGACCTTTTAAACTCAGATTTCTTTAACATTCTCATAACCTGGATATATGGTGAGTAGAAAAGCAACTTCCTTAGTCACCAAGCAAAAAAGTCCATCAGAGTTCCTTCCCTGGGACTTCACATTTCCTGTGGGTGGTTGGCAGTGGGCCAGAGGAACGCTACAAAAACTGCATTCACTCATCAAAGGTGTGGGATCCCTTCTCCTTTTTCCTTTCTTCTAAAAATCCTCAATTTTCAGATTCCCAGGCCCCCAAAGCACAGAAACTCCCCAGGGATGAAATCGGCAAAACAGAGGGTGCTGGTGAAGAAATTCTCAGGGCCTGGCCAATATTTCAAAATGGAGAAACTCGAGCCTTCCTTTGGCTAAGTGCTCCACGTTACCTGACAAATCATGCAACATCATCGGGTCATTTATTTAGGGCAGCCGAGCGCAAACAGTAAAGATGGGTTTAATGGCCACAAGAGCACCACTGTGGTAAATAAAGCCTGATAATCTATAATTATTTTATTTATTTGAAGCGCAACCTCATCCCTTCTAAGTCCGCTTCCCATAAAGGATGGTGGAGAGAGCCAGGGCTATTTATAACTCCCGTGGTCAAATGCAGATTCCCCGGCTGCTTCCCAATGAGCAGGAGTCGCAGGAAGGGAGGGCTGCTTGTTAATATTCCAACCCAACCGGGGGACTTTAATGCGTTTGCGATGTAGCGAACATATTTTAACACAATGGCAAGGTAGGGGCTTTTAGCATATTGCCACTCCACCTTTCTTTTGCAAACATCGTCGCGGTAAATTACTGCAGTAAAAGGCCAATTTATAAAGTGTTAGCTAGTATGATGAAAATTGCTGGGGCTTCTCCAGGCAACTCCTGGGCTAATTAGTTGGGGGTGGGGGAAGTCCCTTTCCTGTGGGTTCCTGCATCAGGCTGCTCCGGGCTTTCATTTGGGCTACATTCATTTCTGCTTCTCTTCTCTTGCCCAGAGATCAGCTTTCCGAGGGATCTCGATTCTTCACTCCTGCAGGACTCTGCCCTTCTCTGGTAACACTTGGCAGTGTCAGGGGCCATAGGCCCCATGGTCACAGCTGAGAAGTTTCATTTGCAAAAGCAGGAGACAGTCAATGCTGAGGCTCCTCTTTCTCCCCATTCCTTCCCTCGTTTGTCCCCCTCCACCAAATATATATATAATGCTCTGTTTATCATGCCAGGAGCTGGGTGTCCTAGCAGTGACTCTGTTAATGCAAAGGGCATAGACTTCCAAAAAGGTGATAACCAACAACTACAGAGGAGCACATATCTAGAGCTGGGAAACACCTCAGAGTGATGATGGGGATAGCTAGCATTTATAAAGCAGGTGTGTTTTTGTTTGTTTGTTTTTGTTTGTTTTTTGTGGGGCAATGAGGGTTAAGTGACTTGCCCAGGGTCACACAACTAGTAAGTGTGAAGTGCCTGGGGTCAAATTTGAACTCAGGTCCTCCAGAAGCTGGTGCTTTATCCACTGTGCCACCTAGCTGCCCCCTATATAGCAGCTTTAAGGTTTGCAAAGCATTTTACATGTTACCTCATTTGAAGGGGGCATCTAGGTGACACAATGGCTAGAGCCCTAACCCTGGAGTTAGGAAGATTCATCTTCCTGAACTCAAATCTGGCCTCTGGGGAAGTCACTTGACGCGGTGTGCCTCAGTTTCCTCAACTGTAAATGAGCTGGAAAAGGAAATGGCAGACCACTCCAGTATCTTTTCTAAGAAAACATCAAATGGGGTTATGAAGAGTTGTACATGACTGAAACAACTGAATAGAACAACCCTGTGAGGTAGGCCCTATTATTATCTAAAGTTTTACAAATGAAGAAACTGAGGGGCAGCTAGGTGGTACAGTGGATAAAGCACTGGCCCTGAATTCAGGAGGACCTGAGTTCAAATCCGGCCTCAGACACTTAACACTTACTAGCTGTGTGACCCTGGGCAAGTCATTTAGCCTCATTGCCCTGCATAAAAATAAACAAACAAATGAAGAAACTGAGGCTCAGAGAAGATAAATGATTTGTCCAGGGTCTGATGCTAGTGTCTAATATAAGGTTTGAACTCCAATATTCCTGTTTGCCAAGTTCAGCCCACTATCCACTAAGGCCCCTACCTGCCTCCAACTGATCCAACCCCCTCATTTTACAGATCAACAAGTATTTATTAAAGGTCTGCCATGTGCTAGGTACCGTGATAAGTGCTGGAGATTGCATAGCTTTAAAAAAAGAGAGAGAAAGAATGAAAGAAATATATTTTAACAGATGAAGTAACTGAAGCTTAGGAGGTTTAAATCACCTGCCAAAATTATTCAGGTAAGTAGTAAACCACCAGAGGGAGAATTTGAACCCTGGTCCCCTGTCTACCTCATTTTCCTCATCTGTAAAATGGGAATAATATAGCACCTTCCCCCATAGGATTGTTACAAGAATCAAATGAGATAATAGATGCATTGCCAACCTTCAGGTGTTATGTAAATGTTAACTATTTTTTTAATGTTAACTATTTTTATTGTACAGTATATCACTCTTCTGAGGACCAGTTTAGCTAAGTTGGGAGGGGCTCATCACCCAATGCTTGGTCAGCCAGGTGGTGGTGATGATGATGACTACGACTACAATGATGCTGACTGTGTGTGTGTGTGTGTGTGTGTGTGTGTGTGGCCACAGAACCTCACAAAGACCATGTATTTTGTCTTGAATAGATTGCAGTCTGTGGCCAGAGAAGGAATACCTACTCTGATGAAGTCACAGCTCTTTTCAAAAATCCAAGCAAGAAGGAAGTTTATCTAGGACTGTCCTATTTGATGTAAGATATCTGGCTGGTGTAACCTGGTGTTTTTTTCCACCTTTCCTTAATCTTCTAGTGTGTTTGGATGAATAGACTCCATTTTAGATAGGACACTGAAAAGCTTGAAGTTTTCCAGAGAGGAACAATTAAAATGGGTTAAATTTTTTAAAAATTAAAATGAAAAGTCATGTTTAGTTTGCCCCTATTCTGTGTTGGTGTCATTACACTTTGGGGTACTATGTGGAGTTCTGGGATATTATCTATCTGAAGAATATGCCAAAGAAGACAATCCAGGGTAGTCGCATGAGAAATAGTTAAGAGGATTTGGAATGCTTAGCACGAAGGACCCAATATATGGGGGAAGGGGCCCATAATAATTGTCTTCAGATATTTAAAAGGTCACAATATGCAAACCGTACCCTCTGTATGGCTTTCAGAGGGTAAGACTTCTCCAGTGGGCAAAAATTACAAGGATGTGATAAAAGGAAGAATGTTCTTCTAATTAGAGCTGCCCAACTATGGAAAAAACTAGCATGGGCTCCCTGGCTCTACAAGTATTGAAGAGGCAGTGCCTGGGTGACCATGTTGGTGATATTAGAAGATGAGTTTCCTGCATTGAATGGGAAGTCGGGTTAACTGACGTTTTTTAAATTAATTTTTAAAATATCTTTAAAAGTTTTGTTAACTTGAAAAAATAAATTATTATTTATCTTTTTTTTTCTTTGATGGCAACCACTTCCCCCTCCCTTTTCTTTGAATCATCCTTTATAACAGAGATTAAATAAGAAAGTTAAAGAGCAGAAGCACAGGGAGAAGCTAGGTGGCGCAGTGAATAGAGCACCAGCTCTGGATTCAGGAGGACCTGAGTTCAAATTCAGCCTCAGACACTTGACACTTACTAGCTTAGTTAACCCACCAAAAAAAGAAAAAAAAAGAGCAGGTGCACAAAACCAACCCATACGTCCCCTGAAGCTGATAGCCTATGCTGTGTTCCACACCAAAAGTCCCTCAATTCTTCAAGGAAGGGAAGGAGGTACATTTTTTTGGTCTCTTCTCCAGAGACAAACATAGTCTTTATAATTACATGAACATAGACTTTATGGTTCAACAAACCTTTATTAAGCACCTACTATGCAAAGGATTCTTTAATTTTTTGTGTTGGGTGGTGAAACAGCAAGTCAATGAAGAGGCCTCATTCATCCTCCTGTGACTCAGTCAGCATTTAAAATGGCACTTCTCGGGTTGTAGCCCATCTTGGTATATGCCACTTGGCAAGGAATATGGCTAGCAGAGAATTACAAATCACCGTAAACATGGTTTCAACATGCCCCTCTATGTGACTATACCCAGACTGGATGAGGGCAGAGCATATAAAAGATTAATAAGAAAGTAGGTTTAAAAAAATACATGGTACTCAGTGTCTTATTATAAAAGCTTGTAACCATTACTCACAGTTTCCATTTATCTTTTTTATGATGAAAGAATTTAAAGAGATTTAGATAAAATACCTTTGTTTTTGTTGGCAAACAGCAAGCACTCTTACAGATGGTGTTACTAGCTTTCAAATGGCATAGTTTTTTTTTTTTCAAGGAAGGCTCAACCACATTCTTTACATTTCCTTTTGATTTGCCCTTTTAGGAGTCCCATACAAATACAGTACCTTGTGATAATAGCATCACACTGGGTCTGGAAATCCCTTTTCCAAGACGCCACTATTAATTTCTAGGTTTCCTTAGGGTTTGGTGGTTGTGGGTTTTTTTTGTCTTTGAAGTTCTGTGATGTGAATTTTTACCTTAGGAATGAAAATCTCCCTCCAGCCCTACTCGGCTGCTTGCTTTGCTTCTATATTTCATACAGCATCTAGAGCTATTTGTAGGAGATGGGGGTGGGGGTACTGGGGGGGGGGGCGGAGAAGTCTGTTACCACTTTCTTGGCAGTCAGCCAGCATCAACATACTGCTTTTGTAAGTCAACATGGGAATTAAAATCAAATTGCAATTTTTTCTTCTTTTTCTTTCCCCCTCACCCCTTAAAATCTTCAAGAGTTAAGAGATGAAAAATACAGCAGTAGCTATTCCCGAGGCCCACGGCATTAACCCTGCTGTGGATGAGGTCCTAGGGAAAAACCTCCCAAGCTTCCCAGGATTTTAGCCAACCTTGAGTGTGGTCCCTTAAAGTCTGGAAGTTAGAATCATAGCTTCCCTTTAAAGATAGAGAGGTAGGTAGGTATGTAGGTAGATGATGGATGGATGGATGGATGGATGGATGGATGGATGGATGGATGGATGGATGGATGGATGGATGGATGGATGGACGGACAGGCTGATAGAGGAATGGATGGATTTTTCCTGTTACTTTCATTTCTTTTTTTTTTTTTTTTTTGTGGGGCCATGGGGGTTAAGTGACTTGCCCGGGGTCACACAGCTAGTAAGTGTCAAGTGTCTGAGGCTGCATTTGAACCCAAGTACTCCTGAATCCAGAGCCGGTGCTTTATCCACTGCGCCACCTAGCTGCCCCACTTTCATTTCTAAATCTATTTCTTCCCTCCCCCTATCCAATGAGCTTTCCCATCCTCCTTCTCAGAAGCCTTCCCCTCCTATATTTGTCTATACTCTGGACATCAGTTAGGATGTGAGCTCCCTGATACCGGGGACTGCCTTCAATCGATAATCAATCAATCAATGAACATTTATAAGCATTTACTATTTGCCAAGCATTGGGCTAAGTGCTGAGGATACAAAAAGAGAATTTTTTTTAAAAGAGGAAAAATATGTTATGTACGATCACAAAGGAAACCATTTAAGCCAGCTGGTGGTGTAGTGGATACAGTGTCAGTCCTAGAGTCAAAGTCTGGCCTCAGGAACTTACTACCTGTATGATCTTGGGCAAGTCATTTAATTTCAGCCTGCCTCAATTTCTTCATCTTACAGATTTTCTAAATTCTCACTTTATATATAGGCATAATAATAGTACCTACCTTCCAAGGTTGATGTGAGGATCAAATGAAATACCATTTAAGTGCTTAGCACAGGGCCTGGCCCACAGTAAGTACCATACAAATGTAAGTTATTAGTAGCAGTGGTGGTGGTACATTGAAATCATTATCCACTTTTTTTTTTTAAAGTTCATGGATGGGGGCAGCTAGGTGGCGCAGTGGATAAAGCACCTGCCTTGGATTCAGGAGGACCTGAGTTCAAATCCGATCTCAGACACTTGACACTAGCTGTGTGACCCTGGGCAAGTCACTTAACCCTCATTGCCCTGAAAAAAGAAAAAAAGAAAAAAAAAGAAGGAAAAAAAAAAGTTCATGGACTCTAGATTAAGAAACCCTGGTCTACTCTTGTCTAATCTCTCATTTTACAAAGACGGAAAAGCCACAGTTTCTCTCAGCTCAAAAATTGTATGACTCATAAGTGGTTTACTTCTGATCATGATTTAGAATTTAAAGGGGCTTCATCTAATCTCTACCCCCAACCCCCATTTTGCAGATGAGATGCTAAGGCCCAAGAAAATAGTTTTCATTTCTCTGAGTACTCTTTGAGCTTATTTCTTTTCCACAATGGCACTGGAGAAAAAAAAGTGAGAGCTAGAGAGACAGGAACCAACCAGTGATGTTAAATTCAAATTATGTTTCATAGAATGAAAATTCCTGTGGGTTCTTTTCTCCCTACTTTATCTCTTATAACTTGTTTTATATTTGTGTCTGTTTACTTGCTGACACTTAATAGCCTATATACAGGAAAGTTGAAAAGAGATTAGAAACACACACAAACTTTTTGAAGGAATGGCAGGATCTGCCAAAGACTTCACTCCATGTCAACCTCAGACACGTGTCTTTCTGGGTCCTGATCTCCTTAGATCGCCCTATAGTTTTTGGCTCAGCTGGTAACTTACACTTGAGAGGCCAAGAATGGAAATAACAGGGTGTTGGGGGGGTCAGGTTTCTCTATCATGAGTCAAACTGCTCCAGAATTTGCCAGGCACTAAAAATTTCTGCTGGTGTTAATGACAGCCAGCTCTTATAAACAGTTAAATGACTGACCCCAAGGTGGTCTATTTGCTTCTAAGATATAGCTCAAAGCTATCAAAGAGTAGGCAAGTCTAAAAGTAGCCAGCTTTAGCATCAGCCTCCTGCCTTTTTAACTGTCTTCCTCTCTTATTATAGCAGAGCTATCCCATATTTCATCCTGGCTTATGCTGGGTGGATAAAGTAATTATAGTGTGAAGTCCTGAGGAGACATGCCTGGGCTCTTTTTTCTTCCTTGCCTTCTCTGAGAGGGAAGGAAAAAGAAAGAGGAGGAGGAGGAGGAAGATTGGAAGAGAGAAGAGGCATATAGGAAGAGAAGAGATAGAGAAGAGGACAGAAAAGAGAAGAGGAGAAGAGGAGACAAAAAAGAAGAGAGTGTGAAGAGAACTGTGAATAGACATGAGGAAAATGCTCTATCACATCAGATAATGTAAAAAAATAAAGTGCATCTAGCCAGTCCTTAAGCCCGAGAGAGCTCTCTAGAGAGAGCAAGCTGATCCTGTTAGTACCATAAACTTCCTTTGTGAACCTCAATATGCTGTGGCCCAGGTTCACATTGTAATAGGCCCCTGGCGAGTTGAGCGTTACATTTAGCATAACTCTATAGATTCATTTTGCTAGGAGCTACATGAGATACGTGTGAGAGAGAAAGTGAGGATGTATGAGCAGCATACACAAGTCAGCTCATGAGAGAACAAGGAGATGCATATATGTAGTCACATAAGCCCATACCTGGTTCTGTGGAATGACACTGCACGATCTAGAGAAGCAGGACAGTAGAATGAATGGAAGGATCACTCACTCACTTGGGGGCCAGAGGACCTGGGTTCAAATCCTGCTTCTGATGCTTCTTACCTGTATAGCTGTGGGGAAGTCATCTGTTTGTTTATTTGTAAAATGAAGTGGGTGGTGGGCAAGATAGTTTCAAAGGACATTTCCAGGCTTAGATTCATGATCCTATAATAAGTTTTTTTTTAACAATTATTTATTTTATTCTGAACTTAAGAAATATAACAAGCATTTCCATAACATAATAGAATAGGAAAAAATAGACTTACTTTTGTTAATTATAGGAGCTAGATAATCCGCATCATTGATCTAGAGATATAGGGAACTTCTGGGGCAGGTAAAAGATGAAATGACAGAGGAAACAAGAGTTTGAGCTTCTGAATATTGATTTATTAAGCCCCCAAAATCAGAACTAGTAGCCTCCCTTAGCTTTGGCACTGCACCTTGAATATGAGGTCCACTGCCAAAGGTACTGAAGACAAACTTTTATACATTAAAAACAATTAATTAAAAGAAAATAATTAACCAAAAATACAACATTATGCAATCTGATTTCTAATTGGAGGAAAGATTAGGGACTTTCTAACTTGGGAGGGAAACATAAACAGGTGCAATTCCCTGAAATCAGAAAAAGAAATGTCCTACTCCCCCTCCCCTCCAGGTGTCTGTGAACAATCAAAGGAACACGGAAACAATAATTGATTGGTTAATATGGGGACAGGTTTCATATAAGTCACATGGGTTGCTTGAGATATAAAATTGTGAGAAAACTCCTTGCATCAGTCTTCAGATCTGACCAGTTTTCTGGTCAACATAACCTAGGTCCTTAGTTAAGGGTCTCTAAGCAACAAGTAGAGATGGTCCAGCTTCCCAGCCAAGCAGGGTTAGGTTCAAACAATGCAATAGTTTTCTCATGATTCCCACAATTGAATAATGTTTTCTCCCAAGACAGAAATTGGACTAGACCCATAATTGAATAGAAATGAATTGAGCTAGATCCAGAATTGTCACAAGATGGAGTCAGTGTGGTTCACTCACTTCTCACAGTTAACCATTTGCTGTTCCAGGCTCCTTAATCCCTTCAGCTCAAAGGCCAGGTATTTCAACCCCCTTAATTTACAGAAGAGAAAACTGAGGCCCAGTGCCCCTGTGTTTTACTACTCAGCGGAGCTAATGAGCACCAGAAGATGTGAGATTTGATCTGGGTCCTCTGAGTCCAGGAATAATGTTTTTACTACTGTCTCTCTCTGCCTCTATATACTGGCCCTCTGCATGAGGAATTAGGCAGACATATGCCAAATGAATGAGCCAAATTGCAGAGAGAACTTATAAATTTGCTTACTCACTTTTAGGCTCAAAAACCCCAGAAATTTAGAGCTCAGAGGTATTCGAGAAGTCATCCGTTTTAACTCCTTCGTTTTAGATAGGTAAAAATTTGAAAATTAAAACTTAAGCTTAGGGAGGGTAACTGACCTACTTTGAGTCATGCAGAGCATGAGTAGTAAAGTCAAGATTGGAATACAGGTCTCATTCTCATTGTTCTTTCCATTATATCACATTGTCTCACCTCCTCCAGTGATTGGGTGGACTGCCAAGAGAATTCCAATAGAACAGAACATTTAATAAGTGCTTACTTTGTGCTAGGCAATGGACTAAGCATTCAGGATACTGCCCCCCCCCCAGTAAAAACAGCTGCTACCCTCAAGGAGCTTACAATCTAACAGGGAAGACAACATGTAAATAAATAGCATTTAGATGTGAGACAGCTAAGTGACACAGTGGATAGAGCACTAGACTGGAAACCAGGAAGACTCATCTTCTTGAGTTCAAATCTGATCCCACATCTGTTTCCTCACTGTGTGACCCTGGACAAGTCCCTCAGTTTCCTTAGTTTCCTCATCTGTAAAATGAGCTGGAGAAGGAAATGGCAAACCACTCCAGTATCTTTGCCAAAAAACTCCAGATGGAGTCATGAAGAGTTGACCATGACTGAAACAACTCAGCAACAACAACAAACATTTCAGTTAGAGGTCAACGAAAATAAAGATATCTTTTTTTTCCCTATCCAAGCTTATGGACCATTCCCCCCTCCCACCACCCCCAACTCGAAATCCATCTACAGTCTGTTTGATAGGTTCCAGGTTAAGAACTCATCATGTAGGGTAATCTTAAGTCAAATTTTAGGAATGCATATATCTGCTTAGCTCATCTAGTTCGAACCTAGATTGGATCCCTGTGGACTCTCAGTGCATATAAAGCTTGCACACACACACACACACACACACACACACACACACACACACACACACACACAGAGTTGTCAGAACTCTTATGTTTTCTTAGGATCAAAAGATCACTAAGCTAGACTTGAGAGGGTGTTCTATTCAACCACTTCATTTTATAACTAAGGAAATTGGAGCTGAGAATACCTGCCACTTAAGGGATTCAGAACCCATGTCTCCTCTGAGAAATCCTGCTCTTTAATCGTCTATACCACATAGTGTGTTCTGTCTCCTTCCCTGAGTGCAGCAAAGACTGTTAGCTTTTGTTCTTATGCCTCCAATACTCAGCACAGTGCCTGGCGCATAGTAGGTGCTTATGAAATATCTACTAAATAGAATTACATCAAATTCTACTCCCAACTACAGAGAGAAACAAGACATTCAATTTTTGCAGCAAGCACTCTGTTCCATGACTAAGCCTGTATCTGGTCAGGCCTTTTAATGGGCAAGGCTTTTTTTACCCCCAGCCAAACCTTTAGGATGGTGTTGAGCAGTCTATATGTGTTTCATGGTTTCGACCACCCAACACTTCCATAAACATTTATATCTCACCGTGGCAAAAGCCAAATCTAAACCTGAAACCAGATGTTGCTGTGTCCGTGGCTCTGCTATCGGGCATCAACAGTTCTAGCCAACAAGAAACAAGAACCATCCAGAGAGCCCCTGAGCTTCCTGAGTTTCTTGCTGCGTGTTGTTCCCTAACTTGGATTTGGTCTAAAATGTGTTTCCTTTAAAAATCTCTACATTGTAAGCCCCTTGAAGGCAAGGACCAGTCAGTCAGCATGCATTTATGAAGTCCTTGCTATATGCCAGGCATTGTGCTAAGTAAGTGCTGTCTATATAATGAAAGGAGGAAAGAAAAAATGTCTCTTCACTGGAGGAAGAACCCGTCTAGTGGGGAAGAAAACATGCAAACAAGTACAGTTAACAACAAGATAAATTGGAGGTCAACTCAGAAGGATGGGGATAGCATTAAGGAGGGACTGGGAAGGGCTTCTTAGAGAAGGTGGGATTTTGATTAGGCCTTGAAGGAAACCAGGAGGCAGAGATTGGGAGGGAGGGAGTGGAGAACCAATGAAAATGCCCTGATTCAGGAGATGGATTATCATGTACAAGTAACAGTGTAATTCTGCAGAGGTAGAAAGGGGATACACTATGAAGGACCTTACAAAGCAAATGGAAGATTTTATAGTTGATCCTGGAGATCATATCTTGTGTATTCCCTTTAGCACATGGTACAGTTTTGGGGGTGATAGCTTAGAGCTCATATTTTTTGTTGATTTTGTTGTTGAGGCAGTTGGGGTTAAGTGACTTGCCCAGGGTCACACAGCTAGTGAGTGTCAAGTATCTGAGGCCAGATTTGAAGTCAGGTCCTCCTGAATCCAGGACCGATGCTCTATCTATTGCGCCACCTAGCTGCCCCAGAGCTCATATTTATTGCTTCTCTTTGTATCCCCAGCACGTAGCACGGTGCCTAGCACATAGTAGGTGCTTGAAAAATGTTCATCGATTGATTGATTTACAGTGACACTTAAAGTTTTACAAAGCGCTTTTCTCTTACCAAGTTGAGAGGAATGTAGTGTAAATATGATTAACCTTATTTTACATATGAGGAAAATGAAGCTCTGGGAGGTTGTGACAGGCTTTAAGCATCTAGTGATCAATAATGAGAGATCATCTGAGCTCAAGGGGACTGTAGACACATATAGGACCCAAGACTAGAACCCTTGTTTTCCAAGTCCAAGACCACTTCTCCATCTGCCTCTACCATGCACTGGTATGTTAGTTTTTTAGCAGATGTCTGAATGAGATGGATTCTGGAATAAGGACTCCATTTTCTGCTTCTTACAGATCATAGTATCCTAGATCCAGAAGGGAACTTGGAAGCCATCTTAATCCATTTATTTTATGCATTAGGTAACTAAGATCCAGGGATTTGCCCATGGCCGTTTAGCAATCCCAGAGGTAAGATTTGAAGCCAGGTTCTCTGACTCCGGATCCAGTGCTCTTTCCACTCTACCATACCACCCACCTAATTTGTCAGAATGGATGACAAAAGGTTGACCAGGCTATGACACTAGTATCCAAATCCAAGAACTTTGGGCATAGGATGTTGTAGGGGGGCATTCTGAATTATGACCCAGTTCAAGACTAGAGTATTACCAGGGAGATTAGCTGGAGGAGCACGGATGATACAAATCAAGTTTTACTGGAAAAGAAACCCAAGGCCCTTGTCTTATGCCAAGAAATGGAGCTGTGGGATCCAAAGACAGAAAGTCAAGGTGAAGTCAAGTGTGGTCTAGCAGAGATCCTAGCAGTCGTGAATAAGGTATTATTTACCCTGCTTCCTCCTCTCCAGAGTCTGCCTTTATGAGGCATCTGCCCTCCAGGCCTAGCCTAGCCTCTATAGCATCTGTTGTATTTATAATACTTGCTACCTCTTAATGAGTAGGAGATTAGAGAAGCAAATATGAGGGCAGAGGGAGAAAGATGAGATTTAATGCAAAACTGTGTAGGGTATAGGATCTTAACCTGGGCTCCATGAACATACATGTACATGTACCTATACACATACATGCAGGCATATATGTTTATTTAATGTATGTGTGTACATATGCAAGACAGTAGATAGAGCGCTGGTCTGGGAACAAGGAAGACTCATCCTCCTGAATTCAAATCTGGTCTCAGACACTTACTAACATTGTAACCTTGTGTTGACCATGTTTGCCTCAGTTTCCTCATCTGTAAAATCAGCTGGAGAAGGAAATGGCAAACTACTCTGATATCTCTGCCAAGAAAACCCCAAATGGGGTCACAGAGAGTCAGACACAACTGACCAAGGGGTGCAGGACACACAAAAATTTCTCTTCATGTAAGGAATATACTGGACAGGGATAAGCAATTCCTGGATAAAGAGGTTTCCTCTATCAATACAGTCTGGCCCCTGTTTAGAGAGTTGCTTAGAATGTTTTTTGTTGTTGCTTTTTGGGGGTTTTGGGGGTTTTTTTTGGTTGAGGCAATTGGGGTTAAGTGACTTGCCCAGGGTCACACAGCTCGTAAGTGTCAAGGGTCTGAGGCCAGATTTGAACTCAGGTCTTCCTGAATTCATGACCAGTGCTCTATCCACTGCACTACCTATCTGCCCCGAGTTGCTTAGAATGATGAGAGGATCAGTGACTTGTCTAGTGTTACCGTACCAGCATGTGGCAGAGGTGGGGCTTGAAACCAGATCTTTTCTTGGCTTCAGGACTGGCTCTCTATGCCCCGCTGATACAGATGTTTAATAAATTGGTTATTGGAAGCTTCTCTGGTGGCTCTTTTTAGTCTTTCAGAGATAAGACACTTCCAACAGGAAAGAGAGCCCCAGACACCAATTATTGGCTGCCCATCCACATGCTGATTAACTCTTTTGGCACCTGGGTATTTAGTGAAACCAACTGACAGCTCGTGGACAGGCACAATGCCAGTCAGACAGATGGGACTCAATGTCCCAACAGCTAAGAGACCACACACACGCATCTGGTGGGGACAGCAATGAAAGCAGGGAACCTTGCTAGGAGCATTTAAATGATTGCTTTATCTCAATCACTCTAGCCTGGGTTCTAGTCCTTTTGGTCCAGAGGCCATGGGAGGGCTAGAAGAAGGAGTAGGGAAAAAAGGAAGGAGATGAGATTGAATGCCCATCTCTATGCCTTCCAGGAACATAGATGCTTATTCATTTTATCATTTGACAACTGAGCTTGTCAAATGTCAAGCATGCCATTTCAGCCCAGGTGAAATCACAGCAAGTCATTGTTAGTCTGTTTAATAATTCTGCACTGGGCTCATGGTATTTGTTTAGCTAAAGGTTGCAAAGCCCAGGGCTTAAATTAAGTTGGAACTAAACTCCACTCTTTTATATTTTAGTTACAATGCTTGTTTTTTGTAGGAACGTGAAAGGAGGAAGTACATGCATACTTAGAGTCACGTAAATATAGTTGCATTAATACAGTATTTAAAATAAGATGTGGTGGTAGAGAGCTTGGCCTCAAGACCAGGAAGCCCTGTGTTCAAGTCCTTCTAACACATATTGTCTGTGTGACCCTCGGCAAGTCACATAACTTCTCTAAGAAGCTCTCTGAAGATATAAGTTAAAGAGAAAGTGCTGAAAAGGGTGTTTCCTCACTAGAGAGTTTCCCTATATCAGTGAAATCACACCTAGTTCCTATCTTTAACTGTTGTGCCTTATTTTATTTATTTGTTTAAGATTTCTGGAGGGGCAGCTAGGTGGCTCAGTGGATAGAGCACTGGACTTAGAGTCAAGAAGACTCATCTTCCTGAGTTTAAATCTGATCTCTGGCATTTCCTAGCTGCGTGACCCTGGGCTAATCATTTTACCTTGTTTGCCTTAGTTTCTTCATTTGTAAAATGAGCTGGAGTAGGAAAAGGCAAACCCGTCCAGTATCTCTGCCAAGAAAACCCCATATGGTGTCATGGAGATTTGGACATAACTGAACAACAACAAAAGGATTTATAATGTCTCTGTGAATCCTTTTATTAGACAGTGAGTTCCTTGAGAACAGAAACTTTTTGTCTTTCTTTGAATCCTCAGTGCCTGGCGCATAGTAGGTGCTTAATAAATGCTTATTGAGTGGCTGACAGAACTTTTATATAATTGGACTCAATGGGTATTTATCAGATGCCTTCTTTGTGCTTAGATCCTCCAAAAGTAAAAGTAATGGTCCCTTCTCTCAGTGCTCAGATAACATATATGTTAAATAATTAAACAATAATGGAAGGCATTCTGTGGTTGAATACTAAAGAGGTTGGTGTGGACAAGAATGATTATAGGAATTCAGAGAAAAGATCTATATTAGTTTGGAGGGGTTAGAAAATGCATCATGAAACAGATTAGGTTTGAGCAGGATCCCTAAGGGTCAAGAACATTGAGAAAGTCACTGTCATTTGTTTCTATTTTAGATTTTAAGTATCCAGAAGGACTCTCCAGGCTTACTTCCCATTTCCTAGGGTAGCTAAGTGGTACAGTAGATGAAGCCCTTGGCTTGGAATTAGGAAGACTCATCTTCCTGAGTTCAAAACCAGCCTTGGACACTTATTAGGTTTGTGACCCTGGGCAAGTCACTTAACTCTATTTGCTTCAGTTTCCTCATCTGTAAAATGAGCTGGAGAAAGAAAGGGCAAAGCACTCTGGTATCTCTGGCAAGAAAACCCCAAATGGGGGTCATGAAGAGTCTGAAATGATGGAATAGCAGCAGCAACAAAATCTGGTTCGTGTAGATACTGAATGTAAGAATAATTTTTGATGACTGAAGGAATGTTTTCCCTTTTGGTCCGGTCTTTTTTTACCTAAGATGAAGAAGGTTTATCTCACCTTAAATCTGTGGACTCTACAACCAATAATATCTGTTTCCTAGGCTGTTTTCATATGCCTTTGTGCTGATACTGGTCATGAAAGGCACTGTGTGTGGTAAAGGGGAAAGACTGCAGAATTTAGGGTAAGCTTGTGTTAGGTATGAATCCTTGCCCTGCCTCTTAGCCCTGATATAATTTTTTTTTTTTTTTTGGTGAGGCAATTGGGGTTAAGTGACTTGCCCAGGGTCACACAGCTAGTAAGTGTTAAATGTCTGAAGCCGAATTTGAACTCAGGTCCTCCTGACTCCAGGGCCAGTGCTCTATCCAAGCCTTGATATAATTTTGAGGAAGTGTCTTAGCCTCACTTGGCCTCAGTTTCCTTATCTGTAAAACAAAAGACTTGGACTAGGTAGCTTCTGGGGTTCCTGCCAGCCATAACTTCCTATGACCACCCTTTTGGTGCCATCCCTAGCCACCCACTCCGATGGCTGTCTTCTGCTCCACCAAGAAAGTAGGCCAGAATCAAACTCCATTTCAAGGGATAGCTCTTCCTCTCTGTGGAGGATTATTAGCTGAGAGAGTTAAGTGTGATGTAGTGGAAGAAATACCAAATTCAGAGTCAAATCCCTGAATCTATATCCCAGCTCTGCTTCCTTATTCCATGGGTGATTCTGGGCAAGTCCTCTCTTTTGGCCTCATTTTTTCTCACCTGCAAAAATAGAACAGTAACATCTTAACATCTCCCTCACCCTGGGGGATCTAGGTTCAGATCCTGCCTTTGGACACAACCTGTGTAGTTCTGAGGCAAATCACTTCTACTCTCCCAACTTAAGTTAACTCATCTTTAAAATGAGAGGGTTGGATCAGAGGTTTTCTGAGATCTCTCCCAGCTCTAGGCTCATGATCTTATGGCCTTAGGTCACTTTAGCCTCTAAATCTGTGATTGAGGAATTATGTAACACAACCCCACCAGGCTCACAGGCAAACTCCCTTCTCGGAACAACTAACTCCTCTTGGAGTTCCCTGTTCCTTCTTCTGAATTTCTTCTTAAAAGAACTCGAGGCTCATGTCCACAGCCAAAATAAGCCACCGCCTTCCAGCACCAATTGGCTGAAAGAATGAATGGCCCATGTGTATAAAGGGTGTAGAACATTTCATCTGAATGAGGCCTTCAGTGGCAGTACAGTGGATTGTGGTGGCAGATTCTCTTCCCACAAAGAAGCCATTCATTGGGAGAAGCAGGGCGAAAATGCCATGCACCCAGGCCCTTGGCAGTGGACCATTGGAAGCCTAAAACTGATGTATTTCAAAGGGGATCTCTAGTTACACTTGACCCTTAGGATCGCGTGGGCGCTACCCAACAAACTCTGTATTTTATGAATGTCAGAACGGTGATCATTTAGAGAAATACTTTCTCAGTGCTATTCCTTAGACTGTCCAATTTAAGGACACCTAGACCATGCATTTCCCATTTCTCTATTTTTGGAGCGAGTGGTGCATTCAAATGCAACTATTTTATGAAAGGCCAATGCACTTAGTGCTAGGATAGTACATGGAAAAAGAATTAGGCAGAAGGAGAGGCTCTGGTTGTCAAGGGGAAATTGTGCACTGCCGATATGCTACCCAAAGAGGGGGAGAGAGTCTCTTTTGAAAGATTTATTTAAAAAAAATGTGATCCTTATCTGTTTTGGAGGATGTAAACCTGCCACTCTCTGAAAGCAGTGTTATGTAATAGTTGAGATTGGAGGTTTCCTTTAGTTCTGTGATAGTCTGGTATAAGAAACTGATGCCATGTAAGATTATTGTTGTCCAGTCTTTTCAGTATTGTCCGACTATTCATGATCCCATTTGGAGTTTTCTTGGCAAAGGTACTTGGAGTGGTTTGCCATTTTTTTCTCTATCTCATTTTACAGATGGGGAGCCGATGCAAACAAGGTTAAGTGATTTGTCCAGAGTCACACATCTAGTAAGTGTCTGAGGCTGAATTTGAACTCAGTTCTTCCTGACTCCAGGACTGACACTCTATCCACTGTTATAGAGAGTTGAATTAATGTCTTAAATTATACCCAAAACTAACTGATGTCTATAACCATGACCACAGAGTATTGATTTTGCCAGCTTTAGTGAATTTATATAATGTAGTTTTGGTGAGTGGGATGAGGTGGTACAAGTATCATGGGGAAACCTGAGCCATTCATCCATCCATCCATCCATCCAACCATTCTACTTAGACTAAACATCTATCTGATGCAAGGTACAATTCTAGGTGCTCTAGCAGAGGAAGTAATAAGATATGGCTCCTATCTTCCAGGATCTTGCCACCTCTTCAGCAGATGGAATGCTGGACTTGGTATTAGGAAGACTTGGATTCAAATCCCATTTTAGATACTTTTTAGTTATGTGAAGCCTCTTCACTTCTCAGCCTCAGTTTCTTCATCTGTAAAATGGTGATGATAATAGCACCTTTCTCCCAAAGTTGTTAGGGAGATCAAATGAGATGCTATGTATTAATCACTTCACAAATCTCAAAGCCACTCTGTAAACATTAAATATCATTGTCATTATTATTAATATTACACAATATATACACTCAACTATGATGTAAGGCAATATGTGAAAAATGTCAAATGCTTTGGTTGACAGTATGCATCACAGGAGTTTAGAGGTCACAAAAACATTTCAGGTAAGGATGATCAGGAAAGGCTTCGTGGAAAAGATGACATTTGAGCCAGGCCTTAAGAGTTTAATTGGCAGGGATGAAGTAGTAAGAACCTCAAGACAGAGTAAATGTCATGAGCAAAAAATCTCTGCTCAAGGAATGTTCCTTGGCTTTGGATGTTCTATGAGTGGTCCTATACTCATGCTTTTTGGATTATCTGTTATACTTTCTGGGCAAAGGATAGAGGACAAGAATACTCTTGTCAGCCCAAGGCTCCATTTTTTATTCCAGGGGTTCTTAATCTAGGGTTTGTGAACTTAAAAACCAATAACTGGAGGCAGCTAGGTGGCACAGTAGATAGAGCACCAGCCCTGGATTCATGAGGACATGAGTTCAAATTCAGCCTCAGACACTTAACACTTGCTAGCTGTGTGACCCTGAGAAAGTGACAACCCCAATTGCCTCCAAAAAACCCTCAATAACTGATAATTACATTTCAATGCAATCAGTTTCCTTTATACTCCGATTTATTTTATTTTATGCATTTAAAAACATTATTCTGAGAAGGGGGCCACAGTTTTCACCATAGTACCCAAAGGGTCTGTGACCTAAGAAAGGTTAAGCACCCCCTGCTTTTTACCATTCCTTCCCCTGATTATCGTGCTTGGCATGTTTAACAAATTCTTGTTGATTGATTAGCCAGACTACAAATGGCAGAGGAGAAAAGGAACCCAGTGAGTTTGTGTCCCACAATCGTGGTGCCCTGTACTCATCTGCTACTCTGTGCTTTGCAAGTAGGGGAAGGTGGGATAAAAGGAAAAGAAACTGATTAAGACTTTTCAGGAACCCTGTATAAATATGTGTTTACAGAATAAACACAAAATAAACATGAGAGATAGTATAGGGCTGAAGGTACTAGCACTCGGGAGAAATCGGAAAAGGCTTCATGTAGAAAATTGTGATGCTTAAGGTGAACCTTAAAGGAAACTTAGGGATTCTGCAAGGCCCAGGTAAGGATTTGCATTTTAGGCATTGAAACATCCAGTGTTAAACCATGGAGATATGAAATGGAATACTATACGTGAGAAACCTCAAGAAGAGCCAGTTTGACTGGACTGTAATATGTGGAAAAGGGAGTCATATATAGTGAGGGGTAAGATAGACCTTCATGGGAAGATTGGTTGTTCTTGAGTTGTTTCCAGTTGTGTCTGACTCTTCATGACCCCAGTTGGGGTTTTCTTGGCATAGATACTGGAGTGGTTTGCCATTTCCTTCTCTGGTTCATTTTACAGATGAGAAAACTGAGGCAAAGAGGGTTAAGAGTCACACTGCAAGCTGTGTGATCCTGGGCAAGTCACTTAACCCTAACTGCCTCACTAAAAAAAAAAAAAAGAGTCACACAGCAAATATCTGAAGCCATATTTGAACTCAGGAAGATAACTCTTCCTGACTCTAAGCCTGGCAATTTATCCACTGTGCCACTTAGATGCCTAGTGGATAGATAGCTTAAGCATTTATTAATTGCCAAATATATTCCAGCTACTGTGCTAAGCTAGTATCAGTAAGAAGGATTTTAGTCAGATGCAAAAATTAATAAAATTCTGGAACGGGCTACTAGGAGAGACAATGGAATCTCCTCCTGGCCTTTAGGAACAAGCAAGATTAGCCCATTCATCAGGGTGTGGGTTGGATGTAGTCGATCACAGGGAAGCATGGGTATGAATGTTTGACCTGGAGAATACCCTTCCATCCCTCAGCCTATCTGATTTCTAAGGCATTGTTCAGAATCATCTTTCTCTCAGCATCCTACTGCCACATAATATCATACAGAAGAAAGCCTTGATCTCCCTCAGACTTTCATCACTGCAGAGAATAATCTGTATTGTAATGAGCTTGGTTAGAAAAGACTACGGGAGGAACATTAAATTATATTGGGGGAGTGAAAGGGGGACTTAATTTGATCTGCTTAGAGACTTTAATGCCAGGAAATAAAGTAAGGGGCTTTGGGGGAAAGGATACACGTTCTCTTTTCAGCCTTAACCCACCGAGAGTCTGTCTTCCAGCAGCGAGGCATTTCAGCACATCCAGCCACAGACTTAGTGTGTGATTGCCAGATCCCAAGAGGCCCAGCGGTGGTAGGCTATGTGTTTCTGTTATGTTAATGGATGCGAATTAAAGCCCTTAGATTCCTGGCCAGCTGAACCCCTAGCACTTCATCTACCCTGAGGTGAAGGCTGGCTCACAGGCCTGGAGGCCTTGGATGCTTCCAAGTCCACCATTAACAGGCTGTCTTAGAATCATAGATTGTAAGATCTGGAAGGGACCTCAGAGATTGCACTATCATATCACCTTGTCTAACTCCCTTATTTAACTGATGGGGAATCCAGGACCCAGAGAGGGAAGAGTGATATGCGCAAGGTCAAACAGCTATTTAGGGGCATAGCCAGAATCAGACCTCCAGTGATCTCTCCTCTACTGTGCCAACTTGTCAGTTTATTCCCTTTCTGAGATCTCTCCAGACTTCTCATATCCACTTCTGCTTGGCAGAGTTTTTGGTCAAATGTTTCCTCAGGGACTTCTGGAAAATATTACTGTCCCCCTTCCCTGTTTAGAATCGAAGTCAACAAATTATTCCTCTCCTCTCTGCCATCCTCAAGATAGCAGAGATATCCAGAGGTGTTTGCATTTCCTTACAGCTGTTTGTTTCTTTGGAGTCCACTGGAGTTCTGTCCTCTTTCCCCCATCATCATAAAAGGGAGGGAAGTGAAAATCAAGGATTTATTTTCATTGTTCCAGGGAAGGAAATGAAAATCAGGGGATTTCACTTAAAATAGCCTCAATTGGGTCACATCTTTTCATGCCCCAAAAGGAGATTTGGGGGTAGTTTGTTTCAGAAAGACTTAGCAGGTTGAAATGTAAGCAGAAGAATCCTGGATTTAAGGTTTATTTCTCCCGCTGATGTTTATAAAACACCCAGGTCTCCTTGGAGGAAACAATAACTATAACAATAGCTTTAGAAGGAAATCTTTTAAATCACAGTTTAGAGTAGAATAGTGGTGCATTCTCCTTTCTCCCTTTTAAACTGAGAATAAACCATATAGGCTCAAATAAAAGAAGATGGAATGAACACCTCTACTAGAGAAAGCACATTCCAAGTTCTACTCTAATTGTCTTTCCCTTAGTAATATCTATGAATACAGTATGAGCTAACATAAAGGATCTTTAAAAAATAAAACAAGTCTTTTGCTTCCAAGCAAATACCTTTTTTTTCTTTTCTTTTTTTTTCCTTTTCTTTTTCTCTTTTTGGCTTTTGAAATCAAATCCAAATCATTATAATTATTTTTAAATGGAAATAACTCTAGTCTTTCCCTCACAGTTACAAACCCTTTTTGAATAATTATTTTTTAAAAGTTGATTTCCATCAAATTGACCGTAACAAGGCAGAGAGTCTCTTCTGAATTAATTTCCCACTGAACCAAAGAAATTAGCTATCTCCTTATCCTTCTCCCTCCCACATTAAAGCTGCATTAAAGCCGTTTCCTAGATACCTGCTGGGGAAGGATAGATGCTAGTGCAATTTAAGCAGTCCAAGTTATCATTTGAATGCCAACATTATTAGCAACTGCTATTTGGCTGAAACCCGGGCAGTCTTAAGCACTGACCAGAGTTGTTTTGAAAATAGAAAACACTAAGTTAATTTGTTTTGTTCTTATTATTATTTAACTAGGAGAGAGCTGAGTCTATAGAACAAAATCACAGATAGAAAAGCAGTTGCTTCGGTTAAGTCCAACAATGGCTCCAAACACTGGATCAACTTTTATCTCACTCTATTCCCTAACTTCGAGGCAGTGCTGCAGCTAAATGACCACTCAGAGACCACCAAACATGTCCTGAGCTTCCCCACCTCTTCCTCTTGGCTCATATTATTCCTTTTTTTTTCTGGAAAAGCCCTAGTCCTGCATAGCCACCTGTTGAAATTTTGCTGTTCTTGAAGGCAGAGGTCAAATGCCACCTGTTCCAGGAACCTTTCCCTCATCCATTCTCTCTTTCATGGGGATTTAGTGTACTTTGTAACTAACCAATGGACATTAGCCTACCATATAATAATTTGCATTATAGATGCTTCCCTTTTGGTCTTGATCTCCCTTTACTAGTTACTGCCTAATACTGTACTGGAAGACAGTAGGCACTTAAATGCTTTCTTGATCTGTGTCCTCTTCTATCATCCTTGAAAAAAGGGGAACTGAGAACTCATTTGAGGACAGTGACCAGGTTTTATTTGTCTCTGGATCTTCTCCAGCATCTAGGACAGTTGATGGCCCATAGCTCTGTGTATTTGGCATATCATCCTTGTAGTGTAAGCACCTTTGAAAACAGGAATTGTATCTTCTTTATCTCTGCATCTCCTCTAGCGTCTACCACAATTTGGGGTATACATCTGGAATTTAAATGCTTGTGGAATGCATGAATGAACAAAATGAATGATTTAACCATGTGGCTGATGGGTAGAAGTCACTCATTATGATAACTAGAAAAAGATAATTACTAAAAATTATATATATATATATATACACATATGTATATATGTTTACACATATATTTCAGAGGTAACTAAAAGATAGAACTGCCGTTTAACCAAAAGGACATTGGTTTTGGAATCAGGGGACTTGGGTTTTTTAATTCGATTACTTACTCTTTGATCATGGACAAATTGCTCAAAATCTCAGGGCCTGGGTTTTTCCTTCTGCAAAATAGAGGGATTAGACTAGATGATCCTATAGGTTCATCTCCTCTAAAGTTTCAAGGTTAAGTATTTATTTGGCTCTTAAGGAACCCTGGAGTAATTTTATACCTTGAAGGTATTGCTTTAGTAATATGAAATTCTTTAGGCAGTATGGAGTAGCTCAAAGTAGAAATTAGAATCACTAAGTTCTCTTTATTAGGAAAGCCCGAGACCTTACAGGATGAGATCTGTTCCACAAGGAGGAAACAATACAGGTTTTACATAGCTCTGTAGCAAATCTAAGCTTTTTTTTTTCTTTTCCAAGCTGGCTGTGAACTCTGGAAAGCAAATAACTTGTAAGAGTAAGTAACTGGATATGGACCCTTTTCTGCAGCTGAGGTCTCTTTTAAAGCCAGGGCAGAGCTGCCAACCTCATAATAGCCCATTATCCAATTTGATCTTATCCCTCTGCTTTCCATCAATAGGTGACATGACAGGACCCAACAGGAACCCTCCCCTTCTCTAAAATATCCACTTACTAGGTGGGTCATGACCAGCTCGTGAGCTGTGCTACCCAGTTGAATCTCAACCTCTCTCTCTCTCTCTCTCTCTCTCTCTCTCCCCCTCTCCTCTAAAGGGCAGGTCAGTGCCTTCTTTTTTTTTTGCGGGGCAATGAGGGTTAAGTGACTTGACCAAGGTCACACCGCTAGTGTCAAGTGTCTGAGACCGGATTTGAACTCAGGACCTCCTGAATCCAGGGCTGGTGCTTTATCCACTGTGCCACCTAGCTGCCCTGTCAATGCCTTCTTAAATGACATCCAGTATCCTGGTAAGGCTCATTGTAAGTGGTCATTTTCTTTGTTTTTAATTGGGCCTCACGGACATTTTTAAAAAAAAACATTTGTGTCATTAAGTGAGCTCAGTGAATGCCTTGTACTCAACCAGTTGAACCTCTAGCACATTTCCACAAGAGGAACATGAAGAAACAGTATCATTTATGAACATGTGGGGATCCCTTCACATCTGGATTAAAAGCTCTGGACATAACCCCTATTACTTCCTAAATCCAGGTAAAATATAGATATTTTCCAGGCAATACTCGATGGTTACTAAGTTCTTTCAATTGCATAGTATGCAGAATCTCCAATTTAATGAATATATTTATCTTCTAGGAAAACTACAATATGTTCTAACCAGCAGAGATGCAGGGCTGTAATATAAATAATGTAAAACATGTCCTGCTCCCTATAACATTGTTCCTGGGATAGCATGCCATTAAAATTCCCAGGGTCTTTTTTAGCATCTCACACACAGCAGGTGAAAAGAATGCTCCTGTGATGAACACTGACAGAAGCAACATCAACTAATACAAAAAGCCACTGAGCACGATTTGAGCCATTTCCCCCCCTCTTCTGTTTGCAGTAATTATAGCACAGAAAGAACCCGGCACTTAAGTTAATACACAATGGTTCCAATCTAAATTGTGATCCATCATGGCGAGCGTTGAATTTATAAACAAGGTACTGTAGGCTTTAAATAAGGTATGTACTTTCAAAAACAAACCTAAAGCAAATAGTCTTCGCCAAGATCCAAACTTAGACAACTGATCACCGTAATTAGGATGAAATATTGATTGTATACTCCCAGAACTTAAAGGTCATGTTGAATTAATTGCTGGGGTGAAGGGCTTATTTCCAGGTTGCAGAACATCTTGCAACTGAAAACCTGATATTAAGTAGCTTAATATATCTTTTTAATGACGACGTGGTTGGTTTCTGCTGTGCCAGTGATGGAAAGTCTATCCAGGAGAAAAAGACAATATTTTTGCCTCTCAAGATTTAGCTTGTGAGTCAGCGATACAAGTGTGTGTTTATGAAGGAAAATGAAGCGTCTGCCTTACACAGGCGTTTATTTACGGGTGAGCTGAGTTCAAGAGCGGGTTGTAAATAGAAGTCAAATCTGCATGAGGAAGAGGGCAGCAGCTATTTTCTTGTGGAAGGAAGCCTACTAGCACCTGAATCAGTGTGGCCAGGTGGCTGGGCAAGGTCACCTTGCTTTTATCAGCAACTATACCTGGCCCTAGATGGCTGGTGTTCCATGATGGATAGAGAGCTGGCCTTGGAATCAGGAAGACCCTGGAGGCAAGTCACTTTAACCTCAAAGTGCTTGAGGTGACTATAAGTTTCACCACAGTGGCTGCTTTCATTAGTAGAAAGAATACACTTAGCATTAATGACCTACGCCTCTACAATTTTGTTGTTCAATCATTTCAGTTGTATCTGACTCTTTGTGACCCCATTTGGGTAGTTTGTAGGGGTTTGCCATTTCCTTCTCCAGCTCATTTTACAGATGAGGAAACTGAGGCACACAGGGTTAAGTGATTTGCCCAGGGTCACAACAGCTAATACCTGAAGCAGAATTTGAACTCAGGTCTTCTTGACTCCAGGCCCTGTGCCACATAGCTGCCCATATGTATACAGGCCTGGTTATGAAACTAAAATTGATCTTAAAGACTGGAAAGTACCTGAGATAGCCTGTCTGTGGCTGTATGTCTTTACTGGGCACCACTATTCCTGTTTTATAGCTGTGGCATTGTTTTGCTTTCAGAACATGTGTGTGCAATTTCAATAACCCTGTGAGATAGGTGCTCTTATTTTCCCCACTTTACAAATGAGGAAAATGAGTTTTGGAAGTTAAATGGTTTTTCTAAGATCACACAGCTATTAAATGTCAAGTAAGATGGGACAGCTAGTTGGCGCAGTGGACAGAGCACTGGCCCTGGAGTCAGAAGTACCTGAGTTCAAATCCGGCCTCAGAAACTTGATACTTATTAGCTGTGTGATCCTGTCACTTAACCCCAATTGCCTCACCAAAAAAAAAATATCAAGAAACTTGACTCCAGGCATGATTGATATAATGGAAAGAGCACTCTGAAATGAGAGGTCCTAAGGTGAATTCTCCCCTCTAGTCCAGTCTACCCATGTGACTTTCAGAAAGTCACCTAACTGCCCTGGGCTGCTTTTTCTTCACTTGTAAAGTGGAAGGAACTGGACTAGAGGACCGTGGAGGTCTTTTCCAATTTTCAGTCTGTGGTCCCATGATGACTAGCATCTGTATCCTATGTTAGCCGAGTAGTGCCCAAATAATGAGCTATGGCACTTTCTAAAAATCAGCTCTGCTCTCCAAGGATAGAAGAAATCATTCTATTATTAAGGATATTTCAAAGAATGGGGTACAGGTTTGGAGGTAGATCTCAAAGATGAATTACCACATTGTTTTGAACAATGGGAGCATCATTGGGTAACAAGTATGATTTCCCTAAGGGATGTGTGTGTCTGTGTGTACATTTGGCCATGATTTGCTACCACTATTACTAAACAGTTATTCATAGTTCTCCATGAGACTTCGAAGATAATGCTGGAATCCTTTTTTTTTTTGGAGGGGGGGTGACAGGAGGGTGGTGCATCTTTAGCCAGTTATAACCACACAGATGCAACATACTATAATGGGAATAGCACAGGGCTTGGGGGCAAAGGAACAAGGGTCCAAGTCCTGGCTCTGCATCCCACTTCTCCAGCTCTCCCTCCACCAGCTGTACAACACTGAGCAAGTCAGTCAGTCACTCTGGTCCTCGGTGTTCTCTCTCTCTCTCTTTTTTTTTTTTTTGTTTTGCAGAGCAGTGAGGGTTAAGTGACTTGCCCAGAGTCACACAGCTAGTAAGTGTCAAGTGTCTGAGGCCAGATTTAAACTCAGGTCCTCTTGAATTCAGGGCTGGTGCTTTATCTACTGTGTCACCTAGCTGCCCCGCTCAGTGTTCTCTTCTGTAAACTGAGGGGCACTGAATTTTCTTCCAACTCTAAACATAGACTTAGGAAAAGGCCTAAAGATAAAAGCTTTTCCTCTTTCTCAACAATTTAGAGGCTTGCATGTTTTTTCCCCATTCCACCCATATCATCATTCTGATTTACTAAATGGGTCTCCTAACATCATGGCAGATTCATCTTTCTCCTCCCACTCACTAAAGGTAGGTGATCTCTAAGGTTCTCTCCTTGGCCCTCTTCTTTCTTTTGACTTTGTAGGCAGATTGTTTTCCAAATCTCACTTTGTCTCTCTCCATCCATGTCTCTGTCTCCTTTTTTCTTGCCTCTTCCCCCTAGCCTTCCCAGATACCTGCAGGGCGTTGTCATCTAATGTCCCACTGGCACCAAAATCAGCATACCCTACAACAGCCTCATGGGGCGGTGTGATTTGTTGGGAAAGAGCACTTTATTTAGAATCAGAGGACTTGGGGTTCAAATCCTGTCTATACCACTTACTGTCAATGTGATCTTAGGCAATCACCCTCTCTCTGTAAAGGATTATGGACTGATGAACTCTTAGGTTCCCTTTCATATTTAAATCCGTTTTTTCATCTATCCAACTAAACTTGTTCCTCCTCCCAAGTTCTCTA
Source organism: Dromiciops gliroides (assembly GCF_019393635.1). NCBI lineage: Eukaryota > Metazoa > Chordata > Mammalia > Microbiotheria > Microbiotheriidae > Dromiciops > Dromiciops gliroides. The sequence continues at coordinate 538,579,356 of NC_057861.1, read as the reverse complement.
CTAAACTACTAGGCTCAAAATTATCAGTCATCTTTGAATGCAGGGGGTAAGAGAAGAGAAAATTAGTCACTGTTTTGGGGTTTTGTGTTTTGTTTTGTTTTGTCTTTTTTGGTCAATTCTACAATATCTCTCTCCTCCTGTCCACTAATGTGGTCATAACCCTAATCCAATCCCTTATCACTTGTCATCTGGGTAGTACCTAACTATTACTTCCCCTAATCTAAGGTTTTAAAAAAATATATATATATATTATTTTATGTATATATATATGTATATACACATTTTATATGTGTGTGTGTGTAATTTATGAGTGTGTGTGTGTGTCCTGGACCCCTTTGTCAGTCTAATGAAGTCCCTTATGAAATTTTTAATGCATAAAATAAAATGTGTAAGATTGCAAAGTAAATATAATGTTGAAATATAGTCATCAAATTAAAAAAAAAATTTTCTTGAACCCCAGGTTAGGAACCCTTGTTCTAGTTTTTTCTCTCCAATTTATCTTTTACATAGCCACCAAATTCATGTTTCTGTTTCACAGGGCTGACCATGTCACACCCGTGCTCAAAATCCTTTGGTGGCTTCCTAGTGCCTATGGGATAAATAGAAAAGTTTAGCATTGGAATGCCCCAAACATGTATGGCACTCCACAGTTGAACTTTAAATTGCTTTTTTCAGGCTGATTTCCCCTGACTCTTTTTTAAAATTCCAATCAAAGTGATTATCTCCTTTATGATCTCATCCAGTACTTTCCCATTCCTGTCGTTTTTAGTTTCAGGAATGTCCCTCCTTCAAATCTCTGCTTGTTGAAATAGGGCAGTTAGGTGGTGCAGTAGCTAGAGCACCGGCTCTGGAGTCAGGAGGACCTGAGTTGAAATCAGGCCTCAGATACTTGACACTTATTGGCTGCGTGACCCTAAGCAAGTCACTTAACCCCCATTGCCTCAAACATCTGGAGCCATCTCCGGTTGTCCTGATGGATATCTTGCCATTGGACCCGGATGACTCTGGAGGAGAGAGCGAGGCTGGTAATCACTTAAATCCAATTCACTGCAAGATATAACATCACCTCCCAATGTCACAGTGCTCTTCAGGAATGAAAGACAAACAACAAAAACAACAACAACAAGAAGCTATTGAAATGGCCTTGATTCTCAGGCCATTATGCTATATGCTTAGTTGTTTTTTAAGTGTAATATTCCCCTATTAGACTGTAAGCTCATTGAAGGCAGGGACTTGATAGGTTGACATCTTTGTATCCACAGTGCCTCAAACACTGTAGATGTTTAGAAAATGTTTGTTGGATTGAATGGCATATGTTTTGGGGACTTGATCAGTGTGGCAATTTGTTTCACTTGACTTTGCCTCGATTTTTCCCCCAATGAAGGGGTGAGTGTATAGAAGAAAAAAACACATAAAAATTAAAGTATAAAATAGATTTTTTTAAAAGAGAGGCACACATATTTGGGGGATGGGGACTTTGTACTTTTTTTAAAAGAATAAGAAATATACAACTATGCAGTAAGCAAAATAGCAAGTGAACATCAGATCCATTAGTAACAGCTTTGCAAACATATAATGTTTTGCCAGATAATTACGTATGTTTTAAGGAAATTCAGAGAAATGCCTTTTCTTCCAGTTTATGATAGCCACAGGCAAAATCACCTTCCCCATTCTAGGGGGCAGCTAGGTGGCACAATGGATAAAGCACCGGCCCTGGATTCAGGAGGACCTGAGTGAGTTCAAATTTGGCCTCAGACACTTGACACTTACTAGCTGTGTGACTCTGGGCAAGTCACTTAACTCTCATTGCCCCACAAAAAAAGAAAAGAAAAGAAAAGAAAGAAGAAAATCACCTTCCCTATTCTCAATGGAGGAGAGTGGAGATTAAGGAAGAAATAAATTATCCCATTAGATAACAGCAATAATGGAGAGCTCTCCAAAAGCACCTTCTCCCCACCCCTACTAATTTGAGTCTGAATTGGTTCCTAAGACGTGACCTGTGGCAAATGCTGAATTTCAAACCTATTGACAAATGCACTGGATTTGGTAACCAGCCTTAGAGGACACCAGATATGGACTAAAGCTAAAAGCTCCTGCCTGTTATAGGAATCGGGTCCATGAATCAACTCTCTTGTGTACTATGGCTCCATTTGAAGTCATGAAAGTAGACTGATGGACAAAGCCAAAATAATAACACCGTGATTTGAGTCAGTGAGTGAAATGTGGCGATGACTACAGAGGTTGTAGAACCTCCACCGGATTTCCCAAACCAACTGAAAAAAGACCCAAATTACTACTTCATTTCATAAAGTCTCAATGAGAGGGTGTTGCCAGCAGCTACCATGGCCATAAGCAGTTTCATGTATTTTATCAACCGAGATGTGAACCCAGATCTTTTGTCTCCAAATTCCATGTTATTTTCCTAATCTGCAGAGTTTGGGGCAACACAGAGGCAGTAATGAGCATTAGAAACTGCCCTAATTGCCTTTGATAACTAAAGGTGACAAAATATTTTAATAATAGGAGGATGGATTAGAAGTCAGGAATACCAATCTAGTCACAGATAGTACTTATGTGACCCCTGGGCAAAGTCACTTAGCCTCTCTCACTTTGCCAGAGAACTTAATAGATATGAATGACCCAAACCCATTTATGGGAAAGAAGCAGGCTGTAAATCTATATCAAAAGAATTAAGTATTTATTCTGAGAGTCTCTTAAAGGGATGGTTACCTTGATGTAACTCATATGGAAAAATGGATTAGTAACATGATGATAACGATAAATAAAAGTAATAAAAATAACTCATTTATATAGTGTTTTTAGGTTTGCAAAACACTCTTTCTATACATTATCTCATTTAAGTCTCAAAACAACAAACACTAAGAGGTATGTTATTATTTCCACTTTACAGAAAACTGTGGCACAGAGTTTAAGTGGCACTTCCCTAAGGTCACTCTGCTACTAAATGTCTAAGGAAGGATTTAAACCCAGTTCTTCCTGACTCAAAGGTTCAGTTCTATATCCACTAAGCCAGCATTATGTCACACCAAATATCCATCCAGGTTCAAAAATAGCTATTCCCTTCAATATATCCCTCAGAAACTGGGTAGCCTAATGACTACTGAATCCCATTAACCAGGTTTTGAAGGAATGGAGCCTCTTTCTAAAATGACTCACAGTCTTAGGGAATGAGATTTTTTTTTGTTTTACACTTCTTTTCCATGTGTTCTTTGTCTTTTGCCCCTGCTGAGCCAGAGCATTATCCAGAATGTGTACAGAATTGGGAGGCCTCAGCCCTGCCATTAATAAGTTGCGTGACCTTGAGCACAGCAGGTTCTCTGTGCCTCAGTTTACTCATCTGTAAGATCATTTAGAAGTCTAGGGTTTTTTAATTTAATTTAATTTTTTATTTTTTTATTGGTTGTCTGGCCCTCAGAATTTAGACCACCTGTGAATTCCTTATGGTAGATAAAGATTACATTTTACAATGACATTTTCAACACAGTTTAAAGGCAGCTGAAAACTAGCCAGATGGATGAAGTTACTAAAATGCAGCTGTGTAACAAAAAAATCAGCTCCAGGAAATACTGTGCATTTGCTATACTTCCTTCCAAGGCTTCTGGCCTGGTGGTTTGCTCTTGCTTTTTTTGCCCTGAGTCTTGGCTTTTCTTTTTTATTAGCTTATTTCATTGGCCTGTCTTGTGAAGAACAGACCAACTCAGACATTTCCACATTGCTTAATCCCAGCCTCATATTAAGTTTGCCCACTCAACCATCAAAGGCTGATTTGCCCCACTTGTTTGGAATGAGGTAATTTGGTCATTGCATGTGTTTCTGAGGTGATCTTCTGGGACTTCATGTCCTCATCAATTAATAATTATTGAAGATCTCCTGGGGCCTTTCTTCTTTATTAGGTACACTGAGAAGTTTTAGAGTTCCTAGGAGAGGGTCAAAACCTGGACTTTTGTTTGCCAGTTGTGCCTTTGTCCTACACACACACACACACACACACACACACACACACACACACACACACAGAGTCTGTAACTCAGTTTTCTCTTGTAAAGTGAGCATAACACCTAATCCCCCCTCCTTCTCCATTTTTCTATGGATATTGAGGTAATTAACCAGATTATGTCTATGAAGGTTTTGACATTCATAGATCAAAATGGAACACAAAATGTATCTCTTCTGTCATTGATGGCCTCAATTGTGTATGTGTGTGTGTATGTATGTATGTATTTTAATTCCACAAATTATGGCACAAGGCAGCCAATTTCACCTTTCTTTCGCCCAAATTAAATATGCATATATGTGTACATATACATATACATATGTATATATATATACAATACATATAAATATGTGTATATATATCAAACAGATATATGCATACACATATATATACAGATATATATGAAAATGTTAATGATAACACTAAATTCAAGGGGGTCATGTTTTTATTTCACTGGATAAATTAGAATCACTCAGCTCTCCAAGCCAGAGATCTCAGTTTTACTTTAGTTTATAGTTATTGCAGTGGTTCTTATTTCCTCAATTTAGTGCTCCTTAAATGCAGACCTTTAGTATAGATATCATTCACTGAAAGGGAGCTACCCTATCAGTGGCTGTGAAGACCTGGGTTCAAATCTCACCTTATGTGACCAATGTGTGAATAATTTAAAATCTCTGAGCTGCAGCTTGCTACTCTGCAAAATAGGGATAATAATGACTGTAGCTCTTTGTCCTGATGAGATGACATATAGAAAGTACTTTTGGGGGGAGGGGCAATGAGGGTTAAGTGATTTGCCCAGGGTCACACAGCTAGTAAATGTCAAGTGTCTGAGGCTAGATTTGAACTCAGGTCCTCCTGAAACCAGGGCCAGTGCTTTATCCACTGCATCATCACCTAGCTGCCCCACTATAAAGTACATTTCAATGTTATCATTGTTACTTTATTCTCATCACCATTATTATAAGTCATGTTATACTATAAATAACCTCTTGTATCCCTTGTAGCCCAGCCTAGTGCTAGGTGTGGTAGAGGGACAGGTCAGCCAATCAACAAGCCTTTGTTAAATGGAATCATGATTGTACATAGAAGGCAAGCACAAACATGCTGGACACAATGGGCATTCGATAAGTAATTGCCATTATAAAGGAATAGAGCTCATGAATTAAAACTATAAACTTTTCTCTTTATAAAATATATATATATATGTATATATATATATGTGTGTGTGTGTATATATATTATATATATATATATATTACCCATAATTATACATAAAGTACAAATCTTTACCCTGAAAACTTCATAATTTAGTTAGGAATCCCACTCCCAAGTCAATGACACCTTCACCATTATTTGGGTCTTAGAGTCAGAAGACAAGAGCCAGCTTCAGCATGTGGTCTGCATGTCTCTGGCTGAATTATTTAACTTTTTTGACCCTCAGTTTCATTTTTTAAAGATGGGGTAATTTTGCTTACACTATATTGCCTCACAAAGCAGTGACAAGAAAAGTATTTTTCAAATGTTACTGTAGATCAGTTCGTCTAAGTGACTCTTTATAATCATAGAGCCAGGAAGTATCAGAGCTGAGACTTGATTCTCCTGTCTCCTAGACTCTTTGCGCTGGACCCATCCTCTCCTGCCTTTACTGGACAGTGAAGCCCCTCCCAACAACCTGACTCCAATCAGGGTTGTGCTAATACATTTTTAACCTGTTCTCCAGGAAAAAAAAAAGTACCAACAACATCCTTTAAAGTTTAATGTTGTTAACATTTTCTCTATCACTTTGTTAAGTTTAGATAATTAACTAAGCAATAAATCAAACCCTGATTTGTCATGTTTTCCAGCTTCCCAGGTATAAATGCTCACACTGAAAATTAGATGGACAGATAGGTTTAAGCACACCCCAGGCATATCACTGACTCCAGCCTACCTTTTTTAGTCTCTTTTCATATTTTCCCCCTTTGCATTCTCTGTATTCCAGCCAAACTGGCCTACTTACTAATTCTGAGATTTTTGATCTGATTTGGATAGGGAAGAAGAGAAGCATTTTAAAAAGAGGACCAATGATACCATGATGTTGAGGTCAAAGTACAGTGTGCCTGACTGGGGCTGATCAGTCTAACACAAGCTCAGAAAGTTCTACCACAGGTCAGATAGAAATAGTCCATTTGAACATTTGGAATAGAGATGTCTCTAGATTTGTACATCTCACATTTCCTTTGTGCTACTCTGATTCTGCTTTGCTTATAGAGCACAGCTCAGAGAGAAGAAACTTAAGGGAAGGGTGGGGATGAAGGACCAAGAAAGGTCTCTTGAAGAAGGTAGCACCAAAGACAAGCTTTGAAGACTAATTTCACCTGGGCCCCTGGAGACTTTAATACTACAGAAATCTATCTGCCATACGGGCTTTGGCAGGCATGGAGTAGATGTTTAAGACAGTGACAGACGGAGACTCCAAGGCAAGCCATTCTCCTAATGACTAGCCTTGGGGTGTCTCTGGCCTCTTTTTAGCTATAAAAGCCAAAGAAACATCCAAATCTGATGCTAGTCTAAACAAGTTTGGAAGATAGTGAGTGGAAATCATCCCCTTCAGGGAGAGGACATTTACATTTCTAGGAGACCTCAAGTCCTCCTGAATCTTACTGAATTGTAATGTTTTCTTTCCACCTCTAGAAATCTCCAAAGGTAAAATCTGTTGTCTCCCATAGCTTTCCAGGCTGGCATAAAACTCCCAAGTAAAATGATTAACAAAAACCCATGTTTACCACAGAGTTTTGAATTCCTAAATGAGTTTTTTACATAAACAAGTAATAAGTAGAGAATGCATTGCAAAATCTAAACTTTAAATACATGGAATTTCATGCTAAGCTAAAAGACAACAGATGAAAGAAACAGTATATCCCTGACCCTGTATACTCTGCAATCCCAGTTACTAGGAAACTGAGGCTGGTGGATCTCCTGAGCTCTGGACTTCTGAGTCAGAGAAGGGCTACTCATCAGGTGTCTGCACTAAATTTGGCCCCAATACTATGAGCTACCAGGAAAAGGGGCCACCAGACTTCTGACCAAGCTCAGGTTAGAAGGTCAAAGTTCTCATGCTCATCATCAGTGGGATGGGCTACATGTCCAGCCTAGATAATATAAAGAGAACTTATCTTTTTTCTTTCCTTTCCTTTTCTTCCTTCCTTCCTTCCTTCCTTCCTTCCTTCCTTCCTTCCTTCCTTCCTTCCTTCCTTCCTTCCTTCCTTCCTTCCTTCCTTCCTTCCTTCCTTCCTTCCTTTCTTTCTTCTTCTTTTTTTTTTTTTTTACAAAAAAACCCCTCCCCTATTTATAGGTTTGTAACTGGCACTCACATTAAATACAGTGGGTTTTTGGTTGTTGTTTTTTGTTTTTTATCCTGAGACTATAAAGGCTTAGGTTGCTTCCTTTTCCCCACATCCTCTCCATCCCCATCCCAACAAAACTACTTCAAGTAGTTCTGATTAGGCTTTACCCCCTCAAAGTGAATTAAGTTTTCTGATTTCTAGGCTAATGAAGTTTTCATTACAACATTATACTTCCTATCATTTACCAGGAGGTTCTCAGTGCCCTTATGTCTTGGCTCTTCTAGCAAATATCAATAGGTTTCTCATTCTCCAAAATTAGCACTTTTTCCTCTTTTCTAGGACATTCCTGGCATATAGGGGGCTCTTAATAAATGTTTATTGACTGAGTTTTTCACAGTTGTAGCTATTAAAAGCAAATAATCTGATTTAACTAATTCATGCTCAAGAGTCAAGAACTGATAACTAGCTCAGTGTGTCAATCTTCTGGACTGGATATTTACATTCTTAAAGAAAGCTTTTTAACACAAAGTAAAGAATCTTTCATGGTAAAAATTTGCACCAGTATGCCAGACTAATAATAACAGGCTCTAATGATATAATTTCAAGCAAGGAAAGTTATTTAGGAGCAAAGGATTTTCAAGAGTCTCCTCAAATCACACCTCCCAAACCGTATTTACCAGAAAAGTCATCCCACCCTTCTAAAACTGAATTTTTAACCACAGTCAGAAATTTCTAAGCCTTATCAAAATGTCATACATTATCCTGAAGGTCAGCTGAGTATAATTACTTTACATAGTGGAGAGATTCAAAGTTTGTCAGGGAAGACTGAGTAAAAACACATTTCTTTGGTTCTTTAAGGTCTACAAAGCACTCTATCCAAGTTGTTAGGTAGTGTTAATTATGACCATCCCCATTTTATAGATGAGGAAACTGAATGAAGTTCTTTCAAAGTAAAGTAAGTGACCCACTTCTCTTTGGGGATGAAAATAATTCTTTTTTAAAATTTTATTTAACTTATTTAATTTAACTTAATTTTATTTTGGTGAGGCAGTTGGGGTTAAGTGACTTGCGCAGGGTCACACAGCTAGTTAAGTGTCTGAGGTTGGATTTGAACTCAAATCCTCCTGAATCCAGGGCCAGTGCTCTATCCACTGTGTCACCTGGCTGCCCCGGGATGAAAATAATTAAATAATTCTTACCGTGAACACCTGGCTGCCAGGATAGGTCAACCAATGAACAAACACTCATTAAAAAGAAATAAGTTTTTCATGGCTTCACATGTATAATGGATATCATATTGCTTTCCTTCTCAATGAGTCGTGTAGGGGATGAAAGGAAGGAGAAGATTTGGACCTCAAAATTTAAATTAAAAAAAAGAATGTAAAAAATACAATTAAAAATGTTTAAATCAAACATCTACTATATTCACTATTCATTCCTTTCAGTGCTATGGTCTTGACTCTCTGAACTTCTCTCTCCTCTTGAGTACCTTCTCTCAACCACCTTTTAGCTTCCTTTTAAGTGTCCCCTTCTCCCATTAGAATGTAAACTCCTTGAAGGCAGGAAATGTCTTTTCTTTTTTTGTTGGTTTTGTTTTTTTTGGTTTTTGCAGGGCAATGAGGGTTAAGTGACTTGCCCAAGGTCACACAGCTAGTAAGTGTCAAATGTCTGTGGCTTGATTTGAACTCAGATCCTCCTGAATCCAGGGCCAGTGCTTTATCCACTGCACCACCTAGCTGACCCCGGTCTTTTCTTTTTCATTTGTACTTACATTTCTGGCATTTAACACATGGTAGTGGTTAATAAATGCTTTTTGAATTGACTTGACTGTGTGCCAAGCACAAACTGGACGTCTTACCCCTTGAAGGGCATTGTGTCCAAGCTCTGGGAATTTGTTCTTGAGTGTTTTTTTTTTAATCTACTTTTCCATGAAATTCCACAGTTGGCCTCTTTTTTTTGACCAAACTTAACAACATCTCTGTTTGCCTCATCCTTTCCTAGGCCACCCTCTGTCCTTGCCCCAGTACTAACCACCATACATTCTTTTGAGTTGCTGTATTATCATTTCCTAGGCACCCCACCTCCTCCTCTTCCCCACAGTTAATTTTGGAAGCCTACAGAAAAGCACCTGAAGGAGTAGAAGGGGGGAAAGAAGTTGCCATATACACCTGTCACCAATTTCACAAACTTGCCTACTTTGTCCCAGACACTGATGAAATCTGATGAGTCTCTATGACCTTCTGCCTCAATCCTAAACAAACCAAATAGCCCAAGAGTAAAAGTGAAATTGTGAGATTTAGAACTCTTCTGAGATGTTACCAACCCCCAAAATGGGAACGATAGAAAGTAAAATTCCAATTCCTTCCCAGCCCCCACCCCGCTTCCCCCTTTAAATCCCTGAGGCATTTTATTGGCTGGTAAAAACATTTATTAGGAGTTAAACAGATAGTTACTTTGTGTTTGTTAGCTTAACCATATCATGCATGCAGTTGACAGTTGGGTTTATTGAATTGTGGTCTGTTTTGTAATGATACTTGTTCTCTGTTTCATCATTTGATGAATTAAGCAACAGACACCAAGCGGCTTTTCAAAACCCTCATTTATTTTCATGTGAACCTTAAACAGTAAAACTAATAGAGCAGATGAAGTCTTGTCTTTTTTTTAAAATAACCTTTATAAATTACTCTGAGATTTCCTCATATAGCCACTCCATTGTTTTCATAACACTTTCCTGATGTAAGGCTAGGGAACCTTCAAGTTGGCTTTCTTTACAAAAAACAAGTCTTTTCAAACCGGTTTGTTGCTGTTCAGTCGGTTTGTTGCTGTTCAGTCCTGTCTGACTCTTTGTGACCCCATTAGGAGTTTTCTTGGTAAAGATACCGGATTGGTTTGCCATTTCCTTATCCAGGTCATCTTACAGATGAGGAAACTGAGGCAAACAGAGTGAAGTGACTTGCTCAGGGTCACACAGCTAGCAAGTATCTGAGGCCATATTTGAACTCAGATCCTCCTGACTCTAGGGCCAGCACTCTAGCTGCCCATTTTCCAAAACAGATTGGAGTATAATAATTGCCCCAGCATCTACCTCCCCCAACATGTGTAAAGTGAATCGTAGACTATGAATTCTAGGAAGTAGCTTAGAATTAATTTAGTCCAGCACCTTTATATTACAGATGGAGAAACAGACAACTCAGAGAGGTAGAATGATTTTTCCTATGTCACAGCCCTAGTTCTAAAGATGTAGCCCAAACTGACACCTAGCTCTGCTATCTTCCAGCTTAGGGGAAAGAAAGGTAACAAACATTTATTAAGTGTCTTCTCAGTGCCAGGCTTTGTGCTAAGTGCTTTACAAATGTTATCTGATTTAATCCTCAGGACACCTTTAGGAGGTAGGTACTGTCATGGGAGAAAAGGGGGTGGTCCTTAGGTATTCCTTGATAAAGAATCACACTCTTGCCACAGTCCAATTAGAATTAAAGTGGTCTTTTATTTGGCGCTAGAGAAAGTGACTTAGGGGTGAGTCAAAGACTTCACCCCTGGGGAGAAGGGCTCAGAAACAAATCTCCTCCCATAACAGAAGGAAGGCAAGAGCTTTTATAGTGGATAGATGGGGTGTCCACCTGAAAATGGAAAGTTCCTTTTGGGGGTGGGGTGGGAAAAGCTTGGAAACTTGTTATATTCCTGAGAGTTGAGGGGGATTTTTTTTTAAATGATGGTCCTGACCTTTGGGGTTATCTCTGTCTTCTAGCTCTGGTCAGGTAGTAGCCTTGCTACTTTCTTGCTATAGAATTTTATCTCCCCTTACTTCTTTTTTTTGTTTGTTTGTTTGTTTTTGTTTTGTTTTGTTTTGTTTTTTAGTGAGGCAATTGGGGTTAAGTGACTTGCCCAGGGTCACACAGCTAGTGTTAAGTGTCTGAGGCCAGATTTGAACTCAGGTACTCCTGAATCCAGGGCCAGTGCTCTATCCGCTGAGCCACCTAGCTGCCCCTCCCCTTACTTCTTAGATATATCTGTCCTGATATCTAATTGGCCAATCTAAACTTTAATAATCCCTTGATTCTTCAATGACTGTCCTGTTATCTAAGCATCTTTGGTTTTGCTTCATACAGGAGAAACTTCTTATTTATCATAAGCCCCATGTCAGTGCTGTTGTTATTCCCATTTTTATAGTTGAGGAAACTGAGAGGAAAGTTAAGTGACTTGCCTAGAATCGCACAGCTGAGTAAGTGTCTGAGGCCAGATTTGAACACAGGTCCTCCTGATTCCAGCCAAGTGTTCTATCACCTAGCTGGCGCCTAGTAAAGTAGAGGAAGGACTGAATTTAGAGTACAGCCACTAGTGCTGAGTTCCCAGCTCTGCCACTTTTTACATAGGTGACCTTGGTAAAAATCAGTTAATCTCTCTAAGTTTTAGTTTCTTCATTTGTAAAAGGTCAGGGGTAGGAGCAGATGGCCTCTTAGGTTCCTTCCAGCTCAAAACTGATGGCCCCCAGACTAGATAAAGATTATAGCTTTCTGTGATTCTCTGTTGGGGCCTAGCACTGAGCTTTGTAAACAGTAGGTGCTTAAAAAATTCAGTGGATAGGGCACCAGCCCTGGAGTCAAGAAGACCTGAGTTCAAATCCAGCCTCAGACACTTAATACTTACTAGCTATATGACCCTAGGCAAGTCACTTAACTCCAATTGCCTCACACACACACACACAAAATGGCATTGTGAAATGGGGTAGAGGATGGTTCCCAGAGCTGTGTGGGCTGGTCTAGATGAATATATTAAGATCCTCTGCACCCTCCCTCTCCTCCTTTTGCCAGTTGTTGGCAACCTTTGTTGTGGTTTTTTTTTTTTTTCAGTCATGTCTGATTCTTAGATTATAAACTCCTTGAGGGCAAAAGATGTTTTTGGTTTTTTTTTTCCCTCCCACAGCACCTAAGATAGTCCTTTGCCATGCACCATATTATTTGTTGTATGTATATTGTCCAGTCTGGACCCGTTCATCAGGGTAGGTAATTCCAAGTGGGGAAGCGCTCTCTAGCTATGCAAATGGATGACTGTTCTGAAGTATATCATCTTTGCCACTTGGGCACTAAGAGTCTGTAAAATGTCGGACTCCAACCCAGTTTTTCCTGACTTGGAGTGACTAGTTTAACCAGTTAGTCAGGGGGCTACCTGTGAAAGCCAATGGATGTGTTTTATTGTTATTGCAGAACATAGATGCTTAATAGGCATTTATTGAATTGAATCGAATCCCTAGGGAATAATATATATACTAAGACAACTCAGGATGGTTTCTAAGAACAGAGAAACTGTAAGAACTGTAAGAAAAACCCAACAGGCTTTCTCTGGTTAATAATAAAAACTTTAGATTAGTGAAAAAACAAACAAATAAGCATTTCATCAACATTTATATGTGGTCCTGTTGCCAAAGATCTCTCCCTAAATTTCCTGGAATATTCCAGGAAAGGGGACTTGGAGCAACCAGTAACCATTTTCAAATAAAATACTCAGCAATAACCAAGCTATTTAATCCCCAGCTTAATCATTTGAAAGCCCTTGCAATTCTGCAGTCCTATGAAGTCATCCTGTGCCTTTCCCTCTGGGTACCCGTCAGATTGGGGGCAAGATGGAGAACCAAACTGGCACTTTCTATGACCAGCCTTTGGGTGGTTCCCCTGAGAGTCTAAGATCAATGATTAAATGTGTGCTGGGAGGGTGGTGTCAAAATTAGGTCCTTTGAGTAGAAGGAGGAGGAAAAACAATTCTCAGACTATCTTTTAAGAGTCCAGAACCACCTAGATTTCAGCTGCATGTCTCTAGAGGGAGCTGGGGTGAGGTGTTTGCCAAGAAATGGAGGCTAAATATTTTGCAAATATAAATGCTGACCTTTTAGCTTCAGGAAAGTAGGACACTGGTAGCTTATATACATCAGGAATGCAGGAAGTCTAGAGGGATGCTGAGCTAGGTCTGATTATTATTTTTTTTAAATCTGAGTCTTATTTTATCCATTATCCCTCAGTGAATAAAAGCAGGCTTGATGCCTGGGCTATGATAAAACCTAGAGGGAACAGGTTCACAGGAGAAAGGAGGTAGAGAGCAGGATGTTTTGTGTATGGTGTCAGCTAGAGAAACAAGGGAATGGAACGGTTTGCCCATCTTGCCAACTAGGGAAAGGAAGGGAGAGGGCTAGGAAAAGGTAAAGGGTGTCACCCTTCTCATTCCTCTCCAGTCTCGCCCTATTATCTTCCTCCTGTGAAATAACATTTTAATATGGTATCTTGTATTTTAATTATTTTTGTCGCTGCCATATTTCTCTTGTAGAGACAGACTGTAAGTTTTTGATAGCAAACACATGATCTTACACATATTTATATTCTCCCTCCACCCCCCCCCAAAAAAAAAAACCCGTAGCCGAGAGCAGTACCTTATCTAGTAAATTTTGGTGAAAGAATGATGAATGAGTGAATGAACGATTGACTTTAAGTCTTGGAAGAGAGAAAAAATAAATTAAATATATGATGATAGCTATAAACTATTCATATATTTTAAATTTATTTATATCATTTTATAAATATATTTTAACTTACAATATATATATAAAGGTAAATTAATATACACATGCATACTCTAGTAATCACTGGGATTTATTGAATAGAAGGGTGACATGGTCTGTTCTTTGATTTAGGAAGATGGCTTGGGCAGCTGAGGAAGAATAAATTGGAGTGGGGAGAGACTTGTAGCAAGGAGACAGACCACCAGGCCATTGCAGTAGGTCATGCATGAATGAGGGGATGAGGGCCCGCACGAGGGCAAGTGGCTATGATAGAGGAAAGAAGGGAAGAATACCCAAGACATGTTCCACAAGTAAAATTGACAGGATTTGGCAAGGGATTGGATATGAGAGGTAGAAAAGAAGTGAGGCGTTGAGGATGGCACCTCAGTTGTGACTGGGAGGATGGCAGTATCCTTGACAATAATAGGAAAGTTTGGAAGGGGGGAGAGTTTGGACAAAAGATAACAGATCAGTTTGGGATATGTTGAGTTTAGGATGATAATAGCTAGCATTTATATAGCACTTTAAGGTTTTCAAAGAGCTTTATAAACATTATCATATCCTGGAAGGGCGGTAATATTAGTAATCCCATTTTGCAGATGAGGAAATTGAAGCAGACAGAACTCAAGTGACTTGCCCAGGGTCACACAGCTGGTAGGTGTCTGAGACTGGATTTGAACTTATGGCATCCTGGGTCCGGTCCAGTGCTCTATCCTACTTAAAACATCTCGCTGCCTTAGGTGGCAAGAAATGACTAACAGGCTGTGGAAGGCTAGACATCAGCAAAGAGCTTTGGTTTGGCTGCATAAGTAGATCTGAGAATCACCAGCATCAAGGCGATAAATCAAATCATCTTGATTCCCATGAACTATGGGAACTTATGAAGTTACCAAGTGAAATAATTAGCATGTGAGCTCCCTGAAGGCAGGAAATACTATGATTTTGCCTTTCTTTGTATCCCCATTGATTAGGACACACAGGACCCAGTACACAGTAAGAGATTAATAAATGCTTGTTTACTCATGACTCCCTGACATTGGATAAAAAAAGGACCTGACCAGAAGAAGTCTTAAGATTAGGAGTTAGAGAAAGCAATGCTATAGCTAAGAGACATTTTAACTTATTCCAAAATTGTTATTGTTTAGTTGTTTTTCAGTCAAGTCCAACTCTTCATGACCCCTTTTGAGGTTTTCTTAGTAGAGATACTGAGTGGTTTGCCATTTCTTTCCTCAGCCCATTTTATAGAAGAAGAAATTGAGGCAAACAGGGTTAAGTGACTTGCCCAGGGTCACACAGCTATTAAGTGTCTGAGGCCAGATTTGAACTTGGCAAGATGAGTCTTCCCGATTCTAGGCCCAACACTCTATCTACTTCACCCACCATCTGGTTACCCCTCATATTAACCCTTTTTATCTCTCCCTTGGGATTAACTTGTAAACTTTCCTCATATTACTTCCTTCACTTGATGCTGGGGGACAAATACCCCTGAAACCCCAGACCCTGGGAGAAGCTGCCTAGTGTATTGGATAGGGAGTGGGTCAAAGAGTCAGGATGGACCTAGGCTCAAGTCTTACCTCTGACCCGTACTAGCTCTGTAACCCCGCACAAATCATTTAACCTCTCAGTAATTAAGGTAGTAACTGTCTAGGACTTTAAGTTGCAAAGTGCCTTCCTGCTGACTAATGCCTTACCTGAGCATTCCTTATACCAAAGAAATCAGAGGCCATCCCCGCCAAAAAAAAGAGCAAAACAGAGTATCTGAGAATGTGTGACTGTGTCCCTATATTTGTTCTGTAGTCCCTTACCCTTCCCAGGATTTAAATCTTCTGTGGATGGACTCCAGTGAAGACAAGGTTTAACTGATTATTGAATATTACATATTGATTATTAATATTGAATATAATGAGACAGAGTACTTATTTGTGCTGTTTGCTCCTTATGTGATCTTGATCAAGGTGTTTAATCTCCCTTGGCCTCAAGGGAGGTTTCCTTAACTGTAAAATGAGGACTTGCGCTAGCTGACTTGTGAGAGCTCTTCTAAATTAATTTTTTTTTTTGGTGGAGCAACAAGGGTTAAGTGACTTGCCCAGGGTCACACAGCTAGTAAATGTCAAGTGACTAAGGTTGGATTTGAACTCAGATCCTCCTGAATCCAGGGCTGGTACCTTATCTACTGTGCCACCTAGCTGCCCCTAAATTAGTGTTCTTTATTTCAGGGTTAGTTAGCCAGGATAGCCAGAATGGCTCATCCTTCAGACTCAATGGCAGAACTTGAAAAATTACAAGTTTTAGCCCTAAGGCAGAACTACAAAGATCTTGTTCCAATTGTCAGCACTTACTTCATTTATCAAAGTAAACCCAGTATCTGGTTTGTGGTGGAAGTAGGGCTTATTTGTTTTAGGGTGTTTGTTTGTTTTAATCAATGTGGAAATTAAACTGGATCTCTTTCCAAAGGCCTTAAATGTTAATTTCTGCTATCTATGAGCAACTGTTTTATGAGTACAGAATCAGTCCATCAACACACTGCTGCTTAATCTGCCCTTTTGTATCCACCATTGGAAGGAAGGAAGGAGGAAAGAAGGAAAGAAGGAAGAAAGGAAGGAAGGAGGGAGAGGGAGAGAAGGAAGAAAAAAAGACAATAAAGAAAGAAAATAGTCAACCTTTCCGCTGAGCTTCCTGTTCTGTTTGCATCCTTTTCTCATCTGAATAGTTGGGGACTTTTTTCTTCTCTTGTTGTTAAGTATCCCTTCCAATACCTTCGCTCATCCTCTTTTGTCCTGTTACACTTTGTTTGGTTTCTTCAACAGAGCCACTCAAGTCATGACATATTTATTTAGTGCTTATTATGTGCCAGGCCCTGGGCTAAATGTTGGCAATACAAAGAAAGTAAAAAAGCAAACAAATAGAAAACAAAACAATCAGTCTTTGCCCTCAAGGAGCTGACAGTCTAATGGGTGAGACAATGTGCAAACAACTATGTTGAAACAAGATACAGACAGGATAAACTGGAGAGAATCTCAGAGGGAAGGCACTAAGGTTAAGGAGGACTGGGAAAGGGCTTCTTGCAGAAGGTGAGACTTCAGCTGATACTTGGAGGAAGCTAGGAGGTGGAGATGAGGGAGAGCCTTCCAAGGCTTTCACCTTTTTTTTTTCCCCTAGGGCAATGAGGATTAAATGACTTGCCCAGGGTCACACAGCTAGTAAGTGTCAAGTGTCCGAAACCGGATTTGAACTCAGGTCCTCCTGAATCCAGGGCCAGTGCTTTATCCACTGTACCACCTAGCTGCCCAAGGCTTCTGCTTTTACTGCTATAATTGACTACAGCGTAAACTACTGTGTGCATTTTGAATATATTTCATATAATATGGAATAAAAGTGTTTTCTGCTTTCAAGGAACTGATGTAATGAATGAGACAAGTCACACACACAAAGCACTTTCAAAAATATAGAGATACATATTCATGGTAAGCTAGATGGCACAGTATAAAGTGCCAGGCCTGGAATCAGGAAGGCTCATCTTCATGAGTTCAAATCTAGCCTCAGATACTAGCTATGGGACCTTGAGCAAGTCACTTCACCCTGTTTGCCTCAGTTTCCTCATCAGTAAAATGAGCTGGAGAAGGAAATGACAAACCACACTAGTATCTTTGCTAAGAAAACCCCAAATGATATCATTAAAAAGTCAGACACAACTGAGAAAATTAAATACTAAATTGTAGAGTATGTGATAGGACCATGGCTTAAGTTTAGAGGAAGCTATGAGGCTGTGTTCTTTGATATAAAAGACAGAAAAGATTTAGAGTCAAAGGGCCTATGTTTGAATCCCAGATCTGCCATTTATTGCCTGAATGACCTTGGGCAAGTTACTGAATTTCTCTGGGCCTCAATTACTTCATCTGTAAAATGAAGGTGATGATATTGGGCTTACAGATCTCTAAGGTCCCTTCCAGCTCTAAATTCATGGATCAGTGGGGGCTAGAGAAGTAGGGGAAGATTTACGGAGGAGGTGGATCTAGGTATGGGCTTTGGGCAAGGGTTGGGTAAGCAGAGGAGATATTTGAGGGTATTTTGTGATGGGGGAAAAGTTTGAGTATGAAGATGAATATGACATGTAGAGGACAATTAGGAAACTGAACAGAGAAAGTCTGCCAGGCAGAAGGAAATAAAGTAATACAGGTAGAGTAGGGCCAACTTACAGATTTCTTGGAATGCCAGACAAGGAGTTTGGACTTGACATAATAGGCAGTTGGCAGCCATCATAGGGTTTTGAGCAGCGACATGATGAAAGGTTTTTATTGTTCAGTCATGTCCAACTCTTCATGACCCCAAAGACCATCTGTCCATGGGGTTTACTTGGCAAAGATTTCCTTCTCCAGGTTTATATAGGCAGGGATTAAGTGACTTACCCAGGATCACCCAGCTAGTAAGTGTCTGAGGCCAGATTTGAACTCTGATGTTTCTGATTCTAGGCCTAGTAATTTATCTACTGAGTCACCCTTGCTGCCCCGTGATGAAAATAATGTTTTAATAAGCTAGGTCTGGCAGCATTGTGTAAGCAGACTGGAGGGGGTATTCAGTGAAGCCAGTTAGGAGATCACTACACTAATGAAGGAATTTTCAAGGAAATGTCAAGGACTTGGGACCAGGTTAGTGGCTATGAGAATGAGGAAGAAGGAATGCATTTGAGAGACATTTATTTAAGGAAGAATCCACAAGAGTTGGTGACTAAGATATGAATTAAAACTCATTGTGAAGGTTTGAGCCTTGTTGAGTAAATAGACAATGCCTATCTAAGAACAGAGGTGTCAAACTGAGAAACTCCCCAAGTGTAGCCAGAACTAGATTAAAATATAATTGGGGGGGGGAGCTAGGTGGTGCAGTGGATAGAGCACCGGCCCTGGAGTCAGGAGTACCTGAGTTCAAATCCGGCCTCAGACACTGAACACTTACTAACTGTGCGACTCTGGACAAGTCACTTAACCCCAACTGCCTCACTAAAATATATATATATATATATATATATATATATATATATATATATATATATATATAAAATTGGGAAATGTTTAACAAAATATGCAATAAACTAATTAAATTGATTTTTTAATGCAATACAACATAGATAATGTTAGTTTGTGGTTTTCTATGTCAGTGTTCCACTTATGAGTTTGATACCTCTTTTCTAGAGTACCAAATGATCTGGGTCTAGGTATAAGGTCAGGATTTGGTTAGATTGAATCCATAAAACAATTTTTTTTTAAATTATAAAAAATTATAAGGATACAAACGTGAAGGGGAGGGAAGGAAAGAATAAGAAGGGAAAGAAAGGGCTGAAATGAGTTTATTTAGCCAATTAACCAATCAACTATAGAGTAATAATTTGTCATGCTACCTAGATCCTCATTTGGGGTCTCTATGATTAAAGAGTTTGCATGCTCCTTGAATCACTAACAGACATGAGAAGATCCTCCTTAGGGTACAACAGAACACTCAGGGTCTGGCATGTATAAAATAGTAAAATCAGGGGAAAAAACTAAGGACTCTAAGCACTGTGGTGAGCTGATGAGTTTTTAGTTGTTGGCACCCACTTCTAATTGTACGATGACCAGGGTCTCTAAACAAATCCTGAACCAACTTTCTTAGAAAATTTCCTTAGTGAGAAGATCGTTTTATAATTGTCTAGAGATCTTTAAAACTAAATATATTCTGGTGGATTTAAGATCAACTGTCCATTTAAAATGTCCTAGGTCACTCAATCCAATTCCTAGAAAGACTGAAGAGGAAGTCATCCATTTGGGCTATTAATATACAGAGAAAAGCACATAGCAAAGACTTTATCTTCCTGTGGGGCGCTATCTGACAATACAGGGAATGATTTGGATCCATCTCTTCTCATGTCATGTTTTTGGAACAAGCTCTCGGTTTGAATTTTATCCATAGCTCTTCATAGCAAAGAGAAGTCAACACCACTAAACAATGAATATTAATTATTCTTTGCTTGCTATACTTAGCGACTAGTTTGACTAGTAATATGAGCCAAGAGTTTAAAAAGCTAATGCAACTTCTGGTGATAAATAGAGGTCTAGCATCCAGCTCAAGGGAAAAAATCATACTCTAGACCTGGTGACTAGAACCAAAATCTAAGATAAATCAATTGAGCTTTGCCTCAGGGCACTGATTGCAAGGAATATACTTCCAGCCTGTCATCACTATGCTTTTCAGTGTATTCCCTTATAGAGGATGAGCTGTGTGATCCCTAGACTTTTCTCAGGGCTGACCTCCCATGTCATATTACCCTTTCCCTGCCTTCTCCCAAACAGATTGGGGAGGAAGTAAGGACCATTGTTTATACCATGAGGGCATAGACCATACTCTCTGGGAATAGGCTACCCCCTCTCCCTGTGAAATTTCACCCTGGGAGAACTGCCATCCTCTGAATTTGTCCTATAAATTCCTGCTTATGCTTCTGTGTCTGATCAGTGCAAACTGTGTTGAAATTGTGCTCATTTCTGGGCACTACAGTTAAGAAAGGGCATTGACAAATGAGTGGGCATCCAAAGGCAGGTAGGATAAATAGAGATCTGGGATTCATAGTGAGATTGAGAATGACTGAAAGAACCAGGGATATTGAACCTGAAAAAGAAAAAGTAAAAACACCCCGGAGTTAGGAAGCAAGAGTGGGGAGTGTGGAAGGAACAGAGTGTCATGTGAAAAAAGAAAGTAGGCCTGTTGATCGTTGCTCCACAGGACAGAATTAGAATTTGGCTGAAGGGTAGGGTTACAGAGCAGTTGGTTTGGGCACAAGTATAAGAAAGAAGTTCCCAAAAATGGAGCAGCCTGCTTCCTGAGGTAGCAAGGTTTCTATCATGGGAAATATTTAAGTAGAGGGACAGCTAGGTGGTACAACAGATAGAGCTGAGCCTGGAGTCAGGAAGACCCATCTTCTTGAGTTCAAATCTGGCATCAGACACTTAGTAGCTGTATGACCCATGACAAGTCAATTAACCATATTTGCCTTAGTTTCCTCATCGGTAAGATGACCTGGAGAAGGTAATTGCAAACCACTTCAATATGTTTGCCAAGAAAACCCTGAATGGAGTTAGGAAGAGTCAGATATGATTGAACAACGCATTTAAGTAGAAACCGGATAACTACCTCTTGGGGCTTTTGTAGAAGTCATTCTTACATTGGGTGGGAAGTTAAGCTAGGAATCTCTAACATACCTTCCAACTCTAAACGTTCAAGGGTATTTTCTTTTTGTTTGTTTTTGTTTTTGTTTTTTGGGAAGGGTATTTTCTGGTACCTTAAAAGCATAGTAACATAGGATTTAAGGGTCTACAGCATTTATCCAGACCAAGGACTAAGCTTTCCCCCTGGATTCAAGCCTGGAAGCTCCCACCCAAAGAGAAATTGATCCTCCAGGAGCTGGTGATGGAAGCATGAAATAGGCCTACATTTTCTCACAGGAAGTCAATTTTGTTGTTGGTCATGACTTCTGACAACTGCAGGTTAGCTTATTTCAAACTCCCAAGGTCAGTTCTTTTAGTTTGTAGAGGTCAGAAGAGTCATCACGCCTTGTTCCTGCTTACCCAAGAGCTTGTGTTAATCATTTGAAAAGCCAGGATGTGAGACTCCTTTAATGTTTGCAGTGTGCCTGTGACCTTTTCAGAGAGGGGGGAAGGGGAGACTTTGTGCTCGGCTTTATATCACTTCTCTCTCCCCCTCTCCTAGCTAAGAAATCTCTCCTTCCCATGGTTGTTTTGTGGTTACTCTCAGAATATCAGAGCTGCCAAGGACCATAGAGATCATCCAGCCACATTCTCCTTTTATAGAAAGGCAGTAAAAATAGTGGATTTGGAATCAGTGTACGTGGGTTCAATAATGACCTTAAAGCCCCTCTGGGCCTCAGTTTCTTCATTTGTAAAATGAGGTCAGACTAGATAATTTCTAAGGAATTTTATAGTTCTCAGTTAATAATCCTATTATAGATGAGAGAACTGAGCCTCAGAAGGGTTAAACTTATTCTCTAAAGTCATATAGTTAAATACAGGCATAGACAGGACTAGACCCTGGGTCTCTTGATCCCCATGTTCAGTATGCCTCTCCAGATCCTTGTTCATATCTCACTTCTTCCACTTACTTAGCTGCCCAGCCTTGGATGTGTGACCTAACATCTCTGGGCTTCAGAAATCTCAGTTTGCATTCTTTTGGATTATCTATATATTATGATTACTGGTGCTCACTTGCATATGTTTGTATTTGCATTTTACACACATACATAAAGATACATAGTATAGATAGCTATAGAGTGTCCCAAAAGTGTGAGTTCAGTTTTAAGCAGCTTGAAACAGAAGATACTCTGTATATATGTATATACTGCGTGTGTATATGTTTACATGTATGTATGTATAAATATGTTTATGTCTGTGTGTATGTGTATATGTATATATGTAAAAATGTCTCTGTGTGTCTATACACATGCATGTATGTATGTATGTATGTATACATTTAATACATTTTTATTTCATCTGTCTTCATTTTTCATCATTCATTCCAACTCCCCAGTACGAAATCTCCCTCCATGAATACATATAGTCTCAGAGATGTGCCTTGGGCACTGAAAATTTTTATGTCCTTGGCCAGGGTCACAGAGCCAAGGGTGGGACTCAAAACACTGATCCTTCTGACTCCAGAGACCAGCTCTCTCTATCCACTAAGCCATGGTGCCTCTCATGTATTTATCTATTCAAATGATCAAATCTATCATTTGGTTGGATCCTGTCAATGTCATTCCATTAGAAATGTTCTAGTGCCATTTTTCCCTAGTTAAAGCCTTTTTCCTTCTCCCTCTCCTTCTCCTTCTCCCTCTTCTTCTCCCTCTCCTTTTCTCCCTCCCTCCTTCCTCATCCTCCTCGTTCTCCTCGTCCTCCTTCTCTCTCTCTCTCTCTCTCTCTCTCTCTCTCTCTCTCTCTCTCCCCCCCCTCTCTCTTTCTCCCTCCCCCCCCCCCAATGGTGTAGAGACCTGCTGGTTACCTTCATTATTCTATTCTTGCTAATTAGTTGCTTGGGTGTAGTTAGTGCTCTGGCCACAATGCTTTACTGGGAGAACCTTTTAATTTCCTGGGGACAACATTTCTTAAGGTGATAGAGTCATTAGGCCTTTATCACTAACCTGGCTGTCTCTTTCTGAACATGTTTTGTGAGTCTTGTGTACACAACCAGCAAGTCTGTTTATAATGCCCCACTGCCGGGAGGCCATGCCCTTTGAGTTGTTTTTCCAGTAGGGAAATGGATTTGCATTGATCTGCTCACACTCATCCCCAGTCTCCTCTGGGAGCCATTAGTAAAACAGAGAAGCAGGCAAGGTTTGTCTTGGGCTCCCTCCCTTTAGATATCAGCTTCCTCTCTTTCACTACCCTATTCTTTCCACCCACAATTGCCCATTGCTCTAATGCAAGCTTCTGCTTTTCTAAGGATTCTCTACCATTCCTGGTGGGTGCCCAAAGTTCCTAGGCTTTTCAACTCAGCCTAACCATCAAAGCTTAGCTGATTTGGATCCCATTTCGAGGATTTCAGCAAAGGCAAGAGAACTGGCAAACTCACTTGAGCTACTGCATTAAGAGAAAATGAAAGAATTTGTATGCTATCTAATCAAACACATGGTTGTATTTTAACTAGGGCTTTCTCACACAATACTCTGATCTAGAGGTTCTTACCCCGGGGCTCTGAACTTTAAAAAAAAATAAAACATTTTGATACCTTTATTTTAATATAATTGGTTTCCTTTGTGAACCTATGTATTTTCTTTTAAGCATTTTATATTATATCTATTATATTTATTTATTTATGTTATTATATATAATATATGTTGTATAAATATATGTTTATGTAATATATAAGCATTTAAATATATTTAAATATATAATATATGTTTATGTAATATATAAGCATTTAAATATATTTAAATGTATAATATATGTTTATGTAATATATAAGCATTTAAATATATTTAAATATATAATATATGTTTATGTAATATATAAGCATTTAAATATATTTAAATGTATAATATATGTTTATGTAATATATAAGCATTTAAAACCAAGAAGAAAGCCCTCTGGACTACACAAGGAGCTCATGACACCAAAAAAGTTACGAAATCCTGCTCTAACCCAGAGGAGCAATGCTAACGGTGGGGATTTCAAACACCGTGGCAGGATGATAAGAGAACCTCTTTTGAGGCCCTTCAAATAAAGCCATAAGGGTGGCTCCCTGCTCTGCCTATACATAGGACCAGTTACTCCTCACGAGACACTTTGAAATATGCTGAACTTGGAATCAGAAGACATGGCTTCAAGTTTTAGTTATGCCACCTATTGAATGTTTCATTTTGGGGTAGGTTCATTTTCCTGGTCTCAATTTCTGCATCTGTAAACTGACTGACCACCAAGTTCCTTCCCAGTGCCTTATCTGTGATCTGTAAAATGGTGATAACAGTACCCACCACCAGTACTTGCCCTGCTGACCTCCATAGCTCCAAAAGATCAAGGAAGATAATAACGAAGGTCAAAGTTTAGTAAACCAGTATAAAGAGCCACAGATGAAGAGTGTTGCATGGGGAAGAATAATGGAAGGGATCTATGTTCAGATCTCACTTACTAGCTGCCTGGCCTTGGATGTGTGATCTAACATCTTTGGGCTTCGGTATTCTCAGCTGTAAAAAGAAAGGTTTCAACTAGATGGCCTCTGAGGTCTCTGCTAGCTCTTAATCTGTGACCTAGAGATTATTATTATCATCGTTATTTGTAATGTAGCAATCAAATAAATGAAAACTCACTTGTAATTCATAAACCTGTAATGTTCTTCTGATTGGCAGAACTACTCACAAAGTAAAATAAGATGAAATATTTGTAAAGCACTTGGCACAGTGCTTGGCACATCGTAGGCACTTGTTCAGTCATTTTCCAGTTGTTTTCAACTCTTTGTGACCCCATTTGGGGTTTTCTTGGCAAAGGCACTGGAGTGGTTTGCCCTTCCCTTCTCGGGGTCATTTTATAGGTGAGGAAACTGAGGCAAACACAATTAGTGACTTGCCCAGGGTCACATAGCTACTAAGTGTCTAAGGCCAGATTCGAACTCAGGAAGATGAGTCTTCCTGACTACAGACTGGGTGCTGTCTCTACTGTAACCTAGTTACCCTCTCCTTTTATAGATGAGGAAATTTGATCCTATTAGTTTGGGGAGCCATTAAAGATTTTTGAGCAGGAGGATAAAATTGGGTGATATATTTATCTGACAGCAGCATACTGCATGTTTTTAAATGGACAATCTAGGTGCAAGGAAGCCAATTAAATACACCCACAGTCACAAATATGCACATATATATGCATGTATATTTACAAAGAAAACTCAATAAGTAATGTGAATTTTCATTATGCAGTCACTGATGAACATGCTTTATCCTTTGTTCTTATGACAGTGTCTGTGTATGTAGCATGCAGAGTTTCTACAATATAAAGCATGTAGTTTTTTTGCTCATGTTTTGGAAAGGAAGGATTTTTTGAAGGTGGGTGGAAATTTGGAAGATCATAGATTTTCAGTTGGAAGGGCCCTAAGAGATATATCATCTAGTCTGATCCATTCATTTTACAGATAATAAAACTGGGGCCAGAATGATTAAGACTCTTACCCATGTTCACACATCTAACAAGTGAGACAGGATTTAAACCAAGTCTTCTTAAGCCAAATCACCATTTTAACTACTTTTAAGGCAGTATTTTTGTGGTACAATAGATAAAACACTCGTCTTAGAATCACGAAGCGCCGAGTTCAAATCCTGCCATTGATACTTACAAGCTGTGTGATTTTGGGCAAGTCACTTAAACTTTCTAAGCCTCAGTTTCCTCATCTGTAAAGGAAATCATAATAGCCCCCAACTTCTAGGGTTATTGTGAGGATCAAATGAGAAACCATAGATAAAGGACTTTTCAAACCAGAAAGTACTATATAAATGCTAACTATTGCTATTATCATCATTACCGCCACCATCTCTTCATGCTCCCTCATCCTTCCCTTATATATATGCATGGATGCACATACACACACACATACACACTCCCAGTTGTTTAAAAGCAGTATGTGTTTTAAGTGACTTTCCATATATTTTAGGGTGACATAAGCCATGGAAACAGTAGGTTTCATTGGAACTGCCTACATATCAACAATACTGGCTTAAGTCCTTAATTCAGAATTTACTGACTAATGCTGATAGACAGGTACATGTGACAATCATTATCCATTCTGTTTCTTATCAATACTACTCTTCAGTCTCCACCAGTCTGTTATAACAACAAATACTATTTTGGAAAGAATCTCTTTCCCAAACCATAATTCTTAGGGTTCTTTACCAAGTTACTGACAGAACTTTATTTTAGACTGAATCTCAGTAAGACATATGACTCTCCACCAGTCTGTTAATAATGAAAATCAATCCGTCAATCAACAGATATTGATTTAGCACCTGCTACAGGCCAGGTGTTGTGCTAGGTGGTGGAGGTACCAATGTCCTGCTTCCAGCCTGGAAGACACCATCTAGGGGAGTAACCCTCTAGCAGGATGTGGGTAGATATCACCTATTGGAAAGAATCGGCCTCCTGTTTGGGCCAATGAACAGCCCCTGAAATGGTGGTTTGCCATTTGTTGGGCCACAGATGATTTTGGTCCAAGTTATATACCAAGTACCAAAACAAAACAAGAAAAAAGAAATCAAAGATAAAGTCAGGCCACTTCCATCTGTCCTGCTATGGAA
Organism: Dromiciops gliroides; assembly: GCF_019393635.1. Classification (NCBI taxonomy): domain Eukaryota; kingdom Metazoa; phylum Chordata; class Mammalia; order Microbiotheria; family Microbiotheriidae; genus Dromiciops; species Dromiciops gliroides. The sequence goes on along the minus strand of NC_057861.1, from coordinate 538,552,660 downwards.
TCCTCCACTATGTGGTGTCTTGTTCTGTTAGAACATGAACTTTTTGAGAGATGGGACTCTTGGGTTTTCTGTACACTGAGTGCTTAGCACAGTACTTGGCACGTAGTAAGCATTTAATAAGCAAGTTTTCATTCTTCTAGATAGAAAAAAATGAAAGTATCCCTGCTCTCAAGAAGCCTAAGTAGGTGAATTCAATTGAAACCCAAATGCATGTGGATGATTGAAGAAATTTTTAGCATCTCTATCAAAAATGACTCCTATAGAGTAAGAATATTGTTTTTAACAATTATCCTAATGATGCAGTCACATTCGTTCACATAAAGCAGATATACAATTCAGTGCCTCTCCAAGGGCATCCTTTTCTGATACAAGATCTTGTGGGAGAAACAGAGATAGACATACAGAGACAGAAAGTCAGAGAGAGACAGATAGAGACAAAGAGAGAGAAGGTGGGACAGAGTAAGAGAAAAGAGAGAGAGAGTGATAGAGAAGGTGGAAAGGAGACAGAGAGAGACAGTTCCTGTCAGATCTGACCAGGAGAACAGTGAGACCTCTGCACTAGCCACAGGAAACAAGAGACCCTAAAAGAGAGGCAGGCTGCTAGATCTCATCTAGTTATGTTCACCTTCCCACTTGACTGTTTCTAGGTTCCTCTGATACTTGGAGACAAAATCAGGCCATATTCTTTTCAAGCTCAAGTACAGATCAGTGGAAGGACTGACCTTGTTTTTTTTTAAGGCCAGGTAAATTTTGAATTGAAAAAATTCAGACCGGTCAATACTAATAAACCACCCCCTGGACTTAGTCCCCCAGGCCACTTGTACCCCGTTAGCAGTTCCTATTATTCTGCCTGACAGGGTGGTTGGTGCCTGTTGTTGGCTCCATCGACAAGAATTTATTAAGCATATACTTTGGGTTTTTTTTGTTTTGGGTTTTTTTTTGCTGGGCAGTGGGGGTTAAGTGACTTGCCCAGGGTCACACAGCTAGTAAGTGTCAAGTGTCTGAGGACAGATTTGAACTCAGGTACTCCTGAATCCAGGGATGGTGTTTTATCCACTGTGCCACCTAGCTGCCCCATTAAGCATGTACTTTGTGACAGGAATTGTCCCAAGCACTGAAGATAAAAAGACAAAAGAATGAAAAAAAAAATCCCAGGTCTCAAGGAACTTAGACTCAAGGAAGGGGAGATAACATGTACATATATGAATGGATATAGGATAAATCCAAAAGGATGAGCTTCCTATACGTGGTAGCATCTGAACTGAATTCTGAAGGGAGGTAGGACTTCTTTGAAGGTGAGGTGGGTCACAGGGAAGGATATTCCAAGCATGAGAGACCACCTGTATAAAAATCATGGAGATTGAAGGTGGTGGTTGTGTGTGTGTGTGTGTGTGTGTGTGTGTGTGTGTGTGTGTGTGTGTGTGTGTGTGAGACAAAGACAAGGCCAATTTGACTGCAGTGAGAGTTCCGGGAGGGAAGTAATGTATAATGAAGCTACAAAGACAGGAAGGAAGGAAATCAGCATTTATTGCATTAATAATATTAATTTATTAGTCCTTATTATATGGCAGGCATCTTGCTAAGTGCTTTGCAAATATTGTTTCACTTCATCCCCACAACAACCCTGTGAGGTAGGTACTATTATTATCTCTATTTTACAGATGAGGAAACTGAAGCAAAGAGGGTTAAGTGACCTGCCCAGGGCAGCGCAGCTAGTGTCAGAGGTCAGATTTTAACTCAGATCTCTCTGACTCCAGGCCCAGTACTCTATCCACTGTGATTCCTAGCTGCAGGTTGAACATGGTCAGGTTGGAGTTCATTAAGGTAGAGAATGACCTGTTTACTTTTAAATTTATTTTTAATCATTATTTCTTTAGTGCTTCAATGTTTTTTAAAAGTTTTCTTTCAACAACCTTGCAAATAATGAGAACCATTGTTGTTCAGTCATTTTAGTTATGTCCGACTCTTTGTGACCCCATTTTGGGATTTTCTTGGCAAAGATACTGTAGTGGTTTGCCATTCTTGTCTCAGGCTCATTTTACAGATGTGGAAACTGAGGCAAATGAGGTTAGGTGACTTACCCAGGGTCATACAGTTAATAAGTGTCTGAGGCCATTTGAACTCAGTAGGATGAGTCTTCCAGACTCTAGGTCTGGCACTCTGTCCACTGCACTACCTGGCTGCGCATGAATGCAAACTCTCATTTCACAGACAAGAAAACTGTGTCTCAGAGAGGTGAAGTAACCCATCCTTTACTTCGATAGTTAGGACTTGTCCAGGGTCACACAGATAGTAAGTGTCTGAGGCTGGCTTTGAATTCAGATCCTCCTGAATTCAGGACCAGTGCTCTGTCCACAGTTAGAGGCCTTTCTTTGACTCCTTTCTTACCTAGCCTTAATCACTGTATGGGCATTTGCCTCAGGCAAAATGATACCTGTGAAGGGTCTTAGATTAAAAGGCCAAGGTTTCCCACTGCACCCAGGGCCATCTCCAGTTGTCCTGATGTATATCTTGCCACAGACTCTGGAGGAAAGAGAGAGGTTGGTGATTTTGCACAGCCCTGCCTCATTTAAATCCAATTCACTGCAAGTCATGATATCACCTCCTGATATCTTGGTCCTCTTGGGGAATGAAGGACAAACAACAACAACAACATAGTTAGGAAGTGCCTTCATTGCAAAGGCATGAGCCAAAAAGTCTCTAGACTCAGTACAGATCTCTTACCATTTTGCCAAAAGGTCTCTCTTTGCCCCCACTCAAAATAGCTAGAAGGTAAAGAGGAATAACCAAAGAGTTGTAATATGAGGAGCCTCTTAACAAGGAATAGCATTCTGTTAGGTCCACCTAGTAACACAGTCAACCTCCCCAAAACATTAAAATCCCAAATGCAAATTTCCCTTCCAGTCTTTACAAATCAGACCTCATACTTATTCCACCCTCCTCCCGACCAAGTCATAATAACATTCTTTATCATTATTTATACCAAGACCCAGTTTTATGTAGAGGAAGGGGCACAGGTCTGGGAGTCAGGAATCCTGGGTTCTAATTGCAGCCTACAACTAACTAGAGCTATAATTTTGGGCAAGACACTTCTCCCTGGGCCTTCATCTGTAAAATGATGGGGCAGGGGTTAGGGTCCCACTAAGCGCTATGGGCTTGATCTCCAAGTGGCAGAATTTTTGATGAAATCTCCGTGCCTTTGTCAGATACCCCAAGTGGATGGTAAATAGTTTAATTAGGAAACAGAAGCTACTGTATGCTGTTTGGGGATGATTAATGTTTAAAAAGAGAGAGAGAGAGAGATGAATAAATGAGGTTAGGGGAGCAAGATGTAGAAGACTATGCCAGGGGCAGCTAGGTGGAGCAGTGGATAAAGCACCGGTCCTGGATTCAGGAGGACCTGAGTTCAAATCCGGCCTCTGACACTTGACACTTACTAGCTGTGTGACCCTGGGCAAGTCACTTAACCCCCATTGCCCCGCAAAACAAAAACAAAAACAAAAACAAAAAAAAGAAGACTATGCCAGATTGTTTGATGTTTCTGTACTGCCTAGAGAGAGAGGCTGCAGAGAGAAAGCTTGTAAAAGAGAAATAATCCCCAAATAAATAGCAGACATCATTTTCTTCATCGAGGTCTAATCTTTGGTACAAATCAGGAACTCTGTGGGAGTAAATTGCTCACTGGACAGTATGGAGAGGAAGGATCTCAGCATTTGGAATTTCACTTCCCTCACCCCCTCTCCACCCATAAAAGTAACTGGTGCTCTAAGACCTTCCTCAGATTCCAAATATCCCATGAAACTTGCCCAGAGTGCCCCATCCTGATTTGAGTGCTTTCTCTCTGTCCATCTCTGTCTTTCTCCCCCTCCCTCCTTCCCTCTGTTCCTCTCTGTTCCTCCTCTCTTTTTCCTTTTTTCTTTCTTTTTCTTTTCCCCTCTCTTGTCCTCCCTCCCTCCCCCTCTCTCTTTCTCCTCTCATTTTCTCTCTCCTTCTCTCTCTTCCCCCATCTCTGTCTCTGTCTATCTGTCTGTCTCTTGTATTTGTCTCTGTTTCTGTCCCTCTCTGTGCCTCTGTCTCCCTGTTTGTCTTTTGTATTTTTCTGTTTCTGTCCCTCTTTGTCTCCCTATTTCCCTGTCTGTCTGTGTGTCTGTCTCTCTCTGCCTCTGTCTTTCTCTCTCTGTCTCTCTGTCTCTGTCTCTCTTTGTCTCTGTCTGTCTGTCTGTGTCTCTGCCCTTGGAACCCCCAGGGCACTTATTGTCCATATTATCCACATAACTCTTCACCTCCCTGCAGTACTTATCACAAGGCCTTGCACACAGCAGGCAACTTAACAAATATTTGTGGATTGACTGATGAGAGGAATCTAATTTTCCAGGCTATAGAAAAATCTAACTTTAGTCCTTCATCATGGGGTGAAGGCGATATTATATTCCAGAGGAGCACAATTTCTGAGAGGTCTTATCAGTCTGAAAAAGACTTCAAGGACAGACTCAATTCAGTGGAAGGAGGATGTCATCATCCTGCCTGGGGCTGGGCCTACACTAGCCATCAGTGATTTGAATTGGAGGGTGTTAAACTCTGGCATTGTCATACACATAGGCAGGGACTCATCTAAACCAGAGGTGCTCATTCCATTAACCACGAGTAACCAAGGGTCAGGCACCATGATATAGTGTGGTAAGGGTGCTGGATTCAGAAAACCTAAGTTTAAATCCTTTCTCTCCCAACTCACTACCTGTATAACCTTGAATAAGTCACTTAATATGACTGACAGCCAGGTGACACTGTAGGCATGGAGTCAAGAAGACCTGAGTTCAGAACTCAAACACATGCTGGCTGTATGACCCCTGGAGAAGTTGCTTTACCTATTTGCCTCAGTTTCTGAATCTGTTAATAGCACCTATTAGTGCTATTAGAGTTTTTGTAAGTCTCAAATGTGGTAATAATTATAAAGTGTTTAGCATAGTGCTTGGCATATAGTAAGTGCTATATAAATGTATGTTACTGCTGTTATTATTATTATTGTCTCAGGGTCTCTGCCTCTCATCTATAAAATGGTGGGTGTGGGTCTGGGTGCAATATATGGATTTTAAGGACCCTTAGAGTTCTTGATCTATCATCCTGAATAAATACAACATACATGCATGCATGCATATATTGTGTTGCTATACACACAGAGAGGAGAAAAGAAAAGGAGAGGGAGGGAGAGAGAGAAGAGAAGAAGAAAGAAGAGGGAGAGACATAGAGAGAATAAGCACAAAAAAGAATCTGAAGGCAGAAGGGAGATGGGGGTGGGGCGCAGGACAGGGAGAAGGCCTCCTAGACAAGCTGGCACTTGAACAGAACCTTAAAGGAAACTACAGATTTCGAGGGGTGGAGGTCAGAAGATGGTCTCTCCCCTCCCTCTCCCCCTCCAAGTACGGGGGATAGCCTTTTCAGAGGCATGAAAATGAAAGATAGAAAACCATTTCCAGAGAAAAGCAAGTGGGCCCCTTCTAAGCATCAGCATCCCATCCATAGCCCTATCTCTGGGTCTGTAATAAGTACTCTAGAAATAACAGCATGGTGGCAGAGCCTGGAGGGTTGAGGAGAAGAAGAAAAGCAGTATGATATTCCATGGCATTGGAAATGCCTTAAAGTGGAAAAACCAGCCTTCTAGGCAACTGGCTGGTGCCTAGAATTCCACCATTAGAACTTAATCCCTTTAACTTAATCCCCAAGACTTTGGCTCCAGTTGAAATCCAGATACTATCGGAGAAGAGAGGATCTCAAGCTGTTATTGGTTATTTATATCTGGTTGTGAATGAAATATGGAATGGAAGGCAAGTTCCCAGTAAAGGTGGCCAAGGCCACAGAATTGGGAAACTACCACCTAGCTTCCTTACTAGATTAAGTAACAAATAGCGTTGATCTTCCTGCCCCAGCCTCACCTCTTCCTCCAATATGGGCATGAGGAATAAAGTCCCTATTCTTTTACCTTGAAAGGGTAAAGTCATTTGGCCTCCAGCCAAGGTATAGTGAGTGACAGGCACAAACTTTAGGAGAAAGATCATCTGTGTTCTGTGCTCTTGGGTCTGTCTCTGAGTTTATAGCAAGACATTTCTCTGAACCCCAGTTACCTCCTTTAAGGTTTGAACTAGCTCAGAGGTTCTTAAACTGGGGTTTTTTTTGTTTTTTGGTTGTTAATGTTTTGATAACTATCTTTCAATATAATTGGTTTCCTTTGCAATTGTGCATATTTTATTTCATGCTTTTGAAAACATTCTTCTGAAAAGGGGTCCATGACCCAAAAGGTTAAGAACCCCTGAACTAGCTGATCTCTCAGGTTCCTTGCAGCTGTTTGCCTGGGTTTCAACCAGTAGATTCTTAATGGTTACCATAAATTGTCAAGAGGTGTAGCAATGAACCAGACTATCTATTTCATAAGGCCATAGATTAGAATCAGAAGAGACCTCCCAGGTCTCTTTGTCCAAGTCTCTCAATTTTACCAATAAGGAAACAAGCCCAAAGAAGTTACTTCCTTGTTTTCATTATGCTCTATAAAGAACAAGATTGCATTGTCTTTTAGATGTATTTCATGAACCAGGTTTTCTTTGTAAAGGAATAGTTGTGTTGTATTTCATCTCTCCAGGAGATTTTTTTTTTAAAGCAACAGATGGAGGTGGTTTATTTACTTGAACAGATTTTCTGATGCCTATCAGTTTGCTCAAGTAAAGATTTGTAAGTATGGGAAGGAATTGGGTGTGTCCACTTTCTCTTAATGGGCTTTCCAATTTAGTCTCATCATAGAAGGAACTAGTTTGGAAGTTTTCCAGCCTCCAGTTGAGGGAAAAATGGATATTTGGGTTCTGACAGTCTGTGGTTGGTCATCTTTTCTCCTTGTATTGTGTTCACCAAACACAAGTCTTGCTTTGCAAAGATCAGTAGCAACAGATCTGAAGTCACAGCTTGACTACTGGTCTTGAAGGCTTTGTCTATTATCAGTGGCCATGTAGTGAAGTGGGAAGCCTGGTGATCTAACATGCAGGTGACCTGGCTTCTAGTCTTGGCTCTGCTACTAACTAAACATGGGACTTTTGGCTTCCAGTATTCTTAGCTAAATGTTAGAGAAACGAATGCCTGGAACTTCCTCTCTCCTCACTTCTGCCTCTTACTTCCAAGGCTCCCTTCAAGTCCCAGCCTTTCCCTGTCACCCCTAATCTTGGCGCCTCCCCACTGTATATGCATGCTTTGTCCGTACTTGTTGATATGGGGTCTCCTCCATTAAGCTTTTTGAGAGCAGGACCTGTTTTTTCCCCTGCTTCCTCTCTTTCCCAGCACTTTGCTCACTGCCTGGCATATAGTAGATGATTAATAAATGCTTGACTTATTAGCTGGTATTAGCTAGGTGGTACAGTAGACAGAGAGCTATGCCTAAACTCAGGAATACTCAAGATCAGTTCTTTTCCTAGATACTTACTAGCTGTGTGACCCTGGGCAAGTCATTTAATCACTGTTTGCCTAAGTTTTCTCACCTATAAAATGGGGATAATACTAGCACCTATCTCCCAAGGTTGTTGTGAAGATCAGTGGAGATAGTACTTGTAAAGTGCTGAGCACAGTTGCTGGCCTACTTTAGGCCCTTGATAAATGCTTTATTTCCTTTTCTAGTGAAGATCCCCTTTTAGTGGCACCCTATTGCTTTTGGGATCAAATATCAACTCTTCTCTTTGGTTTTGAAAGGTTTACATCCCAGCCCCCAACCTATGCCTTCTTCCCCTTGCTACACCCTGTAGTCTAAGCAGACTAATCCTGCTGCTCCTCTCCCTCACAGGTGACAGACCATCTCTGGGCCTGAACAAGCTAGCCCCAGTCAGTGCCTGAAATGCTTTCTCTCCTCTGCCTTTTTTGTATCCACTTTTTCCTTCAAAATGTAGGGGGCAGCTAGGTGGTGAAGTGGATAAAGCACCGGCTCTGGATTCAGGAGGACCTGAGTTCAAATTTGACATCAGACACTTGACACTAGCTGTGTGACCCTGGGCAAGTCACTTAACCCTCATTGTACCTCAAAAAAAAAAAAAAAGATGATAAAACTTGGCTCATTTATCAACTTGTAAATAAAGTCTTTCCTGACTGCACTCCTCAGCTGCTAGTACCCCCCAGTTATTTTGTAAAAAAATAATAATAATAAATATATACATATATAATATTCATACCCATGCACACACAAGTACATACATACACACATGTGTATTTATTAAGCATCTACTTTATGCTAGACTCTATATGCTAAGTGCTGGGAAAGACAGAAAGGGAAAAAACAGGCCCTAATCTGGGGGAGCTCAGTCTCCCTCTGCCTCTGTCTCTCTGTCTTTTTCTCTCTTTCTTTCTTTATCTCTCCCCAAATATACACATATATGAGAGAGAGAGGTGTATTGATATGGATAGGTCAGAATGCATATACACATATTTTTCCCTGTTGTCACTCCCCAATAGGATGTAAACTCATTGTAATCCCAGCACCTAGTACAGTTCATGGCCTAGTTGGTAATTAATAAAGGCTACTGGATAGATGGGTTGATTGATGGATTCTCCAAAACTTCAAGGCCAGAGTGTGAGGAATGAAAGGTATCTGTTCAGAGAAAAATAAAAAGCAGAAACCAGGACATCTGGATGAGTGCCAACATCCAGAAGGGCAATCAAGAAAATTGAGAGATAGAGGAAACCCAGAGTCAGCAACAAAATAGACAAAACAGGCAGCAGGGGAAGAAGGGGAAGATTCTGGAGCAGGTTGGGGCCAGACACCAAGAGGCAGTTCACATAGGCGTAAGCTGCTGGTGAGCTCTGAAGTCCATCCAACACTGAGATTCCGCAATACTGTTGGAAGGTAAATCGTCAGGGGCCTGGGAGTCTCGGAATATAGAGGACCAAGATGACCAGAAGGAAGACAGAACAATAAGCAGCATTAGGAATGGATGCTAGGGGTCCTGGGTCACAGGAGTAGCTTCCTCTCTCCCTGATGCTTCTGAGCATCACTTTGGAAAAGGGCCCAAGCTCAGGAGAGTTGGTCTCAGCTGTTCCATTGGGAGAAGGCAATTGGCATCACTTGGATGAAGTAGGGAGTGTTGGACCACAAATCCTGACAAATCTCCTGGCTCTTGGTCCAATCTGCTCCAGTCCCATCTACGGAGGAAATCACTGGAGTGTGTCACTGTGAACAAGAGGTTGTCCCAGCAGCCCCTCCAAGCAGGTGGCTGGGTATTTGACAGATACACTACCCATCCCAGCTGTGTGTACTGTCAAAGAGCTAGGTATTGTCTTCAGACAGCAATTATTTACCTCTGGCAAGGGAGTGAATAGATTAGATTATTTATGTCGGCTTAGGGAAGCTGAGTTTAATATTAACATCTTATGTTTACATGGTGAAATCTGTGACTTTCATTTCCCTGGCTCTGAAAATGAACAAACAACAACCTCCAATGCCTCTGGAGCAGGATCTCGCTTATCATGCTTCGGAAACCCCAGAAGGAGTGGTTCAGGAGAGAAGCCGAATGGCTCCCTTTCTTCCTAAAGGAAGCAAACATGTTGGGCTCAGACGGCCGCAGCAAAGCCTTGGGCTTTATTTCAGAGATGATAGGGCCCATGCCAGAAAGAGGAGAGAAACTGATGCACGGCTGCAGAGCTAGACATGTACACAGAGATGAGTCAAGGACTTGCTGAAAAGAGCTTTGTTTGTGTTTTTACTGTGATCAGCACAGTACTGTGGGAAGAGAGCTGGGCTTGAAATCAGCAGAGATCTGGGTTCAGATGCAGCCTCTGGCACTTACTCATTGGATGACCCTGGATAAGCCAGCCAACTCTCCTCCCCAGCTTCAATTTCTCCATCCATAAAATGGAGCTAATAAATACCTCTTATTACTCTACAGGGTTGCTGTAAGAATCAAATCATGTGATGTTTGCAAAACACTTTATCTAGCTAAAAGTTCTGTCTAAATTTCAGTTTTTGTGGTGGGGAGGAGGAGGGCAGTGGGGTTTTTGTTTGTTTTGTTTTGTTTTGGTGCATACATGTAATTTCATGCCTGTAAGGAAACTCCCAAGAAATTATATTTATGCACACACATACCCCCAGTACTACATACATGTAATTTCATGACTGTAAGGAAACTCCCTTGGACAGCTAGGTGGCACAATGGATAGAGTTCAAGGCTGGGAGTCAGGAAGACTCATCTTCCCCAGTTCAAATCCTGTCTCAGATACTTATTAGCTGTATAACCCTGGGCAAGTCACTACACCCTGTTTGCCTCAGTTTCCTCATCTGCAAAATGAGCTGGAGAAGGAAATGGCAAACTGCTCCAGTACCTTCGCCAAGAAAACCCCAAACAGAACAACAACAGGATGGGGGAAGCATATGCAGGACAAGCTTTTAAGTCTAATATGCGTTATTAACCTTATTACTTTATTTTTTTTTGCTTTTTTTTTTTGTAGGGCAATTGGAGTTAAGTGACTTGCCCAAGGTCACACAGCTAGTAAGTGTCAAGTGTCTGAGGCCGGATTTGAACTCAGGAACTCCTGAGTCCAGGGCCAGTGCTTTATCCACTGCGCCACCTAGCCACCCCAACCTTATTACTTTATTAAGCCTATAGACAATCAACAAAATAATAAATCAAGCACCAATTTAGGCTATTAGTAGATTTCTGAAGTGTAAATAAATGCTGACACTGAGGATTTACAAATTGACTCCAGTACACCCTTGATTCATATTATCATTTGGATCATTTGGTCCTCACAGAAGCTTGAGGCTAGATAGTATAAGTATTATCCCCATTTTATAGATGAAGACATTTGAGAACCTGGAAAGCAAAGTGACTCACCCAGAATCCTATTCAATTCATAAGATAAGGGCATAGATTAAGAGGGAGCCTTAGAGGCCATTTAGTTCAACCTCCCTCCCTAATTTTTCTAGATGAGGACCTTGAGATCCAGTGTTAAAAGCAACTTGCCTAATACCACACATGGCTAGTAAGGGGCCAAGCCAGGATTTGAAACCAAACCCTCTGGTCTAGAGCACTTTCCAATCTACCACACTGCCTCAATTCATGGCAATTCAACTTAGTTCAATACAACAGACATAATGTCAGGCAGGGCTGGAGGAAGAAAGAGCAAAAAACAAAACAAAAAAAAAAAATCCCTGCCCTCATGGTATTTAGATTCTGCTTGGCTACTTTATTACTTATACATGGTAGAACTGGCAAACAAACTGATGGAAGAAAATTTGGGTCAGGGGACAAACTCAATCACCAAAAATGCAAAGGTGAGGGTCTTCATTGGCCGAGGGACCAAAGCATTCGGATCCTCAATGCATGCTGCTGTTGCTGGTCACCTTGAGAGGTCAGCTTCTAGGAAATATCCAGAGGAAGGTGAGAGGATACTCCCCCCTTCCCACCTCCCACCCATATTCTTCTCCACAAAACACTTTTTAGTTACTCAAAGCAAAATTATATGCAAACAGGCAAGTCAGTAACATTTGCTTATACTCCACATTGCCTCTAAAATTCTGAACAAAGCAAAGTTTGTTGTGTATGCTAATTATTGGGAATGCATCCATGATAGTGAATAGTCTGCATTTCTAAGTAATACTGACTTTTCTTCCCTTGTCTATATATTTTCATCTAATTATATATGTGTATGGGTCCTCTCTTCCAAAAGAATATAAACTTTTTGAGGGAAGGGACATTTTGTCTGTATCCCCAGAGATCAGCCCAGTGAGAGCTCAGCCAGTACTTACTTGATACATTGTAGGTGCTTAATAAATGTTTCTTGAGTGAATAATTTCCATGGCAGGATTGCTTCCTCAGTGAGATACAGATTTGGGCTCATCTATTCCTGTTTTTGTCTCTTTTTTTTTCCTCCCCAGGCAAACCAGGGAACAGGAGACACCTCCTGACTTTTTTTATTTCTCTGACTATGAAAGACATAATGCTGAGATTGCTGCCTTTCATCTGGACAGGTAAGCTATCATTTCTTGCCTTTGCTGACAATCCCAGTGCATCTGCCCCATCATTAGCCTCACTGAATTACAGAATCTCAGCTCAAACAAACCCACGGTGAGTCTGGGCATCCCCTCCTCCTTACATCTGTTACCCACCAAAAAAAAATAATAAAGCATCATCATTTAGTTGTCAGAGGAATACCAATGCATGAAATCCTTCACTGATCAAGTGTAACTCACCATAATTTTGGATTGCTTTTCCCTCCTTCCTTCTCCACCCTTTCACCAACAATTGTTACACATGCATCAGAAATGTGGACCCATTTCTAATGTTCACCCAAGCTAAATATAAGTTAAAAAAACCATATCTATAGCTTAATGTAGTTACATAAGACTTTCCCAAACTCAGAGAAAGGAGAGGAAGTCTTATACCTCCTTCTAGGACACACACACACACACACACACACACACACACACACACACACACACACACCATATTATTTTTTTTTTACAGATGATAAAATGAACATAAATGGAAGCCTGGAAGGGGGAACTGGAGAGGAAGTGTCAGAGAAAAACCACATGTAATCAATGAACAAGTATTTCTAATCACTGTATGCCAGGCACTCTAAATGCTACTAATATAGAGACAAAATCAAAACAGTTCCTGCCCTCAAGGAACTTACATTCTCTTAGTAGAAAGAACATGTACAAAGTCTGAAGGCCAGAGAGGGAAGTGGGTGTGATGAGACAACAGGGAGAGAAGTACCAATGTGTGGGATGGGGAAGGAGGCTATGACCAGCCTGCCCCACGATAGCCTTTATTGTATGTATTCGAGGATCCTAGTTTTATTTTTTAGCACCACCATTCCACCTCCTCACCATCTTGTCTTCTGTGACAGTTCAAACCACATTGTCACTGCAGTAGCACAGAGTCTCCTAGAGTGATTATCCCACTTTTCACTATCTAAGGAATGGCTCTGTCCAAGTCAGAGACAAATCATTTTTCAGACTGTTTTTGGGGATGTTTCATGCCACTTCCCTTCAACTGGTACCATTAATTGAAACCTACCTCCCTACCTCCTGAATGCTCTTAGAATGCCTGTTGTCTTCTTGTAGAGAGTCAGCTTTCATCCCAGCAGAGCAGTGGATAGGAATGAGTAGTAATCAGGAAGCAGCTGTCCCAGGGCTCCAGAAAATCAAGAGCTTAGGCAAGAGTGAATGAGGAGAGGAAAGATTCCCAGATCTCCTTTCCCTCCCTTAATCATCTCAAGCGGTTATTGTCATTTATCCCTAAAACAAATAATAGAATCATCGATGATGGTAATAATGTGTATCTAAACTTGTTAAATGAATTTGGGGGAAATTTTTGGATATAAACTCCTTGTGGGCAGGGACTATGTACAGTGAGGCCCCCACTTGTTTGGAGGTCAGAATTTTAGTAACCTGTATCTGGAAATATAGCTTGTACCTATAAACAAGCAAAAAGCTAGCCCTTGGGCAGCTAGGAGGCACAGTGGATAGAGCACTGGCCCTAGAGTCAGGAGGACCTGAGTTCAAATTGGGCCTCAGACACTTGACACTTAGCTGTGTGACCCTAGGTAAATCACTTAACCCCAGTTGCCTCACAAAAAAAAGCAAGCCCTCATTGCAAAGGCAAACAGTAGCCATAACAGTCATATATTTTATTCTTTAGGAAGTAATTATGCTCTGCTTTAAAGATTGAGCATACATGGGAGAGATGAATCACCAAAAAGAGCTATACAAAATTTAAAAATTATATCTGTAAGCAGCAGTATAAACTGACAGCTGACTATGAAGAATGAAGACAGAAAAACTATAAAAAGTAGACTAATTTTCCCATATGATTTCTAGTTCTTCAGAATAACAATCTGTAGTCATTTCATATAAAAGCAAACATTCCCTTCACACCTCAGTAGCCTATTTTATAACAATACAAAAAAATTATACTTGTTAGTTATTTCAGTGATGATTGGGGTAAGGTTAGATTATGTTCAGAACATCCTGTTTAAGAAAGTAGGAGACGGGGTGGGGGGGGCAGCTAGGAGTTGCAGTGGATAAAGCACTGGCCCTGGATTCAGGAGGACCTGAGTTCAAATTTGACCTCAAACACTTGATACTTACTAGCTGTGTGACCCTGGGCAAGTCACTTAACCCCCATTGCCCCACAAAAAAAAAAGAAATTAGGGGATGATGGGCATGATGGTACCTGCTATGTATCCCTGATGCTGGGGAGGCTGAAGCTGATGGGTCACAGGAGCTCAGGAGTTCTGAGCTGAAGAAGGGCGAAAGCCAGTTGGGTGTCTCCACTAAGTTCAACACCAATATGGTGAGCTCCTAGCAGTGAAGGGCCACCAGAATTGATATCAGTCCTGTGGGTGGCCACTTTGATTCTTTCCTGGTTGAAATGGAAAAGAAGGGAGGAAGGGAAGCAAGGAGGAAGGAAGGAGGGAAGGAAAGAGGGCAGGAAAGAAGGATCATTTACTCCAATCTATAGACTTACATCAACAACCATTAAAAAGTTTTAATGTTTCTCTTGACTATGAATATCTGATACAAGGTTTTTATTTTTCTTTCATTTGCAGGGCCAGGGAGGTTAGAAGTGGGGGCTACTAAAATGAGGGGAGGAAAGGAGAAGTAAGAAAAGAGTATCATCAAAGCATTTTAAATGCATAGAACAGAACAGAGCAAAGGTTAGTAGGAAGCATAGACAAGCAGGGCATCTTTGAAAATAACATGTTGAATTTATTATAAACTTAAAAAGAAAACCAAGCTCTCCACAATAGAGATTCATAGTTTCATGTCCAACCTTTTTTTTTTCCTGCCTGTTCTACTTTGAATATGGAAATGCTTCTTTTATTTGGGGTTGGTTAAGTTCAGAATTTTAAAAGGGGAAAAAAATGAAAGCATTTTAACTAAGGGGTAGGAGAAGCTTCACTTAGATGGAAAAGAATGCTTCATTCCATAATGCTGTATGACACATCCTTCAGCATTCATGTAGCCTGTTTCTTTGGGGTCCTTCATTTTCCAGAACATGAGGCAGCAGAAGGATATACCCACTGGGTGCTCTTAATCCCAGTGGTGCTCCAGCTAAGGCTGGGTCTCAAAGACAGTAAGACAAGAATTCAAGTCATTCAGTTCAGTTAAAAATAACTCAGTTGAGTTGAGCTATCATTTGTCACATAAAAACAGCCTTCTCGAAATGTTTTGTGTTTAATTACTGTTCTTTTTGGTGTTTTTACTATCAGAATCCTAGATTTCCGCCGCGTGCCACCAGTTGCAGGCCGGATGGTCAATATGACCAAAGAGATAAGGGATGTCACACGAGACAAGAAGCTGTGGAGAACATTCTTCATCTCTCCAGGTAACTCTGCACACCTATGCAGCTATTGCCGCAATGACTCTCATTTCTGTGATCCTGGGAAGATGGGAAGGGAAAAAGTCCATCTGTCAGATTGTTCTTACCCAGAGGGCTATTGAACACTCTGTGTGTGTCAGTTTGATTTTCTTTATAATGAAGGGCTATCACTGTGTTTTCCTTGTATATCTGGTAGCCTCATAAGGTAAATACAATGAAATCCTGTGATGTCAGGATTCCTTCCATAGATATAAAGTAGGATAAATAAGGAAACATTAAATGAAGGAAACAATTCCTCAGGGGTCGGTTTGGGGCATTTTATAGAGGAAAATGTTAAAAGCAGGAATGAGATGATGAGGTTTCATGGTGAAATAGATTGAATTTGCATCCAGATAGCTTACCATGACTCATTCATTTAACAACAATATACTAAGTACAGTGTGTGCAGAGCATTGTGTTAAATATGGGTCTATAAAGTATCCCCTTGATAATTTGATTTTATAGCATTAAATCTATAATTAATTTGGGTGGTATAATTTTTTATTGGCACAGCCCAAACAGGAGCACTAAACATCTCTTTAATTATTTATGTACAAAGCACTGTGCTTGGCATATGAAGTTTAGATAAGATAAAGATTCCTTCCTCGGGTTGTATAGTTCAGTAGGGGCATAAAACCCATATACAGATAACTGTGCATGGTGATGTGTGGGAAAAGTTCTGGATTTGGAATCTGAGAACCTGGGATTGAATCCTGACTGTCACTTCCTATTTAGGTTGACCCGGAGCAAGTTATAACCTCTCTAGACCACAGTTTCCTCATCTGTGAAATGCAATTGTATTGGATGGCTTCTAAGGATTCTAATTTGTTGATCTTATATTAGATGATAATTGTTTTAGAGACATCAATCAGCGAGCATTTATTACATACCTATCTGCCAGGTCGTATGTTGGGCTGCTGGGGATGCAAGTCTGTAAAAAGAATGTAACAGTTGTGTTTTCTCAAAGATCTTAAATAGGGAGGAGTCCAAAGCTCTCTGTGGGGTTACAAAATGTCACATGAGAACACTGCACATAAGACCTAGCAACTTAATTCTACCACGGCTGCTAAAGAGAAGTCTAAACATTCAGATCAGATCAAAGAGTTGAGAATTATCTGTATCATTATTTTTAGATTTTTCTTCTACATGGACTATTCAGACAAAGGTGATTTTTTTAACCTCATTTATGCAAATAATTGCTTCATTTCACTTTGTATCACCTTGACTTGCCCCTTTGGGCTCCTGCCCATCCATTGAAAAGCAGGTGGTTATGCTCTGCTCATAGAGAGATCTTTCACCTAAACAGATTTGGATCTGGTCCCTGCTGTTCTGTTTTCTGTTTGTTTGTTTGTTTTGTTTTGGTTTGTTTTTGGTGGGGCAATGAGGGTTAAATGACTTGCCCAGGGTCACACAGCTAGTAAGTATCAAGTGTCTGAGGCTGGATTTGAACTCAGGTCCTCCTGACTCCAGGGCTGGTGCTCTGTCCACTGTGCCACCTAGCTGCCCCTCACTACTGTTTAAAACACTGAAATTCACACAGGAATGGCCACTAGAAGCCCCAGAAGATGCAAGGTTAAGTCAGTGTTGCTAGAATTCTAACTTGGCATATGTCAGCCTACCAAGCTCTATGATTATTCTCCGTGTACTTGGCTTTAAATGGATGGATGGATGGATGAAGGGATGAACATTTATAAAACATCTATTATGTGTAGTAAGTGCTAAACCCTACTAATTGGAAATTCAGTCCCCACTCCCAATGAGGTCTCATTATAATTGGAGAAAATGACATCCATGGAGGATGGAAGTCCAGATCATTCAGATAGCAGTGTCCAGAAATCTGGAAGATGTAGCAGCAGAGTAGATAGCAAAGTCACTTTAAGCCTTTTAAAAGAGTAGAGTCGGGGCAGCTAGGTGGCGCAGTGGATAGAGCACTTTACCCCAATTGCCTCACTAAAAAAAAGTCACTTAACCCCAATTGCCTCACTAAAAATAAATAAATAAATAAAAGAGTAGAGTCAGGGGGCAGCTAAGTGGTGCAGTGGATAGAGCACCAGCCCTGGATTCAGTAGGACCTGAGTTCAAATGTGACCTCAGATACTTGACGCTTACTAGCTGTGTGACCCTGGGCAAGTCACTTAACCCCAATTGCCTCACAAAAAAAAAAAAGAGCAGACTCAGAGGACATCACAAAACCAATAAATAACATATTTTAACTCAGCTACTAAAATTAGTTCATTTAGTTTTGAGAATCCCACTTTGTATATGAAGACTTCTGTGATCACCCCAGATAGAAGCAATCTCTTCTTCCTCATTTATGGAAGAGGAAACTGATAACCAGAAGAAGGAGGTGACCTACCTTAGGTCACACAGTTAGTGGTGAAGCTACAACTCGAACCAGAGCTCCTGATTCCCAGAATCCCTAAGGTAACATTTAGTCCCCTTCAGTAATTCCCTGGTAATAACTGTTCCATTCATCGATACTTGACAGTATCAGGTGGCATAGGCTATTTCCATATATGTATTGTCTTTCTAATTAAATTGTCAGGGTCTTGAAAGCAGAGGACTTGTTCTCTTGAACTTAGGATAACCTGAGTTCAAAACCAACCCCAGACAGTTAGTAGCTGTTTGACTCTGGACAAATAAATCACTTAACCTCTGTCTGCCTCAGTTTCCTCATCTGTAAAATGAGAATAATAGTAATAACAATAGCAGTTCTCTCCCAGAGTTGTAAATTGTAATTGTAAAGCATTTAGCACAATGCCTCAAAAGTTGTTGCTGCTGCTGCTACTGCTGTTGTTTGTATTTCATTCTTGAAAGAGGACCAGTAGCAAGGGGGGGGGGGGTGATGTCTTGACTTGCACATGAATTTGATTTAATTTAAGGGAGGTAGAGCTGTACCAAGTCATCAGCCTCACTCTCTCCTCTGGTTATCAAAGTCCAACTGCAAGACTGGACTTCTGGTAAGTCTTGCCATAGTAGACTGGCACCAATAGCCTTGTCACCCCATTCCACATCCCCTTACAATATCCTCAATATGGTAGGAACTCAGTAAATGTTTGTTGCTTCACTGAAATGTACTCATTTCATAAAACCCCGCGAGACATGCTGATTCCAACTGAGGCATCACAAAACCAATGCAAGGAATCTCTGGCCTAGCCGTCAGGTAGCTCCTTGCTACATCATTCTTTCTTAACTTGGTCTGGCCTGATCTGGGTGTAGCATTTTACATGAGATCACAGACTTTGGGCTAGAAGAAACTTCAAAGGTCATCTAGGTTAACTCCCCATTTTACAGAAGAAGAAAGGCTAAGTGACTCGCCCAAGCTTACATTTGAACTCATGGCCTCTAACTCCAAATTCAATTATTCACCATCCCTCTCCCGAATCACTGTACCTCATCACTAAGGGACTTTTCCACTTCCCTGTCATGCTTTTTGGAAATGCTAGAGTTATCCCAGGGATTAAGATAGTGGAATGATTTGATGATTATTCCATAGGTAACTGAAACTACCCAAAGCACAGAAATCAACATTGAAAGCTGCTGGTTAACATGAAAGATATTCATCTGGTCTCACAGTTTTAGACATTACAAGGATGCCTCGGCCAGAGGATTTTTTTTTCCCGGCTCTCTCTAATTCATCCAGATAAAAACCAATTAAGATATTTGATTATCTGTGCCTCAAGCTTTGCTTGAACATAAAAGCCCAAACTAACAGCCTTTTTTTCTATAGATTTTCCAGATCAATATGCTCTGCTCTTTTCCTTAATTGTGCTCATAAGTTTGTCAAAATCAATCTCCATAAATCCATAATTTAATTAACTCTATTCTCATCACCAAAAGTGCAGCGAGTCCCTCATATACTTTATTCATCCCAGAGCACACTTAACCAAGGACAAAATCATATATGAAAGGCCCCAAAGTATCCACTGGAAGAATACATTCCTATTCAGCATCTCATCTAAAAAGTGCTTCAGCCCCATAGGAGCTTAAAATTATTGACAAAGTCACTAAGCAGGGAATACTTAATTAGATGCCATTAGAATCAGAAGAGACCTTGAGAGTCCTTCTACCATGCCACCCAATTGTAGAAATCCTTTCTAAAATATACTGGCCACGTGGTCAGTTATCCCCTGCTCAAACACTTCCAGGGACAGGGAACTCACTACCTCAGAAAGTCATTTTGGACAGCTCTTTTTTGTTAAATTCTTACACTGTGCCAGAATCGACCTCTTTATAGCTTCCAACTCATTGACTACAATTCTGTCTTTTGGTGAAAGAAACAAAAAATCTTTTTTCTTCAGCTACATGATAGCTTTTCAGATAATTAACGTAGACTGCCGAATTTCCCCTTTATCATCTCTTCTCTGAAATAAACCACCTTGGATACTTCAGTCCAGAGCTGGCAAATATTAGGCATTTAATAAATGCTTGCTTGCTTAATTTAATCAATTCAAAGCCCTTATCCTGGACGCATCTTAGCTGAGGAATCCAAGGTTATTAGGATGGCTGATAAGTCTACGTTCTAAGTTGTTTCTCTTTAAAATATTGGGCCCAGGATCCCACTATGCTCCTGGTGTGGTCTGACCAGCACAGACTATGTTGAAAGTAATACTTAGCTAGATCCTGTACCTTTGTTAACATAACCAGAGATTGTTTGAGAGAGACAATGTGATCTCAACCACGCCAGTCTCTTTGCCAAGAAAACCCCAAATGGGGTCCTGAAGAGTCAGACACAGCTGAAAAAAAAACAAAAAAACAAAACTAACTCAACTAACTCCCTAGGCTTATTATAAAGATCAAATGAGATAATGATATTGTAAAGTGCTTATCAAACTTTAAAGTGCTCTATAAATGCTATCTATTATTATGATTAGTTAGCAGAATTACTAGTGGCATCAGGGAAAGCATCCTGTAGGCCTGAGGCATCTGAGATAAGGTTGAGGCTTCTAAGCGGCTTTCTAAATGAAATACTAGAGAGTGGAAGTAAGTCAATAATTATTTAACTTAATTTTACATCCTTTGTCAAAGAGTGGACTCACACTAGCATGACTACTAATGAATAGTAATTTACCAGGATAAAAAGGAGCAACATTAAAGATGTCAACCGAGGTCTTTAAAATAATTGAGGGAGCAATTTAAGGAATCCATGCCACAGAGAGTGCTTTTATTCACGTTTTGCAATCTCTGAGGGCTGTGGATCCCCCATTCCCCTCAAACACAAGACCATCCAAGTCAGTTATTATTCTGGACAGATAGATTAAGGTATTTCACTTTCCTTTTGGAATGGTGATCTTCCACTTTCATTCTGCCTGAACTTTGAGTTTCAAGTGACCATCAAATGTTGAGATAAACCAAGAGGAGTTTCTAGGAAACAAGGGATGAACTTGGGATTTCATTGGTATAAGGAACTTGCAGATGAGGAAACACTCCTCCCAATACAGAATAGGAACTTCGGGGCAGCTGGGTGGTGCAGTGGATAGCGCACCGGCCTTGGAATCAGGAGTACCTGAGTTCAAATCCGGCCTCAGACACTTAACACTTACTAGCTGTGTGACCCTGGGCTAGGTGGTGCAGTGGGTAGAACTCTGGACTTGAAATCAGGAAGACTCATTTTCCTGAGTTCAAATCCAGCCTCAGATATGTATTAGCTGTTTGACCCTGGGCAAGTCACTTAACCCTTATTGTCTCAGTTTCCTGGTCTGTAAAATGAACTGGAGTAGGAAATGACAAACCATTTCAGTATCTTTGCCAAGAAAACCCTGAATAGCGACAAACAGGAGGAGAATTTATCTTGCCATCTCTGAGAGGGCATATAATATTTTGGGGGGGCAGGGCAATGAGGGTTAAGTGACTTGCCCAGGGTCACACAGCTAGTAAGTGTCAAGTGTCTGAGGTCAGGTGCTTTATCTACTGTGTCACCTAGCTGCCCCCTAGGGCATGTACTATTAATAAATAAAGGAC
The DNA here is from genome assembly GCF_019393635.1 of Dromiciops gliroides. Lineage (NCBI taxonomy): Eukaryota > Metazoa > Chordata > Mammalia > Microbiotheria > Microbiotheriidae > Dromiciops > Dromiciops gliroides. The sequence continues at coordinate 538,531,313 of NC_057861.1, read as the reverse complement.
TCATCTTTGAGTCAGAATACCCAAATTCAAGTACTGCCTCAGGCACATATTAGCTGGGTGACCACCTGAAGTCATTTAACTTCCTGTCCAAGCCAACTATCTAAAACAGGGTGTGTTTTGTTGTTTGTTTTTGTGGGACAATGAGGGTTAAGTGCCTTGCCCAGAGTCACACAGCTAGTGTCAAGTGTCTGAGGGCAGATTTGAACTCAAGTCCTCCTGAATCCAGGGCCAATGTTTTATCTAACACCATGCCACCTAGCTGCCCCCTAAAACAGTGTTTCTTAACTTGTTTTTGGTATCATGGATACCCCCCCTTTTGCAGTTTGGTGAAGCCTATGGATCCCTTCTCAGAATAATATCTGTTGCCTATACTCATAATTGAAGGAAGTGCTAAATTTCCTTTAGAGGTTGATGAAAATAAAGCTGTGATTTTTTTTTTAACCATCAATGTTTATAGATATCTATCCATAGACCACATGGGGGTCCGTGGATGCCAAATTAAGAACTCTTGTTCTGAAGACTTTAAAGTCCATTTGATTATCTTCACTTAGGGGTGGGAGGCCGCTCTGCTACACCAGGACTTTCCTATGCAGATGAAACCACAGGTCTAGCTAGACATCCCTGAACAAATAGGTTTTTACATTACAGTATTGCTTCAGCCGATCCAAATGATCTCTGTTCCAACTATCCCCATCTCCAAAATGCACCTGTCAGCCAAATTTCAAAACGTTCATCTTGTTGGAAGCCATGAGAAATGTTTAATTTTGACTCATACAGTGGAATGATATGTCAGTGTCCAACTCATCATATCTTATTTTTTTAAACCTAATGCAATTCATTTGTGCAATTTTTATTTTATACATCATTTGAAATCTGTGCAAAATGAGATAGGAATGAATGGTGGAAAGAAGCTTTGGACTTGAAGTCAGAGGACCCATTTTCAAATCCTAACTTCTGCTACTTATTTACCTGTGTGGCTTTGCATAAGTCATTTAACAACTCTGAACCTCAGTTTCCTCAAAGGTTAAATGAAGGGATTGGAATAGATGGCTCCTCTTTTGCTAAATCTATGATCTGATGAATGTTGAACCCTGCATAAAACACTCTGAAATTTGTGCCTCACTCTCCAGCATACTGAGCTTCATTAGCCTACATGGATATCCTTCTTGAGGAGGGATTGTTCATTTGTTTGAGCCATGGCCCCATTTGGGCTTTTTTGAGGGGCATAGGTACTAGAATGGCTTTCCTTTTCCTTCTCCAGTTCATTTTACAGATGAGCAAACTGAGGTCACCAGGGTTAAGTGGCTTGCCCAGGGTCACACAGACACAGTAAGTGTCTGAGGCTGGATTTGGACTCAGGAGGATGAGTCTTCCTTACTCCAGGCCAGGCACTCTATCTACTGTACCACCTAGCTGCCCATACAGGAAGAAGGGAATGGTGAAGTGAGGAATGAAGAAATGGGATGAGAAAGAGGCAAAAATTATGGATCTACCTCCTTCAGTATCCCTTGTTTTAAAGTACAATATTTGCCAATATATCAAGTAGCTCCATACGTTGGAGGGGAGGCGGGACAGGAGGGGTAAACATTTTATCTGAGGGCATCTTGGCTATCCAGTCATTTTGTTCCATTGAAATAGTCAGTTTCTTGACTGTAAATGTTTCCAGATCAAAGAACATGTAACAATGGTGGGAACTGAGGCTATTTGGATGGACTAAAAATGACAGTTTTGCTAATATTTCCATGTTATTCTTGGGATCAGCTTGCTACACAGTGACAGATCAATCAACAAGCATTTATTAAGTACCTACTATATGCAAGAATCCCTGGGCTATTTGAATAGGGCAAATTTTACATTTTCCTTGCAAAAATAGTCCTTCTATTAACCTATCCCATGAGTGCGCTTTGAGTGGAAAGAAACTTGTTAAGTTTTTCCTCTGAATTCATGTAGTCGAACTAATTTTAGTCTAAGTCCCCCTTTTTTTTAAGGAAATTTGCAGAAATCTAGTAATGTTAATAGTTACTATTATCACTATTATTGTTGATAATTAAAACAGCTTGCATTTCTATAGCGTGTCAAGGTATACAGAGTGTTTTATGTACATCCCCTTATTCAACTGAGAGGCAGTAGGGTATAGAGAAAAGGGCATTGATTGTACTTAGTGTCAATTTCAAGACTAGTACTTGATCTTCAAGAGCCTGTGGGCACGTCATTTTCCATTGTTGGATATCACCTATAAAGTGGAGGAAGGTAACATAAAATTTCCAAATTCCCTTCTGACTTTAACACCCAAGATTCTAGGGTTCACTGGCTTCCTGCTAGAGCCATTTTTTTATTCCACCTGTGACTACCAGGAGACAATGTCCCCCGATTTCATAAATCATCCCTATTTGTGCCTGGTGGTCAGAGAACACATCTACCTGCCAGACACGTGGGGAATGTCCTTTGGCAGAGCCAGTTAAAATAATGAATTCCAGAAGCAACATGGGGAAAGTAATAAAATGCAATCAGGGAGAATTATCTGGCACTGTTGTGCCCATGGTGTTTCATCGCTGCCAAACTAAGGAGGATGGATAGCAAATCTGGGGATAATTGCTAGAAAGCTGGGGCTTAGCTGAGACTTGGTGTGTTGTGGGTAAGGTTGGTGCTTTTCTCAAGCACTCAGGGCACATCTTCATATTTCTTGTAAAGTGGGGATTTCATGGTTTTGTCAGCTCTGTGTGGCTGAAGCTTTGGGAAGAAGAACCTTTCAGAGTCTTGCTAGAAATTTTTAAAAGTATCAACAGAATTTTATTTTGAATGTAACAAGGTACTGGGCTACCTACCATGTGGACTACAAAAGACAGGTAAGAAATGGTAACTGCCTTCAGAAAGCTTACAGTCTAAGCATAGATCTGTGAAAAGTTCAATTGAAATCTCCAAAAGAAAGCACCAGACACTGGATATTGAAAAAGAGTTCTAGATTAACAGATGGAAGACCTGGGTTCTAGTCTTGGCATAGAGACTAAGTAGCTATGTGATTTGGCATGGGTCCTAGGTTCCCCCTACCAGCCTTAAAGCACTATATGAATATGAGTCATTATTATAGTAACAGTTCCTTGCAGTTTTTCTTTTTTTATCCAGACCTTTGACTTCAATGTTTTAGGGAGCTCTCTAAGTGAGGAAATGCCATCTATTACTCATGTAGATTGCCAGTTACTCTGAAACACGATGATGGTGGTGGTAGTGGTGGTGATGATGATAGTTAAGGTTTCCTAAGTGCCTTTCCATATGTTATATGATCCTGATAATAATCCTGGAAGGCAGGTTGTATTATTATCATCCCATCTGACAGATGTAGGAACTGAGGCTACTAGGCCACCATATTTAGTTAAGATCCAAGGCAGGATTTGAACTCGGATCTCCTAGACTCTAAATCCTGCACTCTTTCCACTCTGCTACCATCTGCTTCTGGATCACTGGAGGTCAAGTGATATGCCCTGCATCATGGGACCAGACTTGACCAGTCCTTGATAACAGGACTGACTCCTTATTAGCCTTGCCATGCTAATCCTGTACATTGTTTGTCCTAGTGCTTAATCAAACCTTTAGGGAGCGTTTGGTTATTGTTTAAAACTTCTTCCACTACAGCCTAATTCCAGGGCCTCATTGTGGCATGGAGGTGAGCCTGAGTTCTGGAATGCAGCATCAACAGAACTAACAGGTCCTATTAGGCTGGAAATGTTTTCAGTGTCCATGTGGGAATAGGCTCAGACCTAGCCCAGTTAGGTTCAGAATGATATATCAGCAGGTTGGCCACTGCATAATGAATATCTGGGGCCATGGCATCTCACAAAGATCATCCCACTAAGATTTAGAGGAGTTGAAATTAGTTGAAGTCAGTGGAGCTAATTAATTCCCACTGAGATTTCTTAAAATCTCCAGAGAGGTACAACAATTATTATCATCATCCCTTTTTTATGGGTGAAGAAACTGAGGATCGATGACACCAAATGACTTGCCCATGGCCTGATGACTTGTGTAAGTGTTAAAGACAGGAATTGTGGGGCAGCTAGGTGGCGCAGTAGATAAAGCACTGGCCTTGGACTCAGGAGTACCTGAGTTCAAATCCAGCCTCAGACACTTGACACTAGCTGTGTGACCCTGGGCAAGTCACTTAACCCTCATTGCCCTGAAAAAAACAAACAAACAACAACAAAAAAAAAGACAGGAATTGTTTCCAGTTCTCTTCCATCTCCCACATCTAGAATTCTTTCCATTCTGCTACACTGGCTTTCTTCTTTTAAAAAGTAAAAACAAAATCAGTCCCAGCATCAGTTCAGAGTGAGTGGAATCTTGCCTACCTCACACATTTCAGCATCCTGTACCTCTGAGAGTGGGGAAACAGTTTCACCAGCTGCAATTGCAACCTCTTCCTTCTTTCTCTAGTTTCAGTAGACTCAACGACTCCCTGCCTATGGTTGTTCTTAAATAGCTGCTTCTGCTGTTGGAAAAATGGCAGAGATAAAAATTGTTCATCTGCTGCCCATCCTCCAGAATGACCAGGTAGTCATGCATAATAATCGAAGGATTTTTTTAACATCTTTTTACATTTTTACATCTTTTACAACTTTTCTGGTAACAGAAAGGGTTCTTTTCCTGATATAACAGCAAAGAAAAGGGGAATGAGTTGAAGAAAAAACAAATAGAAACAGGTATAAAAGTTAAATTTCTATGAGGTTCTACCTGAATTAAACCAGGAAAAATAAAATGTTAACCACCTTTACCATGAACTTGTTTAATGATTGGTTAATTGTTCTTGAGCCCTCATTAAAGACAGATTTTGTCAGAGGGGTAGATTTCAGCTTGTTGTAAGCAACAACAATTAAAAATGCTAATAGAACCTGTCCAAAAATGGAATGGGGTTCTCAAGGGAGACAAGGAGATCCTCATCAGTGGAGAGCATTCAATATAGGCAGGATGGCCATTTGTCAGGGTTGTTTAGACAGTATGCCTCTTCGGGTATGGATCACACTATTGTTTGTCCTTCATTTTCAAAGGGACCATGACATAGGGAGGCAATGTTATGACTTGCAGTGAATTGGATTTAAGTGAGGGAAGGCTGTGCAAGGTCACCAGCCTCACTCTCTCCTCCAGAGCCATTTGGGTCCAGTGACAATATATACATCAGGACAACTGGAGATGTCCCCAAATGTTTGCAGCAATTGGGGTTAGGTGATTTGCCCAGGGTTACACGGCTAGTAAGTGTCTGAGGTGACATTTGAACTCAGCTCCTCTTGACTCCAAAGCCAACACTCTATCTACTGTGCCACCTAGCTGCCCCATGGATCAGACTAGATAATCTCAGAGAGCCCACTGACTCTGAATTGGTTCTGTGGGTGATTTTTATATTTCTTAAAGAGGAAGGCCAGTGTGGCATTGTGGAAAGAATGCTAGGACGTTGGGAGCCAGAAAAGACCTGAACACTTACACAGGCCATGGTCAAATTGTCTTGTATCTCTGCCCTTTGGTTTGCTCATCCATAAAATGGGGATGATTAATAATATCTGAAGGACCTACTTCCTCAGGTTGCTTTGAAGATCAAATGAGTAGATGTATGGAAAGGGCTTTATGAATCTTAAAGACATGTATAAATGTCAGCCATCTCTATGATTAAAGCCTTCATTTCAGGTCATGCCATGCATTCCACAGAACTCAGCTTTATAGATGATTGGCAGGCCTGATCCCCCTTCTGTGCTAAACTGGAAGAGGCTTTAATAATGTGCACAGGTCCAAGCCACCCAGGTGTCTCAGCTCCACCAGTCGGGAAGGCAGGCTGTGCTCTGAGCATCAGATTAGATCACTGTTCATAGCACTGTGTGACAAAACTGGGATTGGCCACAAAAACTAATTAGTGCTGCTAGAATGGCCATCTTTGAATCTGGAGCAAAGAGATATGGGTGGCAGCATTCCATGGTAACACTGGGTTCTGGGACTTGGATGGTGTTGACAGGTAGTTCTCAGAGGATTCTCTTAGGTTGGGTTTTGGATAGATTGGGAATGGGGTGGGGGTGGGGAGCAGTTAAATTAAATTAAATTAAGGCCTTGGGAATGTCAGCTCAGCTTGATCAAGAGCAAGGTAAAAACAGATCTACCAAAATCAGGGCTCCTGGATGTCAGGGGTTAGGAAACTAATTTGGGAAATTTTCTAGATTGGCCATTTGGGCTGTCCCAGCCTTGCTTTCATATTGCATTGAAGAGCAATGGATTTGGTGTCTAAACTGAGTTTGAATCTCAATTCTGTGGCTGGGCTGCTAGGTGACGCAGTGGAAAGAAAAGGCAAATATCTGTGTCCATATCCAACCTCAGATACTTAGTAGCTGTGTGACCCTGGGCAAGTCACTTAACCCTCTTTGCCTCAATTTCCTCACCTGTAAAATGAGCTGGAAAAGGAAATGGCAAACCACTTTGAGATCTTTGCCATGAAACTCCAAAAGGGGTCATGAAGAGTTTGAACAACTGAACAATAACGACGAATATGTCATCACCTCTGATATTTTGTGTGTCATCGGTGCCTCCCTATGTCTCAGTTTCCTCATCAGTAAAATAAGAGGGTTGGATTAGATAAACTCTTAAATTCTCTTCCATTACTCGATCCCAGGCTCCTATGAAGGATTCTGGTTATTGCTTTGACAACTTAGTTTAAAAGTCAATCCTGGGCCATAGTTAAGGTTGTCTAATATAGTCATGATACAGTTGCATCTCCTTTGGCAGTCAAGGTCAAGCAAAGTATGATAACTGTCTATTAGCCTTGCACCATAGATGTCACAAAGGTGAGTTCAGGGAGCCCCAGGGATCTCAGCTCTGAAAGTGAACAGAAAGGCCTTGAGAACATTTCAGGTTTTTGAGAGTAAATGAACCACATTTACCAAATTTCAGCCTGTTTGAATCTAGTTATACATTCATCCTCTTAGGTTCTATCCTATAGATTTGTGTAGGCTTATTATGAACCCTAAGAGAGAGTCAGCCCCTCAGGAGATAGTGTGTCTTCTTTAATTTTGTATCTTTCCCAGGGCCTGTCAGAGTGTATTGCCCATAATGGACTTTGACTTAATGCTGATCTTGCATTGTGGGCATGCGAAAAGAATTCTGACTTTGGAACTGGAAGACTTGGGTTCCCAGTGTGATGACTTTCCTCATGTTTGTGGTTTTTGCTTTTATTTTTAAAAGTGTGAATTATTATTATTATTATTATTATTAGTGGTGTTATGCTCTTCAAAAAATCTTTTCCCCCTACTTCCACCCTATCCCCCTTCTCAGGAGAATATAAACTCATGGAAAGTATGGATTATTTGATTCTTTTGTTACCTACAATGCTTATTAAATGAAAGAATAAATGAATGAATGAATGCATATTTTGAATGAATGCTGGATTGCACAGTGGGCCATCCCTCACAGAAACAAAGGGACTCTTCCTATGTAAAAGTTGATATGAAATGTGGAGAGAACCAACACTTTCTTCTAGGTTTAAATATTATTCCAGTGGTGACTTCCTAGTCATTAATCCCAGGTGCTTTCCTTAATAAAATGAAAAGGGAATGATAGACTCCTATTCTAAGAGAAATTGCATTCATATGCAAATGCAAATGAAGCCCATTTCTCCATTGAATTTGGATATCCCCTGGGAGAATTGCAGTAGGGTCATTGTTGCATTCCACCTCCTTCCCTCTTTAAAATTATGCCTTTAAAAATTGGCTCACTTAAAAGCAACAAGAGAGTATTGTATGTAATAGACAAATTTCCTGGTCAAAGATAATGGAAGATCAGATAACAGCCTTCCTGTGTAAATAGATTCAGTGATTCCGTTAAAGGCATTGTCTCAAAATGGGAGGGAACAAATTAAACTGTATCAACAGATGGACAAGTACTGAGTGATCTTTCTTTGATCATTCCATTAGTAAATATCAGACATCAGCTATTTGTTTTCCTGCAGTGCAAGATATTTCCTTAGGATTGTTTCTTTGTGTATTGGATGCAATAAAAAAAATGTTTTGTCTGCCACAGATAATTGCAAAGTTAAACTTTACTCTGGGTGGCATCCTAGACTCCAGGAATTTTCACTGGCTGTTCCCCATGCTTGGAATTCTTTCATCTCCGCCTCCTAGTTTCCCTCCCTGGCTTCTTTCAAGTCCCAGCTAAAATTTTACCTTCTGCAGGACGCCTTTTCCAATCTCCATTAAGGTACTAGCGTACCTTCCCTCTGTTGATTATCTCCAATTTATCATGTATGTATCTAGTCATAGAGAGTTGTTTGTATGTTGTCTCTTCCCCTATTAGATTGGGAACTTCTTGTGAGCAGGGACTTTTCTCCCAGAGCCTGGGACATAGTAAATTCTTAATAAATTCTTAGTGACTGAATGGATTAGGAAGAGGTCTTGAATCTCAGTTCATCTACCCAGGAGTCCTTTAAATGGAGCTCCCAGTGGGAATCAATTCCAAAGAATTGAAGCCACAATAAATAACATGGCTTGGAGTGTCTGTGTACCTGAAGCTCAAGGTTGTGTTGAAAGGGAAATTCTTCATTTGGGCTCTTACCTTGATAAGTGTGGCAAAATTCAGGACAAAGGGAATTAAAAGGAATTTACCACAAGGTCAGCTGATCACTGGAAGTCAGAGATGGCTTCAAAGTGAGGGCCAGCTTTTGCTGGTAATGAGAAAGACAATTCAGACACATTAACATCAGCAAAAGAGGTTGGGCCCTTACATCTCAGTTCCACCCCAAGGTAACAAGTGTGTGACAGTTTCCAGGTACATACAGGTGTGTGGGGGGGGGCGGGGAGACAAATATGTGACAAATATCAGGGGACTGGGTAACACCTCCCCCAAACACCGATTAACAAGCTGGTCCACAAACAATGATGAGTCACTAATTCTGCATAACTTTTTTTTTTTCAGGTCAAGGAGGGTTAAGTGACTTGCCCAGGGTCACACAACTGGTGTCAAGTGTTTGAGGTCATATTTGAACTAAGGTCCTCCTGAATCCAGGGCTGGTGCTTTATCCACTGTGCCACCTAGCTGCCCTGAATAACTTTTAATGGGCCTTGTAGGGTTTTGACTTGAGTTATCAGAATAGTTCTTGGGTAGGAAATTGTCCTGAGTAGAATTCATTCATTGGTTGAATATGACCCATTTTTAAAAAAAAATAGTAATGGTATGATGCAGTAGTGGGCAGCTGGGTGGCACAGTGGATAGAGCACTGCGCTTGGAATCAGGAAGACTCATCTTCATGAATACAAATCCAACCTCAGACACTAGCTGTGTGACCGCGGGCAAGTCACTTGACCCTGTTGGCCTCAGTTTACTTATCTGTAAAATTAGCTGGAAATGGCAAACCACCCCATTGTCTTTGCCAAGAAAACCTTAAATGGCATCACAAATAGACAGACATGCCTGAATAGAACTCAACAACAACATGATGAAGTGATAAGAACAGTTAACTGGAAAGCAGGAAGCCTAGTATCAGGTCAGAATCTCTGACTCATTTTTTTTCATCTGTAAAATAAGAGGGTTAGATGAGACTAGATGATTACTAAGATACCTTCCAACTCTAAATCGATTTACTTTATGGCATTATTTTTTCTGGGAGTGCTACTGTCTGATTTTCAGCTGAAAGAATCCACTTCTTCACTGAATTCTCTTATAGGTAGAGTTCCACACATAGAATCCTGAAATGTTAGAACTAGAAGGGACCTTAAAGTTCATGTAGTCCGAATGCCTCATATTATAGATCATAAATCCGAAATGAACTTAGAAACCATTTAGCCCAACCGCTTTATTTTGTATTCCATTCAATTGAATTCACCAGGCTTTGGTTAGGCTTCTGCTGTGAAATAGTCTTTACCCTCAAGAAGCTTACTCGTTGGAGATGGTGAGAGAGACATGCCCACAGATCGGTTCATACCAAAAAAATGCAAAGGGACTTAGCTTTTTTATAAAAGAAAGTTTGAAATTCAGCAGGGCAGAGCCTAAGGAGTGAGAAGATTCTAGGTCTGGGGCCCAGGAGATGGAATGTTATCTGTATAGGAATCATCAGCAGGGCACTCTGGGTGTGATGTAGAGTGGAGAGAAATGTGAAATCATCCTTGAAAGACAGCTTTAGAAGCAGATGGGGAGGAGACTTAAAGATAAAACAGAGAAGTCTGTATTTCATCCTAGAGATGGTAGGGAGCCACTGAGGTTTCTAAAGACAAGAGAGTTTTGAAAAGCAGTGTTAGTGCTTAGATTGAAACACCACTCATAATCCATTGTCCTTCCCATCACCTCACAGACTTTATTTAAGATACTTTGAATTTAAAAAACTGTTCATGTCAAGGTATGACAAAAATCCTACTCTGTGTTTGTTTTTAATCAAACCTCTGCTTATGACAGATCTTTCCAAGTACATTCTATATTTTCAACAATTCAAGATACTATATATAAGACACTGTGCTAGGTAACAGTACAAAGATTAAAATAAGACAAATCTGGTCCTCAAGGAATTTATTCTTTTGGGGGGGGTTGGAGGGGCAGTGAGGGTTAAGTGAATTGCCTAAGGTCACACAGATACTAAGTGTCAAGTATCTGAGGCCAGATTTGAACTCAGGTCCTCCTGAATCTAGGACGGGTGCTTTATCCATTGTCCCACCCAGCTGCCCCCAGAATTTATTCTTTATGGGGTGATACAAAAGGAATACAAATATATTTCAAAGAAAATTGAGGAGGGGGAAAGCTCTAACAACTGGGAGAATTAGAGATGGATTTATGGAGGAGGTGGCCTCTAACCTGAAGCTTGATGGAAGTTGAATTTCCTAAGAAACAGAGATGAATGAAGTTGGAGTCCATACCAATCATAAGCAAGAGGCAGAAGATGGATTATCTCATCTGGGAAATAGATAGTTGTCCAATTTGGCTAGAACTTAGAGCCCAGTTTGTAAAATTTGGTTGGAAAGGTAGACACATTTGTTGGATTCTTTTTTGCTTGTCTTACTGACCTGGAAAGAAATTAAATGAGTAAGAACAGAGGTTCGCTGAGCCAGCTCTTTTCAAAGGGACACACAGAACACAATCAAGTCTGAGCCCATTCATGCCAGACGCTTGAGTATGGATATTCATTCCTTCTGTCAGGCTTGTAAGCCACTCTTTAGTAATCCAGCAAAATCATCGACCTAAGAGTTCTTTATTAAGAAAACAAATAATAATTAGGGGCAGCTAAGTGGCCCAGTGGCTATATCAGCAGCCCTGGAGTCAGGAGAACTGGGGTTCAAATCCAGCCTAGTTATGTGACCTGCAAGTCAGCTAACTCTAATTGCCAAGGAGGGAAGGATGGAAGGAAGGGAGGGAAGGAGGAAGGAAGGGAGGGAGGGAGGAAGGAAGGAAGGAAGGCAGGCAGGCAGGCAGGAAGGAAGGAAGGAAGGAAGGAAGGAAGGAAGGAAAGAAGAAAGGAAGGAAGGAAATAAAGAGTTAATGTAGCTCTGAGAGGGGCTTAGAGTCAAGAGTTGAGTGGATACATTGCAATTATCCTGATCTCTGAAGCCATGATATGTAAGTATACTTATTTTATCTAGGTAACTGAAGCTTAAGATCTTAAAAGGTTTTGATCTGAATAACCAGGATAGTTGGCATGTATGGAGGTGTCCTGAGAAGAATTTGCTCATTGGTGGATACGACCAGTTTTGATACAATGGTGTGATATAGTCATAAGAATAGTGGACTGGAAGCCAGTAGGCCAAGGTTATAATCCCAGATCTGCCATTAACTAGCTATGTGACCTCACGTCTCTGGGCTTCAGCTGCTGGATCTGTAAAATAAGAAGGTTAAACGAGTTTGTCTCTAAGATTCCCTTTAACTCTGAAACTTTATACGATTCTTAGAGAATCACTTTATGTGGAAACTGAGCTTTCTGTAGATTTTGTATGTTCCATTCTTAGAGCTCAATACTGGGAAGTCCCAAAGTTCCAAGAAAGGATGAGGTAAATGTGTGGTCATTCATTGCTCAGGCTTAATGAAAGCTTCAATGAAAGGAAAGTGAAGTTTGGGAATCAGTCTAATTCTCTTACTTGGATTACAATAAAAACTGGTATACATACCTGACTTTTGGGACACTTTATTTAGTTTTTTTCAGGCTTAAAGGGGACTCAGATTCACTCATTTGATTCCCACAGCTACCCCATGGGGTGGGTACAACAGATATTTTTATTCCCACTTTACAGGCAAAGAAACCGAGGGTCTAGGACATTAAGCAACTTACCTATGATCATGCTAATAAATGTAGGAGGTAGGATTTAAACCCAGAGCTCCCCAGCCTCTGAGTCCAGCACTCTCCCCACTACACCCTGCTGCTGCTTCTCAGTAGAAAATTATTGAATGGTTTTCTTGTTTATTTTTTTGATGTGTGTTTATTTTTGTGGATTCTTTTTAAATTAGCGGGTTGTCTCTTTTCCATCAGCCAACAACATCTGTTTCTACGGGGAGTGTTCATATTACTGCTCCACGGAACATGCTCTGTGTGGGAAGCCCGATCAAATAGAAGGGTCTCTCGCAGCCTTCCTGCCCGATCTGTCCCTGGCAAAGAGGAAAACGTGGCGAAATCCATGGAGACGTTCGTACCACAAGCGCAAAAAAGCAGAGTGAGTCAGTCCCTTGTGCCACCTACTGGGAGACAGCCAGCAGAAAGCAGCTCACATCTCAGGCAGAGGGGCACCCAAGACTGGGGACTTGACTCCTAGATGGTTCTGAAAGACTCACATCCCACTACAATCTCTCCTCCTCTCCCCTTCCCTTCCCTCCCCTCCCCCAAGGGACCCTAGAGAACACTTAGTACCCCTTCATGAATGTGAAAACTGATGCCCAGGGAAGTTAAGTGACTTAGCAAAATCCTTCCATTGCATTGGAAAAAGAACTAAGTCCCTGGACTTGAATCTTGGCTCAGCTTCTTCCTACCCATGTGACTATAGAAGACAAGTCACTTAACATTTCTATGCCTTAGTTTCTACATTTGTCAAATTAAACCGTTGGGTTAGATAACTTGTAAGGTTTTGTTCTAGTCTAGATCCATGAATCTATAATATTTGCTGCAGAAATAAGAGTTGGTTGTGATTCTGCCGTTAATTTTGCAAGTAAGTAGATGTTGATAATAGATAGGTTAAACATGACCCTTGTCATCTTGTTTATACTTTATTTATACTTGTTTAACCAACTCTGTCTTTAGAGATGGTTCAGAAGCAAACTTCAAGTGAGACCTGGCTAATTTATTAAAAATTATTAGAATCCAAATTAATGAGGCTTTACTTACCATATTGATTAAAATAAGTGAGCTTTCAACTGGGACATCAATAAACTTTTCTATATGAAGACTTTGTTGTAATAGTATTTATAAATAAGAAGGATGCTTTGGGCCTGAGAAAATCCCTTTATGGGACAGAAAGGAGAAAAGCCTTTTTGGGACCTTTTCTCTCATTAGAACCCACCAGAGAGAAACTTGGGAATTTGGTGAGAATATATTCAGAACTCCCCACCTTTGTTTTCTAAATCCATTCCTTCCCCACCCCCACCCTATCAATGCCATCATCCACTTTAACCCCACCACTGTGTCCCCACACACATACACAACTCCCCCCCCTCCCCTCAATACACAGAGATAAGATATCTGCCCTTATATCCTGTTGCTCTTTTCTCTGTAAAAAAAGGAAGTAATCAATTCACACTTGGGTGCTAGCTAGTTAAAGTGTGACCCCACCCTGGAGTGCTTGAATCCACAGGGAAAAACCAGTACTAAACTAAAGGAAAGATTAGTAATGGTAGAATTTCAGGCAATAAGGATGGGTCAGTGGGGGGAATGGGAGGGATATGCACTTCTTCATAAGGCCGTCTCTGTCCCCTATTTACCAAGGTCTCCTACTTAGATTACTTTTTCCTGCAAAGCTGGGCCCCAAATATTCTTCTGATTGAAGTATTCTACTCATTGTTCTGAGCCTAGAAGATAGTAGTATTACGAATTTAAGTACATAGAATTGGTATTACTTTTGAGCAGGGGTGTGTGTGTGTGTGTGTGTGTGTGTGTGTGTGTGTGTGCGCACGCACGTGCATGTATGTGTCTGTGTCTTTGCCACAAGCTAGGCTCTCTAAGAATATGTTACTTGAATAACTGAGAACTAAAGGGGAACTATGTAGAGGAAATGGGATTCAGAGTCCAAAAGGAAGGAGAATTACCTGAAAAAGTCATAAGAAATTTGATTTTGGTTGAGTATTTCCTTCCAAAGCATGGAACAAAATGACTAAAGAGAATATCCAGAGGTGATATAGTATATCCTCCTATACTTAGTGACCCCTAGAAAAACATCTTTTAGAAATGTTACCTAAACCATTCTTGAAAGATGGTACCAAAACCATCCTTGAAAAATGGCATTGTTCCTATTCACAAGGAACTTACCACACTATTCTTTGGTAATTTTTGAATGATTGCTATTCTTTTTTAAAAATTAATTTTATTTATTTCATTAAATATTTCCCAATTACATGTAAAAAATTAACCATTTTTTAAAAATTTGATTTCCAAATTTTCTCCTTACCTCCCCATCTCCCTCCTTAAGAAGGCAAGCAATTTGATATTGATTATTCATGTAAAGTCATGCAAGACGGATTTCCACATTAGCCATGTTGCAAAAAACAAACACACACAAAAAAATAAAACTATAAAAATAAAGAATGCTCCACTTTAGTTCATCAGTTCTCTCTCTCTGAAAGTGGATAGCATTTGGGACTGTCTTAGGTCATTGTCTTGATCATAGTAACAAAGTCTTTCACAACTGATCATCCTTAAAATATTTCTGTTACTGTGTACAGTATTCTCTTGGCTCTGCACACTTCACTTTGCATCAGTTCATATAAGTCTTCCCAGGTTTTTCTGAAACTACACCCCTTGTTATTTTTTATAACACAATAGTATTCCATCACAATCATATACCGTAACTTATTAAACCATTCCTCAATTAATGGGCATTCCCTCGATTTCTAATTCCTTGCCACCACAAAAAGACCTACTATAAATATTTTTTATATAAATAGTTTCATTTCCCTTTTCTTTGATCTCTTTGGGATACAGACCTAGTAGTGGTATTACTGGGTCAAAGGGTATGAACAGTTTCATAGCTCTTTGGGTAAAATTCCAAACTGTTCTCCAGAATGGTCTCTAGTTCACAACTCCATTAATAGTGCATGAGTGTCCCAATTTTTCCACATCCCCTCAGCATTTGTCATTCTTCTTTTATATCATGTTAGGTGTAATGTGGTATCTCAGATTTGTTTTAATTTTAATTTTTCTAATCAGTCATGACTTAGAACATTTTTATGTGATTATTGATTTCTTCTTCTGAAAACTGCCTACTTATATCCTTTGACCATTTAAAACTGGGGAACAGCTCTCATTTTTATAAATTTGACTCCGTTCCTGATATTTGAGACATTTCCACATATATGTATGTATATGTGTATGTGTGTGTGTTATCAGAGAAAATTGCTGTAAAATTTTTTCCCAGTTTTCCATTTTCCTTCTAATTTTTGCTGCATTTGTTTGGTCTGTGCAAAAGCTTTTTTAATTTCATGGAGTCGAAATTATCTATTTTACATCCTATGATGCTCTCTATCTCTTGTTTGGTCATAAACACTCCCCTTATCCATAGATCTGACAGGTAAATTCTTCCATGTTTCTCTAATTTATTTATTATATCACCTTTTATATTTAAGTCATTTATCTATTTTTACCATATCTTGGCACATGGTGCGAGATGTTAAGTTTTTGCCAAACTGTTTTCAAGTTTTCCTAGCAATTTTGTTAGATGTTAAGTTCTTAGCCCAAAAGCTTGGATCTTTGGGTTTATCAGATACTACATTATTGTAGTGATTTACTACTGTGTATTTTGTACCTAATCTATTCCACTGATCCACCACTCTATTTCTTATCCAGTACCATTGTTTTCATGATTACCACTTTGTAATATAGTTTGAAATCTGAAACTGCTAGGCAGCCTCCCTTCACATTTTTTCATTGATTCCCATGATATGCTTGACCTTTTGTTCTTCCAGATAAATGTTCTTACTATTTTTTCTAGCTCTATATAATAATTTTTGGTAGTTTGATTGGTATGGCATTGAGTAAATAAATTACCTTAAATAGAATTGTCATTTTTATTATATTGTCTCAGTCCACCCATGAGCAATTAATATTTCTCTAACTTGTTCATCTCTGTCTTTATTTCTGTCAAAAGTGTTTTGTGATTGTGTTCATATAACCCAAGAGATTGTCTTGACAGTAACTTTTGTTCTTATAGGTAGCAAGACCTCTGTTACTTAGGTTTAAACCCCAATATCACCAACTGCAATTTTAGCTCATTTCTTCTTGTTTTAGTCTTCTCTCAATAAGCAGCCCCTCAAAGCTGATACATTGAGTTTTCAATTGTCCTTAAAAAAAATCAGCTCATTATTAAAGTCAGAATTGCCTTCATACCAGTTCTTCCTTTCAGATGGGAAGTGGACCCTGATTACTGTGAAGAGGTGAAGCAGACACCACCATACAATAGCAACCGCATTTTGGATATAATGGATATGACCATTTTTGATTTCCTAATGGGTATGTGTCTGGTCCTGTTAAATTAAGCAGAAAAAGAACTTGAATTATCGGGAGGGCCATGTGTAACCAAACAATTTTTGATACACAGCATGAACATACAAGCCATCATTTTTACGGAATGCAGACCTACACGAGTAAGAAAATAGATTAAAATCATCAAATATTAGCACAGATGTATAGTGAAAAATCACAGGGCATAATTCTGCAGCTTGTTATTTCTGGGAAATAGCTCTAGTGTCTCGAGTGGATGCCTAAGATTTGCTGTTTTTATTTTAGTTGTTGGGGCATAGAGGTTGTACATTAGGGGAGTAAGACATACACTGCTTTGCGCAAGAAGCTGCCATCTCTTATTTTACAGACTTGAATTTTCAGTGGCCAAGATTCAAAGCTTTTTCTGGTTGCTTCCACAGGAAACATGGATCGACATCACTATGAGACCTTTGAAAAGTTTGGCAATGAAACATTTATTATTCACTTAGACAATGGAAGAGGGTAAGGGCTCTTTGTTCTTCTAGATAAAATGATAGAATGGGAACATCTCCATCTCTCTGTATATTCACCTTTCTGAAACCTCAGACATCTGGTAGCCTGCCTGAAAGTGGAAATAAGCAAAAGAGGCCTGTTAAGAAAATAAATGAGAGTGGAGAGAACATTGCCAGAAAGTTCATGCACCTGACCTTTTTAAGAGAGGTACTGAGCCATTCGGGTCCATTGACTTAAATAAATTTTAAAAAGAATTAAATGTATAATAAATCATCCTTTGAAAGTGAAAAGATAATATTGCAATAAAAACATCTGACAGCAGAGAGGAGATGGAAGGATTCATAGCTCACTGAGAGTCTGGGACCATTTAATATAGGGTCAAACAGCATCTTATTTGACTTAATATCAAATGAGCTAGGGCAGCTAGTTGGCACAGTGGATAAAGCACCTGCCCTGGATTCAGGAGGACCTGAGTTCAAATCCAGCCTCAGACACTTGACATTTACTAGCAGTGTGACCTTAGGCAAGTCACTTAACCCTCATTGCCCTGCAAAACAAAACAAAAAACATCACATGAGCTGATGTATGTAAAGTGCTTTGTGTATTTTAAGGGATTTTATAAATGTTAGCTCTTATTATTACTATCAGTAGTAATAGTCTCTGTGGGCACTTCTCGATTATGTTTATATTGGTAACCCTGAGTAAAAAAAAGGGTGGGGAGACTAAAAATTTATTAAGCACTGACTATGTGCCAGGCAGTGTACGAAGTATTTTCCAAACACTGTCTCATTTGATCATCGCAACAACCCTGGGAGGTAGGTGATGATATTATTATCCCCCTTTTACACATGATGAAACTGAGGCAGACAGGAGTTAAATGACTTGTCCGGGGTCATAACGATTTGAACTCAGGTCTTCCTGACTCTACTCTATCTCATGTACCACCTAGCTGCCTTAACTCCTTAAAGTGTTCAATTATGTGAATTAAGCTCTCTTTCCAATCCAAGAACCTGTGCTACCAGCTGTTTTAAAAAGATTTTCCCAACCAAATGGGTAAAATAGGAAATGTTTGGATACAACAAACTGAAAGCTCCCTTTATCTGGAAAATTCATTTATGTAGAACACCCGAGTCCATGGTGAAACTGGATAAATGAGCTATTACTGTAATTATACTATACAGTAAACTATTTGACAGTTCATATCTCCCTGAATTTCCATCTTTACCCAACAACTCTATTCATTCATCTGTGCCTTCTCTTTTTCCGTTCTACTCATCTCAATAAAACTCTAGTCAGCTCCAGCATAATGACAGGCTTCTCTTGTGCCTATATGTTTTATAGAACACACATAGATTCATAATTGACATTCTTTACTCCCAATGTGACTGTATATGTAAAAAATATATTTCTTGCTTTAATAGGTTTGGAAAATACTCCCATGATGAGCTCTCCATTTTGGTGCCTTTAAATCAATGCTGCAGGTAAGTTCCTTTGTGGTTACTCCCAGTTGTTAACAAACTCATTTCTCTATCAGCACAAATAATCCTGAAAATATAAGGCTTGATATTAAATGAGCTATCTTCGAGCCCCTGCATGTTAAACAGAGTTTAAGCAGAGAAGAAAAATTTAACACACTGCATGGGTACTATCTAGCCTATGCTGAATAGGGTTTATGTGTGGGTTTATATATATTTTATTTTATTTTTATTTTAATTTTTTTTTGTGGGGCAAGTGGGGTTAAGTGACTTGCCCAGGGTCACACAGCTAGTAAGTCTTAAGTGTCTGAGGCCGGATTTGAACTCAGGTCCTCCTGAATTCAGGGCCAGTGCTCTATCCTCTGCGCCACCTAGCTGCCCCATTTATATATATTTTAAACAAAGGTAGTTAATAAATTTTGGAGTTAAAGGTGGACTTAGAAAGGAATGAGTCACTGGGTTCTATTCCCAACGGGAGGGGGAGTGAGGAATTCCAGGGGTCAAGAAGGTGGCCTTTGATACTCAAATCAGAAAGCATCCTTGGTTATAAGCAGTTCACAGTTCAGTATCAAGATGTCTTGATAAGGAGATCGATCTTTCAAAAAAGCAGGATAATTCTGAGAGTCCCATAACCAGGGTTGGGGGAGAGCTGAAGACAATAAGACCATAAACAGGATATGTTCATAGTCTCATAACTTGCAGACATGTAAGATAGGAATGTCTCTTGAAGGTCCATAAACCACCATCACCAAATCAGGGTCTGCTTCAGTGCTAGCTAGTATGAGCTTAATTGGCTTCAAAGTTACTAATTCTCCAGCCAAATTGACTTTGGTCATTGCAAAGGATTGTTGGTGTGTTAGCCATTGCAGACAGTTCTTATAAGTTGTTCTGATTACCTGGATAAGGGGGAGACTCAAACAAATCAAGATATTCATTTCCTCATTAAGCAATGGCTTCTAAGTAGTCAGTGCACTTCTGTGAAGACCCGTTGGGAAATCATTCTGTAGAGAAGGTTTTCCTTTAATCTGCTTTTTAAAAAATACACTCATCTTCTAGATGACATAAGCACTTGTGATATAATAAAACATCCCCTCTTTTCCTCAGGTAAAAGTTCTTTGAGGAAAGGAGTATAATAACAATGATAATAATAAACCTTTACAAAACACTTTAAAGTTTACAAAACATTTTACATAAATTATCTCATTTGATCATCACAACTTGGCCTTAGGGTTATTATTATCATCCCTATTTTAGAGATGAGGGAATCAAGCCCAAGAGAGGTTAGATGATCTGCCTAGGTCACATAGCTAGGAAGTGTCTGAGGAAGGTATCAAATTCAGGTCTTCCTTACTCCCAAGTCCAATTCTCTTTCCATTATGCCACCTAGTCATCCCCAAGGACACGAGATTTATCCTCTTCTTGTACCACATCTGTCGTCTGCTGCACTAAAATATGAAATCAACTGCCTGCATTGTAAAGTTGCTTTCATTTATTATTATAATCGTTATGTATACTCAGTCATTGCTGCTCTTTTTGCTGCTTATTAGCTTATACAGGTTTTTCCATGCTTCCCTGAATTCCTTTTTTAAACTGTACTATTTTTTTTATTCATATACAGTACCATTGGTAGTTCAGCCATTTCCCAATCCATGGGCACCTGCTTTGTTTTTGGTTTTGTGTTTTTTGTGGTTTTGGTTTTGTTTCTTTTTTGTTAGCACACAAAGTATTCTTATCACCATTGAAGTCTTTTCTAAAGGGCATGTAGTCGGATGGGATTTAGGATTCTAGTTGGGGGTGGGCTGGCTAAACCCACTTTCAGACTTTATATCATTTGCCTTGGGTATATAGAAGAGGTCCAGTAACATAGCCCACTGTCCCTTCCCCAATTCGGAGGTTCCTGGAACCATAGACTGAGAGCTGTTAGGGTTCTTAAGTGGCCATCCAATCCCACCCTTTCATTTTTCTAGTGAGAAAATGGAGCCTTAAATAGATGATGTGACTTTGTGCAAGGTCATAAAGGTAATAGGCAGTGGCATCAGAATTTGAATTCCCAAGTCATGACTCTAAATTCAACCATCACTCTTTTTTTTTCTTTTTTTTTTTTTTTAGTGAGGCAATGGGGGTTAAGTGACTTGCCCAGGGTCACACAGCTAGTAAGTGTTAAGTGTCAGAGGCCGGATTTGAACTCAGGTACTCCTGACTCCAGGGCCGGTGCTTTATCCACTGCGCCACCTAGCCACCCCTCAACCATCACTCTTAATGACATGGGTTTAGGATAACTCAGAAGAAATTTCTCCTTTGAGAAGCAAAACCAAAGGTGACTAGATAAAAGGACAGGCAGGCATATGGAGGAATTAAGGGACTATTAAAGTTTAGCTTGGCCAACTAGATATCAGGACTGACACACCTAAGAAGTAAGGGGAAATAAAATTCCATAGCAGGAAAGTCAATTAGTCATAGTTATTACCTGACTGCAGCCAGGAAACACATATAAGGATTATAAGAAAGAAAGAAAATTCCCCTTGACTCTAGGGAATTTTTTCCCACCCCACCCTCAAAAGGAACTTTCCATTTTCAGTAGGAAGTGCTACCAAGGAGATGTCAGCACTGCTCCTACATTTTCAGGTGGTCACCCCATCTATCCTCTATAAAAGCTTTGGCCTTTCTTCTGTTCTGGGAGGAAGATGTTTCTAAGCCATGCCCTCCCCAGGGGTAAAGTCTTTGACTTACCTCTCAGTCACTTTCTCTAGTGCCAAATAAAAGACCATTGTAATACTAATTGAGCTGTATGTGAGAGTGTAATTATTTACAGAGGAATACCTAAGGAGCCCTACCACCATTTCCCCCATGACACTTCTACTATTCTATACCTCCCTCATAGAATCCAGAATTGGAAGAGAATTAACAGATCATTTCATCCAAGTGCCACTTTCTTGGGGAAGAAAATGAGGTATGGAGAGGAGGAAGTAATATAGACAACAAAGCCAGGAATTAAACCCAGATGCTATGGCTAAATCTCCAGTTATTTACCACTATCATTTAAGCAACAAGCAAATACTGGGGATAGAAAGACAAAAATGAAATTGATGCCTGTCCTCAAAGAGCTTACAAACTATTGGGTGAAATAGCATATGCAAAGTTAAATACAAGGTAGTTTCAATGAGGAGTTAATAGCAGCTGATGCTGGATATTCCATTCTAACAGTATTGCATCTATATCAGGGGTCTTTGAGTGCAGAATTACCCTTGTAAAAGATAGCCAAGATTATGGTTGCTCTGATTAGACTCAGAGAGATGTCATTTCAGACCTTCTAGAGGCAAAATGAGTGTCATCAAAAAAACCACTGGATGACAAATCAGAAGACTTGAGTATGAGGCCAGCCTCTGACCCTCGTTAGCTATGTGACCTTGGGAATAATCCTTAAACTCTCTCCATTTCGTACTATAGACCTCAGTGCATTGTTATGTAGATCAAATGTGATAATGTATGTAAAGTGCTCTGTGATCTTAAACTGTGGTGAGTGGTTCCCATTATTGTACTCTTTATAGGTAAATGTTCAGAAATGCCTTCCTGGCTGGCAAAATAAGGTGGAAAATTGGGTACCTTCCTTTTCGAACAGCTAGAATGTGGCTAATGTTAAATTGACACCAGGACAGGAGGAGATAAATTTGAGGTACAATTAGAGTTAGTCTTTAAAGTTCCTCTTCCTGTATTCCTCCCCACTGCCAGCCCCTCAGTGCTTTGGGCTTTTAGGTTATCCTGGTCTTTCCCCCAGGGAGGGAGAGACTCATTTAGTGCTAACTCACTGATGGGCAACTAGGTGTATAGAGCTCCACGCTTAGAGCAGGAAGGCTCATCTTCCTGAGTTCAAATCTGGCCTCAGACACTAACTAGCTGTGTGATCCAGGATAAGTCACTTAACCCTGTTTGCCACAGTTTCCTCATCCATAAAATTAGCTGGAGAAGGAAATGACAAACCACTTTAGTATCTTTACCAAGAAAACTTCAAATTGAGTTACAAAGAGTTGGCCATAACTGAAAAATGACTCAACTGAAGACCTTAAAAATATTTGTATAGAGGAGCAGCTAGGTAGCGCGGTAGATAAAACACAGGCCCTGGATTCAGGAGTACCTGAGTTCAAATTCGGCCTTAGACACTTGACACTAACTAGCTGTGTGACCCTGGGCAAGTCACCTAACCCTCATTGCCCTGCAAAAACAATTATATGTATATATACATATATATGCTAAACAAAAGTTAGAAAGCTGATGTGTTACTCTTCTCAGATGATTTGCAGAACTGCAGGGGAAAGAAAAGGAGAACATCAGTACAAAGGAGTGAATCACTAATAGTAGGACTTCAGGAATTTGGGGGGAGAAAACCATACTTTGGGGTAGCAGAGCTTTTCCAAAACTTCATATCACACTTGACTTCTGTCTACTTCTAGATAATATGTCCATGACTGGACAAGCATGGAATGTCAGAGCTAGACAGAGGATATCGGAAGTCTAGCCCAGGATATCAGAGATCACCTAGCCCAGAAATTCTCAAACTTTTTGGTCTCAGGACTCCTTTTCACTCCTAAATTTTTTTTCTCCCCATAAAGAGCTTTTGTTTTTCTTTTTCACTTTTCACCATATCAAAATGAAAATGTCAGTTTCATTATGAAAATCGTTTTGACCCCAGAGACTTTTAGGGCTCCCAGACCACATTTTGAAAACCACTGACCTAGACCAACTCATGTCTTCATCAGATTGCATCAGAAGATTATAGATTGGAGCTAGAAGACTTTTGAGGGCATCTGTTTCCAAGTTCCTCATTTTACAGAGGAAGAAACAGGCCCAGAAAGAGATGAAGTAATTCTTTTTTTTTTTTTTTTCCTGCGGGGCAATGGGGTTAAGTGATTTGCCCAGGGTCACACAGCTAGTAAGTGTCAAGTGTCTGAGGCCGGATTTGAACTCAGGTATTCCTGAATCCAGGATCAGTGCTTTATCCACTGTGCCACCTAGCTTCCCCCAAGAGATGAAGTAATTCACCCAAGGTCACACAAGTAGGAAGTGGAAGAGGTTGGATCCAAACTCAAGTGCCCCAAGGTCATTGTTCTTTCCATTATACCACATTGTCCCTGTACAGTATTCAGATAGACAGACTCTGCCCTAGAGAAATAAAGTGGTTTACCCATTGTCACACAACTAATTAGCAGGAAAGCCAAGACTACAACTGGCATCTCCAGGATTTTAATCCTCTTTCCACCACACTACAGAATCTGAACTATACAGATGGAAGAACAGAGAGACCAAGTAATAAAACAGTTGCCCTGGGTGAGGAATAAGAAGTGAGGAACAGAGTTGGGCATGGACCCTTGGAAGAATGTAATGCCAAGTAGTAGCTACCAATTTCTGTGTTAGGCAGCAGGGGCTAGGGGGAAGGGTTTGCTCCATAGATGTGTAGTCACAGAGGGAAGCAAATGTGTCTCCAAACACTATAATGTTTCTAAACTGCCAAAGGAAGAAGTGTCGAAGTGTCCTGAGGACAGGGCCCAGCAGGGAGCAGTAGGAAGAAAAAGAGAGGAGAGGATATGCTGCCTGATATCAGTGGAGTAGGGCAATGGGGAGAGAAAGCACCAATCTTGCCCATCCCTGCCCCCACCCTCGCAATCCCCAGGAAGGGTAAAGTAGGGGGTCAAAGAAGGAAGTGCTACCAAGGAGATGTCAGCACTGCTCCTTGTACCCTTTAAATGCTCTGTTCTTTTTTTTATTTTAGTGAGGCAATTGGGGTTAAGTGACTTGCTCAGGTTCACACAGCTAGTAAGTGTTAAGTGTCTGAGGCCGGATTTGAACTCAGATACTCCTGAATCCAGGGCCGGTGCTTTATCCACTGCACCACCTAGCCACCCCTAAATGCTCTGTTCTAAAACAAAGCCCTGGTCACCCCACCCTTGCTTACCTAGACTGCCAGTCAAATATACTACAGCTTTGTTGTTGTTCAGTCATTTCAGTCATGTCCAACTCTTAGTGACTTCATTTGGGATTTACTTGGCAATGATATTGGAGTGCTTTGCCATTTCCTTCTCTAGCTCATTTTACAGACTGAGGCAAACAGGGTTAAGTGACTTGCCCGGGATCACACAGCTAGTATGTGTCTGAGGCCAGATTTGAACTCAGGTTCTTTTGATTCCAGGACCTGGCTTTCTACCCACTGCGCCACCCAGCTACCCTATACTACAGCTAGATCCTAATGAATGCAAATGTAGAATCCCATAACATGGTCACATTATTTAAATTTGTACCACATAGTTCCATTGAGCTAGAGCCAGTTACAATATTTTACATAATTATAATTTCCAATAGTAAGAATCAGAATACATGGGGACCATTTCATTATTCACACTAATCCAGACTTCATTTGCACTGCCTCTTCCCCTTATTACCAGCTGTCATTCCCCAAGAGCCAATGAAATGTAGTCTCCATCCTCTGTTCTGGTTTACCCCAGACCTGGAGAATGACCTTTTTACCCTTCCTTTTCCAGAATCCGTAAGTCCACCTACCTGCGGCTACAACTGCTTGCCAAGGAAGAATACAAGCTGAGTGACTTGATGGAAGAATCTTTGCTGAAAGACAAAATCGCTCCCATTCTCTACCGATTACATTTAGAGGCTCTGGACAGACGACTGAGGATTGTTCTCCAGGCCGTTAGGGACTGTATAGAAAAAGATGGTTATAACAGTGTGGTTGAAAATGACTTTGACACTGCCAACACGATCGCTACCAAGAGGTAGTAAAATTAAAGCAACGTTCCTGTTTTTAAGAGTGAAGTGAGGAAAAGAAGAAAAAAGTCTTGCAAGAGACTGTGTGTAAGCCACTTTGTGAATTCAGTGAATTCAGAATTGAGATACAATTGTTCCCAAAGTAGGTAAAGACACGTGGAGAAGGATTAGATAATTATGAAATAAGTCTAATGCAATGCTTATAATTAGTTCCCCGAAACAATATGAAAGAGTTGGAAAAATATTATGATCATTGAGAGATGAAATGGATCGGTGGCAATTACATTCTGTCCTTTTTTTTTTTATAGAAAGGAGGTCTTTGATATTTTGTATTTGTATAGGGTATCTATATATGTGTGTATACATATGTATGTATACATGTACATATGTATATAATATACACACATATATATGTAAACCACAGATCTACCTACCAAATTTCACAAAGGAGAGGCAGCATCATCTGATGTCTTACCATTTCCTCCAGGTGACATCTACTTGGTCGACTGTGTTAACCCATCACGTGCTGTCCTGTGCTAGACCTGATCCAAAGCTAAAGCTTTGGGGTGGGTGTGGGGGTTGGGCCTCAGCGCTTAAAGAGTTGAGAGGAAAACTCTGAAAGCTCAGTGGTTAATCCAAATGGAATTTCAATAATTGTTCATTTTCAGAAAATACTTGAATGTTGGTTTTTACAAAGTGACGTAAAATGACGAGTCGTTCTATTTATCCATCATTAAGTAGCAATCCTGAACTTTCTAGACAGGCAAAGGGAAGCCGCTACTGTTCTGACTTTGCTTTTGATAGTTTGGTGTAAATATATACATATATGAGTAAATCTGCAGTCTGCAGCCGTAGGCTTACTTTTGCAGCATTTTTTTTTTTTGTGGAATTGTTTGCAACGTGGTACAAGTACAATAAAAATATGGCAGATGTGTAGCTGGACTTTTTCTGTGGGTTCCTTGTCTATCACAGAATGGGGGAACCATAGAACTTTTTACTTGGAGGGGACCTCAGATAATCCTCCTTGCTTGAAGTATGAATTCCCTCTTCAGCATCCCCAGCAACAACAATAACAAAAACAAAATAGCTATAACAGTTTACGGTTTGCAAAGTACTTTATGAATATCTCATTTGGTCCTCACAACACTTCTGGGGGTATCCCAATTTTACAGACGGTGAAACCGAGGTAGGCAACAGTGCCGTGACTTGCTCAGGGTAACACAGCTATTAAGCATATTAGGGGGCAGAGCCAAGATGGCAGGGGAAAGGCAGTGACTTGCCTGAGTTCTCCCCAAGACCCCTCCAAATACCTTTAAATAATGCCATAAGACAATTCCTGGAGCAGCAGAACCCACAAAAAGACAGGGTGAAATAATTTTGCAGCCAAAGACAACTTAGAAGCTGGGCAGGAAAGCTCTGTTTTACCAGTATAAAAATGGAGTGAAATCCAGCACAGGCCTCACCAACACAGCCCCAGCCCAGCAAACCAAGAGCAGGCCTTGGGAGCCTCTGAATCAGCACCAGCAACAGATGATAAGGGGACTGAACAATTGGCCAGAAGGAGATTACAGGGATCTCTTTGCTAGCATTGAGGCAGAGCCCTGTTATTTTGCCCATACCCCCATCTAGATCCCAGTCTTGGGTGGCAGTCCCAGGCCAAGGAGGAACACAAGCACAGTGGAGCTTGTGACCACAGTACAGTGGAACTCTGTTCATAGTTCCAAGGCAAAAAAGCAGGCCTGTGGTTGCTTTGTAGACCAGAGCACAGGCCAGGAAAGTAGTAAACATACCTCTTCCTAAATCATACTACCTTCAAAGAACTAAAAATGTACAAATCCCTAGAAGTATCTGAAAACAGTTGCACAAATCCCCTGAATCTTAGGACAGTGTGCCCTCTACCCTGGAAGCAGTGCCCTACTTTAAAAGAGTTAAAAGTCAAGAAATAGTCTGGGAAAATGAGCAAACAGAAAAAAAAAATCTGACCATAGAAAGTTTCTATGGTGACAAGGAAGAGTTTGAGGCTGGGCTGGAACTCAGTTCTTTCTAACTACAGATGCAGGGTTCGTTCTATCTATTGCAAACCTTAACTGCCTAATTTGGACAAGTGGTCATTTACCTTGAGTTGGAATACCTCTAGAGATGACGATTCAGCTATGATTATTCAGAATGGTTTCCTTTATATTAAGCCCATATCTTGCCTACAATCCAGTTCACTGAACTTTGAAATAAAAAGGCCTGACCTGTTTTCTTAACAGCCCATCAAATACTTGAAAATATTAAATTATAAACCCCTAAGACTTTAAAGAATTAGCTTCAGTTTATGTGATTATGGATTTAGAGCTGGTAATGATCTGAACAGTTATTGAAGGTATCCTTGATTAAAATATGAAAAGGGGACAAGCAGATGGTCTGGTGTACCACAATGATAGAATGGTGGAATATAAGCTCCCCAAGAGTAGGAATTGTTCGATTATTTTTATTGGCCTCCCAGTGCCTAGCATATGCTGCTCAGATGGGTGGCACCTAAGTCTGGCACTAATATGGTGAACCTTTTTGGGCAGGGGAATTGTTGCCGGGCTGCCTAAGGAGGGACAAACTACCCCAGGTCAGAAATGGAGCATATCAAGAATTGTCTGAATTGTTGCCCTGGCAATGGGATTGGGCCTATGAATAACCACTGTACTTCCAACCTGGAAAAAAGTGGGAGACCTAATCTTAAAAAAATTCTTTAAATAAATATACACCAGCATAATTAATTTCCTTTGTAATCTTATTTATTTAAAATATTATTCTAAGAAGGAGTCCATAGGATTCACTGGGCTACCAATGAGTCTATGAAACAAAAAATGTTATGAACGCTTGGTCTGGGGGTCACTACAGTTCTGTGATGAGGAGGACTTTAGTGACAGCTCTTTCCTTGCATGTTGTGGGTATACATTAATGTCTGTGGACTAAATGGGGAGAAAAGTATCAGTGAACCACCACTCTGTCCCTGGTACATATTCTCAAAGGAATGTAAGCTCCCTGAAGACAAGGATAGGTCTTATCTTTGTAACCCAGTGCTTAGCACTATGCCTGATACTGTAACAATTGGAATGATGCCACCTGCTGGAGACTTACTGTAGAAAAGCTCCACCATGAGGAGAAGGTCTCTGAGGGCATCTTTTCTTTGGCCTCAGGAAGTGATGTTTGCTTGTGGGAGGAAGAGGGGGCAAGGCTGGCTCTCTCGCTCTCTTTCCTGAGGACTCTGGTGGAAAAGGGAGCTAGAAATGCGCTCTCCCTTTAATAGATAGATGAATCTAGGCCTTTCTCTCTCTCTTTACCAAATTCTTATTCTCCTTAATAAATGCTTAACATTCTAACTCTTGCTAAAGCTTATAATTTATTGGCAACCACTTATTAGATATTTTAGATGGTATAGCTAGAATTTTAGCCCTTACAATACCTAGTAATTGCCAAATAAATGTTAATAGGGCAGCTAGGTGGCACAGTGGATAGAGTTCAGGGTATGGATTCAGGAAGACTCTTCTTCTTGAGTTCATATCTGGTCTTAGACACTAGTTGTGTAACCCTGGACAAGTCACTTAACCCTGTTTGCCTGCTTTTCCTCATCTAGAAAATGAATTGAGAAGAAAATGGCAAACCACTCCAGTATCATTGCCAAGAAAACCCCAAATGGGGTCACTAAAGAGTCATTCACCACTGAAAACAACTCAACACCCTGTTCAAAGGCAGCAGAAAGGTTCAATTTTGAGTGTTAGTTAAATGCTTTCTTTCAGATGATTCAAGAGAATGTGTTTTGGGGAGGTCATTCATACCCTGAGTTTTTTTCTTATCATTGGAATCAGAAGGGGTGAGGGAGAGACAGATAGAATCGGAGGTCTAGTCCTAGGAAAAAGATGAGTGTTGAAAGCCAAAATGTACTAGTTCGGCCCTGACTATGAACACCAACCATGCTCCTCTTCAGGACGAGGGCTCGGTGCTCAGAGCCCCACATGATTATCTCGCAGTACAAGTCTATTCTCCCTCCTGGGGCATTTTTCATTCTTTTGTTTGTTTCCAAAGGGTGGGCATTTTCCTCAGTCGTTTCAGTTATGTCTGACTCTCAGTGACTCTATTTTGGAGTCTGTTTGGCTAAGATACTGTAATATTTGCCATTCTCCAGCCATTTAGAGCTGGCCACTATCTAGTTTGAGGGGCAGGCAGGCTTCTCTGAAGGCCAACTCAGGGCCCTACAGAAACAGGCAGGGGTACCAGGGTTTACCTCCACCCCCAGGGTGCCAACTCCTGATCTGGTCCACACCCTCCTTTTTACACAGGAGTAAACTGAGGCCCTGACTTGTGTGACTTTCCCAAAGTCACAAAGGGAGTTAATGACAGTTGGGACTATGACCTTGAACTCCCAACTTCCAGTCTAAAGATGTGTTGTACCACTGCCTTTCATTTTTCTCTAATGTAAGTGTAACATGGGACAGTAGTCCTCTCACATTCAAGATTTCTTGCTATTTAGGTGGTATATCACAGGGCTTCTTAAACTTTTTTCACTCATGACCCCTTTTCAACAGAGAAGTTTTTTATGACACTCCAGGTATTTAGGTATATAAAATAGGTATACAAATCAAACATTTACAGCCAAATTTTTCACAATCCCCACATTCAGTTCTGTGACTCCACATGGGGTCTTGACCCACAGTTTAAGAAACTTTCATGTAATAGATAGATCACTGGCCTGGAATCAGGAAGACTTGAGTTTAAATTCAGCTTCAGATATTTATTAGCTGTGTGACCCCAAGCAAGTTGCTTTAACCGCTATCTGCCTCAGTTTCCTCAACTGCAAAATGGGGATAATAATAGCATCTACAATCTGGGGTTGCTGTGAGGATCAAATGAGCTAATATTTGTATTTAGTATATTGCTTTCTTTCCTTCCCTCCTTCCCTTCCTTCCTTCCTTCCTTCTTCCCTTCCTTCCTTCCTTCCTTCCTTCCTTCCTTCCTTCCTTCCTTCCTTCCTTCCTTCCTTCCTTCCTTCCTTCCCTTTAAGCTGCCTAGTTCACTCCGTGAGACAACCAGCCTTTCTTAATGGCTATTAAAGTATCTGGGTTATAGGTAGGGTAGAAACTACCTGTATTTTTATTGGCATAAGGAACTCCCAGGTGAGGAAAAATCCTTTATCAATGCAGGCAATCACCTTCTCTGCAACCTTAAGTCTTTTTGTTGTTGTTGTTGGTGTTGTTGTTGGTTTTGGTTTGTTTTTTTGCAGGGCAATGAGGGTTAAGTGACTTGCCCAGGGTCACACAACTAGTTAAGTGTCAAGTGTCTGAGGCCAGATTTGAATTCAGGGAGTCCTGAATCCAGGGCCGGTGCTTTATCCACTGCGCCACCTAGTTGCCCCCTGCAACCTTAAGTCTTAAGGAATTGCCTATAACACTGAAAAGTTAACTAACTTGGGGCAGCTAGGTGGTGCAGTGGATAGAGCACCGGCCCTGGATTCAGGAGGACCTGAGTTCAAATCCAACCTCAGACACTTTACACTTACTAGCTGTGTGACCCTGGGCAAGTCACTTAACCCCAATTGCCTCACACACACACAAAAAAAAGTTAACTAACTTGCTGAGAGTCTCGTAATGAGTATGTGACAGCAGAAGGCCTCCTCCACCTCAGGTCTTCCTGGCTTAGAATCCTTCTATCCCCTAAACAAAGTCACTTCTCAGGCTGGAGGCAAGAAATGGAAATGTACCTGTGGAATCCTGCCGGTAGGAGGAGATGAGAGGGGATAATCCAGAACGTTCCCCAGGGCATAGTGAATCAGCCTAGCAGAATGTCTGGTTGAGGGGAGGCATGCTCTGTTGAGATGACGTCCAAGCTGCCAAAGCCATATGTTGAATATAATTCTTGAACTATATTAGAACATTCAAAGTGGGTCTGTGTTGCTACCAGCAGATGTTGTGGACATAGCAGATACATAGAGCAGTGTTTAGCATCTTTACTGATGTAGGAAATGGTTCTAGCCTGAAAACTATTTCATGGGAATGAGCACTGAGAATCTAGCGTTATCCAAACAGATCAGTTGGCAGAGGCTACAAGGGGGTTGGGCCAGGTTGATCAAGGTCCTCAGAGCCTAGTGGATTGGATTTTGAGGAGAGTGAAAAATCAATCAAGTTTCTTTAGATTTTTTTTGTTTTGTTTTGAGGCAATTGGGTTAAAAGACTTGTCTAGGGTCACACAGCTAATGTGTCTGAGGCTGGATTTGCACTCAGGTCCTCCTGACTCCAGGGCTGGTACTCTATCCATTGTGCCACCTAGCTGCTTCTACAATTTCTTTTTTTTTTTTTTTTTTTTTTGCGGGGCAATGGGGTTTAAATGACTTGCCCAGGGTCACACAGCTAGTAAGTGTCAAGTGTCTGAGGCCAGATTTGAACTCAGGAACTCCTGAATCCAGGGCTGGTGCTTTATCCACTGCGCCACCTAGCTGCCCCCCACAATTTCTTTTATAAGTACAGAGCCCAGATTTCTAATCCATTCCCCTCCTCAGCCAGTAGTTAAGAAACCCTATTATGGAGGATAAAGAATTTTGTTATTTGAAGATCATCATTAGCAGTCTGTCTAATGCAGTTACCTTATCAATGAATGGAGATGGGAAGTACAACAGGATACTATAATGTATAGATATAGAAATAAGTGGCCATTTATAGGGCCTGATTTTTGTTGTTAGATGCCCAGGAGGATTTCTGTTTAAAAAAATCAAAGTATTAATGCCTGAAATAATTTAACAGAAAACAACACTTTTTAATCTATATTGGGGAGGAGGATTATAACGAAAATTTCCCTGGACAGCTAACATAGACGCTTAGAGCTATGTTTATGTATGAAGACTGATGAAAATAAAATGTCCTTTCCAAACAGCAGGATGGATAGCTGAGGGGTGTTAGATGTTGGGGGATAGAGCCAAAGAGCATTAAATCATCAAGGGATGACAGTGTGGTGTCATGGGGAAAATACTAGATAAGGACTTGAGAGAATCCTGAATTCCAGTTCTGACCACTTTAAGACCCTCAAAACAACCCTGGGAGATAGCTGCTATTATTATCCCCATTTTTACAGAGTAAGAAACTGAGGCAAAAAGGGTAAAGTGACTTGTTCAAGATCACACTTCTAGTGTGTATCAGAGGCCAGATTTTAACTTGGCTCTCCCTGACTCCCGGGTCAGTTACATTAGCTGATTTCATAGTTTAAAAAATGTTAGAACTGATCAGGATCTTTGAATTCATATAGAAATGAAGCCTAGAGAGATAAAATAACACACCTAAATTCACATAATTAATTAGCATCTGAGTTCTGATATCATCATATGTGGAACTGAATGGGGAAGGGAAAGGGGAATCCAGCAGATCAAGTGATGGGCAAAGGGAAAGAATCAGCACAGCTGTTGTAAAAGATAAAAACTTTGAGGAGACAGGGGTAGGTGTATAAACAGTCTACCAATACTCCTTGTGCTTTATTTCCTGATGTGGTCCCAACATCCCATATTTATATTTCCAGTCTTGTACCTAGCTTACCACTTACCTCCACTCCTTGGATTCCCACACTATGGAGAACCCAGTATTCTGATTTAATCCCAGACTTTAATTTAAGGTTATTTGGTTCCAGTCTCAGGGCTCACCTCTCTGTCTCCAGAAGAGAAATGTTCTCCACTACCATCACCGTCACCACAACCACCTTCTAGTCATGGGGACATGCCGGCCCCTCTGTATGAGATATGAACATAGTGTCTGACATTCCTGACATCAAAAGAGATGATCAGTGGCCTACAATGGCAGGGCAACCAAACACACCACGAGGTCTCCAATACCTCAGAGTTATAATGACAGTTAAACCCAACCTTAGAATCAGGTGAATTCCTGGCTCAGACAGCAGGTGGTTTTGGCTGACAAAGCCTCAGTGGCAAGAAGACCTTTTGGAGATAATTCAAGTTGTTCATGAACTTAAAACTCAGAGACTGCTAACTGACTAGGTCAAGGTAAACAGCCTTTGTGGTGTCTCACTGAACAGGGCAGGAACCCCACCTCTCAGCTTCATTGAAAGTAGTAGGCTATGTTGGGGGTTAGAGGTGAAGGTGCTGCTTCAGGACCTCAAGGAAACTTTTGACTCCCCTATTTATTTAGGGCAGCTAGCTGGTGCAGTCAATAGAGTGCTTGACCTAGGGACAGAAAGACATCTTACTGAGTTCAAATCTGCCCTCAGGCACTTACTAGCTATGTGACCCTGGGGATGTCACTTAACCCTGTTTGTCTCAGTTTCCTCATCTATAAAATGAACTGGAGAAGGAAATGGCAAACCGCTCCAGTATCTCTGCAGAGAAAATCCCAAACAGGGCCACTAAGAGTCGGACACAACTTAAAAGCAACAATGACATTTAGAATGAAGATCACTAACCAACAGCTCTAGGAAGGGCTTGAATTGTATCAGTTACTTCCACATTCTATATTAGCATTTGGCATGAAATATCTCCACTCTGGTGGGTCAAAGTTTTGGAAGGCTTAACTATGCCCATCTACAGTGAATGTGCCCATATTTATTTGGCAATGTGTGCAAATAAAGCCCTGCCTTTAGCTATGGGCAATGTTCTAGGGGACCTCCTGCAATCTCCTAACCCATACAACACAATGAGAATGGGTCAATTTCTGCGGATACCATGTCGAGCTTATCCATACTGTGCCCCATTTGGGTTACACCCAGCAAAGACCAATCTATGGACCAGTCAGCTTGCAAGATCCCGTATGTAGAGCTGGAAGAGAATTCAAAGTATAACCACTGATATTTTAGAGATGAAGAAACTGAGACTCAATAAGGTTCAGTCAGTTGCCCAAGGTCATACAGGAAGTAAGCATCAGAAATAGAATTTAGACCCAGGTCCTAGGACAACAGAACCAGTATGTTTGCTATTGTTCAGTTGTGTCTGACTCTTCATGATCCCATTTAGGGTTCTTTTGGCAAAGATAATGAAACGGTTTGCCATTTCCTTCTCCAGCTCATTTTATAGATGAGGAAACTGAGGCAAACAGGGTGAAATGACTTGCTTAAGGTCACATAGCTAGTAAGTGTCCGAGATTTGATTTGAACTCAGGAAGATGAGCCCAGTGTTCTATCCACTGCTTCACCTCGCTGCCTCCTCATTCTCAGCATCTCTGCTTCTCTTGTAGCATGATGCCTCACTTATCTACTATAACTGACCATTCCTAACAGTTTATACCTACATCTACCCATATCTGACCTCCACAATCAAAATTCCCCAGGCACTGAGCCTTGTGCATCCTAGTTATGGCAAAGTATGAGCCTTTAAGAATTCATCTCTCAGTGGGGCAGCTAGGTGGTGCAGTAGATAAAGTACTGGCCCTGGATTCAGGAGGATCCGAGTTCAAATCTGACCTCAGACACGTGACACTAGCTGAGTGACCCTGGGCAAGTCACTTAACCCCCATTTCTCCACAAATAAATAAATAAACAGATAAATAAATAAATAAATAAATAAATAAATAAATAAATAAATAAATAAATAAATAAATAAAATAACCTCTCAGAGCTAAGAATTTTCACTGACTTTCCCCTATACCTGGAACACTCTCCTTCCTCATCTCTACTTCCTGGCATCCCTGGCCTCCTTCCAGTTGTAGCTAAAATCCCATCTTCTACAGGAGCACTTTCCCAATCCCTCTTTATTCTAGTACCTTCCCTCTGTTGATTACTCCTTATTGATCCTGCATGTTGTTGTTTGCATATTGTCTCCCCTATTAGACTGTGAGCTCCTCCAAGGGCAGGACCATTCTTTTACCTTTCTTTTTATTCCCAGTGTTTAATATAATGCCTGGCATATATCAGGTGCTTAATAAATGTTTACTGACTGACTGACTCTGAGAGAGTGAGAACTCTAGAAAGCTCATGCAATCCCAGTGATGGCCACAAAATAATTTATGAACTGCTGCTTCCATCCGGACCAGTGATCCAGTAATAGCCCAGGCTCCTGAAGTCCTGTGTGAAACTTCAAAATTTTGAGGTATAGGGGGCAGCTAGGTGGCACAGTGGATAGAGCACCAGCCCTGAAGTCAGGAGTACCTGAGTTCAAATCTGGCCTCAGACACTTAACACTTACTAGCTGTGTGACCCTGGGCAAGTCACTTAACCCCAACTGCCTCACCCCCCAAAAATTTTTGAGGGATGCAGCCTTAAAAAACACCCTGACTTTCCCCAAGAGTAAAATGGCCACCTCTTTGTTGAGATAACCCACCTACTCCAACTCCCTCTCAGTCTTAAACTGACAAATTTATGAACTTTTGAAAGACTTTTAGAGATGTTATAAATGACAGCAGCCCATTTTCCCACCTTGAGAGTAGCTTTCATTGATCCACTCAAAGTATTGCCATAGAAATCATTGATGGACAATGCCTTTCCTGACCTGAAAAATCAGTTTTCTTTAGTCTCTATCTTAAACTCCAAATAACAGAAATAGTTCCTTCTAGAAAACAAAATATCTAATATTGCTTTGGGAGTGGTAGAGGAGGAATCCTCTGATATACCATGCTGCCCTCCATCATGCCCTGGCCTTGTGCATATTTCTCCCACAAAAAGGACAAGGATGAAAAAGAACTAAACAATCTGGGGAAAGTTGTTTCTCATGGTCAAAGCTGCATTTGAGGTGTGCCCCATTCTGAGGGAGCAAGGTGCCCCATTGCTGTCCACACTCATTATAAGAGCTTGACATACTTTTAGAACTCCTAGCCCCTCAATCAATGTCATATCACCCTGGGCATTACATTTCAGTATTGAGCTTCACTCTCATCCATTCCCAGACATCACAACCATGACTTCTTAGTTGTTTGATCCTATGGCCTCACTGGTGTGGCTGAGTCAGAAAGAGGTCATGGCAGACCCAGTCCTTGAACACACTCACACATCAGCACAGAACAGGACCAAGGACCATTCATAACTACCAGGAAATGCCAAAGTTTAGGGGAGACAGGGTGAATGCAGGTAACAAAGACTCCTTGTATTATGCCTGCTGATCTGATCCTGACCTCCCTGACTTGAGGCTATCTCTGGCCCTGAACCTAGCTCCCAGCTTATCTCAACCTCTTAGATTTCAGTGTTCCAGAGAAAACTAGTTTCCTAACCAGGCCTATCATTTGGCTTATATTTGCTTAGATCATATTTTTGCCCTTCTCCTCTTTTCCCAGGAAGGTATTTTTCTTCCTGCCCAAGTC
This sequence comes from Dromiciops gliroides, assembly GCF_019393635.1. Lineage (NCBI taxonomy): Eukaryota > Metazoa > Chordata > Mammalia > Microbiotheria > Microbiotheriidae > Dromiciops > Dromiciops gliroides. The sequence goes on along the minus strand of NC_057861.1, from coordinate 538,494,690 downwards.
CAGAAATTTCATGACTTGCATACATCAATTTCCTAAGGGAAAAAAACAATTAGTGGCAAAGCTAGGGCTAGAACTCCTCATTTTTTTTCCTAAGACATCGCTGCATGGACAATATCAAAACCTTATATGGTTAAGGGAACAATACTGTGACATAAGATCAAGCAATTAAAAAGTGAAAAACATCAGTCCAAGTCAAGTATTTGATACTATGTAGAGAACAAGTTATCAGATATTAGTGGCATTTTTTTACTGAATTTTACCACTGATCCAATGCAGAGCCCACTGGGGAGTGATGGTGAATACACACACATTAGAGAGAGAACCCCAAATTCTTCATTCATCTGTAGACAACTATAAGCAAAATAGATGCCCATCTAATGGGGAGTGGCTAAATCATTATTCATGAATGAAATGGAATATTACAGTGATATAAGAAATAACAAATATGAAAAATTCAAAAAAGACTTATATGAACTGATGCAAAGTGAAGTAAGCAGAACCCAGAAAACAATACACCCAATAGCTATTACAACCATATAAATGGAAAGTTAAAAGGGGGGGCGGGGAGTAGGGGCAGCTAGATGGCACAGTGGATAGAGCACCGGCCCTGGAGTCAAGAGTACCTGAGTTCAAATCCAGCCTCAGACACTTGACACTTACTAGCTGTGTGACCCTGGGCAAGTCACTTGACCCCAATTGCCTCACTAAAAAAAAAAAAATGAAAAGGCGGGGGGAGTGAAAATTGAATGCTGTATAATTAAAATGACTAAGCCTGACACTAGAAAAAAAAGGAGAGAAAATGTACCTCCTCTTAATTACTAAGCTGGGGGACTACAAGTGTGGGACATTACCTTACCTTCACACATGGTCGCTATATTAGATGTGCTGAACTACTTTTCTTTATTCCTCCTTTTCTTTTTTAATCTTTGTTATAAGTGATGGATCTCTCAGTAGAAGAAAGAGGAAGGAATTTGTAAAGAAATGTAAATGAAGGTGATTTATTTTTAGTTTAAATAAAAGACAAAAATAGGAAAATAATTCTAAAAAAGAAATTCATTGCTACAGGTGTGTTTTGTCTTTTTTTTTTTTTCTGGTGGTCTACCTTTCTGTAAGGGTTTGTAACCTGAGCGTAATGACAGGAAAGAAGCACGCCAGTCTAGCATGCAAATTATGTCATATTTCCCTGTAGCCAGTGCAGATGAGCATATATTTGCAGTGGGATGGAAGATTGTGGCAGAGGGGGAGCAGGCTTATTCCACTATTATGCCATAGCTCTGTAAGTGCTATTACTGTTGATTAGGGCAATAATCATGAAGAGGAGGATGACTGTGATAGATTGTAGCATCCTTTTAGCAACACCAGAGGTTTGATCAGCTCCAGTATGCCCTTTTTAAACACTACCTACACACATTTTTTAGCCAGCAGACCGTAAAATTAATATCAGAATGGAAATCTGCATATAACTGAAGTCCTGTTAAGCTCGGGTGGATCACTAATGCATATAGTAAGCAGAGTGAGTGTGCCCCTTAATAGGATAAGTAATATGACTTTGAAAATGCTTAATTACTCATTAACATCAGAGAACAGAATGGCTACGATTGAGCTGTTCCAATCTTTTATGGGAAGTTGAACTATGCAGTGGGGATTTTTCCCCCTTTTGTTAGTTTCTCCAAGGAAATCCACAGACTAAAGAAAATATGTGTGTGTGTGTGTATACACACATATACACCTACACATACATATATACACACATACCTACATATGTACACACACTTATGTATAAGTATGTATATATGCAAATGTATATGTATGTATAGAAATATATCTTTATGTCTATATACACATATAGACATATATACACATAACATACATATTTACACACAACACACATACACTTAAGTATTGATATATGTACATTATACATACAAATTTTGTGTATGTGTGTATATTTATAGGTCTATACACACATATATCAGAGGGTCAGTCAGCAGGAAAAAGGAATAAATAGAAGAGCCTATTTCTAAGTTAGGTTGATGTGCCAGTTTTATCCATTCTCTTGGTTTTGTCCCTTGACCTCTCTACCTTTCATCAACATCAATCAAATTCAAAATATGTTTACTGAGTGTCCACGTGGGCATCGTATTAAGGTAGGACCTGCAAGAAAGTTCATCCAAAATGAAGTCAGTATCATCCTCAGGGGGATGTGGTGAAAATTCTGGGCAAACTGAAATGTTAATACTGTGAATTCAGATCGCTGCTCTGCTTTCCTTTGCTAGGTAAGTTGGGGCGATTTATTTGACCTCTCTGAAATGAGGTTTCTGCATCTAACTAAGCCGGGAGCACCAACCTACCTCCCAAGCTCATTGGCAGATAAAACAAATACTAGTGATTCTAAAGTGTTCAGAGAATAGAAAATGTTTTATTGTCTCAAACACCACAGAAGTTACATCTAAAAGGGACCTGGGCAATTATGTGGTCCAAACAGCTTATTCTCAGAAGTAGACTATGAGGCCCAGATAAGAAAGTATGTTCCCAAATTCAAGCCGCACGTAAATAGAAAGGGGAAGTCATTCAGAACTTCAGATTTAAAACTTTAATGGACTTCAGAGGCTACAGAGCTTGGCACTTTTATTTTATGTATGAGGATCTAAGGCCCAGGAAAATTTAATGATATACCTAGTATTATATAGGTAATAAATAAGTAGAAGAGTAAGGATTTGAACTCACTTCTCTTGCCTCAGTTTACAAGACAGAGACCTCAGCTTAGGGAGAAGTTAGACAAGCTTGCTTTTTCTCAGTCAGAGCCAATGGTTGGTTTTCAGGTACAACTTAACAAATGTCTGCTATTACACTGCTTTGGCTGTCAAGATTTGAGGAAATAGTCTCCATTAAAAATCACCTCTCTAGGGGGCAGCTAGGTAGCTCAGTGGATAGAGCACCGGCCCTGGAGTCAGGAGGACCTGAGTTCAAATTCGGCCTCAGAAACTTAACACTTACTAGTTGTGTGACCCTGGGCAAGTCACTTAACCCCAATTGCCTTACAACCCCCCCCCCCCAAAAAAAAATCACCTCTCTGGTGTCCTTGTTTTTTGCAAAGGAAATGACAAATGGGCCTACACTAATGGGTTACTGGGCTAACCCCTCCAAGTATTTACTAGTATTTTTTTGCCCTACTCTCCACCCCTCACCTCAACTTCATGTAGATATCTCTATCATTCATGATTTCTTTTGGGGTGTCTTTCTCTCCCCTAACAACAGTTTTTTCAAAGATATCTCCAGGGTTAGCAGGACATGCTGAGGTGGACCTGGACCTCTGAGCTAGGACAAACTGTGAAATTACCCCAGAAGGGGTAGTCAGGACACCAAGATAGAGCGGAGATACCATTCTACTCAACTGGCATCAAAAGGGAAGTTGCTTCCATCTAGTACTACTCTATCCAAATTATCTATTGTTAGCAAACTCCTATACCTTTTAGCTTCCTCAAATCCCAGTAATGTTGGATTGCCAGCTACCTAAGAACTCACTACCTCAAAAAACTCATTTCCCATTTTCTTGGTCCCATTCACCATAACCCTGCCCTTCCAATATCTCTCTCCAATTATGCCACCATTTTATTCATGCCCTTTGGAGCCTCTATTCCATAATTAACATATTTCCCTTCATTTTAGAGTTCTTCCTTACATATTCCTGTTACCTTCTGGCACTGATACAGACTTGGCTCTCCCATAATTAGATGGTATCTCTGGTCATCCTTGACAAGCTGATTCCAACTTCTTTCATATTTCCTGATACATGAGTCCTGAGGGAGAATTGGAATACTTCTTGCTCTCTATTGCCTCTTTTAGACTTTCCCTCTTCTACCGTCAATGAGTTATTTCTTTTCCTTTGACATTAACTCCATCCAAATTTAGCACCAAATCCAGATGCTGTTCTTAATTATTATCTATTCATCCACAGGTCAATCTCTGTTCTTTTTCAAGGACTTCAGTGCTCAAACTTATCCTCTACCCCAATTCCTGGCCTAGTGCTAATAGAATTCAAAATACATGCTGATGTTATTTCAAACATCAAACTATCCAACTCTCATAACCTACCCCTTCATATTGCATCTCAGTCACACAAAAGAATAGTCACCCTTGAGCTTGCCATTACCTACAAGTGTTTCTCTTCTAGTATAAAGAACTCTGAAATTCACTTATCTAATTCAAATTTTCTATCATCCTCCCTCTGTGTATGCCTTGCCCTTTCCAAATTTATTGTTGTTTTCCCCCATGAAATCTAATCCTTTCATCCCTCAGTATTTTTCCAGGCCACCAGCCCTGCTCTCCCCTCCCAATGTTTACCCTTTAGTAAGTTAAAGTTAAAGTCTTTATTAATCCTCTACTCTTAAATCCCCAGATCCCCCTTGTCCTATTGCTGTTTATGCCTTGACAAACACCAACCCTGGATTACTTTCACCATCTGGCTCCTCCAGTTCCACCCATGTGCTGCTGAACAGAGCTGAAGGAAGCCATACAACTGTGCTGATTGGATCTGCTACAAATATAGTCCATTGAGCCCTCACTGTAAAATAATCCTCTCCTTTCTCCCTAATAGATTCTCTCTCCCTATTCTCTCAGCCGAAGATCTCGGTCTATACTTTATTTATTGAGAAAACTGAGATCAATGGCCAAGGAGTTCCCTACCTCCTTTCCATGACACTCACAATTCCTTGACATCATTCCCCATTTTCTTCTTCTATTCTTCAGTCTCTGATAAAGATGTGTTCCTTCACTTCACCAAAACCTATCTCTCTACATGTTCCCTTGTAACAACTCAGATCATCCCCTCTATGTCTCTAATTTTCAATACCTATTTACAAGTAACTTCCCTGATGACTAAAAACATAACCATAATGAAAAGAAAAAAAAAATCCACAAGCAAGAGCCTACTAGCTAGAGGGGTAGATGGATAGGCCTGGAATCAGGAAGATTTGCATCCACATCCTGGCTTAGACACTTCCAACCTTTTTGACCCTAGGCAAGTTTATTTAACCACTGTCTGCCTCAGTTTCCTCGACTATAAAGTGGTGACAATAACCATTGTCTCTCACTAGTTGTTCCTTAGTGCTCTATCCTGGGCCCTTTTATCTCTGTATAGTCTCTTACTTGGGGACCTCGGTAAACCATGGGTTTAATCCCCATGTCTATGCAGTCGGCTCCCAGATTTCTAGATCCAACACTAGTTCAGAAGAAAACTGAGCTCTAGTGTCACATAACCAAGTCCCTAGTGGACATTTCAAACTGGATCTCCTGTCAGCATCACAAATTCAACATTTGCAAATCAGAACTCGTTATCATTTCCCTAAAACTCACCTTTCTTTTTGACTGCCCTATTTCTGTCAAAGCCACCACCATTCTTCCAGTCATCTAGATTTGAAACCTCAGTATCTCCCTCATCTTCTCATTGTCCTTCATCCCACATATTGAATAAGTTGCCGATATTGTCATTTCTACCTCCAGAACGTCTTAAATTCAGCCTCCTCTTTCTACCTACAGAGTCACCACCCAACTCATCATGCCTCCTAGACAATTGTAGTAGACTCCTAATTAATCTCCCTGCCTCGAGTCTCTCTCCACTTCAATCCATCCAATGTGATTTTCCTAAAGTGTGGGTCTAAACATGTCACCCAAATTCCAGTGACTCCCTGTTACAACTAGAATCAAATCTTTGTTATTTAAAGCCCTTTGTAAAATCTGGCTCCAACATACCTTTCCACCTTTATTACTTATTGGTCTCCTTCATTCCAATCTGGTCTTTTTACTATTCCTCATAGGTAATCCTCTATCTCCCATTTCTGGTCTTTGTATGGCCTGAAATGCACTGTCTCTAGTGTCTGCAATTAGGATGCTTAATTTCCTTGAATGCTCAGTTCTTAGTATAGGTGGGGAGAGGGGGACAAAAGGAAAAAGATGTTGTGTAGATAGAAATGATGACCCAATTCAAACAATACTTTCTATATGAAGTCACAACCCCCTCTCCCCAATTACTTTGTATTTGTGAGTGTGTGTGTGTTTTGAAATACATACCAGTACATGTGGTTTCCTCTAAAAAGGTATAAGCCCTATGAGGGCCAGAATTATTTCATTTCTATATTTATATTCCTAGAGCCTAGCACAGAACTCACACACAGGAAGTGCTTCATCAATCACTGAGTTTGGCATAAGAATTCCTACTTGAATTCAATAAATTCAATTCCAATGAATTGATGTTTAATGTAATTGAAATTATCCATTTTATACTGCACACTGCTATCTATTATTTATTCATAAATTGATTGCCTACCATAAGACAGCTAGGCGGCACAGTGGAGATAGAACACTGGCCTTGAAGTTGGGAGGAGCTGACTTAAAATCTCACCTCAGACAGCTACTAGCTGTGTGACCCTAGGCAAGTCACTTAACCCCAATTGCCTTAAACATCCGGGTCTGGGACCATTTCCATTCATCTTGACGTATATCTTACCACTGGACCCAGAGGGCTCTGGAGAAGAAAGTGAGGTTGGTGTCCTTGCATAGCCTTCCCTTACTTAAAATCCAATTTACTGCAAATCATAAAATCACTTCCTGATGTCATGGTCCTCTTCAAGAATGAAGAACATGGCAGCTAGGTGGTGCAGTGGATAAAGCACCAACCCTGGATTCAGGAGGACCTGAGTTCAAATCCAACCTCAGACACTTGACATTTACTAGCTGTGTGACCCTGGCAAGTCACTTAACCCTCATTGCTCTGAGGAAAAAAAAAAATGAAGGACAAACAACAGCCTATCCATAAGTCTGATAGGTAATATGTTCCATGTTTCCCAAATTTTCTTGTAGTATCTCCCTTTATATCTAGGTCATGTATCTATTTTGTCCTTATCTTGGCAAATGATATAAGGTATTGGTCTATACCCACTTTCTGCCAGACTGCTTTCCAGCCTTGGGAACAGTCAATTTTCTTCTCTGGGTTATAGGGTCATAGATTTGGATCTGGGAGAGACCTTAGAGTATGTCTAGTGCAACAGCCCAAAGAGATTAAGTGGTTTTCCCAAGGTCACATGTAGTATGGTTTTTTTGTTTGTTTGTTTGTTTTTGGTGAGGCAATTAGGGATAAGTGACTTGCCCAGGGTCACACAGCCAGTAAGTGTTAAGTGTCTGAGGTCGGATTTGAACTCAGGTCCTCCTGACTCCAGCGCCGGTGCTCTATCCACTGAGCCACCTAGCTGCCCCACATGTAGTATGTATGAAAGGTGGATTTAACCTGGGACCTGACTCCATAGCTGATGTTCATTCCACTGCCACAGTCCCTCCTATAAAATCGGACTAGATAGCCTCCAAAATCCTCTCCAGCTCTAAATTCTATAATCCTTATCACTACCTGCTCATGAGACTTTGAGTGAATCTTCCCCACCCCCACCCCTGCCCCTCACTGTCACCCCCCCCCCAGTAAAAGACCACTAGATCCTAGAGGTTGTTTGGGTTTTTTTAAAAAAATCTATGGAATCAGGATAGGAAACAGTGTTCACATCTGGAGACTTGTAAAGATAACCCATGGCTGGTAAGGTCAAGAGTATGTGGGCAGAGAAGTACTTTCTATCTTGGCAATAACAACTCATATTTCTGTTTAGCCTTGAGGCTGACAAAATGCTTTTTTTCAGAACCATTTTGAGTATTCTTCTTTACAGATGAGGAACTAAAGCTCAGCAGGGTTGAATAATAACAACACCAAGCATTTATATAGGCCTTCAAAGTTTGTGAAGTGTTTTACATGGCATCTCCTTTGTGGGCTTGCAAAAAGTATCATCTCCATCCTATAGATGAGGCAATGAAAACTGAGAGAGGATAAGTGAATAGCCCAAGATCACACAGCTAACAAGTGACAGGCAGGATTTGATCTCAGGTCTTCACGACTCCAAGTCCAGCCCTCTACCCCCTTTTTGGGGTGGGGTGGGGGTTTAGAAAGTTTCAGAGCCAGGCTTCAAACCCAGGACCTCCCTGCTTTAGTGAATGACTTCCATAAGGGATCAGGCTGGGGAATCTAGCTGCTGATGGCTGGAACAAAAAGCAGAACATACATGGAAAAAGCCTTAATTAGTCATCATACACCTGGGTTATTCCCTAATCCAATGGTCTGACATCCCTCATTTGCTCAGACAGAATTGCTCACACACCTAATGCCATTTTACACTTGGCATCTGCTGGTTTGATCTATTTCCTCATTACCTTGGATAGAAAGGCAAATATTTTCTGTTTACCTCAATAATTGGAAATTTTAGAGATGGATATCTTCGAAGCCCTCTTCCACACTCCAAAGCCCACAGTTTAATGCCTGATGACCAGAAACACAGTCTGGATGCACCTGTGATGGGAAGGTGGGGTGTGCTGTGAATACAGTGGCTCCCCTTAATTGTACTGGCATTAGAGGGTAGAACCAACATCTGCCTCAGAGCCTGAGTGTATTCTACAAGGAGCTTACAGCAGGGAGCTGTTATGCTTCAGGGGATATCATTTGAACCATAACATATCCTAAGGGATAGGAGCTAGAACTGTGATTTCATTGCTATCAGGTATGCCCTTTATAAATATAGAACTTCCCAAGGAGTTGGCCGGGGCATTGAAGAGGATAAGTGACTGAAGTAGGTTCATATAACCAATATGGATCTTTCAGGTCTTCTTAGTTTCAGTACCATTTTGCTATGGCTGCCTCTAAAATATCCCACTCTGTGTATTAATGAGCTGTATTAAAATGGATCTTTACTGTATTACTTCACCTTGTGATTTTAGAACTCAAACCAGAAGGCATTCATTAAAGACTAGATCCTCTGTGTAATAAAAAGGGAAATATCAACCATGAGGTGTTTTCTTCATACTTGTAGACTCAAGAAAAATTCCTAAAACCTGAAAACCTACAAACCAAAAAACCAAAGCCTGATGCTCCTATTTTCTGTCTTATTCTCTTTTGGAATGTGGTTCTGGGCAGAGCTAAACCTGTAGAAAAAATCTGAAGTAGAGAACATAGATATTTTACCAATTACATTATAGGTAAAGTTGAGGGTGGTGGAGGTGGAGATCTACTCTCATTTTACAGATAAACTGAGGCCTTGAGAGGCAAAGTGAAACCTTCAATCACACAGCCAGTTGGTAGTGCTGGTTTATTAACCTAAAATACTTGATGGAATGGGAATACATTTTGAAAGGATTGAGGGATTAGTAATTTCATGCAAGCTCTCCACCAGCTTCACTCGGTGCAATGCAATAATGTCCAAAATGTTCCAACAAATCCCTGTCTTAGAGTTATTTTTTCTTGCAAATAGCCTGCAGTTGGGATTTTCCACTTTAGCCCAAACTAGGCTGACCCTAAATTATATCCTCTAGCTTCTAGCCTGAGAGATCATTAATGAGGGAGATTCCAGAATCACTGGGATCAGATCTAGGCTCTCACAAAATAAGGAGCCCAGAAACTTGGCTTGTTTTCCCCACTAGCCCTCTTGCCCTAACAGCCATCCCTCTCTCCCTCTCCCAAGTGAAAAAACTGTAGAACAAACAGCTAGCAGAAACTCCTTCCTCTTTTCGGAAGCCATACTTCCCTGTCCCCCTCAGCCCTACCTTCTGACCAAACAGGCCTGATCCTGTTAGCCCCTCTTTGTTTTCCATTTTGGCACATATGATTTTCCCACTGCGGATTCAGGAAAGCCGAGTATGAAAATGGCAAAGACACTGAAATTGTCTCAGCTTTTCCCCTCCGGCCTCCCTGCCCGCCCCACACTCCCTCCTTTCAACGCTCAGAACCTCAGAACTGTCTCCCGAGGAGTTACCCACAAGGCCTGAAGGTCAGTGGCTTTAGAACTATTTGGGAAATCAGGGAAGTACTTTGAAGCTGGGAAAATAAACCCAAAGCTCTCTTAGTGAATCAATGATCAAGCCTGCTCTCGCTGGCCGGTCTCCTGATTCAGAGGGGCTCCGGTTCCCTGACACAAACACATTTTTACAGCTTGTCAGCGCAGCTGCAGAAACCCAGCGGGGAAGGAGTGATGGAGAGAGCCCAGCGCTCCCTGACGCTTCTGTCAGGCCGAGCTTTCAGCTTCTTGCCGGTTTTCTGTTCCCGGGGACATACGGGAGACAGGAGGAACAAAACTTAGTACTTGGGTTTTCCTAGGGGCTCCTGACCCCCACCAGAGGAAACAGGCTAGCCCTGGCGCTTGGCAATGTCTCGTATCCGAGTCATAGAACGAACGGCCAACCTGGGAAGGAGCCGAGAGGAGGCGGCAGCTTTGCAAAACCGCTGCCTCTCTGACCTCCGCCTCTCTTTAAAGATTCAAACCAGGTTATTTCTGGTGGTCACTTGGCAGCTGAGACGCGCGCCATTTGGAAGGGGCTTTCTAGCGTTAACCTCGTGGTCATTTTTTTTTCCTTTAGGCTTCACATGTAATTTAAACACGCGCGCACACATCCTGCAGCTGCTTTGGGAAGAGACTCTGGCCTGGGCCTCTGTATAAATAGCGATCGCGGACATTGTAAAGGCTCCGCTCTCCAGCTCCCCCCGTGCCCAGCCGATTTCGTGCAGTGCTCGGCCCCATTGCTCCAACCTGGGCTACAAGGGCGCTTTATGTATGGGTCACCGTCCCAGGCACGGGGAGTGATCTCGGCTTCCCTGCGCGCCTCTGGCGCCGGATCGCGTGCAACGTGCGTGCAGGCGAGGGCTAAAGATAGCCCTGCCGTTTGGGAATGACCATTAAAGCGAAGTAAAAGCCAGTGAGAGCTGACACTTGTGCCCTGGCTGTAAGACAAGCGTGTTTAAATTGAAGGGCGGAGTAGTGGGGGAAAGGCTTGGGTCAGCAGCGGCCTTCTGTGCAGTGGAAAGGGCCTTGGGCTTAATTCAGAGGCAGGAGACCGGCTCCAACACTTACTGACTGTGCCAGCCTCAGTTTCCGCTTCTGCAAAGTGTAGATAATAATGCTTGCACTATGTGCTTTACGGGGTTATTGAGTCCTTAGGATAGGAGTTGTACAGTTGGAAGGGATCTCAAGGGTCATCTGGCCAGACTTACCCATTCAGAAGATGAGGAAACGGAGGTGGGAGTGAGGGCCCCAAAGTCACATAAGCATTGAAGGAATAAGGGGCAGGATTTGAATTCAGGTCGTCAAACAGCAAGAACATTGCTTTTCCCAGTTGTAGCAGCTGCCTTCTTAATTGATTTGTTGTTTAGTTTTAAGTGTCTGGTTGTGACCCCATTTGGGGTTTTCTTGTCAAAAATACTGAAATGCTCTGCCATTTCCTTCTTTCTTCCTTCTTGACTGAATAATGCACTAAATAAATGTAGAGAGGCTTGTTGTAGATAAGGGGCTGACCTTGGAACCTGGAAGACCTGGGTTCAGGTCTTGCTTTTGATTTTTCCTATTTGTGGCAACCAGGGGCAAACCTCAACCTCTGAACATCCCAGGCAACTTTAAGAATAAGTTACTGTTGGGGGCAGCTAAGTGGCACAGTGGATAAAGCACCAGCCCTGGATTCAGGAGGACCTGAGTTCAAATCCAGCCTCAGACACTTGACACTTACTAGATATGTGACCCTGGGCAAGTCACTTAACCCTCATTGCCCAGCAAAAAAAAAGAATAAGTTACTGTGGAACTGCAGCTTTGAAATCTTAGGTACTGAACAAGCAAGTAATGAATGTCTTATTATCAATTTGAAAATAACTGGCTGAATTCAGTTGAACTCACTGTTTGCAAAGAAAGTCCATCAACTTTTTTTTGTTTGTTTGTTTTTTTGTTTTTTTTGCAGGCAGTGGCAGTTAAGTGACTTGCCCAGGGTCACATAGTAAGTGTCAAGTGTCTGAGGCGGTATTTGAACTCAGGGACTCCTGAATTCAGGGCCGGTGCTTTAACCACTTCGCCATCTAGCTGCCTGCCATCAACTTTTAAAACTGAAAGAAATCCTACTGGTCATCTACTCCAAACCTTGTTTTCCAGATAAGGAAACAGGCTAGAGATGTGACATTAATTTGCCCAAACAAGGTCACACAACTATCAAGGGGCAATCCCAAAATTAGTTCCCAGCTACATACACAACTGGAATTATGATCTGACTAAAATTTACTGTTTCTTCTGCTGGGTTATATGGGTGGGTATTGTCTGTTACAGAATCACCAGATGGGGTACTTTGGTTTGCTGTCATCCAACAAGCCTTTATTCTGATCCTCTTATGTGAGAGAAGATGCTGGATTCTTTAATCCAAATAATAATATGGGAGTAACTCCTTGGGTGCAAACTAGGAGTCGGGGGAGGGAGAAGGGAGGGAAGAGAGGGAACAGTATAAATCCAAGGCAAGATTTGAACTCAGGTCTTCCTGACTTCAAGGTCAACTATCCACTAGGCTAGTGCTTCTCTTCTTTTAGAAACATATGTTATATAGAATACAAAGGAATGCAAAAGATCAGGCCTGACTCTTTTTCAGCTAAACTTTGACTTCCCTTATTATCTTAGTTTCATAGTGTTAAGGGCTAAAATTCTAGCTAGTCTGTCTAAAATATCTAATGAGTGGTTGCCAATAAATTATAAGCTTTAGCAAGAGTTAGACTTTTAAGCATTTATTAAGGAGAATAAGAATTTGGTAAAGAGAGAAAGAAAGGCCGAGATTCCTCTATCTATTAAAGGGAGAGCACATTTCTAGCTCCCCTCTCCACCAGAGTCCTCAGGAAAGAGAGTGAGACAGAGCGCCAGTCTCTTCCTTCCTCCTCCCACTAGCCCGCGTCAGTGACGCCAAAGAAAAGACTCCTGGTCTTGCCCTCAAAGACCTTCGTTTCATGGGCGGAACTCTTGTATAGTAAGTCTCCAGCAGGTGACGTCATTCCAATCGTTACAATAGGCATTTTTAAAGATGGATGGGTAGGGATAGCTAGTCTAGCTCCCTCATACTGTATCCACTTGTGAAAAAAGTTGGTTTTTCATTTGGTGGGAGGAGGAGAGGACAGAATGTAGGCCTAAAAATAAAATAAAATGTAATTTTTAAAATAAGAAAAAGAAAAGATGAGGTTAGAATTGAAGTTATACTTCACTATACTGTGAAGAAGATGCATCTACTGCTTATTTCAGAAGCTACTGGTTAATTTAATTTAGCAATTCAATTAAACAGGCATTTACCTGTGTTTGCAGAAACATAGCCTGTTCCTCTTTGAAGGGCATAGTGGATAAGGCTATAGGCCTGGAGTCAGGAAGACTCATCTTCTTGAGTTCAAATATAGCCAAAAACTTACTAGATGTGTGACCCTGGGAAAGTCACTTAACCCTGTCTGCCTCAGGTTCCTCATCTGTAAAATGAGCTAGAGAAGGAAATGTCAAGCCACTCCAATATCTTTGCCTAGAAAACCCTAAATAGGGTCACAAAGAGTCTGCAGGCACTGTGCTAAGCACTTTACAAATATCTCATTTGATTCTCACAATAACCTTGTGAAGCAGGTACTATTATTATTTCCATTTTACAAATGAAGACGCTGAGACAAACATAATTTAAATGACTTGCCCAGGGTCTTACAGCTAGCATCTGAGACTAAATTTTAACTCAGGTCTTCTTCATTCCAGGCCCAGTTCTTTTTTTTTTTTTTTAGGCCCAGTTCTTTATCCATTGCAATACTTAGCTGCCTCTAACCACTATGAGAAATGAATGAAGAGCTAAATCATACCACCCTTTCAACATAATACATTAGATGAATTGGATGGATTAGATGAATCCAAAAGCTATAAGAGAAGACAACCATTTTCCAGAACCTACAGTCAAGAAATCAAAGGCAAAAGTCAGAATTTGTTGTTGAGACATTTCCCACTCTCTGTGACCCTATTTGGGGTTTTCTTAGCAAAGACACTGGTTAGCCATTTCCTTCTCCTGCTCATTTTACATATGAGGAAACTGAGGTAAGCTAGGTTAAGTGACTTACCTAGGGTCATATAGCTAGTAAGTATCTGAGACCAGAATGAACTCAGGAAAATGACTATCTGACTCCAGACTGGAAGATCTATTCACTGCACCACCTAGCTGCCATGATACCAGGTCCTTAACATAACTCCATTGCCAGTGGGCAGTGTGACCTTGGACAAGTCTCTTGGCATCTAGCTGGGCCTTTGTTTTCATTTTTAAAACGGAATCACTTCCAGTTCTATGATCTCAGGAATTACAAAAGGCTCTTAGGTTCAGATAATGATCTAGAAAATGAGTGTTGGACTAGACCAGAGGTGGGGTTTTTTTTTGTTTTTTTTGTTTTTTGGCAGGGCAATGAGGGTTAAGTGACTTGCCCGGGGTCATACAGCTAGTAAGTGTCGTATCTGAGGCTGGATTTGAATTCAGGTTCTCCTGAATCCAGGGTTGGTGCTATATCCACTGTGCTAACTAGATACACTTAGACCAGAGGTTCTTCACCTTTTGTGTGTGTGTGTGTGTGTGTGTGTGTGTGTGTGTGTGTTATGGATTCCTTTGTCAGTTTGGTGAAGCCTATGGTCCCCTTCTGAGGAGAGTGTTTTTGGAATAATTGAAAGAAATGCTAAATTTCTGTTAGAGACGAATGACAATAAAGATATTTCCCCCCCTATCTAAATTTACAGACTGATCTATCCATGGGAACTTACAGGGGGATGAGGAGGGGTCTTCCTGTGGACCTCATATTAAGAACTTCTGGGGGCAGCTAGGTGGTGCAGTGGATAAAACATCGGCCTGGATTCAGGAGTACCTGAGTTCAAATCTGGCCTCAGACATTTGACACTTACTAGCTGTGTGACCCTGGGCAAGTCACTTAACCCCCATTGCCCCACAAAAAAAAAAAAAAAAAAAAGAACTTCTGGACTTGCTGACCTCTGAGGTTCCCCTCCAGCTCTTGCTCCATGGTCTTAAAATTAGGGCAGAGAAGAAAGGTGAGTAACTGTAGGCAGTCAAATCTCAGAACAGGAAGCAACTGAACAGAACAGAGTAGACATGAATTAGCTGTCAACTTTTCAATATTTACCAAAGCAAGCACCTTATTTTTCAGAGAGAACTTCAGTATGTGCTTTTCAGTGATCCTGACACTCCCTCTCTGAGGTTTTCCTCCCACTGAGGCCCCTCCAAGAAGGCCTCAAAAAAGCTTGCCTGACTCACAACTCTCAGGGAAGCTGGCAGCTTCTTTCTGAAGAACTCTCACCCACTCATAGCCTTTCTTTCTGGGTGGGCCTGAGCCCCTGGCTTGCCTATTTCTTTAGGGACTGGTGGGTTAGGAAGAGTGTCCAATCAATAAGAGACAGCAGCCGTTGTGGTGGCTAGGCGGCCCAGTGCACAGTCAGACATGACAGAACAACAACAGATCCCTAGCATAGAGTTTTGTACAGAATAGGCTGGCGATAAATATTTGTGAATGCATGAATCCTTAGATCTTTGGAATACTAGGTAGAGCAATGGATTTAAATTCAATAAGAGCTATGTTTGAGCTCTGCTTCCCTCACTTACTAGTTAGCTTTGTGTCCCAGGGCAAATCATTTAACCTACCTCAGTTTTCTTATCTGTAAATGGGGATAACAATAGTATCTGCCTTGCAGAATTATTGTATGGACCCAATGAGATAAAGTACAGAATACACTTCTCAAACCTTTAAATTGCTCTGTCAATGTGAGCTATTGAATGATACAGTGGAGAGATTGCTAAAGTTGGAGTCAGAAGAACTGGGTTTGAATCCCAGTATGCTACTTACCACATGTGTGACCTTGGGCAAATCACTTAATCTTCTTGATCCTCAGTGTCTTCATTTCTAAATCGAAGGGGTTGGACTATGTGTCCTTTGGGGTCCTTTCTAACTCTAAATCTAAGAGCCTTTGATCCATTTTGTGGTCAGCCACTATTGACTTTCAAGTTGAATATCAGAAATAATAAAGTGAACAAGAATTATGGTTCAGTCAACCCAGGTTTCTTTGGAGGGTGAGGATAAGGAGAGATCCAGGCTCTGTATACTGAGACGAGCTAGACCCCACAATGCCTAGACCCCCAAAAGGACTCGAGGTTGGATTTAAGCAAAAAGAGGAAACAACGAAGACCTAAAAAGATACACTAGAGACTCATCTCTTGCCTTCCCCAGGAAGGCCCTGAAGGAATAAATTGAGTCTCTGCCAGCATCATAAAATCATAGAGCTGGAAGAAGGCTGGGTGAGAAGCCATCTATTCCACTTCTCCAACCATTCATGAATCCTTCTAAAGAATTCTTGACAAATGGTATTCCATGACCATTCTGTTAGGAGGCCTGAAGATAGGGAGGAAGACTGCATACACCCAAGAGAAGCTGACTTCTCTGGAACTCCATTATTAGCAAGTTCAGAAGCTTCCCAGACTGTTGAACACCAGAGCAGGATGCAATTTAGTTCCCGTGCTAGGAACTATTATTTGAGGAGGTCTGAGCCCCATCTGGAAGTCCCACCCTTGTCACCTAGCTACATTTTCATGGACCCCATGAGTATTTCTGGATCCTCATTAGTAAAATCTTCCCAAATATAATAGTCAGTCTGATGTGTGAGACTCTCACAGCTGGATTTTGTCTCTGGTTGATGTCTTCCATTTGTATTACATTTACCTTTCAGACAGTTATTTGTATGTTTTAGGATGTTAGCCCCTTGACAGGAGGCACCAAGTTTCTTTGCTGTGTGTGTGTGTGTGTGTGTGTGTGTGTGTGTGTGTGTGTGTAATTTAAGTGCTTAACAGAGTTTGCGAAATGTTATTGTTTAGTTGTTTCAATTGTGTCCAATTCTTCGTGACCCCTTTTTGGAATTTTCTTGGCAGAGATACTGGAGTGATTTGCTTTTCCTTCTCCAGCTCATTTTACAGAAGAAATTTAGGCAAACAGGGTAAAGTGACTTGCCCGGGGCCACACAGCTAGTAAGTATCTGAGGCTGGATTTGAACTCAGGTCTTACTGACTCCATGCCTGATTCTTTATCCACTGTACCACCTAGCTGTCCTTTGTGAAATATAGTAAATGTTTAATAAATGTTTGTTGACTGACTGACTAATAGCCCCACCAAGGGAATTGAGGAGAAAAGCAGAGTCACTGAGGTCAAACTCAGAGATTAGAGATGTACTTCTTAGATCATTAATTTCCATTAACAGCCTTTTGTGGTTGTAAAAAAAAATCTGAAATAAGATCATGAGAATCTCTTTAATTTATTTTGAAACCATTTCTAATTTTCATCCATGTTGTCTTTCAGGTACCAAGTCTCAGTGTTTATCCTCATGATCTAAAAAAATAGCAGCATACATTGAGGGAGGATTTCCTTTGAGTTGTCCTTAAAACACTCTCCTCCCTGCTCCTTCCCCCAAATGTGCTGCACGCCTGTATTCATTGTATCCACCCCCTTCCAGATTTTATAGACTTCAATTCTATTTCTTCTCAGCTGTCATCTGACAGACAGGGAACAGATTAAAGACCTCACAACTCAAATTTCAAAGCTGAAGTGCCTAAGATTTAGCAGTCATGGTATCTCTAGCAGAAAATTTCTTGAACAAAGGTGACCATGAGGCGCATGAATGTGATATGTGGTAAGAAGAGTGTGTGTGTATGTTTGTGTGTGTGTGTGTGTAAGAGAAACAGATAAAGACAGAAAGACAGAGGGGGAGACACAGAGAGAAACACAGAGACAGATAAGGAGAGAGAGACAGAGAGATAAGGAGAAAGAGGCAGAAACAGAGACAGAGAAGAGGGAGGGAGAAAGAGAGACACAGAGACACAGAGAAAACAACAGAAAGACCGAAAGAGAAAGAGAAAGGCACAGAGAAAGGGGAGACAGACAGACAGGGAAAGACAGAAACAGAGAGAGAAGAGGGATGAAGGAAGAGAAACAGATACAGAGACACAGAAACAGAGACAGAGATACAGACAGAAAAAGAGAAGAGGGAGGGAGACAGACAGAAACAGAGAAAGACACAGAGACAGAGAGGGGGGAGAGAGAGAGAGAGAGAGAGAGAGAGAGAGAGAGAGAGAGAGAGAGAGAGAGAGAGAGAGAGAGAGAGAGAAGGGGAGATGGGGGAAAGGAGGAGGAAGATGAATTTCAATTCACTTTTCAAAACACTTTCTGTTTAAAATCACAAGTCAGAGAAACATTAGAACAGGGTTGAGAGGGGTTTGGGGGAGAGGGGTGCAGATTCTAGGGAAGCTACCCATGGTAGAAATATCAGAGACATCCCAACAACAAGCTGAGGATAAAGACATGTTCTGAGCTGAGCTGCCTCCTTAAGTGGAGGTTTTGGAATTCATGACTCTACCTTCCAATCAGAGGATGGCGATGAGGTAGAATCCCAAGACTGGTGGGATCTTGCAGGGGGATGAGATTTTCCCAGCGGCATGGTGGAGCAGTCAATCAGAAATGTCACAAAGTAGAGCAGCCAGGTGAGAAATAAGAAAGCACTAAGGTTTACTAGTGGATGGCAGTGCAAGATCCCATCATTTAGTATTAATAATTTCCCAAAGTCATCTCATTTGGTGATATTGGACAGCATGCTTAGATAAAGTGTATAAACCAGTATTTTAGAGAGATTTGACTTCTGTTCTTCATCCAGTCTTAGTCTATGTCTATGTATTACTAAAAAAAAAAAAAGAAAGAAATAATACTAAGGCAATTTAGGACAATTCAAGAAAACAACCACTATTAGTCCAGTAAGGGGGTAAGTCAAGAAATTGGTTGGTTCCCTTAGCTGACCTGTTAACTCCAAGAGACTTAAAAAGTATGTTTATTTCCAAGTGTGATTTAGGGAATCAGATGTACATATAGACTATATGTGTGTGACCCAGCTTTCAGAGTTAGTATCTTTCTTTTTTTTCAGTTTCAAATATATTTGGGTAAAATCAGGCAGTCAGTCAACAAGCATTGATTAAGCACTATAGCCAGGAACTATGCTAAGTTCTGGGGAATAGTGCCTGACATGTCATTGTTGTTCAGTTTTTTCAGTCTTGTCCAACTCATTGTGACCCCATTTGGGATTCTCTTGGCAAAGGTACTGGAGTGGTTTGCCATTTTTTTCTCAAGCTCATTTTGCAGATGAAGAAACTGAGGCAAACAGGGTTAAGTGACTTGGCCAGGGTCACACAGCTAGTTAAGTGCCTGAGGCTAGATTTGACTTTAAGAAGGTAAGCCTTTCTGACCCCACCCCAGTGTTCCATTTACTTTGACATCTAGCTGATTGGCACATAGTAAATGCTTAATAAATGTTTATTGATTTATGGTTATATAAATACAAGCAAAAAGAAAGACAGGGGGCGGCTAGGTAGTGCAGGGAATAAAGCACTGGCCCTGGATTCAGGAGTATCTGAGTTCAAATCCGGCCTCAGACACTTGACACTTATTAGCTGTGTGACCTTGGCCAAGTCACTTAACCGCCATTGCCCACAAAAAACAAGCAAACAACAACAACAAAAAAGATATCCTCTCAAGGAGCTTATACTGTAATAAGGGAAGATGACACATAAAAGGTAACTGGGTGAGAGAATTTTCAAAGTCCAGAATCAGAAGCAAAGCTGAGAGAGTGAAGGTTAGCTTAAGTCCCTCCCCTGGATAAAGATTCCGAGAGGAATGGGGTGAAGGATAAAGCAGTCATAAGGACAGAGGAAATTAAGCATAGTGGCAAAACTAGAGAATATGAAACAGGAGAATAATGAGGGAAGCTTGGCCCAGGCCCCTCCCCCAAATAGAGGCCCATCAAGTGAGGTGGAGGCTGGAAGTGGGGAGGGAAGGAGGGAGGGAGTGTGTGTGTGTGTGTGTGTGTGTGTGTGCACATGCCAGAGACAAACCTGATATTAACTTCAGAGTTTTGCCTGGTTTTGTCAACTGGTTCTCAGATTCTTCATTTCATCATCAGACACTGTAGCTGTGTCTGCTTTTGGAAGGAACAAGTTGTGCTGGGTCAGGAAATGGGTAGAGAAAGATAAGTGTTAGAATGCTTTCTGAGAAGTCACCAGTGGGGGAGGATTGGCCTTGATTTCCCCTCTTCCCTTTCCAAGCTACTGTCATTAAGAACCCCTCTACCTGCTGTAACCCTGGGATTCCATCAGCTGCATCTTCAAGTGGCTTTTAAATATGCTCTCATTTATCCTTCACTGGGGAGAGGTAGGATTAGAGGACCCATGTGGAAGCTCTTGTTCTTTTATGCCTTCAGGCTTTCCTTGGGAACCAAATGTAAACCCCAGCAGGACTCAAGTGTACATATGAAAGAATAAAACCATCAATGATAGACTTCCATCACTGGGTCCATCTCCGGGTGAGGGAAGCAGCAAGTATCAATAATGCTTTTGTTTTGCCAAAAAAAAAAAAAAAAGTCAGGTGAGATTCTACCACAGACAAATTAGATGGGACCACAATCTGTCATCCTTTCTTGGGGTTATGCTGAGGGCTCTATGTCCTCAGGAGTTATCTGCATGCCAGGGCCCTGAGGCTTTCTGTAAAGGCGAAACCTCTGCATATCTCTACCATGTGTCTATAACAATCATCTCATCTATAAAGGGGTCTTTACTGTGAGCTCAAAATGTTGTTGTGAGGCAACGGAAAATGCCCAAGGAAGTTAAGTCACGAGTCCAAAGTCCAAAAGCTACTTTAGTAGAGGAATAGGGACAAGACCGCCGGTAAAACTGAACTCCTATCTCAGTCCACTTGATGAGATCCTTCAATTCCACAGCCTCAGAGATAAATGTAGTGTGAATTTTCAGGTTTCCTTATTCTCCGGCTGGGGATTTGCTAGAGATTGCCCATCAATTTCATATTTTCCACAAGATAAATGAGCTGCCCAAGGATTTGGGTGCACTTTACAACTTCATCTGAAAATAGATGATTCAAAGATCACATTGCACCCATAAGGAACCTGTAGGAAAAGGAACAATTCAAAGTCTACCAGGTCTCCTGACTTTGTCCTAAAGTATTTCCCTGTGGATAAACATATTTTCCAATTGTACATCGGCCCTGCCAGCATACCAGAACTTGGGTTTAGTCATATTGGTTATTATAAATAGATTATAGCACCATAAGAAGGTAGAATGAAAGTTGAAAGGGATCCAAAGCCCAGTCCCCTCACTTTACAGATGAGGAAACTGTGGTTACATGATTTTTCTGGAGTTGTATTGATAGTGAAAAGTTTTTTCAGTCATTTTTTAGCTGTGTCCAACTCTCCATGACCCCATTTGGGGTTTTCTTGGCAAAGATACTATGCTGGTTTACCATTTCCTTCTTCCTTGTCATTTTACAGGTGAGAAAACTGAGGCAAACAGGGTGAAGTTACTTGTCTAGGGTCACACAACCAGTAAGTGCCTGAGGCTGGATTTGAAGCCAGGTCTTCCTGACTTTAGGCCCCAAACTCCATCCACTGTACCACCTAACTGCCTGTGAGCACCAGTAATTACAAGTAATTTCTTCCTTGTGCAAGACACTTTCCCTACTCCAGGCATTTTCATTTGCTGTTTCCAGTGCTTAGCATTCTTTCTCTCATCATCTCTCCCTCCTGCCTTTCCTGGCTTCCTTCAAGTCCCAACCAAAATTTCACCTTATAGAGAATGTTTTTTCCCCAATATAGTGCCTTCCTTCAATTGATTATCTCCATTTTAATCTTTAAATATCTTGTCTGCATAGAGTTGTAAGCATCGTGTCTCCCCCGTTAAACTGTGAGCTTCTTAAGAAGGGACTGTCTTTTGCCATTCTTTGTATCCCCAGGCTTAGCATAGTGTCTAATGCATAGCAGGCACTTAATAAATGTTTATTGACTGTCAGCAAACAACATATACTTAATGAGCATTCATCCACGTCCTGTCCATTCATAGAATCACAGGGCTTAGAGGAAGAAAGGACCTTAGAAAACACCTCATCAGTCTATAGAGAAGGAAACTACATCTCTGAGAGGGGAAGTATTACCTAAAATCACACTTGTAGCAGAATTAGAATTTGAACCTAGTTCCACCAATACCAGATCCAATGTTCTTTCTATTGTAACACTTGAGCCTCCCACTGATTATATTAAGATACATGATAATAAAAAGCTTATTGCTTAATATAGGGTAGCTAAGTGGTACAGTGGCTAGAACACTAGGTCTGGAGTTAGTAAGACCTGAGTTCAAATCTGACCCCAGACACTAGCTGTTTGACTCTGGGCAAGTCACTTAACCCTCTTTGCTTCAGTTTCCTCATCTGTAAAATGAGGGGGAGAAGGAAATGGCAAACCACTCCACTATCTTTGCCAAGAACATCCCAAATGGGTTACTGAACAACAACAATGTTGCTTATTTACATTAACTGGTCTTCCTGATTCTTTTATCCAAACCTCTCTAAGGCCTATAACTCCTTTTGGGGATAGTAGAACACTCATTTTTCAGCTCTAAGCCATTGCAATAATTTTAGCATTTATATTGTACAAAAGGAGACGAGAACTTTACTCTTATTGCTTCAAAAGGAGGTCTCAGTTTCTGTTTATTGAAACCTATATTTAAACTCTTTTTTTAAAGGAATATTGGCTTCCCAGCATTCCTTTATGAAATGCACAAGTGCATGGAATCCTAGACAGTTCTTAGGATCATGAATGGAGACCTGCAAGGGATCTCAGAGGCCAGCTCCCCTAAACTCCCTCATTTCATAGATAAGGAATCTCAGGTTTGAGGAGATCAAGTGACTTGCCCAAAGTCATCCAGCTTCTAAGCATTAGAGGTCTTTTGGAACAATTACAGAACCAGGGCTTATCCCATTGTACCCTGCTGCCTACCCAATTGTGTTTACTCTTCCCATCACGTTTTCCTTAATTTATAATTTTATGAGAATAGAAAGCAACTAGATGGTACAGGGGATGGAGCACTGGGCTTGCAATCAGGAAGACTTGTCTTCATGAGTTCAGATCCAGCCTTAGACTCTTACTAGCTGTGTGACCCTGGGCAAGACACTTCACCCTGCTTGCCTCAGTTTATATATCTGTAAAATGAGCTACAGAAGGAAATAGAAAGCCATTCCAGGATCTCTACCAAGAAAACCCCAAAAATGGAGTCATGAAGAGTCAGACATGGCTGAGAAACAACAATGAGAATAGAGAGAGAGGCTCCCCTGATCTCAGGGACTTTCAGAAGTATTGGGGCTGTTAAAATGATAGAAGTAAATGAAAAAAGCAAATAGTTTCTGTGCCTTTATTGACTTCTTGCCTCACTAGCAAATGAGAGCAATCTATGCAGCTAACATCTGAGAGTGAGGAGTCTAAGGTTTCAAGGTCCATTGCCTCAAGGGTGTAAATTACTGGTGCTCTCTGAACCTGATTCTTGGAGTCTCAGACTATCCTTTACTGTATATACATGACATGCATTTAAAACCCTTCACAATCTAGCGGCAGCAGCCTACCTTCCCAGCTTTATTACACATTACTTCCCTTTGCATTTTCTGTTGTCTTGCTAAATGGCCTTCTTTCTTTTCTTTTTCTTTTTTTCTTTTTTTTTGCAGGGCAATAAGGGTTAAGTGACTTGCCCAGGGTCACACAGCTAGTGTCAAGTGTCTAAAACCGGATTTGAACTCAGGTCCTCCTGGCTCCAGGGCCAGTGCTCTATCCACTGTGCCACCTAGCTGCTCCTAAACATCCTTCTTTTTATTCTTTGCACATGGCAGTCCATCTCGCATCTCTCTGCCTTTGAAGAAGCAGTCCCAAGCTTGACATATTCTCCTGAGGATCTCCTCCTACTTCTCTGACCATTTCTTCTTAGCCTCCTAATGCTGGGTCATCATTCATGTCATTCTCACTAACTCGGAGTATCCTTCAAGGCTTTTTCCTGGACCCTCTTCTTTTTTTCACTATATTCTTTGATTTGGTGACCTCATTAGCTCCCATGGGTCAAATTATTACCTCAAACTCAATATGTCCAAAACAGAACTCATTATCTTTCCTCCCAAACCCATCTCATGTCTGAAGTCCCCTATTATTATTGAGTGAATCACCATCCTTCCAGTCACCAAGTTCTACGCCCTTAATGTTATCTTCTCCTCCTCACTCATACTTATCTCAAATATTCAAGCAGTTGCCAAATGTTGTTTCTATCTCCAAAACATCTCTCAGTTTCATCCCCTTCTCTCTACTATCACAGCCATCAGCCTATTTCAGGCCTTCATTACCCCTTCCTCTACTATTACAATGAACTCCTAATTGGTCTTTCTTAATCACATTTCTCCCTACTTCGGTCCATCCTTCATATAGCTGCCAAAGTGATTTTCCTAAAACATCACTCTGATCCTGTCATCTCCTTACTCAATAAACTCCAGTTGCTGCCCTGTAGGATCAAGCATAAACTCATATAGTCGGCATGTAAGACCCACTGCATCCTGTCTGGTTCTCACCTTTCTTGTCTTCTTGTACATTACAGCATTTCACATGCTCTATGATCCCACTCTTTTGCCTTACCTGCTAATCCTCCTTCAATATGTCCTATCTCTGATCTCCGTTTCTTTGTTCTAACTGAACTCATACCTAGAGTTCTCTCACTTTTCACCTCTAGCTATTAGAATCCCTATATTCCTTCATGAGTCAACTCAAGTGCCATTTTCTACATGAAGCCTTTCTTGATTGCCCGCAGCTGTTATTGTCCTCTTTTCTTGAAACTATCTTGAATTCATTGTGCCTGTTCCTTGTATATGCCCATATATGCCCGTGTTACACTTCTCGGTTAGAATGTAAGCTTTCAGAGGGAAGTGATTTTTTGACTTTGTAACCCCAGAACCCATCACTTTGCCAGGCATATGGTAGGCACTTAACAAATGCCTTGGGGGAAACAACATAAACACATATGAGTATATGCTAATAAATGCAAGGGAATATTTTGTGAGAAAGTACTCACAGTTGAAGGAATCAAGACTGACCTCATGGAGAAGATGGTGATTAAATTGAGCCTTGAAGGAAATGATTCCAAGAGGCATAGGCAGGGGTGTGCTGGTAAATGTTTAACATCTGGTTCCCTAGGAGGAAAAATTCCTATCCAAAAATGCTTTTAAGTTTATTCTGCATTATTAACATTTTCTCCATCACTTTCTTAAGTCTAGAAAATCAACAAAACAATAAACCAAGCCTTGACTTGTCACATCTGCCCATTTCTGAGATGTAAATGGTCACACTGAAATTTTAATGAGTGGCTCTTGCAACCCAATAGGAAATAGCTACAACATATCCATGGGCATAGATCAGGAGAAAATGCATTCCAGGAATGAAGGACCACCTGTACAATAGTACAGGGGTGGTAGTGGGAGGCTTGTTTTTGAGGAAGTGAGATTTAGAGTTTGAAAGTTGTCTATACCCTGTGCCACTCACCACCTACATGATGTTGAGAAAGTCATTCCATATCTCTGGACTTCAGGTTGTTCAACTGGATGAAAGAGGGACTGATGATTCCAATAGCTAATATTTATAGAGAACTTTAAGGTTTGCCAAATGTTTTTCATTATGTTATCTGATCCTCACAGTAACCTCATGAGGTAAGTATTATTGTTATCTCCGTTTTTAAAATGAGGAGCCATAAGCTGAAAGATGGTAAATGACTTGGTCAAGGTAACATAACTAGAAAGTGACTGGGGTACGATTTGCACTTGGGCTTCCTGACTTCAAGGGACAGTGGATAGAGTGCTGGGCCTTAAGTCAGGAAGACTCATCTTGTTGAGTTCAAATCTGGCCTCAGACACTGTGTGATTCTGGACAAGTCACTTCATTCTGTTTGCCTCTGTTTCCTCATCTGTAAAATGACCTGGAGAAGGAAATGGCAAACCACCTTTGCCAAGAAAACCCCAAATGGGGTTACGAAAAATCAGACATGACTGGAACAAATGAACAACCAAATCCTGACTTCAAGTTCAACACTCAGTTGATAATACCACTTAGTTCTCCAAAGCTTTTTTCTTTTCTTTTTTTCTTTCCATCTTTCTGACTATTCACTAAAGATTTTGGGTGAAATGAACTTCTTGTATTGGGGGCTGGGGGAAGAGGAGAGAGGAAGAAATAGAAACCAGAGGAAGCAAAGGTTTGTTTGGCATGAACAAAATTAAAGAGAATTTCAATTATATTCCTCTTGGTAAGAGTCTGCTTTTCACATAGAAGGCTAAGTACTTTGCTTTATCCATAAGTAGGACAGGATTTTGCCAGAGGGGACTCTGAAAAGAGTATAGGGAGGAATTTGAAAATGGACACACACACACACACACACACACACACACACACACACACACACACACACACACACACCCCTCTTAAAATCTGCCTGGGAAAAATTACAGTGAATAATGGATTTCATTTTGAAGTATCAAGAGAAAAGTGAGATGGGAGGGAACTTGGGAAATCTAATCTGCTCTAACTAGAAGGTAAACGGAATGGGTCTGCTATCTCCTTTCAGTGTACCCTGGCAAACTACCTTATAATAAATGCTACAAATAAAGAAAATTCAGATCAGCTCATTTGTTCCACTTCCTGGATAGCCACTGAATTTTACCAGCCACTTGAGGACTTTGTCAATGAGCAGCCTCATGTGTTGGGGCATTAAGCTTATTTGTCAAAGTTTCCTCATATTTTAAAGGGTTTCTAAATGAGACTGTAAATAAAATCATGTGCTAACTGATCCACCTAAATAACAGCCTAAAGACTTTATGTCAAATTGGTTTCAGAATAGCCTCTTCTACCAAAGAAAGAAGTATTCTAAACCATGGTCTATTCACCTCAATCTCTAAATTATGTCAGAGAGGAGTTTGAATGAATAGATGGATGGATGGATGGATGGATGGATGGATGGATGAATGAATGAATGAATGAAAAGGCCTTTATTAAATGCTTATTTTATGCCAGGCTATTTCACCAGAATATAATTATTTTAAAGAGTGAGCGTAGACAACAGAGAATGCACAGTCATATACACAATTCAGGAGTCTAGAATTTCAGGGTTTCTAGGACCCTTAGAAGTTATCCTACTCTAGAAGTGTCAAATATACCACCCACATCAACATTCAGTACTTCTGCTGCAGATTAAAATATAATTGGGAAATAATAAAATAAAATAAAAATAGAATAAAAGGAAGGAAATAGACAAAATAAAGTAATTAAAATATAAAATCTTACATCACAAAATCATATAAATATATAATACATAATATATAAACATTATTTATAACATAAATTATAAATAAATATGCAAAACACCGTAAATAATAAAACAAATAAAAATGTAATAAAACATAGATAATGTTAATATATGGTTTTCTAAGTCAATATGAGGTCCACAGGGATCCCTATGTACAATTATGCTTTCTATTTGAGTTTGATATCACTGGTATAGTCCAACTGTCCATCAATGCAGGAATCTCTTCTTTTTTTTTCAGTATTTCATTATTTTCCAGTTACATATAAGGACAGTTTTCAACATTTGTTTTCATAGGATTTTTAGTTCCAAATTTTTCTTCTACCCTCCCTTCCCTCCTTCCTCCCCAAGACAAAAAACAATCTAATATAGGTTATATATGTGAAATCACATTAAACATATTTCTGCATTAGTCATATTATGAAAGAAGAGTCAGAGCACAAAGGAAAAACCTCAAAAAAGAAGGAAAAAACCCAGCCCCAAAGTAGAAACAGCATGGTTCAATCTGCCTTCATAAATCACAGTTCTTTTTCTGGATGTTGAGAACATTTTCTATTATAAAGTGATTTGAAATTGTTTTGGACCATTGCATTGCTAAAAAGAGCCAAGTCTGTCACCATTATTCATCACACAATGTTGCTGTTACTGTGCACAACGTTCTCCTGGTTCTGCTCCTCTTAGTCAGCATCGGTTCATGTTAGTCCTTCTAGATTTCTCTGATCTCTTCCTGCTCATCATTACTTTTCACATTGATTTAAAAACTTTGTGTTCTAAATTTTCTTCTTCCCTCCCTCCTCATGCCTCCCTATGAAATCCAGAAATTCAATATAAGTCATATATGTGCAGTTATGCAAAACATCTTCTCATTAGTCAGGTTGTTAAAGAAAATAGACAAAATATCTTTAGAAAGAGGAGCTAATAAATAAAATTATGCTTCTGTCTGTATCCAGATACCATCAGTTCTATCTCTGTTGATGGTTTGCATTTTTCATACATCCTTCTTATAGCATCCTGCTCATCATTTCTTTCACAGTTACTATTACCAACTGTATTACCCTCCATCTTATTCCCTCCCCTTGATATTTACTCTATTTTCTATCTTCCTTCACCCTATTCCTCCTTGAAAGTGTTTTGCTTTTTACTGTCCCTCTCCCAATCTGCCCTTTCTTCCATTGCCTCTCTCTCCCCATCCCCTTCCCCTCCCACTTTCCCACAGGGCAAGATATATTACTATACCCTCTTGAGTGTGTATGTTATTCCCTCTTTGAGCCAATTCTCATGAGAGTTAGGTTCACTCACTGCCTTGCTCCTTCCTCATCTTCCCCTCTACTTGTTTTTTTCTTGTTTCTTTTATGTGAACTACTTTTCCTTAATCCACCTTTCCCTTTTCCTTTCTTCTAGTGCATTCCTTTTACCCCTTAACTTTATTTTGAAGATGTCATCATGGGTCAGCTAGGTGACACAGTGGACAAAGCACCCAGTCCCAGCTCTGGCACTTACTACCTATAGGATCTTAGACAAGCCACTTACCCTCTCAGGACCCCAGTTCCCTATCTGTAAAATGAAGGGGTTGAACACACATGGAATCTTAGGATCTTTTTGGCTCAAATCTATGATCCTAATTACTAGGAAAGCATTTTTTTTTTATTTTTTTGAGCCAAAAATCTCCATCCTGGAAGCTTCAACATGTTGGTTCTAAATTTACCTGTATTCCTTAAGCTTCTCAGTATAAATATTCTCCTTGTTAGAACTCTATTCACAGTTAGGCCCTTTAGAGTCTGCATAGGGCGAGAGGTAAGTCAGCTAGTCAGTGGGCTAACTAGCATTTATTTAGCGCCGACAGAAACACCTGAGTCTTTCTGTAGACCTGAGGCCTCAGATGCCTACTAGCTGTGTGATCCTGGGCAAGTCACTTAACTTCTGTTTTCCTTAATCCACTCAAGAAGGAAATGGCAAAGCACTCCAGTATCTTTGCCAAGAAACTCCAGTGGATGGTATGGTCCACGGGGTCAAGAAGAGTTGGACACAATTAAATGACCTAACAACAACCAATATCTGGGGTTTATACTTACCTCCTCCAGGGTATCAGCATGATAGACAGGGGGCTGCTCTTTTCCTCAGGTCAGTCAACTCAGGATTGACAAAGAACTGACAAAGGTAGGGAGCCAACCTCTCCCCCATTCTCCCACTCAGTTCTATGGGCTAAGGACGCCACCCTCAAGCCAATAGAGCTCTTCCCCTTGACTTTCCCCAGTCATGAATATCACTGTACCCAACTTGGGCAGAATGTCAGTGGCCTAGCCTGGGGATCTGAAACATGTTAGGACACCTTGGATCCAGTGATGTTGATATGTGTCAATGTGGGGTGTTTAAAAATCTCCTCCCCGTCAATTAGGGAATCCTTATTTTAGTACAATATTCACCTTGATCATTCCCCTGTCTAGAATACCTTTGTAAGCAAATGAATTGGACCAAGACCCCAAAATGGTGTCAGCACAATTCCATGGTGCTCATTGGGATGCTATAGGAATGCCCAAAGTAGTATTTCCAATACACTTTGTAAACATTAAAAGAGCTATCTGAATATGAATTGTTTCTGTTGTTATTCCTTATCTAGACAAATCTGAGCAAATGCAAGGTGGAGAGGGAGTTGAATTGCATTAGAGAAGCATTGCTGTTCTTTTAATGACCCTAAGCTTTCCCATAAAACAAAGGCTCATCCTTCTAACATCCTCATGTTTTGAGTAATACGATAAGGCTGGCATATCATGGAACAGCAAAGTCTTTTAAGAGTTAAATTTGTGAGGGGCAGCTAGGTGGCACAGTAGATAAAGCACCAGCCCTGGATTCAGGAGGACCTGAGTTCAAATCCAGCCTCAGACACTTGACACTTACTAGCTGTGTGACCCTGGGCAAGTCACTCAACCCTCATTGCTCTGCAATAGAAAAAAAAAAAGAAAAGGGGGAAAAAAGGAAAGAGTTAAAATTGTGGGTCAGCCAAAGAACAATGATGGTACCTGGGTGGGGCTAGGTTGACCTTGCTGCCACATTTAAGCAACTGTATTTTAATGAAATACAAGGGAAAAAGAAGGGTAAAGTACATCATCAGGGATATATAGGCCTTCTCTCCAAAGAAAAATAGCTAGTAATTATATAGATGGCACCATATAAATGCTAACTTATTATTTTGCAAAGTGTTTTACAAATGTCTCATTTTAACCTTACAATAACCCTTTGGGGGGGGAATGCTATTATTATCCCCATTTTACAATAGAGGAAACTGAGGCAGGTAGAGGTTAAATGACCTTTTCAGGGTCACATGAGCTCATTGTCTGAAGCTGGATTTAAATTCGTCTGCCTGGTTCCTTGCCCAGTGCTCTATCTAATGCACCATCCTTTACATATACTGTCACGCTCAGTTGATTGATAGATTAGTTTTCCTGAACTGTTTTTTCTCCCTTTTTTTAGTCTCATAAGAGGTGTGTTACTGGATATAAGAGGGGGAGGGAGAACCCTAGGATCATATATTTAGAACTGGAGTCAATTCCCTCAGTATACAAAGCTTAAGTAACTTGCTCGGGGGATATGTTCAGAAATGGAGGTGAGATAAGAACAGAAGATATGAGAAATTAAAAATTAAGAAGACTATTACTTTTTGTCACTTTTACTTGCTATTATGTAGTATTTTTTTTTAAACTACATCATGGGTTAAATAAGGTTTTAAATGGGCTAGTCTTAGAACAAATTCACATTGGAAAAAAAATGCTGTTTCTCTAAGAAAATGAATTCTGAATTTCAAATGACCAACCTGTAAATGAAACTCCCCTCATTGTAAGCTGATCATTGCTTTTATGATATTACTTAGAGAAGTGGTATACAGTATATGTAAAGTCTAATAGCACCATGTATAAATATTTCAATGATCTATATTTTCATTGTATGTTTACTCTCTATCTCTCTCCTGATGGAGAGAAGCTTTCTGAAAGCCTTAGCAGATTCTTCCAGGAGTTGTTGTGCTCAGAACAATTAATCTGCTGGTCTCTAACCCTCTGAAAATGGACCTTTCTGAACTTAGCTAGTTTGGTCTTCAAACCTCAGATCCAAAGGATATCTCAAAAATTTTACTGCAGGGGCAGCTAGGTGGCGCAGTGGATAGAGCACCGGCCCTGGAGTCAGGAGTACCTGAGTTCAAATCTGGCCTCAGACACTCAACACTTACTAGCTGTGTGACCCTGGGCAAGTCACTTAACCCCAATTGCCTCACTAAAAACAAAACAAAACAAAAAAATTTACTGCAGTAGTGAGCTTAATAAGCTTAAAAAAAAATCTTAAAACAGGATTCAGACTTTTGGGACACATAGTATAGTAGATTCAAAATCTATCTAACTTGGTAGGATCTACCTGAGCTTGAACTCTACTGGTTTAGCCTTGAGAACTTGAAGTACATTAGTAGAGAAAAAAAGCTTTTTCTCTTCCTCCCTGCGTTCCTTCTTCCTTCCTTTCTTCCTTCCTTCTTTCTTTCCTTCCTTCCTTCCTTCCTTCCTTCCTTCCTTCCTTCCTTCCTTCCTTCCTTCCTTCCTTCCTTCCTTCCTTCCTTCCTTCCTTCCTTCCTTCTTTACTTCCTTCCTCTCTTTCCTATAATCTTTCTTTTGTTTTTTCTTTCTTAATTCCTTCTTTCTTTATTTCTTCCTTTCATTCTTCCTCTCTTCCTCCCTTCCTCATTTACTCCCTTCCTTCCTTCCTCTTTCCTTCTTTCTTTCTTAATTCCTTCCTTCTTCCTTCCTTCCTTCTTTCCTTCCTTCCTCCCTTCCTTCCTCCCTCCCTCTTTCTTTTTCTTTTTCAAATATGTAAATCCATTGGTGTAGGGCATTCCTGGTATGGAAATTCTCTCTTCTAATGCAGATCAATAGCAACTCTGAAATTTACAATCTTGGAGAGTTGCCTGTCAATAACCAACAAGCATTTATTTAACACTTACTCTGTGCCAAACACTGTGATAAGTGTTGGGGATATAAAGAAAGGCAAAAGACAGTTCAGGCCTTGTTTTCAAGGAACTCACAGTCTAACGAGGGAGACAAGATGAAAACAGCCATGTACCAACAAGGCTAAACAACGGCATAAATTGGAGATAATCAACAGAGGAAAGGGAGTAGAATGAAGGAAAAGCTTCTCATAGAAGATGGGACTTTAGCTGGCATTTAAAGGACTCCAGGAAGACCAGGAGGCAGAGATGATGAGGGAGAGTATTCCAGGCATGGGGGACAGTTAGAGAAAATGCCTGGAGTTCAGAGGGGGAGTGTCTTGTGAGAGGTAAAGCAGAGGCCAGCACCACTGGATCACAGAGTATATAGGTGCGGGTAAGATCTAAGAAGACTGGGAAGGTAGGAGGGGGCCAGGTTGTGGAGAGCTTTGAATGCCAAAGAGAGGATTTTATACTTTATTCTAGAGGTGAGAGGGAGCCTGGAGCATAGAGAGACTGCGATTCATTCAAGGTCCCATTGCCAGTATGTGCCAATGACTGGAGTTGAGCCTAGTTTTTCCTGACTCTGGGACCAGCTTTTTATCTACTATGCCACTCTCCCCTAGTGAACGTGTGTGTGTGTGTGTGTGTGTGTGTGTGTGTGTGTCTACATACACGCATAAGGTGGCACCACAGATAGAGTTCTGGTCCTAGAATCAGAAAGACCTTGAGTTCAAATATGGCCTCAGAAGATAGAGCACCAGCCCTGGAGTCAAGAGAACCTGAGTTCAAATTTGGCCTCAGACCCTTGACACTTACTAGCTGTGTGACCTTGGGCAGCTCACTTAATCCCAATTGCCTCACCAAAAGGAAAAAAAATATGGCCTCAGAGAAGTATCTTGTTGTGTGACCCTGGGCAAATCACTTAATTTCTGTTTGCCTTAGTGTCTATAATCTATAAAATGGGGATAATAATAACACCTATCTCAGGGTTGTTTCGAGGATCAAATGAGATAATAACTGCGTGTCTGGCACATAGTAAGTGCTTCATAAATGTTAGTTATTCACTATTACTATGCATTTGTCTAGATATATTTGTATTGAATGTATAACAATACGCTGCATAGACGCACACAGAATGAATTATCCATTGTGAGATTAGAGGGTTTAGGAGACATGGCAAACTTTGGAGGTGACACTATCACGGATAATTATGCCTCTCCACAGAGTGTCTTTTGTGGTCTTCCAAGCAGGCAGAATCCTGGGCTGGAGGTAGTGGCTGCCATCGTGTGTCATTTCTTACATTAGGCTGTTAAAGGTCATCTTGTCCTTCCAGTGTGTGGTTTGCTATCCATGGTCAACCCCCGTAAAAATGGTGTAAGCCAGAACCTTTTTCTCCATCAGTCCCAGTCACCAGGGAGAACATGCTAATACATAAACATTTAGAAACTTAACAGCCCAAGTCCACACACAAGAAGAACAGCCAAATCAAAGCGCCAAGTCACCCAGAGATTTCTTTATGGCATCTGTCATCTATTTTCTCTGCCTGAGCTCATGGTCTCTTTATTCTACAGATACTTTGATGGCTGTTTCACCTGCCAAACAGCCCCTGAGATCGCTGATTGGGAGGTGAGTGATTCAAATACTGTGGAAACTATAATTCCTCTCTCCTTCTTCCTATTCCCTCTCACCTAAAGTTATAGTCAGCGACTTTTAACTAGACTCCTTGCCTCCAGTTTCCCTAGCCTCCAAACTATCCTCTGCATCATGGCTTGAATAATTTTCCTAAAGCACAGTTCTGATTTTTTGTTTTTGTTTTTGTTTTTAGTGAGGCAATTGGGGTTAAGTGACTTGCCCAGGGTCACACAGCTAGTAAGTGTTAAGTGTCTGAGGCCGGATTTGAACTCAGGTACTCCTGACTCCAGGGCCGGTGCTCTATCCACTGCACCACCTAGCTGCCCCACACAGTTCTGATTTTTACTCCCCAACTTTAAATTTTTCTCTGACTCCCTATCACTTTGGTTGGTTTGTTCTCAAAGAGGACTAAAATGACATCACTATTTTGGAGTCAAGGTACAGTGTGTCTGACTGTGGCTGATCAGATCAGGCTCTACTACAGGTCAGGCACAAATAGTTCACATTTAGAGTAAAGATTTCTCTAAATTTGTTTATCTCATGTTTCTTTTGAGCTCTTGCAACCCTGCTTTGCTCAAGAAGTGCAGCATCTTCTTTGATGTGGGGTATATCATACTATGCAGTCCTATGCCAGTATCTCCCATGCCTCTCAACTGATTCCAAAGTTCTTCAGAGACACCTTGAGAGTGTCCTTGTATCACTTCTTCTGACCTCCATGTTAGTGCTTGCCTTGTGTGAGTTCTCCTTAAAATAATCTTTTAGGCAAACATATGTTTGGCATTCAAACAAAGTAGCCAGCCCTTTGGAGTTGCACTTTGTGCAATAGAGTTTGAATGCTTGGCAGTTTAGCTAGAAAAAGGACCTCAGGTCTAGTAGCTTATCTTGCCAGGTGATCTTTAGAATACTCCTAAGACAATTCAGACAGAAGTGATTCAGTTTCTAGATGAAGAAGTACAATCTCCTGAACTTCACATTCAAAGTTCTCCATTGTTTGGAGTCAACCTACCTTTCCAGTCTTTCCTTTCACTAATCTTGTTTACATACCCTATGCTCTAGTCATATTGGCATTCTCACCATTTTATAAAGCTTCTTACCTTCTCCTACCCCCTGCTCCTAGATTGGTGCCCAAATTATTCTCATCACTTGGAATATGCCTTTCTACTAAGCATATCTCCATATATTAGAATCCTATCCATCCTTTTAAGGTCTAACCCAAATAACACCTGCTCTAAGAAGCCTTCCATAATCACCCAAGCTATATATGGCCTCTCATTCTTCTGAACTCCTATAGCACTTCTGTTGCAGTGTATCACTTAGCACAGTTTGCCTTTGCATTTCAGGGATTTTTTAAAAAAAATCTTTGTATCCCCAAAGGATATGCAATGGCTGGCACATAGTTGATGCTTAATAAATACTTCTTGAGTGGAATGAATGAATATCAATTTGCATACAAAACTTCATCCTTGTCTTCAATGCTTATAATCTTTATAACTCCTTATTACCTAGCCCAGGGTCTTTTAGGTGCTTAAAATTTTTCCTAAATGATTTGTAAGGTTTCAGGTTACAGGATCAACAAGATGAAAGATTAGTCACTTTCATTAGCTCTCTTTAACTTTCCAACTTCTCAGGAAGGAAGGAAGGAAGGGAGGGATGAAGGAAGAAAGGAAGGAAGGAAGGAAGGAAGGAAGGAAGGAAGGAAGGAAGGAAGGAAGGAAGGAAGGAAGGAAGGAAGGAAGGGAGGGAGGGAGGGAGGAAGAAAGGAAAGAAGGAAGAAATTGTGTGTCAGATGTAGCACAATTTGAGGGGAATCCACAGACCAAAGAAGAGACAACTCCAACAAAATAAAATCCTTATAAACTAATACCATAGATCTCTAATACTCAAAGTACTTGCTCAATATCCTTGCCTTAGTTAGTTTCCATTATCCCTTGGCAGGGACAAAAGTTGTCTCATAGGCTTAAGCTTGAGATCCATGGAGAGACTATTCCTCTCATTGTCTTCCCAACCCCTCACACTCATCTTCTTTACTGCAGAGACTCTGAAGGTGCATCAACTAACCTTCATGAGTAAATCGGTCTATAGGAAAGCATGTAAGTAAACTTTCCAGACTTTCAGAATATAGAAAACAAAGAATGAATCTAGAGCAGGGTTTCTTAAACTTTTTCCATTCACTACCCCTTTTCACCCAAGAAATTTTTATGTGACCCTGGGTATATAGGTATATATATATCCTTTTAAAAATTATTTATTTTAATTTTTCTCAATTACATGTAAAGATAGTTTTTGAGTTCCAAATTTTTATCCCCTACTCCCTTCCCTCCCCCTTCCCAAAGCCAGTAAGCAATTTGGCATAGGTTATACATTACAATCATGTTAAACATATTTCCACATTAATCAGAACAAAAGGAAAAAAACACAAGAAAAAATAAACAAGAACAATAACAAAAAAGCAAAAACAAAAGTGAAAATACTATGCTTCGGTCTGCATTCAGACTCCATAGTTCTTTTTCTGAATGCGCAGAACATTTCTCACCATAATTATTTTTGGCATTGTCTTGGATCATTGCATTGCTGAGAAGAGCCAAGTCCATCACAGTTGATCATCACAAAATGTTGTTGATACTGTATACAATGTTCTCTTGGTTCTGCTCATTTCACTCAGCATCAATTCATATACATAACCTTTTAACCCCTACATTCAGTTATGGTACCATATATGGGGACATGACTCACAATTCGAGAAGCTTTGGTCTAGAGAAACTGTAGGTCATTAACACACACACATACAGACACACAAACATATACTTCAATTCCAAGACATGTAGTGGTTAAACTTAACATTTTCAATGTAAAGTAACAAATCCTTCAAACATTCAGATGAAAGCTCTTCAGACATAAAGGAATATAATTTCAAATGACCCCAGATTATTCTGTGGCCATGAAAAATTGAAGGAAGGAATGGAAAAATATATTTTAAATAGCAAAAGAGTTCAAGCTATAACCTAGAATAACACATCATGCAAACTTCAGCTTGATCATCCCTGGGGAGAAAAAAAATGGACATTCAACAAAAAAGACATTTGAGGCACAGCAAAAAAGCAAAACCAAACAAGTATGTGAACAGATGTGAGTAGAATACTAGACTTTCAATCATCACCAAACAAGAGAAACACAAGAAATGTAAGTAAGTCCATTTGATATCGGACGAATATGTAATTAAATTCATTGCCTCATTTTTAGAAGTTGCCTTAACATAAAGATAATGAATTTTAAAAAGGTGAAGCATGATTGATTGGAATGAATGATCAAATGGATTGAATTGAATAAAGATCATGGCTATTTTTTTGCATGTAATACTTCTTTGCAGGCCATTCAGCCTGGGGCCAGTTCACCTGTATTTCTGGGCTTCCATCCAGGGGAAGGAGAAAAACCTCTTATCTCTATAGATAATCTCCCCACTCATAACAATACATAATTGGCTCCTTTATTTCTACAGCTCCCTTACTCCTGCATAGTCCAAACCATACTACCTACGCAAAATGAAACCGTGCTTCAATAGTTAATCCAAAGTACTGTCCTCGTTCTACCTTGGGGGCAGGAACAGACAGAGAGAAGCAGGTGCAGCTAGGAAATAGACCAGCTGGCCTGGGGACCTTTGAAAGGGTATATATCTTTCCAGGTTCAATATTGGTACCATTCTGCCTAGGGATGCAAGAGCATGACTTTTCTGATGAGGTCTTGAAGGTTCTGGGTATCTAGGAGCCTTATGAGGTCTTAGTTTCTTCATTAAAATTAAGGAGTTAGACTAAATGATCTTGAAGGTCTCTTTCATGGCTTATATTCTTGAAAGCATTAAAAAATACGTATAATTAGCCCTTTGGCAAAGGATAAGATTGTTTTTCATTATCTGCCAGAAAATATGGAATCAAGATTAGGAAAATTGGAAGGATGGGGGAAGTAGTTTAGCTTTGAGCTAGGTGGCACAGCAGATGGAGTGCTGGGCATAGAGTCAAGAAGACTCATCTTTCTGAGTTCAAATCCGGCCTCAGACACTTACTGGCTGCAGGTTCTTGAGCAAGTCACTTAATCCTGTTTGCTTCATTTTTCTCATCTATAAAATGAGCTGGAAAAGGAAATCGCAAAGTACTCTGGTATCTTGGCCAAGAAAACCTCAAACGGGGGCACAAAGAGTCAGACACATTTAATAAACAACAACAGCAACAAAGATGTAATCTTACTCATTATTCTGTCCCATCATGGTTTAATGAATAACGCTCTGGCCCTAACCTCAAGATGATCTACATTTAAATCCTGCCTGTTATACAATGAAGGGCAAGTCGAATATTGGTTATAAATCTGATTTTCCTCATCTGTAATGATATTTTCAATACTCATTTTAGCAATTGTTGTGAAACTTAAATGACATCACACAATAAAAATAGCTGACATTTATATAGCAGTTTTCCAAACAAACTTTAAATATATTATCTTATGTGAGACTATTGTTTAGTCGGGTCTGACCCTTTGTGACCCTGTTTGGGGTTTTCTGGCAAAGATGCTGGAGAGGTTTGCCATTTCCTTCTCCAGATGATTTTACAGATGAGGAAACTGAGGCAAATGGATTAAGTGACTTGCCCAGGGTCACACAGCTAATAAGTGTCTAAGGGCAGATTTGAACTCAGGAAGAGGGGTCTTCCTTACTCCAGGCATGGTGCTCTATTGTACTGCCCATTATGTGAGAAGGGTGTTGTTGTTGTTTGTCCTTCATTCTCATAGAGGACCAATGTGAAAGAGGTACTTTTATTTTTTCTTTTTTTGGGGGGTGGTGCGGAACAGGGCAATGGGGGTTAAGTGACTTGCCCAGGGTCACACAGCTAGTAAGTGTCAAGTGTCTGAGGCCAGATTTGAACTCAGGTACTCCTGAATCCAGGGCCAGCGCTTTAACCACTGCACCACCAAGCTGCCCCCAGGAGGTATTTTTATAATAACCATTTTATGGATGAGGAACACACAGAGAGGTTAGGGGACTTGCCCTGGGTCACATAACTAGTAAGTGCCTGAGGTGGGATTTGATCGTATGTCTTCCTGACTTCAAGTTCAATGTTCTATCCACCAAGCTATGTTAAAGCATTTTATGAATGCCAGCAGTGTTTTAAAATCCTTGCAAACTTCAAAATGCGTCCAACTGGAGACATGCCAGTCATATGCCAACCAGTCAAATTAAACTCAGAGAGGGTCATGGCCAGGGTGATTCACTGAAACCTACAGGCATTGTGATCTGCATTTGGTGGGAGGGGTATTGTGAGACTTGAATGAGATAAATGGGTGGAAAGCACTCTGCAAACCTTAGAGCGTTATATAAGTATAAATTTATTGTTGTTGCTGTTAACCAACAGTTACCAGGCCTCCAATCTGTCCATGATTTCATTCCCTGCCTTCTACTGCCCAGATGCTGAGTTCATTAGGTTAGCATTAGGTTAGAGCAAAATAGTGGTGTGCTAGTGAATGTTTAACAGCCAGGCTTTCCAGGGCACGAGTGGGGGTGGGGAAACCTATACATATTTATAGGTTTAATCTGCATTATTAACACTTCCTTAAATCTACACAATCAATAAAACAAGAAATCAAGGCCTGATTTGTAGTGTTTAGGGATTTCTGAAGAGTTAAATACTCTCACTGAAAATTTAACAGTGGAACCTCTCGAGAATTCCCACATGTAGTGACAGCATCACAGATACCTGGTGAATTGTATTCTAAGTCTAGTTTAATATTTAAAATCATAGACTGGTAGTGTTACCACCATTAGGAAAGCAAAGCAAACTGCTAGGTCTATATGCCAAAGACATCAATAAAAGGGAGCGGGGAGGAAGTACTTATCTGTACAAAAATATTTATAGCAATTCTTTTTGTTGTGGCTAAGAATTGGAAATTAAAGGGATGGCCATCAATTGGAGAATGGATAAACAAGTTGTGGTATATGATTGTGATAGAATATTATTTTACTAGGAGAAATGACAAGAAGGATGATTTCAGAAAAACTTAGAAAGATTTACATCAACTGATGCAAAGTGAAGTAAACAGAACAAGAAGACCCTTGTACACAGTAAAAGCAATATTGTTCAATGAACAACTATGAATGACTTAGCTATTTTCAGCAATACAATGATTTAAGACAATCCCAAAGGACTAATGACTAAGCATACTGTCTCCAGACAAAGAACTGATATGTCTGAATAGAGACTAAAGCATGCCCTTTTTCACTTTCTTTCATTCTTTTTTTTTATTTGTCTTCTTGTACAAAATGACTAACATGGGAATATTTTACATGACTGCACATGTATAACCTACATCTGATTGCTTACCATCTCAGGAAGGGGAGAGAAGAGGGAGGGATAGAATTTAGAACTCAAAATGTTTTGTTTTGTTTTAATGTTAAACATTGTTTTCACATTTAATTGGGGAAAAATAAAATACATTTTAAAGTGAATGTTAAAAACGTACATGTAATTGGGACATATTTAATGAAATATATAATGTATAAATATATATTTTTACAAAAACAATAAAAGCAAAGCAATTGATTTGTGGGGCAGGTAGGAAGACAGCCCTGTCTGCCAATAGTTCTAATGACGTCATCACCACCTGTCTAGCTTTGAGGAAGTATGTGTGTGTGTGTGTGTGTGTTTTGTTTGTTAATAACTCCACAATAACAAAGAAAACTGTATTTTTAAAAGGTAGGGTCCAAACGTCTGGAGTCCCATTAGCTTGGTTCTTATCCTGTGAATGAAGCTGGAGAGCAAGAGAATCAGGTGAGACCTCTTTGTAGCAGGGGAGTAAAGCTCCAGGCACCCTGATTACCTAGGTGACTTTCACTGCGTGTCTGTATTAGCATTGCTTTGAGTGTGTGCCAACCTGAAGAAAATCTTGGAAGAAAGGTGGTAATTGCTATATGCCACTAGAAGTCTGTGGCATCCATACACAAAAACTAGGAGTACTACTTCTATTACTAATAGTTAAAGTTAATAAAGCACTTGAAAGTTTTCAAAACACTTTTCATCCATCATTGCATTTGATTCTCATACCAACCCTGGAAGTAGGTACTATAATTATCATCCCAATTTTATAGATGAGGAAACTGAGGCAGAAAGAAGTTAAGTGAATTGCCCAGGATCTTATAGATAGTAAGAGTCCGATGGAAAATTCAAACTCAGGTCTTTCTGACTCTAAAACTAAGACTATTTAATTGTATTACCTAGTTACCTAATAATGATATTTTATTCTAAGGACAATAACAAACCAGTCCTTTTACGGTTGAAGCAACCAAGGCCCAGAGACATTGAGCCACTTGCCTAGTTCATACATCTAGATAGTGAAAGGTCCAGGTTATAACCCAGGCCTGCTGAATGAATTCTCTCTGCCATCCACTTTCTCATGCTCCTTTCAAGTGGGAAGTCTGTTTGTTTTTTTAAAACCAGTTACAAACAGATAAACATTTGTCTCACATTGAGTACATGAAAACTCTCTGTAAAAATCATGGCTTGTTCAGATTCATCTCTACATATCTGAAAACCTACCCAAATCCCAGCTCCCTACACTCCTGAGCTCCAAGGATTGCAGATTTTTGCTTCTCTAGAATACTATGTTCTTCACATTCTTACCATCACCTTGAGACTTGAAACATTTCTGTTTTAGTTGTTTGGGATCAGTAGATGCCTGGTATTGTGTAAGTAGAAACTATTCCTGATACCTGGTCCTAAGCTAAATTCATCCAGTGGATACTTCAGGATCTTGGGACACTATAGGGTCCACAGGGAAAAGGAGAGAAATGGGGCACCTCAGGTGGAAAAAGTGCTTGGATTTGGGGTCAAAGGCCTTTGGTCCAAACACCTGTGTGACCTTGGACAATTTAGCCACTTATCCTCTCTGAGCTTATCTCCTTATCTGTAAAAGAAATGAGGGGGTGGGCATCTGACACCTTGTCCAGTTTTAGATCCATAATCTTATAATAAGAGATGCCTGTAATTCTAGAATCCAGTCTGGAAGCCTTGGGCTTGGCATTGGTCAGTTTGGGGATTAAGAGGCTGGCCTGGGAAGAATGATTAAGGGAGCATGGATAGAAACTTAGGGATGTCTGGGAGATTGGGTATAGAATTGGGTGTTTGGGATACTAGTCAGGTACCAGAGTTACAGTATAGCAGCAAAGTGATTCAAACAGTACCTGATGGAGTAAGTGCAGGACTCCAGAGCTGTGCAGCAGGACCTGGTATGAGAAAGTCAATTCAATTCAGGAAGTCAGTTAGTATACATTTATTAATCACCTACTATGTGTCTCAGGTAAGTGCTGGGAATACAAAAAGAGGAAAAAGACAGTTCCTATCCTCAAGGAGCTCAGAATCTAATGGGGGAGACAACATGCAAATACTGATGTACAAACAAGCTATAATACAGGATAAATAGGACATAATCAACATAGAGAAGGCACTTGAATGAAGAGAGATTGGGGAAAAGGCTTCCTATAGATGGTGAGATTTTAATTGAGACTTGAAGGAGGCCAAGGAAGGTGGGATGAAGAGATAAGGAGAGAGAGCATTCCAGGCAGGGGAGATAGCCAGAGAAAATGCCTACTATGTGCATGGCATGATGCTAAGAGATGGGGATACTGTCTGCAAGCTTGCATTCTATTGCCAAGACTATGTGTGTAGAAATACAATTATGACCTGGTTTCTAATGCTCGTCTCCTGTGTCCCTTGCTCTCCATAAATCAGTGGCTTGTGGGCAGTGATGAAAAGGCTCTATAATATTCTATTGTTTTGCACAGTATATCTGAATCATGGGCATCTCAGAACCTGCTACTCTAGAAGAAGTTGCTAGATGAGGGAACCAGTATGGGACAATGGAAAGAATGGTGAATGTAGAATCAAGGGACCTGGGTTTGAATCTTCTCTGCTACTTACTTTCCTATGTGACCTGTGGGGGAGTCACTGAATCTCAATGGATTTCAGGTTCTTCACCTGAAAAATGAAGTGGTTGGATTATATGGAGTCTTAAAAGCACCTTCCAGATCTAAAGTTATGAACCCATGATCCTATAAGGGGGTGGGGAAGAGCATGGGGCCACCCAGGGAACAAGGCATCCTGACAAGATGTTACAAGGGCTGTTCCCATATACTACAACTCCCATTTATGCAGTGTTGTTCTGAAAGTCTTGGTGCCATATCAAGCATTAAAGCTTACCACACACATTTGAAACACCCTATATAATGTGTGTGTGTGTGTGTGTGTGTGTGTGTATGCATGGTCCTAGTATCTCCTTTGCTTCAGCCTGCCTCATTTCACCTGTTATTTCCCCATCTCAAATTTACTCAATGAATATCAGTTCTGACATAGTGAGTAACTGTGGTTTGACAGATTTTTGAGTCACACTTGGTAATCTGTCTAGGAATCTTGTTTTCCTCCTGGCTACCTTTCAGTCACTTGAGCAATGCCTGGTATACAATAGGTGCTTAAAAATGTCTGGTGAATGTTGATGGAGTTGTGAAGGGATCAAAACATTCTGGAGAGTACTTTGGACCCATGCAATCCCACTACTAGGTTTGTATATCAAAGAGATTTTTTTATAAGGGGGTGGGGGGAAGGACCTTTATGTGTAAAAATATATACATAGCGGCTCTTTTGTGGAAATTGAGGGGATGCCTATCAGTGAGGGAATGCCTGAACAAGTTGTGCTATGTGAATGTAATGGAATACTATTGTGCTATATGAAATGACAAGCAGGGTGATTTCAGAAAACCTGGGAAGAATAATATGAACTGAT
Organism: Dromiciops gliroides; assembly: GCF_019393635.1. Taxonomy (NCBI): domain Eukaryota; kingdom Metazoa; phylum Chordata; class Mammalia; order Microbiotheria; family Microbiotheriidae; genus Dromiciops; species Dromiciops gliroides. The sequence goes on along the minus strand of NC_057861.1, from coordinate 538,451,159 downwards.
GCAAAGTGAAGTAAACAGAACCAGGAGAACACTGTACACAGTAGCAACAATGTTATAAGGATGATTAACTATGAATGACTTAGCTATTCTCAGCAATACAATGATCCAAGACAATTCTGAAGGATTCATTATGAAAACTGCAATCCACCTTCAGAGAAAGAACTGATGGAGTATGAATGCAGATTGAAGCATACTTCCTCTGTCTCTCCCTCCCTTCTTCCTTCCTTCTTAAAGTGCATGTCTTGTGTCCTTAAATAAGCCTGGTATGGTCATGACCTTTCACCTTTCTCCTTCCCTGTACCTACTTAGTCCCAAACAATAAAAGTATTAGGAACAGCTTCAAGACCAGAAATGCCCATTGCTCCCCATTGCTTAAATCTACTTATTGATAGTCACCAAAGCCAGAACAGAAAGACTAGTATATTTCCCCTTCCCTCGGTTGCTTCCCCCTACCCCTCCCACTTCCATCCTCTCCCATCCCCAGTTTGTCTAAGTTACTTTGTTTGTTGTATTAAAATCCTGGACACCTGGAGGCAGAATGAAATAGGTGCCTAGAGAGCCAATCTTGGATTAGGAAAACCCGGATTCAAATCTTGTCTGTGAAGTGTACTGGCTGCCATAACTCTGGGGAAGTGACTTAACCTCTGAGTGTCCTAAAGCAATTCTCAAAATTTCAGAGAAGTTGCTAAGCTAAATTGGTAGAAGGATCTTGCTAATCAAAATTTTCACCTTCCACAATGAAATCACAGGTCCACTCTAAAAACAAAATAAGCACAACAGCAACAACAAAATATTGGACGGAGATTCACATTCAAAGCTATCATCCTTTCTCTGCCCTTCCAAATAACAAGAAGTAGCATTTTAAGGTTTATGAAGTTATTTTTATATATATATATATATATATATACACACACATATGTATGTGTGTATGTATGTATTTATACACATGTATGTATATATGTGTATATGAATGAGTTCATGTATAAATAAAAGTTCATATATATACATCTATCTACATCTACATCTACATCTATCTATTGATCTATCAATCTATTGATATCATCTAAATCCATATCCATGTCCATACATATGCATATATATAAAATCTCATTTGATCCTCATAACAACCCTGGGAATTAGGTGATTTTATTTCCATTTTACAGTTGAGGAAACTGAGTCAAAGAGAGCTTAAATGATTTAACCATGGGACAGTTGGGTGGCACAGTAGATAGAGCACTGGCCCTGAAGTTGGGAGGACCTGAGTTCAAATCTCACCTCAGACATTTACTAGCTGGGTAACCCTGGGCAAATCACTTAACCCCAACTGCCTTAAATATCTGAGGCCATCTCTAGTTGTCCTGATGTATATCTTGCCACTCAACCCAGGTGGCTCTGGAGGAAAGAGTGAGGATGGTGATCTTGCACAGCCTCCCTTCATTTAAATCCAATTCACTGCAAGTCAAGACATCACCTCAATGTCATGGTCCTCTTCAAGAATGAAGGACAAACAACAACTTACAAATTTACTAACTTACAGTTAGTAAATGCCTAAGGTAGAATTTGAACTCAGGTCTCCCTGACTCCCTGTGTAGCATTCTATCAATTGTGCCACCTAGCTGCCTGAATTAGGTGAGGAAGATGAGGAGAGAGTGGGACAGTGGTCTCACCATGGTATCTTGGACTCAGGCCTCTTCCTTTTATGTCAGCATGGTGACATATACAGCAGATTTTATTGTTTATCTGAGGCATTTCCCATAAGCACCCTCCCAACCACCCCTCCCTCTCTACTACCTCTCAGTTTACTAGTGTGGGGTACAAATGAGATGAAGCTATCTCTATCAGATGCATTGTAGTACTGCTGATTTTTATTGCATCAACTGAGCTTGTTCCAGTTTCTTTACCTGGAACCGGGGTACTTGGAGGCCAGCCAAACACAGGCTAGTTGATTTCTGTTAGAAATTTTGAAGAAAGCAACAGAGTAAATTAATTCACATTAAGGTGTGAATGACTTTTAGCCTCCCTCTTCTCTCAGTAATGTGTTAATCCTGTCAGAGGTATTTTCATTTTTAAAAAGAAACAGGCAGGCAGTAGAAGCCCAGCTATATGAAAAAGAGGCTCCTATTCACTATCAATTAGAGAAATATACATTTTAAAATTCTGAGATTCTACCTCATACCCAGATGATTGGTAAAGATGACCAAAAAAAGAAAAAGAAGAAAGAAAAAGAATATATATTTGAAAGACTGGGGAAACTGATACATTGATGCACTAACATTATACCTCTGAATGGCTACAATCATTCTGCAAAGCAATTTGGAATTATACACAAAAAATTACTAAAAAGTGATGCCCTTTGATCCAGATATACCAGAGGCCTAGCAGGCCTCTATACAAAAGAAACCAAAGAGAAATTAAAAGATCCTATACTATGTTATTGTTCAATTGTTTTTTATTCATGCCTGACTTTTCATGACGCCATTGTGGTTTTCTTGGAAAAAATACTAGAATGATTTTCCATTTCCTTCTCAGCTTCTTTTACAGATGAGGAAACTGAGACAAAAAGGGTTAAGTGACTTGCCCAGGCTCACACAGCCAGTAAGTGTCTGAGACCAGATTTGAACTCAGGAAGGCTCATCTTCCTGACTTCAGACCCAGCACCTATATGTATAAGATTATTCAAAGCAGCTCTTTTTGTTTGTGCTGGCAAAAAACCTAGAAACCAAAGGGATATCTATCAATTGAGGAATGGCTAAACAAGTTGTAGTTTATGGATGTGATTGGATACTTTTGTGCTATAAAAAATGAGGACATATAAGATATCTGACATGGACATAGACACATAGACATATATACACCTGTGCAATCAGATGCATATGATATATATATACACATATTTATACACACAGTTGGATATATACATATATGTACCATGTACATGTACATGCATGCATTATAAATCTGTATATTATACTGCCAATGAGGGAATTGTATTTCTGGATTATGCATTTTGGTGATAATTAATTTCTTTCTTTCTCTTTTTTTTCAATAGGATAAAGGTAGGAGACAGAGAAAATAGGTTTCTAGTTGTTAATATTTTTAAAATAGAGAGGTTGGGAAGTGTTACAGATGTAGACTGTTTCATATACTTCAGGTGAGGTCACTGTATTGTTAGTTTTGTTTCACTATTTCAAAAGACCTTTCAGGGAGTGGGACTAATTTGCAAATGTTTATAAAGTAGAAATAAAACACAACAACAATATTTTAAAGAGCATCACCCAATGAATGACTTTTCAATGATGAAATTTCAGGGAAAGTAGAAGGCCAGTGGGGGAGTTGTCTAAAGCAGGGACAAATCCAATTATCTTCCATCTTCCAACAAGGGCTAGCCTTGGGATTGCCTCTTCTTTCAATTAGAGTGTGAGCTCCCTGATATTAGATACTTTCCTGATGTTTCTATTTTTATTGCCAATCAATCAATATTTTTCTTTTCTGTTTGCGGGGTAATGAGGGTTGTGATTTGCCCAGGATCACACAGCTAGTAAGTGTCAACTGTCTGAGGCAGGATTTGAACTCAGGTCCTCCTGAATCCAGGGCCGGTGTTTTATCCATTGTGCCACCTAGCTGCCCCCTCAATAAACATTTATTAAGTACCTGCTATATGCCTGGCACTGTGCATAAGCTCTAGGGACACAAAAAGATTCAAAAGACAATCTTTGGGGGACAGCTAGGTGGCGCAGTGCATAAAGCATCGGCTCTGGATTCAGGAGGACCTGAGTTCAAATCCTACGTTCAGACACTTGACACTTACTAGCTGTGTGACCCTGGGCAAGTCACTTAAACCTCCTTGCCCTGAAAAAAAAAGATCGTCTTTGTCCTCAAGGGAATAATGATTTAATGGGGGAAACAACATAAAAGCAAATATACCCATACAAGCAGGCTACATACACAATATATAAGGGAAAACATCTACAGAGGGAAGGCACTGGAATTAGGAATGGTTCAGGAAGACTTCCTTTAGACAGTGAGATTTTGTTGTTTGTCATTCGGTCTTGAAGAGAACCATGACATCAGGGAGTGATGTTGATATCATGATTTATACTGAATTGGATTTAAGTGAGGGAGGGCTGTGCAAGAACACCAACCTCACTCTCCCCCTCCAGAGCCATCTGGGTCCAGTGGCAAGACATATATCAGGAGGATATTTAAGGCAATTGGGGTTAAGTGACTTGCCCAGCTGTCACACAGCTAGTAAGTGTCTGAAGAGAGATTTGAATCCATTTCCATCCCAACTTGAGGATCAGTGCTCTATCCACTGCACCACCTAGCTACCTCTGACAGTGAGATTTTAAGTGGGAACTTGAAGCCAGGAAGGTCTCCAGTGGTGGGTAATGAGTAAGTGATTACTAATGCTTTTTCATTTATTCATTCTTTCCTTCACCCTCACTCCAGCATCCCAGTCCAGAGCCCTGTATGCAGGAGGTACTCAACAAATGATGACAATAATGAAGATCAAGATGAAGCTTCAAGAACTGGTGAATAAACTTTAGCCCTAATACTGCTCAGCCAACCTTTTTTCATCACTAATCACCTTCCACCATCTAGAGGAGAAAGAGAGAATTGCAAGAGATGTCTCTCCAAAAATCATTATCACAAGACTCCTTAAGACCTTTGAACTTCAGCATACAAAGTGAAAATCACCTCTTCACCTTCCTCCTAGAGTGTCTAAGTGGAATCTAGGCAACATGATATGAGTCAAAGAGGAGGGAATTCAGAGATCTCTGTCCTAGTCTTAGCTCTCTCACTGCTAGGTGGCTATGTGACCTTGGATACCTCACTTTCATTCTCTGTGCTTACTAAGATGCCTCCTCCATAGAATAAAGGATACAGACTAGATCTTTAAAGTTTCTTTGGTTCCTGCAGATAAATGATTCTATGAATAATTCAATTCAACAGATTTCTCTTGGTCAGAGTGCACACTCTTGATGCTAAAGGCCATTTGACTCTGCTCTGAGAACCTTCCACAGAATCATCCCCTCCCCTTCTTCATTCATGAACACTGGCCTTGGGAGTGAGAAGACCTGAGTTTAAATATAAGCTCATCCACTTACTCTTAGTCTGTGATGAAGAATAAAATCACTTCAATCTCACTCCATTTTTTTTTCATTGTAAAATGGGAAAAACAGTACTTTATAGTACTTGCACCCAAAAGTCACTGTGAGTAAAGTTCTATGAAGAATGAGTGTGGACTCCCTTCACTAATTTGCAACAGGACCAGGCAGGTCCCAGATAGTTGTTGGAGATACACTGAGGCTAATTGACTTGCCTTGGGATCACACAGCTAATAAGAGGCTCTACAGTTATGCCTTCAACATCATGGGGGTTAGAGGCATGGCACCCCCATGAGCTGGAAAATCACATAAAATACTTTAGCTCTCCCTTCGTACCAGAGAAGAATTTTGAATTATTATAGTATTAAAAGGTGAAATATGTTGATATCATACAATACTATATATATATATATATATATATATATATTATGCATTTCTGAGTTTCTAAGTTTTTTCTGTGTCATCTGTGGCTTCCACAAAACTCCCCCCAAATTCCCATTTAACTTCTTATGCTGACCGGAGACAATAGTGAAGCTGTTATTTGGAAGGGATAACTGTATTTAAACCTGAGTATTCCTCACTTTCGACACAACACTCTATCCATTGAGCCTTTTTGTTGTTATTTTGAGGAAAACAGTATAAAAATCTTATATTATTACTGAACAATTGGCAAGTATTTTGATGTGATGTGCTTAATACTAAACTAGCATGGCAAAGACAAAAAAACTTAAAACAAACAAAAAACCCCTCCAAAATTATCAGGCTTCTGACCTTAGGGAGGTAAATTATGACATTCATTTTTTTCAGTGAGCTTTTACTTATGCTGGTTGCCATATCTGGATCTCACTTCTTTGCTTCCTTTGGCCTCTAAGAATCCCTAGCTTCATTCAAAGCTCAGCTAAAGCTCTTCCATGAGACCTTCCTTGATTCCCACCCCTCAGAAGCATCACCTACCCCCAAGCTGCTAGTGCATCCCCATCCCTGAAATTACCTTTTATTTGCATATACATGTTATCATATAGACTTAAAACTGAAATGGACATCAAGTCCAAACTCTTCTTGGTTTCCAGATGAGGAAAAATGAGGCCCAGAGGATTTGCTGAAAGTCACACAGACAGTAATCTCAGAGTTAGGATTTGAATAAAGATCCTCTGAATATTAAACCATCTATATCCATAGAATGTAAGCTCATTGAGGACAGTGTCTGTTGTGTGTTCCAGAGCCTGGTAGATAATCATTACAACAATGTTTGCTGATTGGTTAATTGATAGATATCTGAGAAGAAATAAAGGGATGATGTCAGATGTTCTGAAAGTTCACTGTTATCTCTGATCCCTTTCCCTCTCTCCCCCAAAGAAAGAAAACTTCATATCCCTATGGCCTGATGAAACAATACCATTACAATGTTATTCCTTTGGTTTATGCCTCCTGCGACCTACTAAAATAAAAACTCCTCTGGTAAGGGGAACAAATCTCAGTGTGAGTGAGATTACAAGATGAGCGAGCCTTTGGTACCAGCAAATGTTTAAACGGAGGCTGGGTCAACATTGGGAATGAAGAATCTATACCTGGGGGAGACCTCAGAAGCCAACTAACCTAACACTCTCATTTTACAAATGAGGAAATTGAGGCCTCAGAAAACTAAGTGGCTTGCCTTAGGTCACACAAGTAATAAGTGACAGTCCAGATTTGAATTCAGGTCCTCTTCCCCATGAGTCAATGTTGTTGTTGTTGTTTTGAAAATGTGCCAAGATGCCTTCACTGGGTAGAAAATTGGAACAGGTAACTTCTTCTTCTTCTTCTTCTTCTTCTTCTTCTTCTTCTTCTTCTTCTTCTTCTTCTTCTTCTTCGTGAGACATTTGGGGTTAAGTGACTTGCTCAGGGTCACACAGCTAGTAAGTGTTAAGTGTCTGAGGTAGATTTTGAACTCAGGTCCTCCTGAATCCAGGGCCAGTGCTCTATCCTCTGTGCCACCTAGCTGCCCCCACAGGTAACTTCTAAAGTTCCTTCCAACCCTTGGATTCCATCATTCTTATGAGCCTATCATCTTCCAGACTTTATGAGGACAGTGGGGCTCTTTGGGTTATGACTGGGAAAGAGAAACCAAGAGAGAATAAGTCAGAATTACTCTAAGTTCTGATATATAGATAGATAGATAGATAGATAGAGAGATAGAGAGATAGAGAGATAGATAGATAGATACACACACATATGTATATATACACACACATATATACATACATATATATGTAAAACTTTATAGAATTTGCAACTGATATTGGAGAGGAAGAATAACTATTGAGGCATTATTAACCCTAACAGCTTAAATCAAATTAGAGAGTAGGATATATAGTCCAGGTGAGTTTTTTTGGCAGTTAGAAAAAGACTGGATCATTGGCTACTACTTTGAGAAAAATTCTGGGAGTCTGAGAAACAAGGGAAGGCCTCAGGGCCCTTGTTTAGAAACTACTACAAAAAGGGCATGGAAAGCAGAAATGTGAATGGAGGGTTTGAAGACAAATTTTGCTTACTTTATAGTTTTGCCTGGGAATGACCTGAGTTATGTCCACTTTAATCAAACTATTAAGAAACAGGGTGAATGAATCATGAATGAACATGTTTCAAAGCTTATAAAGCATCCATTTTCCCATGCTCTGAACCTGAACTAAGCTTTTGTTACTTCAGTTTACTGTAGAAATGTGGGCTATATAATGTAGAATGTAGACCATGAAAATTAAGGATTGTACCCCCTCTAGTGGAAAAAAGAGAAAGTGCTTTTTTTCATGTTTCTCTAGATCTACCAGGGGTCTTGGGCCATTCCACACAGCTTTTCATACTGAAGACCTAGTGATCTTCTAATAGGAAAAGACACTAATTTAAACCATAACTAAGATGTGGTAACTAGGGCTTTCAAAACCCCAGGATGCCAAAATTTACAGGGTATTGGCAACATTTTTTGTTTGTTTGTTTCATTTTTGTTTGTTTTGTTTTCGTGAGGCAATTGGGGTTAAGTGACTTGCTCAGGGTCATACAGCTAGTAAGTGACTGAGATCAAATTTGAACTCAAGTTTTCCTGACTCCAGGCCTGGAGCTCTCTATCAACTACTCTATCTAATTGCCCCTTCCGATATTCAAGACATAGTTCAAGTGTAATTGATTTTTAATACTGACATTTTTCAGGGTGATAATTTTAAGTTTATTATGGTCCTGCTTAGCCTTCAATCCACACTAATTTCTCCTAAATAGAATTAAATATGACCTCTGAGTTAAAGAGAATTGAACACATACCTTTTATTAACCTCTTGATGTATATGGATGATATCAAACTATATGACTCTACCAAAACAGGTTAAGAGTTCCTTCATTGTTTGGACTCTCTCTCTCTCTAAGGATATCAAAATGCCATTTGAATCTAGTAAGTCAAATTAAAGCAAGTCAACAGGCATTTATTAAACTCCACTATGTTCCAGACACTGTGTTAAGCACTGAAGATATTTGTTTTAATTACAAAAACAAACAAAAACTAGTCTCACCTTTCAAGGTGCCTACAATCTAATGAGAAAATAACATGAAAGCAACTATAGACAAATGAGATCTAGACAGGATAAATTGGAGATAACTGCATGGAGAAAGCATTATCACTAAGAGGTATCGGAAAATGGGATTTTAGCTTGATCTTGAAGGAAGCCAAAAAAGCCAGGAGACAGAAATGAAGAGAGAATTCTAGGCATTTGGGGCCAGCCAGTGAAAATGCTCAGAAAGATGGAGTGTCTTGTGCAAGGAACAGCAAGGAAGACAATGTCACTGGTACACAGAATATATGGAGGGAGCGGGGTATGAAAAGACTGGCAAGGTAGGAAAGAGATAGGTTATGTAAAGACTTTAAAAGACAAACAGAAGATTTCCCATTTGATCAGGGAGGTAATAGGTAATAGGTATAAAATTCCTTTTTGTTTTGTTTTGTTTGATTTGGTTTGGTGAGGCAATTGGGGTTAAGTGGCTTCCCCAGGGTCACACAGCTAGAAAGTGTCAAGTGTCTGAGGCTAGATTTGAACTCAGGTCCTCCTGAATCCAGGGCCAGTGCTCTATCCACTGCACCACCTAGATTCCCCCCAAATTCTTAATGAATGCTAAAGACAGAGACCAAAGACTTTGATCTTTTATCCAGAGATCAAATTGAACCAATGTGTGAAACTGATCCTTACAAATATCTTGATTTTTTTTCCAGGAAAGACACACTGAACATTTAGTTATTAAGTAGAAAGCTGGGGCTTAACATGTTAAGAGATTTACTGGCATACTGATATCAACCCTTAATGGGGAGAACAGGTTTAAAGACATTAATACCTATGAAGTAACCTATGCAGTAACTGTTTTAATGTACATTTTTGGAACTATTGAATGTATCATAACATATTTAGAAAGTACCTTGACAAAAACTCACAGATTAATCGATACAGAGATCATTACTCCAGGGCAGTCATAGGAAGATAAATGTTTTTGTTTAGTTCTTCAGTCATGTCCAACTCTTTGTGACCCCATTTGGGGTTTTTGTGGCAAAGATACTGGAGTGGTTTGCCATTTTCTTCTCTATCTTATTTTATATATGAGGAAATTGATGCAAACAGGGTGAAGTGACTTGGCCAGGGTCACACAGCTAGTAAGTGTCTGAGGTGAGGTTTTTGGGTTTTTTTTTTTTTTGGTTTGTTCGTTTGTTTGTTTTTGTTTTGTGGTGCAATGAGGGTTAAGTGACTTGCCCAGGGTCACACAGCTAGTGTTAAGTGTCTGAGGCCGGATTTGAACTCAGGTCCTCCTGAATCCAGGGCTGGCACTTTATCCACTGCACCACCTAGCTGTCCCCTTTAGGTGAGGTTTTAATTCAGGAAGATGAGTCTTCTCAACTCCAGGCCTGGTGCTTTATCCATTGCACCACCTAGGTTTACCAAAAAGAATGACTATGATTGATAGATATGCTTAGAGCTTGTGGTAAATAGGTAATAAACCTAAAGAAATATTTTTAAAACAGCAGAAATCACATCACCAGCTTGCATCAGGTCTTAGTTGAATGTAATCGGAAGTGGTTTACCTCCATAGAGAAGCTATGAAACAGAAAGAAATCAAGAATGGAATCCAAAGGGCCTCAGAGGGTGAACTTCATCAATAATATTTAAACAAAAAAGTGTCAAATAAAATAATCGAGTCATGAAGATTTGTTTATAGAAATGCAGGGGGTTTTGATGACAATTCAGGTCAAAACCATCACTACCAAAAACTATAGAAGCTTTGTCCTCAAAGACAAGCTTTAATGACTGATGCAAATGATTCAAAGAAATAGTAGAATCTATGCAATACATACCTTCAACTGCAGAAGTTTAGCACCTACCAAATACCTGCCAAGACATGCCTGAGTGGCTAGAATTATAAATCAAAATTTCATTATCTTTCATGGAATGACATATGAAAAAAATTTCCAAACTATAAGAACCAACCTCAAAATTTCATTGAGAACTCAACCTGTAAACTATTTTGGAACCAGGGTTTTCTCAAAGACTGAATTATTATCCATAATTTCTTAGATATTAAATTCACCCATAAAAACTTAATAATGTTTTAATTGATGTTGCTATAACAAATACTCATAACTTGTAATCTATGCAATGAAAACATTTTAAAATGTAAATATTTAATAGAGGAAATAAAAATAATATGCGAACAGGACAAAGTAACTATCATCTTTCGTCTTCTTGTATACTCCTTGACTTTAACCAAGAATGAATTCAGTGAGCCTACAGGTCATGAGGTATATCCCAATATTTAATTTAACTACAAAGAGGAATTATTTTATCTGGATATACAACAGTCCACAGAAGAGTAAATATAAAAAAAATAAAAGCAGGATAGCAACCAGTCGCATGACTACTTTTATATTACCTCCATTGAAAAGGAAGGAATGAGATGAATAACTGTAATGACAATAATACTCTGGAGGATATGTCATATTCTGAAATAGACAGAAAGCTTCTTGAGGACAGGGACTTGATCTATTGCTTCTTTTCTATTCTCTGTACAGTATCTAGTACAATTTTGAATACACAGTAGGCAAAAGGCTTGTTGGGTTGCATTTATTTTGATTAGCTCCAGAAGTCAGAGCTAGGAGTAATGTAGGAAAACTACAGAAAGACTGATTTAAATTTAAGTCAAACCTTAGTAACAATTAATTCTATCTAAAAGTAGAATGTGCTGCTGTCTTGGAAGGGAATGGCACCCACTCTTACTCATTCTTTTTTTTTTTTTTTCAGGGCAATGAGGGTTAAGTGACTTGCCCAGGGTCACACAGCTAGTAAGTGTCAAGCATCTGAGGCTGGATTTGAACTCAGGTCCTCCTGAATCCAAGGCCAGTGCTTTATCCACTGTGCTCCCTCTCACTCATTCTTTTCATATTTTTCAATGGAGTTCTAGGATGAGCTGTTATCCTGATATTACTTTATCCTATTTAATGTTGTGCAAACTATTATACAGGTAAATAAAATGACTGGTTTCTGTAGGTAAATATAAATATTAGGATGTAAATTCCTTTTCTGTAGGCTAACTGGAAGCAATTTTAATATAAATCCAGTAACAGTTAAGACAATTGAGATGATGAATACCAGTTGTCACTCTTGGCTACTGTAAGGCTAAAATTCTAGCTAGTCTGTCTAAAATCTAATGAGTGGTTGCCAATAAATTATAAGCTTTAGCAAGAGTTAGACTTTTAAGTATTTATTAAGGAGAATAAGAATTTAGTAAAGAGAGAGAGAAAGGCCTAGATTCCTGTATATATTAAAGGGAGAGAGCATTCCTAGCTCCACTCTCCGCCTAAGTCCACAGGAAAGAGCGTGAGTCAGAGCGCCAGGCTCCCCCTTCTTCCTCCCACAAGCAAACGTCACTTCCTGATGCCAAAGAAAAGACGCATGGTCTTGCCCTCAGAGACCTTCACCTCATGGCGGAGCTTTTCTACAGTAAGTGTCCAGCAGGTGGCGTCATTCCAATCGTTACACTGCCACTTTGTGAAATGAGGTTTGTTTGTTCCAAACTCTTTCTAGGGGCAGCTATGTGGCACAGTGGATAGAGCACTGGCCCTGGATTCAGGAGGACCTGAGTTCAAATCTGGCCTCAGAACCTTGACACTTACTAGCTGCATGACCCTGGGCAAGTCACTTAACCCCAATTGCCTCACCAAAAACAAACAAAAAAATTTGCCAAACTCTTTCTAAAAAATTTTGACCACTTATCATGGGCTCATGAGGACATCTACCAATATTCTTACCCCCTTTTGAAGAACAAATATTCATCTTTCTGTAGCTACCTCAAGGTCATGAACCCTGTGTTTTGTTGACCTCGTGCTGGTTTTTAAATGGAAAACTTCAAGATCAGCCTACCATCTCACCATGCCAAAAGTATTTGCTAAGATTATTATGGCATGAGTGCTAATGGCTCTAAATGTGCTTTCCCCATTAAGTTTTGACTTCAGGATGTCTATAAGTCTTATTATACAAATGTGTGGTTCATAGAATCCTAGGTATGCTTAGAAACCAGAAAAATCTATGATCTCTCCATCCATTAATATAATGATAGAATTAATCATTACATAGGAAAGCTGTTATATAATAGTGCGCTTTATTCTGAGTGCATCTTCTATCCTTTACTCATTCTTTAAACATTTTTCCAGGACCAGGGAAAGCCATACTAACCTGCATCTTTCTAAAGAGATTTCAATTCCACGAATGAAAAGTGCCAGCCAGAATGCCACAAAGGATGTCCTCATACTGCTATCTTTCCCTTAGTTGAAGGAAAAATAGTCTCAAATAAGACAAATCACAGAGGAAATAAAGCAGACTGAGAGGTAGGGAGATGTCATAGACAGCTTTCCAGGCAGAGGATTAGAAAAGCAAACTGATTCCTTTCATTTCAAAGCCAAAGCCAGCAGGTCTTTGCTTCAATGGCAGCCAAAACAAATGCTGGTAATCCAGCTGTCCCACCCCATGATACCTTCATGGGGAAAACCTGAGATGGGTAGCTTGGGACTGGAAGCTAGCAGCACCTTAGTGCTAAATCTGGTTCCAAATGCATGAGGGAAGCATTCTGTTATTGTGAATACACAGACTTAGGGTAGGAAATGGGCTCCAGGCAAGTGAGCATGTTCACAGGATCATAGATTTGGAACGAGAAGGAACTAATCAATAAGCATTTATAGAGAGTCTACTATGTGCCAGTCACTGTGCTAGGTACTGGAGAGATAGACAACAATGAATTAATCCCTGGCTTCATGTAGCTTACATTTTAGCGGGAGAAACAACACAGACACAAAAAATCATATTAAAAATATGTATAAAATAGGGGCAGCTAGGTGGCACTGTGGATAAAGTACTGGCCCTGGATTCAGGAGGACCTGAGTTCAAATCCGACCTCAGACACTTGACACTTACTAGCTGTGTGACCCTGGGAAAGTCGCTTACCCCTCATTGCCCTACCAAAAAAAAATATGTATAAAATAAACAAGATAATTTTGGGGGGGGAGGCAGTAGCAGCTGGGGAGATTAGGGAAGGCATTATATAGGAGGTGGTATTTGAATTGGACTTCAAAGGAAACTAACTAAGAGGCAGAAGTGAAGAGAGAATACATTCCAGAACTGGGGTAAAAGCTTGTTGCAAATGCATGGAGTAAGGAGAAGGAATGCCACTGATGTTTGAGGAACAGAAAGTTTAATGGGACCATAGTGAATGATAGGAGTAATGTTTAATAGAACTGACAAGAAAAGTTAGAGCCAGCTACATCTTCATTGTACAGATGAGGAAACTGAGGCTCACAGATGTTAGGTAATTTGCCTAACATCATGTGTGTTGTAGGTATTAATAAACTTCCTGGTGGTCTCCAAGCCACACCATCTATGCTCCAGCCTCTGCTTCTAACCTGAAGCTCAAGCTCCCCTCTACTCCTCCTCATCCCCAAAGTTTTTGCCTAATTTTGTTCAGACACAGAGCTACCCTTTTCCCTGACTCGCAACAATACTGCCATGGTCCATGGGGTTATGAAGCATTGGATGTGACTGAATGACTGAACAACACCAACAAATAAAAAACCAAGTCTTTCACTGACCTCAAAGAGCTTATATTCTACTAGGAGAAAATAAGACATATAAGGGAGTGGGAAGGCAATGTTGGTCTAGGGAGTCACATGGGGCAGTCATTTGGCACACGTTCTTTTATTATTATTATTATTATTATTATTATTATTATTATTATTATTATTATTATTATTATTTTGGTGAGGCAATTGGGGTTAAGTGACTTGCCCAGGGTCACACAGCTAGTAAGTGTCAAGTGTCTGAGGCCGGATTTGAAATCAGGTCCTCCTGAACCCAGGGCCAGTGCTTTCTTTATCCACTGTGCCACCTACCTGCCCCCTGGCACATGTTCTTTTGAAGCAATGGTAATATAGATTGGTCATTGTAACCAGAATAAGAGGTGGAAGTAACTGTTATGAGGGGTGGGATAGGGCATTTGTGAGCAGTGGCAGAGTGGAAGCTTGCCCAAGTTTTGACAGGAAATATCAGAGGGGTAGTAAGGTTTGAACCCAGGTCTTCTGACTTGAGTGCCAATGTACTTTCCTCTGTTCTCCATCCCCCCATTATGTTTTCTCCTCTGTGTCTTCAATTAATCCATATAATCTTCTCTTTAATATGCCATATAAAAGGACCTCTTGCTTTCAGCATTGGCTGGCTCACTGAATTCCCCTGTGAAACTGCTCTTTTAAGTAAGTCTCAGGAAAACACGACCTCACAGGGTTAAGTTAGAAATACTCACTGCAGCAATTTGAATGCATGTTCCTTGGGTTGGGGGAATTTAAAAAGAAGAGACTTATTCAGTTTCTTTTGTCCATTCCACTTCCTTCATTTGGTGTCAAATGCTTCTTCAAATGAGTGATTATATGATAACCCAAGTGTCCATACTACAGAGGAGAAAAGGAAATCCATGCACAATACATAATGTCCAAAGGGGTTTTACAAAAGGTTATTCTTGACAGTTGCCTGGGGAATGTTATGGGATACTGGGGATTTCCAAGCCTGTGCTCAGATTGTGGTCAGAGTTTGGCAGTGACCATGGCTGTGGAGGTTTGGCAGCTCCAAAGGTAGCATCTCAGTTTTTCCCTTATGTATAGTATAAGTCCCATTTTGGATGTGTGTTAGAGATATTACTTCTTATTTAGGGGCTCTGGGTAGGTGATTAGTGAGGAGTAAGGTATAACCTCCCTACTTTCCCACTTCCAGAACTAAATGTATGGGATCTATTTTAGTGCAGTAATTGTTTGAAAATGTTGAGAGCATGGGAATGGATCCCTATCCCCCTTGTTAGGTTAGCTATCAAGGGGGATGGGGAAAGTCTTATCTATCATTGCTAAGTACCCATATAGGTCTAGATAGGCACTTTATCTACTGAGTGAGATGACTACAAACAAGCAAACAAAAAAACAAACAAAAAACCCAATAACCAGGAAGGCACCACCTGGGCTGATCTTAGGGGTGAAAGTCAAAAGAAAGGGACAATAAACACTCATGGGTTAAATGCTCGTTTTATGACAAGTGCCAGAAGGATGACCTTGGATAGTCCTTTCAAGTGAGGAATCAAAGGTCTTATAGCAGTCCTTATGGGATTCCACCTCCATAAGGGAGGGGGAACACAGAAAGATCCCAACAAGTAGATGAAGGCTTTACTTATTAACATAGTTATGTAACCAATATTGATTAATGCAGCTATACACATAATAAGAAGCATGATAATAATAATAATAAGGAACTACGTAATAATAATTACATAATCATATAATAGATAATAATTATGATATAATAAATTAATATGATTATAATCTACAATAAATTTATGTATAGTAATCATAATATATAATAATAATGGTAAGGAACTACAGCGACTAAACATTATTGAAAAGCTTTGGAAGTTTTGTCGGCCTTGTGCCAAGGGTGTATCTAAAAAGTGTCTAGCATCTGGGTCTCCTGCCTCTCAGGGCATTCTAATTTATAGACCTCTCCTTTAGACTTAGTCCCCTAATAGGGAGTTACTTCATTCTAAAATATGTCACAAGGAATCAGTATTTAATTGGCGCAATGATTAATTTGATTAAGAGAGAAGTTCTTCATTAAGATTAATTTTATCTAACCATCTACTATAGGGCTCACATGGTTTTGTTTTTAAGGGTAATATAAAGTCTTAATGAAAACAGAATTGCCATCCTATCAGTTCATAAGCAAATAAATAATGACTAGTCAACCAAATTGGCCTACTTACTGTTCCCTAAACTTAGTATTCCATTCCCCACCTCTGGGACTTTGTCTAGACTATTCCATAGGCCAAGAATCCTCTTCTTTATTACCTTTGCTTCTTAGAAGCCTCCTTTCCTTCAAGAATATGTTCGGATCCCTACTTTTGCAAGATGCCTTCACTAATTCCTCCAACTGTTAGTGTTCTTTCCCTCCTGAAATTATATTTACTTATCTATTTAAATGCTATATACCTCTCTTTAGTAGAAGGTTAGTTCTTTGAGGGTGGAGATTATTTGTCATTTTATCTTTATATTTCTATTGCCTAACAGTGTCTTACTCTTAGAAAGCACTCAGTAAATGTTTGTTGGATTGAATTTCACTGCAATGAATAATTTACCTCATGGAGGGACTAAGCTGCTCACTTCATATATTTAAGAAACATAAGACTTCTGGATGACAAAAATTTTATAAGGAAAAAAATTAAATATACTTGTGTCAATATAATACCTCTGACATTACCTTTTTGTGTGTGGGCTTCCCAGAGAATACTCAGGTTCATGATAACCTGTGGGCCCATAGCTACACAAAGTCTATCGTTTGGAAGCCCCTACAGGTGTGTTTCTTTTCTGAGTCAACTAGAAAACAGACGGTTCAAAATAAAGATTTAATGAAATGGAATAGTAGAAAAGAGGGGCACTGGAATATTTACCTCCCTCCAAAATTTAGGGTGCATTTCCCTAGAACTATACACACTCTAAGATGGAAGAGTAGTTAGATACATCAAGGGAACATGCACAACATCGGAAAAGAAATGTAGGGATGCATGTATGGAGGGACAATTCATGTCTCTGATGCTGCAGTCAAGTCTGCCAGTGTTTTCAGTGCTGTCATCATGTGCTTCCATCAAATCTGTTTCCTGCTGGTTTTGCATGATATATCATCCCTGCCTAATGTTCTTCTGGTTTTATGCTTGTTGCTAGGTGATAAGACACTAGATATTTGGACGTGGAACTTGTCTCTATGGACAGATTTTATTTTCAGTTGGAGTTCTCACCTGGGTCTTTTCTCTGCCATCTCTCTCCTACCTTAAAACTTCAACTCCTTCAAACCTCAGCCTTGGATCACTCCCACCATCCATTGCCTTCACTCCCATTCACATGCTACTGAATGAAGCCAGAGAAAATATGTTTGCTGGGTCTCTTACAGGTATATGTTATATAATCTCAACCGGGTCCTAACTACAGAAAAGCATTCCTTTTAATCCTCACTAACTGATTCACTATCCTACTCACTACAGGAGTTTTCTCAAACCTTTTCATGCCTCCTCAAGATTCCCACTGCTCCTTTCCTCATCCTCTTGTCTGCTCACTTCACTTTGTATCAGTTCATATAGGTCTTCCCAATATTTATCCAGGCTTAACCTCTCTCCTGATTTCTAGTCTTGGATCTCTAATTGCTTATTAGATACATTTAACTAGATGTCCTATAGACACCTTAAACTTAAAATCCCAAAACTGAACTCGTTATCTTTACCCCAAATTTTCCCTTTCCTTCCGCTAATTTCTCTATTACTGTCAAAGGTACCACCATCCTCCCAATCCCTTAGACTTGCAAACTAATTGTCATCCTTGAGTTTTCTCTCTCAGACTCCATATTCAGATAGTAATAAAATCTTGTCCTTTCTACTTTGGTAACATTTCGTGTATATGCTGCCTTCTCTTCTCTGAAAATACCACCACCCTGATGCAAACAAACAAACAGAAGATCTCATCACCTCAAACCTGGATTATTTCCTAGCCTTCTGGTTGGTCTTCCTGCTATAAATCTCTCCCCACTCCAGTTCATCCTCTATGTAGCAGTCAAATTGATCTTAAAGTATAAGTCTGACCAAATCACCCCATTATTCAAAAACAAAAAACAAAAACTTCAGTGACTCCTTATAGCCTCCAGGATAAAATATAAAATCCTATTTTGGGCTATTATAGCCCTTTTGAAAGCTCTGCTGTTTTCCTACCTTCCCAAGTCTTCTTATACCTTACTCACCTCCAGGAATTCTGTGACAATGACACTGGTGTCCTTGTTATTTCTTTTCTTTTTTTTTTCTTTTTGTGGGGCAATGAGGGTTAAGTGACTTGCCCAGGGTCACACAGCTAGTAAGTGTTAAGTGTCTGAGGCTGGATTTGAACTCAGGTACTCCTGAATCCAGGGCTGGTGCTTTATCCACTGTGCCACCTAGATACCCCTTTTCTTTTCTTTTCTTTTTCTTTTTTGTTATTTCTTTAACATGACAACCTATCTCTGGTTATTCCCATGCCTGGAATGTTCTCCCTTCTCATATCTGCCTCCTAGATTCCCTTGTACCTTTCACATAGGACTTAGCTAAAGTCCTACCTCCTAAAAGAAGCCTTTCCCAGTCATCCTCAATCTTGGAACTTTCCCATTCCCATTTGATTCTTCTTCTTCTTCTTCTTTTTTTTTTTTTTGCATGGGGCAATGAGGGTTAAGTGACTTGCCCAGGGTCACACAGCTAGTGTCAAGTGTCTGAGGCTCAATTTGAACTCAGGTCCTCCTGAATCCAGGGCCGGTGTTTTATCCACTGTGCCACCTAGCTCCTCCCACCTCCATCTGATTCTGAATGTATCTTGTTTGTACATAGTTGTTTGCATGCTATCTCCTCTATTGGATTCTGTACTCCTTGATAGCAGGGACTCCTCAAACCTCACTTTCTTTCTATTCCAAGCACAGTGCTTGGCACACAGTAGGTATTTAAGTGCTTATTAATTGATTGACACAAAGGAAATGCTTAATAAATGCTAACTGACAAGCTGACTGAGACAGACCACTCCATACCTAGCATAAAATTAATGGAAAAAAAACATTAGCTGCTTTCCTTCCACAAGGAAACAAATCTGCCAATTCCCACAGTCTTGGTTGTTTAAAGATTTTTCTCCCTGTAGGGAAAATCTTGCCTCCAGGGACTGGGATCATTTGGCATATAGAACATGCAAGCATCTAAGTAGAATCACCAACCATGTAATAATGACTCTTTCATTTATTCTCTTGCTCACTAGGGACAATGTCTCCATCCCAAACCTCTATCTGATTTAAGCTCAGAAATTCCTTATACCTCCTGTTTAGAGAAGAAGTAAGTCATACTGGCTAGGGTGCTGGACTTGGAGTCAGAAAGATCACAATTGGAATCCCTTTCCAGCCATTTATTATCTAGGTGACCTTTCATAAGTCTCTTAAACTCTCTGGGCATAGGTTCCTTCATCTGGAAAATCAGGGGAAATCAACTTCATGACTTCTGTGTCCTCAAGTCCTTTTTGACTATGATGCAGTTACCACCAAAGAATTCCCCTAAAGCTATCTATATCTACAATTTTTAAATTTTCTTCAGCATAAACTTCTGTAAGCATTCTATGCAAGCAAACGATATTGTGGCAAGGAAAAAAAAAAGCAAGGTAGAACTGGTGATAGACTTGGGTCCATCTCAATACTTGGCTTCAAATTCCTTTCTCAATTATGGATGGCTATGAACCATCCATGAGACCAAAGTCAGCAGTGTTATTCTGAATATGGCCAACAGGCCTGGTAGGAATTCTTTATTAATCAGCATAGTGGGGGTCCTTCACCCCAACCAATCAAGATCTACAGATATATCTAAAAGCCTTATTTCATAGACTTTTTAAGGTACTTACTACTGACATGTCCCTTTTCTATGGATTGATGAAATCCATCTCTACCTTCAAAGCCCAGATCAAATGCTACCTTCTCCATGGAGTCTTCCTTCATCCTGCAAAAGCTGAAAATGTCTCTTTTTTTCATGTTTCTCACCATTCTTTGCCTGGACCTCTCATCATAATTTTCCCTGTATCATTTTATGTGGGTATCCGTGCATGTCATAAAACTCTCTTATTTGATTGTACATTTCTTGAGGGTAGATACAGAAACAGCTCAATGACTATGTTGCTGTCTCTCACTTTTGTATCCTCAGGACCCAGTATAGCACCCAGCAAATGATAAGACCTTAGCAAATGTTTATTAAGTTGAATTCCCACTGAGGAGAAGAATAGGTAGGGATTTTTTTGACAGGGAGATCTACATCTCTCTCCTTGCATTCCCCCATGTGTTGTCATCTTGATCAATCTCTCAAAAAAAGGATGGGTGGGTAGTCCATTACAAAAACCCTTTCCCAGAATCTCAGAGGCCCTTTGCTAGAAAGGACCTCAGAAGCCATACATTGCAACCTGTACCTGACCAAGAATCTCTTCTATAACAATGGTGATGGACTCTTCTCAGCAGTGCAACAATCCAAAACAGTTTCAAAGAACTCATGATAGAAAATGTTCTCAACATCCTGAAAAAAGAACTGTGGATTATGAGTGCAGATTGAACCATACGGTTTCTACTTTGGGATATTTTTCCTTCTTTTTTGAGCTTTTTCCCTTGTGTTCTGATTCTTCTTTCACAAGATGACTAATGTAGAAATATGTTTAATGTGGTTGTACATATATAACCTATATCAGACTGCTTTCTGTCTTGGGGAGGAGGGAGGAAAAAATTTGGAACTAAAAATCCTATGAAAACAAATGTTGAAAACTATCCTTACATGTAACTGGAAAATAATAAAATACTTTTATTTATTTAAAAAAATCTCCTCTATAGCATCTTCAACAAGTGGTAATCTAGCTTTCAGTTAAAGGTCTCCAGTGAGTGGGGACTCTACTACCACCCCCTCCTGCAAAGTCAGCTTATTCTACTTTGGAACAGCCACATTTATCAAGAGGTTTTTCCTCAGATTTAACCCAAGTCTGCCTCTCTATCTTGCACCCATTGCTTCTAGTTCTGTTCTCTGGGGCTGAGAAGAAAAAAGTCAGACTCATTTCAGTTCCAAAAGTGTTTTATCTATTATATGCCAAAAACTTTGTTAAGTCTTACATGGTGAGATGGGGTAGGATAGGAAAATAAGAAGAAATATGAGACCTAATTCCTAACCTTAATGAGTTGACAATTTATTTGGAAAGTTGAGATATGCATGAGTACTATTGAAAAATCAGGGGGAATCCACTTGATCACCTCTGTGCCCTCAAGCATATTTTGGGTGTGATAATAAATTACTATGTAATAACTTACATTTTGTAGAACTTTATATTTTCTAAAGTAGTTTCATATATATGGTGTCTATTGATAATCAAAATATTCCTATAAGGTAGGCAGTACAAATGTTGTCACCTCTTGACAGATGGGGAAACTGATATTCAGAAAAGTTGCATGATTTGTCCACAGTGTCACAGCTAATTATACAGTATCACGGACTATAAAACCAATTCTTGTAAAATAAATCCAATTTTTTCTTTGGCTTTCAGTATAAAATTAGATTTATATTTCTACCCTAGAAATCCTTTTTCTGAATATTTTGGATAAGTGTGCAATTTAAATGGTTAACTAGTCTCTTGTCATATTAGGCTAATATTATGTCTATTAAACCCTGTAGTCCCATATTCCTTTGTAGCACTTTCCTAACTTTATGATTATCTCTCTGCTGGTTATTACCTTGGCAATCTAGATTAATCCCAAGGATTTCTCCCAAGCCTGAAGATTCACAGTAGATTTCTCAGCACAGCATGAGTTCCCCGAAACTTTTCATTTTGTCTTTGTAACCCTAGCACCAAGCATTATGTCTTATACATAATAGGCCCTCAAGAAATGGTTGTGGAATGAATGGGATCTTATCACTTTGGTCTGGTTGCAGGATTTATAATACCCACTGCCTGGTGGTGCCACTATCACATAACTTGTGCCGAACTCCATCTTGCCTGAAAATTTATCAAATTTGCTTCTCATTGTAGAAAACAAGTTAGCTCTTACCTTCATCAACTCTGTCAATTTGGAATGTGGTAGCTTGAGTTTACTTGATTCAAGGTTTACTTGTTTCAAGTTTTTGTTCTTTATTGTTCGGCTACATACCTGATTTCCACCATTTTAAGAACAAAAATTTAGCAAGTTCCTATTTGTGCAAGTTAGTAGGTATAAAATGATAAAAGAGAGAAGAAATAGTGCCTGCCTTCAAGGAGCTTACATTTTGTTGGGAGAGATAATACCACATACACAGAGAAGTAAATACAGAGATATGCTGCTAAATGTTTAACAACAAGCTCTCTGAAATTGTACAACATATTTTAAAATTTAACGTGCATTATTAAAATTTTTCCATCACTTTCTGAAATCTGGACAATCAACCAAACACCAATCAAGCCCTGATTTGTAGTTGTTTGGGGATTTCCTAGGTGAAAATACTCATGCTAGAAATTTAACAACCAAATGAACTTGGAAGAACCCCAAAGAATTGTCTCCTCATATACCCCTGATGGTAAATATGAAGTATGTGCAAAGAAAAAACAATGTATACCAAGTAAAACAAAGAATAGGTTCTCGATCTAAGAAATAGCGAAACAAAAGCTTTTATTTCATGTATAACACTACTTTTTTCCTTAGAAAACTCAACAACACCATGAAGACCTTTTGGAAAATGTTTCTGTTCTTTAACTTTGGTTCTAGTTGAATGCCAACTTTTTTTTTTAAGCTCTAGGTCAATTTCACTCAGAACTTATTCACAGAATGTTGTTTCATTTTTCAGCATTGACTCAAATCACAAAGCTATTTGATTAACGTCTCTGTCTGCCCCCCCACACACACTTATACACAATTATGTTGGCACAAATCTAAGTATTTTCCTTGTCCTGGAGAAGTGGTCTGCTTATCTAAAGGGATCAGAACAGCAGTAAGATGATATTGGCTCTCATTGCAATGAAAAGAAGAAAGGAGACCACTGATCAAAAATGTATCCTTTATATTATATAAGTGTTTACAATGCTTGCCTCATTTTTGTCTTTGGTTATTCATCACACCAGACTAGGGAGCTATATAAAGAGTGATTTGGATCTCATCCGTCCTTAATGCAGTGTTTGGCTTCTGAACTCAATACACATACAGTTGCTGGCCAAGAAAGAAATGCCAGATGCTAATTGCTTTGCCTATGTTTGCTGGAGTTAACATGAGCTGAGCCACAAGTATTTAGAGAACATTCTAACGCTTGATTTGCTGCTTAAAAAAAAAGAACACAAGCACAATTTTGCTGCCTCTTCTTTATTCTTCTTCATGTATCATTAATTCAAATGCATTTGGAGTGTAAGAACAAGAAGAAAACTACATGCCATCTCTTGAGAATGATAAACTGATTTAGTCTGAACTATCTGCAAGCCCTGTTTGTCTGAGGAACTTCATGGAAAACCAAGTCAAAAGAGAAATGTGTGAATAGTTTTAGTTTTTTTCCTTAGAAAAATAAGTTTAAGGAAAATCAATATTTGAAAATGCAAATTTAAAATAACATAAATGAGGATGAGGGAGGGAAGAGAGGTGATTAACAGGGTTTTCTTTTCATTTTCCCAGAGTTTCCTTCTGGTTTCCATAAAAGAGAAAAGTCCCCTTGTGAAGATATTTTTTTGCACTTAAAATGTATTAATATCTTTGTTCTTACATTGCCTTCATTTTCAAATATATTCTCTACCTCTACCCCTACCCAAGAGAGCCATCCCTTATAAAGAATTAAAAAGAGGGGGAAAAGTTCAGTAAGTTAATACAAGATTGAAGTATGGCACATAGTACTTAATAAAGCATTTGCTTGTTGATTGGTTAATTAGCATTATATGCAATGCGACATACCCTTAGTCCCCTAAATCTTCAATAAAGGGAGGTACATTCTCACATCTCTTTTTTGAGGCTAAGCTTTGTCATTAAAAGTTCATTGAATTCAGTTTCAATTGGTGTGTGGGGGTTCATTTGAATTATACTGTTGTAATTTTTGTGTATATTATTTTTCTAATTTTGCTGACATCACACTACAACAGTTTGTATAGGTCTTCCCATGATTCTCTATTTCCATCGTTTCTTACAGTCCAATAACCCTTGAATCTTTATAATGAGATTTGATTGATATAGTTTCAGTTCCACAGAACTTCTCCAATGTACAACTGTCGTGAGAATTAAGGTAAGCTCATATCAGCTTAGATTTGCAGGCTCTTAGGGCTGAAAGGACACTCAGTACATCTAGGCCAAGGGTTCTTAACCTTGAGATCCATGGATAGATTTCAGAGGGCTTTTTGAACTTGGATGAGAAAAACCCTTGAATTTTAGCATTTGCTTCATTTATTTAAAAACATTATTCTGAGAAGGGGTCCACAGACTTCAACGGGCTGCCAAAAAAGTCCATGACATTAAAAAAAAAAAAGGTTAAAAACCCTCATTTAGGCCAAAGCCTATTTGAAACATGAATGTGGGGGGGAGGCACAGTGGATAAAGCACCAGTCCTGGATTCAGGAGGACCTGAGTTCAAATCCAGCCTCAGATACTTGACAGCTACTAGCTGTGTGACCTTGGGCAAGTCACTTAACCCTCATTGCCCTGCCCCCCCCAAATAAAAAGAAGGAAAGAAAAAAAAAGAAACATGAATATGTGTGCGGGATGAGGGCAAGATGTAGAAGTTAGGTCATCCTTACCATTTCTTTTAAGAAAAAAAAAAACAGTTCAATGAACTCAATTTGTTAATTTTCTTTTTCAAGTTTATTTTGCTTAGCTTCTGTCTCTCCCACTCTCCAACCCCCTCTCTGTCTCTCCTTTGTTACAAGAGACAGCTTTCTCGGTAGGCAAGGCATATACTTTGAAATGAAGATTATTATTTTTCTTTTTTTGATTAAATTTTAAAAAATAATGACAATTAATAATTCTTAATTTAAGGAGATTCTAAGAAAAGTAAGCTCCTTACTCCTTCCATATCCTATTCAATTCCCACTCCTAAGAAAACCTATTACTTCTTTCTTTTTTCTACCTTAAAAAACCCTGGATCTCTCTTTTGCCTGGCCGGCTAAACTTCCATCCTCTTCCAAGGATTATAGAATTTAGAGCTAGAGAAGACCTCAGAGATAAAAGGGTCCACCCTTTCAATTTACAGATAAGGAAACTGATGCCTAGTGAAACAAAATTACTTATCTAACCAAGGTCACATAGGCAATTTGACTCCAAAGTCAGTGGTCTTTCCACCATGCCATATTGCCTCTCATATTACAGATCTTACATCTAATATATGAATTGCTGTCTCTACTCAATGGAATGAATGAGGGGAGAGCAAGCTCTTTACCACTCTCCCCCAGGGCCTAGTTTGAAGTATCATCGATTGGCCTTATGTCAAGGTAGATCCAAACGAGTTGAGGAGAGTTAATCTCCTACCATTAAAATAGGAAAATCAGGATGTAGAGCAGTATTTAGAGGAAATGCAAGTTGATTTTTTCAGCATTTTGAGTTTGAGGGACCCAAGTAATACACTCAGACTGGTGTTAAGGGCTAAAATTCTAGCTAAACTGTCTAAAATATCTAATGAGTGGTCGCCAATAAATTATAAGCTTTAGCAAGAGTTAGACTTTTAAGCATTTATTAAGGAGAATAAGAATTTGGTAAAGAGAGAGAAAGGCCTAGATTCCTATCTATTAAAGGGAGAGCACATTTCTAGCTCCCTTCTCCGCCAGCGTCCTCAGGAAAGAGCCCGAGCCTGAGCGCCAGTTTCTTCCTTCTTCCTCCCACTAGCCCGCGTCACTTCCTGACTCCTGGTCTTGCCCTCAAAGACCTTCCCTTCATGGGCAGAACTCTTCTACAGTAAGTATCCAGCAGGTGGAGTCATTCCAATCGTTACAGTCCCCCCTGTTGTTCCTCAAGAAACAAAATGTTTCCTTGACGGAACAGTAAAAACAATATAATAACTATTGCTAACTAATAATATGTGAACAACAATATAGAAAAGGAAGAGAGGAAAGTTTTGTCCAGAGGGGCGATTTTTTTTTGTCCTCATGAACCGACGCTTTGACATTAGTCTTGCAAAGGGAGGGCCTCTGCAGAGAATACATGTTACAGATGGTGTATATTATAACAGAAAGAGAAAAAAAAAAACAACAAAAACAACAAATCAAAACTGTTCATTTAAAGTCTCTGAAAGTCTTTTCTCAGATGTCCTCTAGGTGTAGTCGTGGAATGAAAGTCTTTTCAGGGGTTGATGTGTGGATACTGGTAATCAGCCAGGAAATTTCCTACAAAATTGAGCTTAACACAACTTTAAAATAGCTTTGTCAATAATCAAATCAAACAATGAAAGTTCTCAAAAACATGTCTAAGGGAATTCATAATCTTAGTTGTTACACATGAAACATATAATAAAACAAAAATTGAAACATTCTTTAAAATTATAATATTACTATAGTCCCCCTTATGGAGGGTAATTGAGAAGACAATTGCTGCGATATTAATTTTTAAAAATAATTTTTATCTTTGTTTCATCACTTTTTGCATCATCTGCCTAATTATCCCGGCGCGGCACAGACGGTCTCCCTCACTCCAAAGGTGGCCTTTTTGGTTTGGTGAGTTTTTATAAGGAATATAGACTAAGCCTAGATTTAAGACGATTTGTACTGTATTTCTATTTTCCTATCCTTCTAATCAACAACACCTTATATACAATAAAGGCTCTATCTAGAAAACCAGAAGCTTCTTCCATTTACTAGTCTGGGAGATAAATTAAGGGAAAAGTTAAGTAGGGGAGATTTATGATCTAATATCCAATTTTAAATCTCACACTGGCATCATGGAGCTGTTGAAAAGAAAATTCTATATTTTGCGCCACAGGACTGGGATTCAAATCTTACCTCTGCCATTAATTTCTTGTGTGACCTGAGGTAAGTTACTGGGCCTTAGTTTCCTCACTTAAAAAATGAAAGAGTTGGATTTGGTAATCACTGTTTCCTTCTAGATGTAAATCTATGATCTTATAAACTTCTACTGAAGCTCCTCCTTCATGCTTCTCTTTTCCCTCCACCCTACCCCTATCCCCGCCTTCATTGTAAGTACCTCCATGCTTCAAACAAAACTACGTGCAGGAACTATGTACTAGTGGGAGACTCAGAAATAGTTATAGGGCACATAAAGATGTCAGTAATGGTGTCAGGGAGGGAGTAGGGTAAGGCATGGGTTTCCAGCTGGAGCCCAGGTGTCTTTACACTAGGCCCCTGTTTATCTACACTCCCACTCCCAAAGTTATATTGTTGTTAATCTTCTTTTTACTTTTTTTTCCTGATACCACTTCAGTTTCTCCCCAAACTCTTCCATTGCCTATTGTTAAAATAGCCTCTTCCAGAGGAAACACAGGTTCCCTACTTTCCAAAGGAGAAAGTAGCCCCATCTAAACCAGTTTCTAATATTAACCTGAGGCCACAGGAAGCCTCAGGCAAATTATTTTCTTTCACTTGCCCAGCTTACCCATGGGTGAGAAAGTAAGGGCTTATGGTGGGAATTGATTTCCACCTGTGAGATATTGTGAAGGTGGGATATGCTAAATGAATGCTAAAACATGCTTCATTGCTAAGAGAAGTCAGATTGCATGGAGGTATTGGATGATTTTTGGGTGGGTGTCTGGCATATTCCTTCTTTTTAGAGCAGGTCAAGAAGAGCCTCTGAGTTACAAAATTATAGATTCATAGAATATTAAAGATAGAAGGGACTTTAGAGATAACACCCTCATTTTATATGTAAGGGAAGTGAGACCCAGAGAAAAGCGATAACTTGCCCATTTTCACAGAGGAAGTGGCAAAAATTGGATTAGAACCTAGATCAGTTTCATGATTCTCAGTCCAGTGTTGCATATCACACAGGGAAATGGGCCAAGTGACTTCTTAAAGTCCCTTCTTATTCACAGATGTTCTGTGAATGAATCAGTCAACACAAGGCCCTAACAGGCTTGGGTGTACGTGGAGGGAGAATTTTTTATACTAGCATATGCCACATGGACTTAGCCCCCATCCCAGTATGAAACTGGGGATCTTTGAATTTAATTTGGGATTAAAAGCTCACTTACTACTGTGCTAAAAGAAACCTAGACAAGCAAAAGCATAGAAACAGCAACATTTAATTGAAATGGAAGAGGAAATTTTAGAAATGTTAGGTATATACCCCAACAACTATTCTCCAATTAAAGACATTCCTCTTCCTCAAGTTTTCTTCTCTCTGTTTTCCACTTGCAAACTGGAGAGAATAATACAATATCTTTACTTTTATGAACCCTGACACCCAGAGGTCTTGGCTACCATTGGGGGTTAACTGCAACTATATAGGTCTCTGCAGCTCTCCTCTCTGACCTGCTCACAGATAGCAGTTTGACCCATGCATTCTCAGTTCTATAGTCTTCATCACTTGGTCAGCAGCCAACATTTCTTACTAGTCAGTCTTTAGCTTTGGTTCTACTCAACTCCATGAATTAGGATATACCCTTGTATATCCCCGATTTTCATCCCATCTTTTCCTACTTTTTTTTTTGGTGAGGCAATTGGGGTTAAGTGACTTGCCCAGGGTCACACAGCTAGTAAGTGTTAAGTGTCTGAGGCCGGATTTGAACTCAGGTCCTCCTTACTCCAGGGCCGGTGCTCTATCCACTGTGCCATCTAGCTGCCCCTTTTCCTACTTTTTAACCAGGGGTATCCTGGAGTCAGCGCTTAAAGGGCTCATGAGAACCGATTCTTAAATTTTCAGTGTGCGCATGTACAATTTGGAAATTAGCAAAGTCTCCAAATCTGGCTTGATTTATTGTTTTGTTAACTGATTTAAGAAAATAAGGCAGATTAAATTTAAATATATGTGTGTAGGGGCAGCTAGATGGCGCAGTGGTAAAGCACTGGCCCTGGATTCAGGAGTACCTGAGTTCAAACCCAGCCTCAGACACTTGACACTTACTAGCTGTGTGACCCTGGGCAAGTCACTTAACCCTCATTGCCCTGCAAAAAAACAAAAAACAAAACAAAATATATGTATATAAGTATATGTGTGCGCGCACACACACACACAGAGTGGATTGTTAAACATTTAGCAGCACATCCTTGTTTCTAACTCTGATGACAATCCATTACTACCAGCAGAGTTCAATTGCTATGAAACTCCTGGGACCTGGGGTGTCATGGGTAATGTAGTTCCTGATGGGATAAGAATGTACCTACTGCATAATGCTCTGAGTAGTATAGGCTTTTTCTCACCTGACCTCTATGGTAGTTATATTTAACTATAGACAGCAGAAGTAGGCTCCATATCACGATATCTCATATCAGTAGCCGTAGTACAGAATTACTCAGAAACTGTAATTTGAGAGTCAACAAAGCATCCTTTCAGACACTTACTATCTGGGTGACCTGGGTAAGTCATTTCATCCTGTTTGCCTCAGTTTCTTCATCTGTAGAATGAGCTGAAGAAGGAAATGACAAACCACTCCTTATCTTTGCCAAGAAAACCCAAGATGGGGTCATGAAGAGTTGGGCATGACCGAAACAACTGAATTAACAACAGCAACAAAAGCATTCCCTGTCCCAAACTTATTCTCCTTCAGTCTTCCACTAGCCTTCAATTTCCCACCATTAGTGAGTAACTCCACTGGGGTTAGGGTATTATCTTAATCCAGGAATTCCCTTTGAAAATGCAAATACCCTCTAAGAATAGTTGACACATTAATTTATCTTCAGCTATTAACATTTTAAGGATTCATGGATCAGTTTTCTTGCTTTTTCCTGTGTTCACCAATGTCATAGTTGAGTAAATGGGGGGGGGGGGCCCTATCAGAGAAGTTTTTATTTGAGAGCAGGAGAAGACTGGAAGCTGTAAAAGATGTGGACTGTGAAAAATCACAGAAGGAGGGCAATTGCTTATAGAGTGTGGCTACTGGTTAACACAGCAGTTGCCCAAAGAAACCTTGGCACTCTCCACCTGCTAGAGGGATTTATGACAATGGAAACTGACATAGATTTACCAGACAAAATTTCAAGATTTAGTTATCAACAAGAATCTTGAATTTATTGGGTCTCTGCCTCAAAAGACACCACATTTAAACCAAAGGGGAACCGAGGTTGCTAAACCTGCTCTTATTATTCCTCCTCACAGCAGTATTTTCTAGCACACAATTTTCAGAGGAAGCCTTGATTGGCTCTGAGCTCTCTGTCACAGTGAAGCAGCACATGAGAGTGACTAGACCCAGATGTTTTTCCTACTTTCATATCCCCATTGCTCCCTGAAATGCCTCTCCTACCCTCAATGGTCAGCTCTCAGGACTAGGAGTAGAACAATGTGAGAAACAATCTTAGATTAAAATTAATCTGAGGAGAGCTAGGTTTGCGCACCAACAATGCCATTAACTAGTTGGGTCTCAGTTTCCTCTTTTTGTTTTATGAGGGGATTGTATTAAATGATCTTTACATTTCCTCCGGTACTTAACATTCCACATTATTTATGACCATGCCTAGAAATCAGCACAAGATATCCCATTTTGTTGATCCAAGGGACCTTGTCTTTATATTTGTTTTTTTGTTTGTTTTTTTCAACTTTGGCTGTTATTATGATTTTTTACTCTTCGCCATCCCTGGTTTCCTATGCCTGATTATATGTCTGCTTTCACTGCAGGTAATTTTCTTCATCCACAGGGAAATGAGTTTTCCATTATTACCCTTGAATTCGGTCCATAAAGTAGAAGAAAGGGGATACACATGCAACCATTTAACCTTCACAGTCACAAAAGACATCCTGCCCTTGATATCTTGGAGTCTATGGGGAAAGAAAAAAGCAATTAAAACAACCCAACAACCCAGGCTGAATCAATGGTAACTCATGGTAAATGAGAGGGGACCTTACTAAAGGAAAAGAAAAGAGTGAAAAGAGAATGGATTCATTTTTGTCCACACTTTAAAGGGAGTTCTAATCCTGCCTGGCAACAGAGGTCAGTGGCCATTTATTTGTTGTCCATTCATTGGTCCTGGCCCCAACATTGTTATGGCATGATGAGATTCTCTGGCTATCATCTATTCAGTGGTGGCTATGTCCTTCAATACTAGGATTATTATGCATTACTCTCCTTCATGCACATTATGCTCCAATCAAATTGGCCACCTTGTTTTACCTCACATATAATTTCCCATCTCCCATCTCTGTCCCCTTACAGAGTCTGTCTCCTTATCTCTGCAATCTGTCCCTTCTTCATATCTACCTATAAGAATTTCCAATTTCCTTAAAGATCTCAGCCTGCATGTGATCTTCTACACAAGGGTATGTTAATAAATGTTTAACAACCTGCTCACTAGGAAAAAAAAATGTATTTGTGTATGACACACCGCTATTACTCTAATTTGCATTAACATTTTCTGTATTACTTTCTTTTTAAAAATATACATTTATTATTTATTTATTTTGAACATTCATTTTTTAAAAAGAAATTTTGAGTTCTGAATTCTCTTCCTCCTTCCCTTTCCTCTCCTACCCACTGAGTAGGCAAGCAATGTGATATATCTCTAAGACTTTCTTAAGTCTAGAATAGACAAACAAACAAAAACAAGCAAGCAAGAAAACAAACAAAAAGCCCTGATTTGTAGTGTTTGCCATTTTCCAAGGTATAAATTCTTACACTGAAAATTTAACAATCAGCTCTCATGAGCTGGTTCAAATTGTCTCTAGCACACCTCTGTGCCTACATGAGACTTTTCCTGATGTCCCTCAGCTGTCAGTGCCTCTCTCTTGAAACTACCTTGCATTTATCTTATGACTTATATGACTATAATGTCATATAATGTCTATCTTATGCGTATATGACTATAATGCAAATACCTTGTCTCCTCTGATAGAATGCAAGCTTCATGAAGACAGGAAATATTTCATTCTTATCTTTGTGTTCCTAGCTCCTACCACAGCTCATGGCCCCTAGTAGGTATTTAATGAATGCTTATGCTTATTGATTCATTATGGGGATGAACGGATTGATTAGCTCAGATACAGATGACCTTCTATTTGAATATCTGAGAGGATTCCTTGAGTCCCTGCTCTAGAGGCAGAATTGGTCTTATGGCTAGGCAGAGTAGGCAGTCTCCTAGAACAATGATTTCTAGGCCTATGAAGATGGCTTGTTCCCTCAAAGTTCCTTCCTTCCTTCCTTCCTAATAAATAGATGCAATTTTTTCACCAGGCATCTACAGTTGGAAGAGGTTTTAATTGTAAATTCCTTGGAAGGAGGAACATAGAAGCCTAATCATATTCTGTCCTTTCTTGAGAGCAAATAATGATGGAGGGGAATCAAAGGGTAGTAGATAATGGTGGAAATAGGAAAAGAGGGAGAAAGAGGACCCAGAAATGAGGTTGGCATTAATCTTTGCCTCCTTTTGTAATCATTGCCCTGGGGTGATGGAATAACTTGAGTGTGTTATGACAAAAATACTTGGCACAAGTATATTTACCACTCAACATGTGGTACAATAGGGAATGGGCTTGCACATGCTCCCAAACCAAATCAGCTCTGTTGATCTTTGTAACCTATAGGAAGGTAGCCTTCAGTCTCCCCTTTTCTCTATTTCTTGGGCTTATGCAGTGGTATTCTTTTCCCTTACCTTGCTCCCTTGGTTTTGGTTAATGCCCACTCTGGGGTCAATTTCTCCCCAGGAGTCCTTGAGACCACTATAAATAATGAAAATGTTATTTTTCAGTCATGTCCAACTCTTTGTGAGCCCATTTGTTTTTGGTTTTGGTTTTGGTTTTTTGTCAAAGATACTACAGTGGTTTGCCACTTCCTTCGGCAGCTCATTTTACAAACAAGGAAGCTGAAGCGGAAAGGGTGACATGACTCTCCCAGGGTCACACAGCCAGTAAGAGGCTGAGGCAAGATTTGAACTCATGAAGATGTCTTCCTGACTTTAGGCCCAGCACTTTATCCACTGTGACACCTAAATTCCCTAAGCTGGAGTACACAAGGTACCATTACTTGGAATCATCCAGTGAGATGTGGAAACAGCCTTTGTTATAAGAGACCTCTCCTTGTAATGGTATTTAATCATTGGATACTTTATTAATAAGGTATTTTCTACTAGGTATTTTCTAATGGGATATCCATAACAACATCTAGTAACCTAGTCACTATGGCAATCAACAGCAGAACAGCATTTGCAGTGATCA
Organism: Dromiciops gliroides; assembly: GCF_019393635.1. Classification (NCBI taxonomy): domain Eukaryota; kingdom Metazoa; phylum Chordata; class Mammalia; order Microbiotheria; family Microbiotheriidae; genus Dromiciops; species Dromiciops gliroides. Next base: position 538,417,675 of record NC_057861.1, on the reverse strand, counting down.
AATGCAGAGAGAGATAGAGAGACAGAAAGAAATAGAGGTAGAGAGAGCTAGAGACAGAGAGACAGAGACAGAGAGAGATAGACAGAGAGATTCTTTGAGTAAAAGTAGGGAGTAGAGAGGGAAGCCTGGATAATGAATCAGGAGAGCTAAAGTTCAATCTGGACTCTGTTTCTGATTAGCTGTGGACCTTGGGCAAAATCACTTAATCTCTTTCCTTACCTGTAAAATGGGGCTAATAGAACTTGCATGAGCTAATTTACAGGACTGCTGTATAGAAAGGGCTTTGCAAAGCTTAAAGCTCCATGGGAATCACAATTCTTGTTATGGCCAACATCATAAGGTTGTCATGGGGATCAAATGCGATCATGTGTATGGAAGGGCTTTTTAAGCCATAAAGTAGGGATAAAGGTAAGGACTTGAGATTTCACTGGCATTGGTATAGCCACAGTCCCAAAGCCCATTGATCTCAGACTTTCTCTCCAATGATGGAGATAAAGGTCCTGGCCTACATGAATGATGGGGTGGAGATGGTGAAGGTGGGAGAATTTGAGTCTTTAGGGTTGCTTTCTACAGTTGGTTTGGGGACTTCTGGCTTCTATCTTTTAGAGAGAAGATGGATGAGGTCAATCCCACTGGCAGCATGAGGACCTTACTACATAGGTGAAGAAATTTCTTTTCCCAATGCAAGTCGGCACCTTCCCTGCAAGATCTTGTCTTGGAGAATTGACTAGAGCACTCAGGAGGTAAATGATTTGCCTAGGGTCACAGAGTCAGTATGTGTCAGATACTGGCCTTGAACTCAGGTCTTCTTGACTTTGAAGAGGATGGCTTTCTCAATCCACCACACCATGATGCCTCTAAGTCATACTATAAAATGCATTAAAATAAAAGCAGAGAAAATAAAATAATTTAAGGGATCTTTGTATTTCATCCAATTAAACATACTTCTCTCTCTATTTTTTCTTGTGTTAGACTACTTATCTCCCATTTGTAGCTCATGGTAATTTCAATTAAATTAATTTCAATGCACAAACATTTGTTAAGTACCAATTCTGAGTAGGTGCTTTCATAGGCCCATCGAGGATAATAAGATAAACTTGAAGTAGTTTTTATCCTCAAGGAACTTACATTCTACTTGGGGAACAGCATTTCACAAAAAGCAAATTCGAAATATGCATAAAATAAACAATTTTGTAGGTGAAAGTGAACTAAAAATGGGCTGTTCAAGAAATGCCTCCTATAGCAGGGGATGATACTTTAAACACTATTTGAAGGAAACTGGAGTTTCAAAAAGATAGAAATGAGGAGAGAGATCATTTCAGGCATGGGAGGACAGCTACTCAAAAGACACAGAAACAAGAGACAGAATGTTGTACAAGGGGAACCACAAATGTGCCATTTTGCCTGGAACATAGAGTGCATGAAGGGGAGTAAAGTATAATTGACTTACTAAGATAGAAAATTGTATAGGACTTTAAATTCCAGACACTGATTTTTAAATTTTATTCTGGAGGCAATAGGGAGTCATGGAAGTTTCTTGAGCATCTGTGACATGATCAGACCTGTGCTTTAGGAATACTAACTTGATAGCTGATTGAAAGATGGTTTGGAGCAGAGAGAAAATGGAAAAAGAGAGGCTATTGAAATAACAAAAGGTGATGAGGGCTCTGACTTATCAGAGTGATGTCTCTGTTAGTGGAAAGAAATGAGAAATGTTTTGGAGATAGAATGGGCAACACTTAAACCAGTGTTGGGTGGGGGTAAGTGAGAGGGAAGAGTTGAGGATGACTCACAAGTTGTGAAGATGCGTGGCTAAAAGAATGATGGTACCCTTAGCAGAAATAGGAAAGTTAGGAGGAGGGGAGAATTCTGGGAGAGACCTAATGAACTCTGTTTAGGACGAGTTGAGTTGAGTTTGAGATAGCCATAGGGCATTTACATAGAGATGTCTAACAGGCAGCTAGAGATACTGGCCTGAATTTCAAGGGCTCCATATAGCCATCTGGGAGTTACTGGTGCAGAGACTGATGAGATCACCAAGAGAGCACACCCATGACAGCTAATGAGATCACCAAGAGAGCACAGAGAGAGGGATCAGGACAGAGCCCAAACATAATACACCCATAAATAGAGTGCAGGGCATGCTTGATGATCCAGAAAAGGACCTGCTGAAGGACTGCTCAGACTACAAAGAGGAGAACCACAATAGAGAAGCATAATGGATACTTAGGAAGGAGACAGTATAAGGAAGGGGTGTCAAAGAGCATCAAAAGCTGCAGAGAGATTAAGAAGGATGAAAATTGAGCAGAAGTCAGTGAATTGCAGGGGAAAAAAGAACATTGGTGACCATAGGGAAAGTGACTTCTGACATCTGGTTGTGATAGGAGTTGGAATGTAAAAGGTTAAGGAGAACGTGATAGTTGCAGAAGTAGAGGCAAAGATTACAATTTTCCCCAGGGATTTACCTGTGAGTGGGAAGAGACACAGAGAATGATAGTTTGAGCAGTTGGTTAGTGAGTTCTAATTCAGGGTGTCTTTTTTTTTTTCCTTTAAAGATCAATGAAATCTGGGCATGTTTGTAGGCAGTAAGAGAAGAAGCTAGTGGATTATGAGAGATCACTTTGGAACACTGACATTTAGGTGAACTAAGTTGAACCCAGACTTAAATTAATTTCAAGAATTAATCCGAAGGTAACTAGGTGGCACAGTGGATAAAGCACCAGCTCTGGATTCAGGAGGACTTGAGCTCAAATCCAGCCTCAGACATTTGACACTTACTAGCTGTGTGACCCTGGGAAAGTCACTTAACCCTCATTGCCTGGCAAAAAAAAAGTTCATCTGCCACATTTTTGTAACATCACATTGGTGTCGCTCTAATAATCAATGTTAAAACTGGAACAAATTGGCCTAGGAAAAAGGAAGTGATGTCCCAGTTGTGGGGTTAAAAAACACACAACAAAAAACATTAGCTGCTCACCCTAATGTTCTTCAAGCCTACTTTAGTTAAAGGTACATAGGAATTTTATAGGCAAACATTCCTTAGAGAGTAAAAAGAAATGAACAGGGCTCCAGGGCCCATTCTATTTAGTATTAAGGTATTATATATTTTTTCTTTCTAAGACAAACTTAGGGCAGGTAGGTGGCAGAATGGATAGCTTGCTGAGCCTAGTCAGGAAAATTCATCTTTCTGAGTTCAAATTCAGCCTCAGACACTTATTAGCTGTGTGAACCTGAGCAAATCACTTCACCCACTTCGCCTCAGTTCCCTCATCTACAAAATGAGCTGGAGAAGGAATGCCAAATCACTCCAGTATCTTCACCAAAAAAAAAAAAAATCACCAAATGGGGTCACGAAGTGTTGGACACGACTAAAATGACTGAACAACAAAAAAGACAAGCTTACTGAGCTTTATTTTTTTAATCTCTTTTTGCCAACAACAGTACATATTGCTGTTTTTTTAATTGATTAAAAACTTAAAGTAACAATGCCTCAAGTTTGTTTTTTTTAAATGACTGTTATCAGTAGTATCTTTATATCATATAGTAATTCTGGTACCAAGTGATAACCCCCAAAACCTTGAAATCCCTCATTTGTAATAGCCATTCTTGATGATCTCTGAAGGATCAAGTACAGATTTGTAACACAAATGCAAATCAAAAGTCTCTATCCATCTTATTCATTTCTAACAGTTCTCAGCAAAGTTTATTATGTGGTTGCCCCTCCCCCCAATCACCTCTATTAGGACTTGTGAAAAGCACATAATAATTTCATTCAAGGAAATAAAAGCACACCAGGAATATTCCAAAAAAAAAAAAGCCACAAGTAAGGTGGTTACAATTTAAAAAAAAAATTGAGTCATTTATTTTATTTGGTCAGACTAAGTTAAGGAATGCATACTGTATCTGATACCAGAGGCAAGAGGGAGCCATTGAAGACTCTTGAGCCGGGAAGTGTTGTGGTGAGCTACGTGATGAAAGTCCTCCACAAGAAAGATGAATTTGGAGACAGCATGCCCACAAGAGAACCCACAGTTGATGGTTAGTCAGGCACCACATGCTGTAATTGCAACTCTTGCACATTTGGCTACCACAATCAGGAATGCAAAAGCTAAAAGTGTTTCCCTTCAGTGGAATGCAGTGTTGATACAAGAAGCATATGCCACAACTATTTTTCTTCTGCCAAGTTGAGGTCAGTGTTACAAGTGAGAGATGCCATGGTATTTGACTTGGAAAATAGGATTAAAATTGAATTTGCATGTTGGCCTTGAAAATTTCTTCTAAGTAAATACGGACTCATTGTTATCTGGGACTCACTGTTTAAGGAGCAGCCTGTTTGGATGAGGAAGAAAGTACTGCTCCCATATTTGAAATTCTATGTGATTGCTGTTAGAGGCCCTTATGTTCTGAAGTCTCACAGACAACAGCTGACTTGAACTCTGAAGGTTTGCGTTATTTTAAGGGTTTGTTCATAGTATGAGTCAATACTTTTGTGGCTGTCTTTTGTTAATCATTTGTGCCTTCTCTAGAGAAGATGAATATTTAGATAATACTTAGAAATGGAAAGGAACTTAATTTAGAGGGTATAATTTTACACATGAGGAAACTGAGGTTCAGAATGGTTAAGTAATAGCATAATATCTATTTGAACCCAAGTATTATGACTCAAAATCCAGTGTTCTTTGCATTGTTACCATACATTACCCCAAATAAGATACTTTTATATTTTCTTTCTTATAGATGTTTCCTTCTTCTCCACCCACCCCCATCGTTTAGGACTGTAAATGCTTGTTTATGGGCTAAACAGGATGCTTAGAAAGATACAGAGGTTTACCTAAAAGGATGAAGATGATCGTAGTCCAGAACTATGATCACAGCACCCAATTTGTCAATCTGTACACATTCTGATCTTGAGGGTCCAGTGAGAGAGCAGAAGATTTAGCCCTTTTTACTACTCCTTCTTGGTATCAAGGGCAGGGGTTCCCCTGCCCCCAATTTTGCCCCCTTTGTTCCCACAGGCTCCACACCCCCTGCTTCATTCTCCTTTGCTCTCGATAACATATTTCCAGTTAATCAGTAAAAAAGACAGGAAGTGCAGTCTTATCTCCTGAGTGCTGTCCTGGGAGACAGTAGCCCTAAATTTTGTGTGGATGTCTGACTTTGCCCAAATCACTCTGTCTCTGCAGGCCTCAGTTTCTTCATTTGTCAATGTGAAGGTTAGACATGGAATTTTTCAAGTCTCTTTTAGCTCCGACCGTATGATAGATCCATGAAATCATTTCATTTCAATAACATTCATGCTATTCTCATTTATAATTTCTCCTGAGAAACTTTACAGAATTTTTTTTTCCTGTATCCATATTAGTTCTGCCCCCACTCCCCACTTCCCCCCCAAATCCAAACAAACCCCATAGCTTTCCTGGGAAATAGCAGGCCTGGAATAATTTGATTATCTTGTAGCATACACCTTTTTCAAGTCCCCGAACCTTTGTTATGACTTTGGTTTACATCACTTGTTGGAAAACACTCCGAAGCATAGAAAAACTATTAAATTGTTACAGTATTGGATGCCAACACACAGGGCTATTACTCTAATTCATCCAGCAGATCAAAGCCCACACAAGCAGTTCTCCAGCCGGGAGCTATTTTCCCTTAGCTTTCCTGCTTGACAGTAGGCTCCCGGATTCTCTGTTCTGTCTTCTTTGAACATATAGCTTTTCCTTTAGTCACGGAAACACAATTTATGTCTATTATATTGTATTACAGATTATATCTCGGGAGATGGGCATTATTGGATGGAATGTCTGCAAACTGTAAGTGGTGTGTGTGTGTTTGTGTGTGAGTTTCCTTAGCCAAGCAGGGGGAAGGGAAAGGATGGAGAGAGGGTGAGAAGGGGATAGGGTACGTGTGTTTGGGGGGGGGAGTGGATCCTAAAACTTGAATTGGCAAAGCTCAAGCTTAAAGCGTGATTTATTATCGTCAGCGTTGTTTGCTTTTGTCATACTGTATATGGAGATGATCAGAAAAAGAAAAAAGAAGAAAAAAGACAGAAAGCCTGGCCCCTCTCCACCTCTGCATCAGACCACCCAGGGCTCCTGAGTATGGCTACTGACTGTACAAGCCAGGGGGTTCAAAGGTTCATGAGAGAAGTAACCAATTTAATCAGTTATTAGCTGCGTCCCCTATAACCAGATTGAATACACACACACACACACACACACACACACACACACACACACACACACACTCACAAAGTGTGTGTGTCGGGGGTGGGGGTGTTGGGAGGTAGAGAAAGAAAGAAATATCCCTACAGACTCAGTCTGGGATTCAAGAATTACAAAAACAACCTCCACCCCTGGACTGGGAGAGTATGTGAGTGGGTGAGGGCGGAGGAGAAGGAGGAGGAGGAGGAAGAAGAGGAGGGAGGGGGAGGCGAGGGACAAGGCGCTAAGGGAGAACCCCAGACCAGCTCTTGCACCCTGCCGGAGCTGAGCTGAGCCCGGCTGCGAGAAAGATGTTCGATAACACGCAGTATCCTTACAACTGCTTCAACTACGACGGTGATGATTACCCCGCCTGCAGCTCGGACGACGAGAAGAAACTCAGCCGGCCAGCTTACAGGTAGCGGAGAAGTTTTCGAGGAAGTCTTCCGCTTTGGGGCAAGGTGATACTGATGATGGAGGGCGGGGGAGGCAGCGAGGACAGGGACTCTGCCCAAGTCTGGCCCTGGCCCGGGTCGAGGAATATACTGGTGGGATCCTGGGGCAGGGAGAGCTCGGAAAACGTCTCCTGGTCAGCAGCTGCCGGAAAGAACCAGTACTCCCCAGGCATTGGCTCTAGGCGGTGGGGGAGGGGGGGCGGTCGCCAAGGGATCGGGGCAGGAAAGCAGGCTGGACGCTCCAGGGTCCCTGAAAGCGCACTTGGTGGAGGCTAGGGAACTCTGAAGAGCGACAGGGTCACTCAGCGGAAGATGCATACCACGGCTTCCCTGAAACACCTTCATTCTCCAAGTGAGGGGGTCTCAGAGGGAAGAGTGGAGGAGACTTTTTTGCAGGACTGGTCCTTCACCAAATTCTTAGTAACGCAGCGCTTCTGGAAAGGAGAGGAGGGGAGAGGAGAGGAGAGGAGAGGAGAGGAGAGGAGAGGAGAGGAGAGGAGAGGAGAGGAGAGGAGAGGAGAGGAGAGGAGAGGAGAGGAGAGGAGAGGAGAGGAGAGGAGAGGAGAGGAGAGGAGAGGAGAGGAGAGGAGAGGAGAGGAGAGGAGAGGAGAGGAGAGGAGAGGAGAGGAGAGGAGAGGAGAGGAGAGGAGAGGAGAGGAGAGGAGAGGAGAGGAGAGGAGAGGAGAGGAGAGGAGAGGAGAGGAGAGGAGAGGAGAGGAGAGGAGAGGAGAGGAGACACAGAGAGAGACACAGAAAGAGAGACAGAGAGACAGACAGTGAAAGAGAGAGAGAGAGAGAGAGAGAGAGAGAGAGAGAGAGAGAGAGAGAGAGAGAGAGAGAGAGAGAGAGAGAGAGAGAGAGAGAGAGAGATGCTCTTCTGGCTACTTAGTGCTTTATCCCTGTAAATGGCTTAACCCTGAGTTTCTTTTCCAGCTACATTGCCTTGATTGCAATGGCCATCCAGCAAAGCCCTGCCAATAAAGTGACGCTGTCTGGCATTTATGACTTTATAATGAAGAAATTCCCTTACTACAGATCAAACCAAAGAGCCTGGCAAAACTCCATTAGGCATAACCTATCCCTTAACAGTTGTTTTGTAAAGGTAAGAAGATTAATCAGTCTCTTCGCATATGCCTCTTATTCAGTAACAGCAGCAGCCCTGAGATGACTTTCTATCTAGGAAACATCTGTCTTAAATATTCTCGCTGAAACCCCAAGGGGGGGGGGTCACTCTTGAGAAATCCTATGATTGTGCTCTAGATAATTAAGAGCTCTCTCCCTCCCAGCTGTTGAAAAGTTAAGGGTCTTCTTGTCTGATTTCCATTAATGTATACCAAGTTAACCAGAGTTGGTTTTTGTTGTTGTTGTTGCTTTACCTAGGAATTGCACAATTTGGGAGGCGATGGGGGGGGGGGAGAGGCATGATTTCAATAACTTGTATGTTTATACCAATCGTGACTTTAAATGAACACAGATGCAAAGTGCCAGCATCTGCAAACCATACCCATACTGAACTGCCTTTCTCACAAACCCAGGTCCCCAGGATGGAAGGGAATGAGAAAGGGAAGGGGAACTATTGGACTTTCGCTTCAGGTTGTGAGTCCATGCTGGATCTTTTTGAAAATGGAAACTACCGGAGGAGGCGTAGGAGGAGGAATATGAAAAAGGAACCTAAAGACCAGAAATCAGGTGGGACTGTGGGGCCTTCAACCCTGGAGCTGCCCACTATGGATTCATGTTCAGAGGGCATCCACCTGAATGAGGGAACAGCCAAGAAACATGAATTCAGAGCCCCTCACCTGGATCCTTCTCCATTCTTTCCAAATGGCCTGTCCAATCAGCAGAACCTGGGCAATGCCTCTCTTGGAAAATCTGACTCAGAAATTAAATTTAGCATTGATTACATCCTCTCATCGCCTGATCCTTTGCCTGCCCTAAGATCACCCTTCAATACCCAAGATAATAAATATCATCTACTGGAGCCTCAACAAATTAACCTCCAGTTTTGGACAATGTGAGATGCTTATAGAATGGAGTATATTCTAGGACTGCTCTATAACCACCAGCTGTTGTGCCTCTTTCCCTTGTCATCTGCTGGAAGGGCACAATCAAGCCAACCTTTTGTACAAAGCTGGGCTGTTCAATCAAAACCAAGAGATTTATTTCATGATTTGTGCTTAATGTGTAATACATCTCTTGGGGTTTGGGGGGACTTTTGATCTCATGAACAATGCAAATGTGAAATTGGCTTTATTCCTTAAAAGATGCTCACCTGTGGAGGAACCTATGCCATGGATCAATTCAATTCAGTCCAATTCAACAAAAAATGTGCCAGGCACTGTGTTAGGTACCAGGGTTACAAAGGCATGACTCTGATAGACAGGTTGGCCTACTGACACTGTTTTCCAGTAGGTCTTTTTAAAAAAACTCAATTGGAACAACATTTGATTCCTTTATTCTAATTCTTAGCATTGTTGCTTGTAATTCTAGCCCTAACAAAATCTCTTGATAGTTATTTAAGCAACTGGATTAGAGAGTTATGTACACTCTAAACAGTAATGTATGGTTTCAATTTACCCCATGAAAGTTATATCCTGATACTATTTACTTTGGTCAGCGTTGGTGAATGATGTGATAAGACCTAGTAGATATGCCCTAACCTGTCTGCAAATAGAATGTTTTTCTGTGTTATTGTAATGACTTAGGAAATCCCATAAACTTGTTCTCTATAAGGTGGAAGGAGATAAAAGTGGGCTAGGAATTTTAGACATTGACAAAACACTGGAATGGAGATATTTCTACCCCTTTGCTCAAAGTGGTAAATTCATATGAAGTCATTTATCCCACCCGCTATCAGTCACTAAAGTGGTACTGAATCAATGTACTTTGCATTTTCGTGAAGTGGGTAATCAGAGACCAGCACAATTACAGATATCAGTATTAGGATAGTATGCACCATTTGAAATCTAAATTATTTCATTACTGTGTGAGATGAGCATTTAGAAAAATACACATGAAACTATTTGACCACTCAGCATTTTTTTATCAAGCACATTTTTATAGAATTAATTTCTATCTATAACTTAATCTTAAGGTTAACATGGATTACACTAGACATGATTTGCAAGGTGGCAACTATAGGCTAGTCTCTCAAATAGAAACATGTAAAGAGAGCCTAATCTTTTTGAGAAACAATTTCAAATCAAATCCAGGCTTCAGGGAAAGGAACTCAAGGTAAATGAAGGTAAGCAAATTGACAAGGATAAGGCAAAACCATGTAAAAGATAGGCTTACACATAGCTTGAATTTTGAGATTGGAGGTCTGACATTTCATTAAGTTATTCATATTGTATATAGACACTAGACATACTCTTAATATTTTCAGATGAGGAAAGATCACCAGTGGCACTTATAAATATTGTGAAAATGCATGATCATGTCTTTTTTTATGTTCAAAATTGTTAATGATGTTTCTACTGTACTGCCTTTCCAATCCCCCAATCCTCCCCAAACCCCACCCCCCCAACATCCTGCTGACTTCTTTCTTAGAAAATGATATGGATTTTCAGAAAGCCCTTCACCTTAGCAAGAATAAGTACTTCTCCACACTCCATTGTTAATTTCTTTCTGAAAAAAGCGGCAAAAACTATGGACATATATTTAGAAGAGGACCTACAATAGCAAGAACACCACCACCACTAAAAGAAACAAACACACCCCCCCCTGCCCCAAACTCACCACCTTCCTTCCAAGTTCCCAAGAACATTTTTCACTGACCATGTGACATTTTCACATTGTCAGAATGATGATGGGTGTATGTGTATGTGTGTCTTGTGAGGTTTTTTATGTGTCTGCACTCCAATGTACGTATAACTATATTTATATCTGAGTTGCTGTCTTGCCAAAAACATTATTTTTAATTATGCTATATATAAGCAGGATGGTGACAATGCAATGTAGTCTGTATTGGAAACGAGTATATATGGAGTGTTTGGAAATATATTTTTCTGTTGCCAATGGAGCAAATACAATTTACTTTATATCCTTTGTGCTCGTAGTTAATTGTCTTCTTTCGTTCACCAGTGAAAACTGGTTTAGGGTAGAACTCTTGGGCTATGTAAACCCAGGCTATGTAAACATTTGGATACAGTAGGTTCCAGTCGCTTTGAAAGGGGAGAAGTCAGGAAAATGATGAATTTCCAATAGGAATATGAACTTGCTAAAGCTAACAAATTTGTAAACCAGCCAGTCATTCAAGCTGCCTAGTAAGGAAGGTGTGTTTGGGGTTGTCGGAACATGCGGTTGTAGGAATTTGTGTACAGATAGGTGCTAACATTTGTTTTGCAAAGGATATCAATCATGTTTCTAAAAGTGAAGGGACATTTTTCAATTTGCCCAGTGTATTATATTCTCCCCACTTTAGAAAGGTTTCTAGCACTTAAAGTGAATGGCATTTAATATAGAACAACATAACAGGGGTGAGGGCTGGATGTGACCTATTCAAATGTCGCTACTATTACATAGCTATTCCCAATGCAATTATAATTAAATACTTTATGCCTTTCTTGCAAATCTGCTGATCGATCATTGATATTAACATTAATACTGTATTACCCCCGAGCAGATGTCTACTACACAAGTGTTATGGATCACCAGGTTTCCATTAACAAAGTTGTGAGGTATTGCCATATGCTAGCCAGGGATAAATTTACGTAAATTACCTTATGACAAAGCATCCAGGACTGAGGTATACCAAGGAATAATGTTATTTCTTCTCTTAGGCCACAGTGATTCCATAAGTTATGTATCCTTATAGTCATATGGGTAAGGCAAATCAAGAAAAGAGATCCTATATGTAGATGATCTTAACTCTATGTTCTTTGCAAAAGCACCAAGTATATGATCAACTGTGGTTTTCTATATCACTAGAAGGGAGAAAAGTCAGCAGAATGTAAGCTAATTGGAAATCTTCAAATTATTTAACATAGCTTTGGAAGATAGGACACATGATCAGACATCTACTCATAAAGACACATGTCCTGTGGTCACCCCTAGTTTCATGCCTATGTTATATCCTTAAACCTGGTCAGTCACTTTGCAAATGATTCTTATTGGAACCCAGCAATAAAGTATGGAAGACTAAATGCTACCTGTTCTTGCTATTGGAGACACAGCATTCAAAGCCAGGTCCTCTCTGAGCAAGTCAGTCACTATCATCTCTGTACATGAATGGAAACTCATCATTTTTCATCCCCATCACCATCTTCACCAATAGGCATTGTCTGAGCATCTGATATGTGCAGGGCCCTTACTGGGTGCTGTGAATTTAGGAGTAAGAGCATGAAAAAGATTATCCTGACCACCTATTCTCTTCCATTAGTTTGCACTAGGTCCTGTGGGGATCCACAGGATGAGATGAATCTTATAGTCTAGCTAAGGAAACAAACTGCATAAAAACGGAGAAGATTCTCTGCATACCCTAATACTCCTTTCTGATGTCAATTATTAGTTGTGTACAGCCACAGTTTCTCCATCAGTGATGATTCTGAGCCCCAAGGAGGTTCCGAGTCACTTGTAAAGGTGAGGAAAACCAGGTGAGAGTTTGGAGTCTGCATGCTATTAAATGACATGAATTCCATTTATTTTACTTCCTGTCTTGAATGTTGGAAATGAACCAGGTACTTGAAGTAGACAAGGAGAAAGGGAATATTTTCCTACTTAAACATATCCTCCAGATAATCAGTTAATTGGAGATTCACATGGATTTATAATAGGCTGGGTGACCACTTTTCTGGGATGCTTTCAATCATTTGATGGGGGTTGGATTAGGTGACTTTTGAGATCCTTCTAGCTCTGGGATTCTTTGCTAACTCTTTTTTGGGGAAACAGAAGTGCTCCCAGAGAGAATTAAATCTATTATCAGTCATTCTCACTTTTTTGGGGTTGGTGTTTTAAATAGATTAGTAACAGACTTAGCTGGAAGGGACTCAGTGAATAGGTAATAGAGAAGGCATATGTAATCTTTCTAGGAATGGGGACCTTCAATGCCCAGGGAAAATAGTTAAGAACAAGATCTGGACCACTATAGGTTATGACAGGTTTTCTTTTTTTCTCTTTCTTTTCATCTCTTTTCATTTCATTTCTTTTCTTCCTTCCTTCCTTCCTTCCTTCCTTCCTTCCTTCCTTCCTTCCTTCCTTCCTTCCTTCCTTCCTTCCTTCCTTCCTTTCTTTCTTTCTTTCTTTCTTTATTTCTTTCTTTCTTTCTTTCTTTCTTTCTTTCTTTGCAGGGCAATGAAGGTTAAGTGACTTGCCCAGGGTCACACAGCTAGTGTCAAGTGTCTGAGGCCAGATTTGAATCCAGGGCCAGTGCTTTATCCACTGTGTCACCTAGCTGCCCCTTAGGACAGGATTTCTTAAACTTTTTCATTCAGGACCCTTTCTTTCACTACTGAGAAATTTGTATGCAACCCTGGGCTTTTACATAATCTTTTACCATTGCCAAATTTTTTGTGAGCCCCACATTCAGTTATGTGACCCCCATATGGGTCATGACCCACAATTTAAGAAGCTTTGATTTAGGAAACCCTAGTTCTCACTTCATCTATAAACATAGGAGTCCCTAATTCAGGTTTTGAATCAGTGGTCTCAATGAATGCCTAAGCAATTGTTAAGCTCTATAATCTGTTCATATCTTAATTTCTTACCATTTGTTTTCCTTTCATCTTCCAACCATTATCTTATCTAGTTGTAGCAGTTTCTTCCTCTTTTTCTTTCTCCCTCTCTGCCAACACATGTGGCACATGAATACTCTTTATTTATTTATTTATTTATTTTAGTGAGGCAATTGGGGTTAAGTGACTTGCCCAGGGTCACACAGCTAGTAAGTGTTAAGTGTCTGAGGCCGGATTTGAACTCAGGCACTCCTGAATCCAGGGCCAATGCTTTATCCACTGTGCCACCTAGCCACCCCCTACATGAATACTCTTAAAGGGTTTATTCATAAGAAGGAAAAGAATCTCAGATTCTAACTAAGAGTTGGAAGGGACCCAAGAGGCCACTTAATCCAAACTCATACATGACCAAGAATGTCCTCTACACGAGTCCCAATAAATGATCATCCAGTCTCTGTTTGAAAGCCCTCTAATGAAGGCAAATCAATGATCTTTTTGGGTTGCTCTGTTAAGAAAATATTTCCTCATATTAAGACATTTCTGCCTCTTTACAACTTCAAACCATGGCTCTCTGTGCCCTCCAGAGACAAGCAGATCAAATCTAATCCTTCTTCTGCACACCAGCCCTTCAACTAGCTGAAGGTAATTATCACATCTCTTCTTCTAAGTCTTTTCTTCTATAGCTGTACATCTCTAGTTCCTCCAATCAGTCCTCATATGCAATTTTCTGTCATTCTTTGATCATTCTAGTCATACCCTTAGGGACACACTCCAGCTTGTCTGTATCATTCCTTAAATGTGATGTCCAGAATGGAATAGTATCTATGTCCAGTCCAGGTGGGACAGAGTCTTTCATAGTGCTTCCCTTGATTTAGACCAAAGGTTCTTAATTTGGGATCAATGAACTGACAAGTTCCATGGATAGTTGTCATGGGGACCATGAATTTGGATGGGGATATTCACACACACATACATAAATATATACATATTTGATGTATATATTCATGTGTGTATGTATATGTGTATATATGTATGTATATAGATATATATCTTTATTATCATTAGCCTTTGGTTTTCTTTGTAAGCCTATGTAGTTTATTTTATGCAATTTGTATTATTCTTAGATGGGGGTCCATAGACTGCCAAAGGGGTCCACAAACCAAGAAAAGGATAAGAATACTTGATCTAGACATTATGTCATTTGTAATGAAACCTAAGATGTCATTAGTTCTTTTGGCTGCCATGTCATGCTGTTGACTCATACCGATACTGGGGTTTAGTGCGATAAAACTTACTGATCTCTTTTTCCCCTCATAGGAACTTTTGCCTAGCCATACCTTTTTTATACTCATTGGTGAAATTGATTTTTGGATCTCAAAGGTAAAACTTTTCATTAATTCCTTTCCATTTAGTCTTACTTGATACAACCCATTGTTCTTACCTGTCTACAACTTTTTGGATCCAAATGCTGTCATTTAGTGTGCTAGTTATTCCTCCTATCCTTTATTCCTCTATAAATTTTGCAAGAACACTGTCCATTCCATCAACCAAATTATTATGTTAATTAACATAGGACCAATGACAGATCCCAAAGTTACTCCTCTGGAAACCTCCCTCTAATCTGATACTGTATCATTAATGGTTCCTCTTTTGGTCTCTTATTAAATCAATCTCAAATAGATCTAACTACATTACTATCTAGTAGCTAAAATCTAATATTGATATCATGCTTGCTATGTGCTAGGCACTATGCTAAGCACTTTAAAATTATCTGTTTCATCAAGGAAACACCCCATGTTTCTTGAAGAAACAAAGGGGGGACTACAACAATTGGAATGATGACACCTGCTGAAGACTTACTGTAGAAAAGCTCTGCCATGAGGAGAAGGCCTCTGAGGGCAAGCCATGCGGTCAAGGTCCTTGGTGTCAGGAAGTGACGTTTGCTAGTGGGTACTGTCTATCAAGGCTACCAGCCAATCAACTTGAGGAGCCTCCCATTTCTGGGAGGGGGACACAAAGGAGGAAGTGGACGCTGGTGGAACCGTGCTTCCTCTTTGGCTGAAAGACATCGGCACAGTGGCAGGGAACTTCAGAAGTAGGAGATTAGGAAGGCTAGGATTGTCAGGTTATAAGAAATCTCTTCTCAATCTTTTTCTTTTACTATCTTTCAATAAACCTTTAAAAAAATTCTAAACTTGTTTATCAGTGATTTTAGTCAGTTTCCCCCCAAAACTGGGGGGACAGATTAGAACCCACATTTAGAATTTTAAATAACACATATCTTATTTGATATTCAAACAAGGTAAGTTACTAATTCTTATTATCTCCATTTCACACATGAGGAAACTGAGGTACAGAGAGACTTGCCAAAGGTGACACAGCTAGTAAGTGTCACAAGACTCAGAGTCAGGTCTTCCTGATTCCAAGGCTAATACTCTATCCACTCTGGACCTAGCAGACCCACATTTCCCCAGCTAATCCATAAGCAAAGCAGTTGAGATTTTGCCAAATGCTTTACTGAGCTCTAAATATCTTGCATCCATGGCATTCACTTGACCTACTAGTCTAGTTACCCTATTAGAAGAGAAACTGAGGTTAGTTTGACATCACTTATTCTTGATGAAGTCATGCTGGCTTTTAGTGATCACAACTTCCCTAAGTGCCCATAAATCATCCCCTTAATAATGTGTTCTAAAAAATTTTCCAGGAATAAATCCATATATACAATGATAAAAGTAATCTGAAGTTCATATAAAATGAATCTATCCAGCACAGACTGGGTGGCTCCAAAGTTTAATAATCTGTTATCTAGCCAAAATCCCCAGACAGAGTATTCAGACCCTGGAGCTCCATCCTCAAGCCTCTCTGCTCAGTTCTGGCCCAAACTAAAAATGGGCAGCCTTCTCAGTTAATGCTAAAGTGGGTCTCCTTAGTCTCTTCCCTACTTTGTCTGTTCTTGTAAGGGGGCAGGCGGTGGGGGGTGGGGGGTGGTGGTGGGGGAGGATCCAGGGGATTTCATCCTTTTCTTCATGTTCCATATTAGCTTCCAGAATAACCTTCCTTTTACAGAGAACAGGTTATACCATTCTCTGCTCAAAAATATCCAGTGGCTCATTCATTCATTTGTTTGTTTGTCCATTGGCCTAGGCATATGATTTCATTGCCAGCAAGAGCTCCCGTTCGGGAAAATTTGTCTACTGATGCAATAGAATGTTCTGAAGCTTAATTGTCTTCATTGCCAGCAACACTGAGAAGTTAAAGGATTTACTCATAGCTTCACTGCCAGTATGTGTCAGAAGTACTACGTGAACCCAGGTCTTCCTGAATTCAAGGATGGATCTTTTCCGACTTTTCCACATTCATCTCCCTGGCCTCTTATTATTTACTTATCATTACTCTTATCATTCAGTAGAACATACAATCTTTGTGGGGCAGAGACTGCTTTTCATTTTTGTCTGGGCATCCTCAGTTCTTAAGACAGTGCCTGGTACATGTGTGACAAATATTTATTGATGGATACTGAATACAGGTCAGACTTTTTAGCCTGGCTTTCAAGACTCTCCACAACCTGGAATCATCCTAATTTTCTGGGCTTAATGCATCCTGGAGAGGCAGGATGATGTAGTTAATAGAGTGAGGACCTTGGATTCAAGAAAACCTGGGTTCAAGTCCTGTCTATGATGTATAGTACTTGTGTGACCCACGGACAAATCCCTTAATCTCTTGCCAGAGGCAGCTGTGGTAGATAGAGCCCTGGAGTCAGGAAGACCTGAGTTCAAATCTAGATTCAGACACTTAGCTATATGACCTTGGGCAAGTCACTTAACCTCTGTTTATAATAATAATAATAATAATGAGGAGGAGGAGGAGGAGAAGGAGAAAGAGAAGGAGAAGGAGAAAGAGGAGGAGGAGGAAGAGGTAGAGGAGGAGGAGGAAGAGGTAGAGGAGGAGGAGGAGGAGGAGGAGGAGGAGGAGAAGGAGAAGAAGAAGAAGAAAAAGAAGAAGAAGAAGAAGAAGAAGAAGAAGAAGAAGAAACAAAGACAAAGAAAAAAACAAAGAAAGAATTATCATCCCACGGTTGATGCAAGGATCAAATGTGACATTTGTAAAAGTTTTTAACATAGTGCCTGGCATATAGTAGTCATTGTATAAATGCTTATTCCTGTCTCCCTTCTGTGCCTCAATGCCCCAGCCACATAACTAAGCTCTGTGATGATAGGTAAGTGAGTTAATCTCCAAGTCTAACATTCTATCTGCTATACCATTTAGCTATCTCTGTTTGTAACCATAACTAATAATAACCTTTAGGGGACTCTAACATTAGAGATTGCATCAACAGATATTAGCACAGTTCTTGGACACATAGTAGGTGCTTGTGACATGATAGATACAAAAGTGAGAGTAGCTTATGTTCTAATACAGGGAGATAACAACTACAGGGCAGTGGTAGTAAGGTGCTTATGATAATTATCTGTGTTTGTGTCTCAGACACAGATAACTATCATGAACTTAATGCCCATTAGGGTAGCCGTGGTCCTAGTTTTGGAGAGAGAAATCATGTTTGCCTCCATTGTTTTTTACAAGTATGTTTAGGAAAATGCAAAATGGCTAGAAGAGGCTATTAACACACCCTTTTAAGAAGTCAACAAAGTCAAATCAACAAGCATTCATTAAGCACTTACCATTTGCCAGGCACTGTGCTAAGAAGTAATGGTGGTATTAACTTGAATTGGCTTCTCAAAACAAGATATAGAAGTGTGTATGTAGGGGGAAGTTTTCGTGTAATTTTTATTATTAACAAGGTATTATTATGTTAAAGATAAGGGCAGCTAGGTGGCGCAGTGCATAGAGCACCAGCCCTGGAGTCAGGAGTACCTGAGTTCAAATCCTGCCTCAGACACTTAACACTTACTAGCTGTGTGACCCTGGGCAAGTCACTTAACCCCAATTGCCTCACTAAAAAAAAAAAAGTACTATAAAGACATATATCTATATATAGATATATAGATATATAGATATACATACATATATAGTGTATACACACACACACATAGATGTATATATTTGTCAACCTCTATCAACCTCCTAAGGTACTGGATACAGTTCTCCTAGTCTTGTTTTCTCCCACCTCCTTCCTTGCCTACTTTATTATTGATACCAGAGAATTTCCCTACTGGATGGACCTTAAGAACCTATTTGCAGGGAATTCTGTAAGCCTACTATATTTGAGAGATATCAGATGATTGGATCAGGATGGGAAAGGAGATTTACCTTGTCTCTAAACTGGCTTTGAAGATTAGTTCATTCCACAATTAAGTTGGTGGGGCCCATAGGAGATGGTAAAGTCACAGCCAGATGTACTCACTGGTCAGGAAAATGCCAGAGACTTACACATTGAAATGGACCTGCTGGTACTTCTCCAAAGTACAAAAATGATAATGATAATAGTTCACATTTCTGTTGCCTTTTAAAATTTTCAAAGTAATACTTTATATTTATTATCTCATTTGATTCAGGATGTTGGTCTTTGACTCATGTCTAATCTTACCAAAGATCCTTCAAAGCCTTCTGTTGATAGTTAACAGAAGCCTGAAGATAATTTCCCAGTCCAAACCTGCACCCCAGAGGGAGCCTCTAAGGTCTTAGAATCAATTCAAGTTGGTTAAAAAACTAAATTTTTTTGTATACTGTCTTGACTTCTCTATCATGCCTGGGAACCTTTTCAGATTGCAAGATCACATCATTCCTGGAATTTATACCTTGTTAGTACCATCCTCGTCCCTCCTCAAGATCATATTAGCCCTCCTAGAACCTTCATTTAAGGAGCAAACCCAGTTCAGCCATCTATTCATTAACACTTGCTGGACACTTCTGCACTTCTCCACCATGCCCCCACACCATGTACCTTCTTACCTTATTCTCCTTCTCCCTACTTTTCTGATTCCCTTTTTATGTCCTTCTCTCCCCCTAATTTACAATTAGATTGCAAGTTCCTTGAGGGCAGGGACCATCGTTTGCCTTTCTTTGTATTCTTAGAACTTAGCATCTTGTCTAGCATGTGGGGGGTGCTGAATAACTTTTTATTGACTGATCGATGGATGAGAACTGAGAATGTGCCAGAGCCAAGGAATGCTGATCAAATGCATACATCCCCGCCCCTATCCTAGGTAACTACATGCTAACACATTCTGGTGCCTCCTCAGAACCATATAGAAAACTGGTTCTAGTGAAATTGAAGGAGAAAAAAATTGTCATGGCAGCATTCCCTATTGTCTGTTTATGTTCTGTTTATTCTTTTCCAGATTCCTTAACTACCTACCTCTCACCCCCAAGGGTGAGACTTTCTTTTGGCTCCACCTTCCTGTCATAGAATTCTGATATGTACATTATATGAATGTATTTGGCACAGTGAATTACTCTTCCCAGAGGGATTTGTAGTCATAACAATTATACATTTATTTGGTTTCTGATATCATGACTCAACCAAAACCACTCTCTCTACAGTTACCAATAAACTCTTTTTTTTTTTTTTTGGTGAGGTAATTGGGGTTAAGTGACTTGCCCAGGGTCTCACAGCTAGTAAGTGTCAAGTGTCTGAGGCCAGATTTGAACTCAGGTACTCCTGACTCCAGGGCCAGTGCTCCACTGTGCCACCTAGCTGCCCCGAGTGGCCTTTTTTCAATCCTCATTTTTTTTTTTTTACCTCTGCAATCTTTGACACTGTTGAATACTTTCTCCTCCTTGATATTGTCTTAGCTTTAGATTGTCATGACACTGCTCTCTCCTGGTTCTCCTTCTCAGTCTCCTTTGCTGGATCTTCATCCAGGCCATGTCTGGTGTGATGAAATAATGGGATTTAGCAGATACTCAAAGACCCACCTGGAGATTAATCAAGACTGATTGAATCAAGTGAAAGTAATTGACTGCTGATTAAGCCTACTTCAAGTTAATTGGATTGTAATCACACCTGGCTATCCCTTAAGAAGGTATTGTTCTCAGAAACTAGACTGTGAACTCAACTTGAGAACACCTTCAAAGACAATGGATTTGGATGACGCCAACCAATCACCTTGAAGCAGGGTGTAAGGACCGCCTCTTTTCCAGATCTATAAAAAATCTTCCACAAACAGCTTGTGGAGGAATGCTGATTAAAACAGACTGGGGAAGGAGTTCCTGATTAAAACAGGCTCATGGGGGAGTTCCTGATTAAAGCAGGCTTGTGGAGGAGAACTTCAGAAAGAACCCAACCAAGCTGGAACTCTAGGCTAGGTAGGACTTCTTTTTCATAACCTTCTGAACTCTTTGTAAATATCTGTATGTTCTAATAAATGTTTAATGCCCAAAGACTGGTACTGAAGCCTTTTAATTTTTGGCAACCACAATTAAGATTTTAAACATCACACTGGGAACCATAGGTATCCCCCAAGGCTCTATTTTTGGGCCCTTTTCTATTTCTTCTCTATACTATTTTGCCTGGTGATCTCATCAGCTCCTATGAATTCAATTATCTATATGCAGGGAATGTTCTCAGGAATTTTATGATGTATTTATCCAGCCCTAACCTTGGTCCTGATCTGTATTGCATTTCCAACTGCTATTGGATATCTCAAACTGGTTATCTTGTAGACATTCTAAACTCAACATGTCCAAAACTGAACTAATTATCTTTCCCCTCAAACCTTTCCTTTCCAACTACAGTCAAGGGTATCACCATCTCCCAGTCAACCAGACTTAAATGGCAAATTTCTAAAGGCAATTCTGGTCCATTTGTAATGTCTAAGTTATACCAGGATAACACAGCTAATAAGTGTCTGAGGACAGATTTGAACTCAGGTCTCCTCCAGAAGCCATCTGGGTCCAGTGGCAAGACATAGGTCAGGACTACTGGTGATGACCCTGGATGCATTGGGAGACCTTAGCCTTTTTAAAAAAAAAATTTTTTTTTGGTGAGGCAATTGGGGTTAAGTGACTTGCCCAGGGTCACATAGCTAGTAAGTGTTAAGTGTCTGAGGCCTGATTTTAACTCAGGTACTCCTGACTCCAGGGCCAGTGCTCTATCTACTGTGCCATCTAGCTGCCCCCGACCTTAGCCTTTTTAAGCTAAGGTCTTTCCCAGGTCTCAGTTTGTCTGAGGCAACACCCATTCAGTGAAGAAGGCTAGGTAAGAACTGAGGCAAAAGATGGCTTAGTTAGCCTTCATAAAAGAAACACTCTTTTTTTTGTTAGTTCCTTAATCTGAAGTTTTGTTTTTGTCTGTTTTTTTTCACAACCTGGCTAATGTGGAGATGCTTTGCATGACTACTCATGTATAACTTATATGGAATTGTTTAAGTTCTTGGGGGAGTGGGGAGGGAGGGAGGAAGAGAAGTTGAAATACAAAGTTTTAAAAAATTCATGTCAGGGGTAGCTAGGTGGCACAGTGGATAGAGCACCGGCCCTGGAGTCAGGAGTACTTGAATTCAAATCTGGCCTCAGACACTTAACACTTACTAGCGGTGTGACCCTGGGCAAGTCACTTAACCCCAATTGCCTCACTAAAAAAAAATTGATGTCAAAATTTGTTTTTACATGTAATTTGGAAAATAAAATTCTAAATAAATAATTTTTAAAAAAGAAAAGAAAAAAGAAAAACTCTAGGAGTTGTTCTGCTATGCAACATAGAGTAAGATTGATTACTACTTTTCCCTACCAACATGTCCAGGGTCACATCATTGTTGAGTCCTTTTTTCCAGGGGTTACCTTCACCAAAGCCCTAAGAGACACTAGCTGGAATTTTTGAGGCACAGGTTACTTTCTCTCGGGGTCACAGGGTAGATAGACTAGGCTTTACTAGAGTCTACAGCATCCTCTGTCTCTCTCCATCCCCACCTCTCAACTGAATGTGCCCCAGCCAAAGAATTCCAATTTCTGGATATTCACAACCTTGAGGAGGCTGGTTCAACTGTAAGGCATGACTCTCTGATGATTGAATCTTAGACATAGTGGCTTCTGGGTGGAGAAGTTATTGGCTGGGGCTTTGGGTGGGGAGGATGAGAACCTCTTAGTACTTCTCAGGTCACACTATATAAGTCACCATTCCCTCCAACTGTGAGCCATGTCAACACTACTTCTAGAACCTTAAAGGTTCCTTTGGTGGAATGTGATGTCCGGTTGATTTTTCATCTATACTGGTGAAATGAAAGGACTGAGCTTCCTTCCAGCCACCCTGGAGGGCTGCCTTCTTCACTGCCATGGATTCAATTAGGAACATTTCTTGGTCTCATGCAAGTGGGATATGGAGGAGACAGAGAGACTCTCTGAGGGCAGAAGTGACTACAGTGGTATGTTTCTATTCTTTTTAAGCTAGAGAGATTGTGGGGTAGTGCAGATTTGAACCCCAGATTTGAACTTCCAAACTCTGGGCCTGGCACTCTATCCACTGTGCCACCTAGCTACTTATTTATTTTATTAGGAATCCTTCAAAGTGGCCTGTATTAGTCTTTACAGAAGAGAGACTAGGTCAGGCAGTAAGAAATATCTCAGGGGAAGCCTGTGGTATAAGAGAGAAAAAAGCCAAATCTTGAGGGCAGTCATGAATACCTCCTAATTACACTTGCCCAACTTCCCATGCTGTAAATCTTGAGGAAAAATGCTGCTGAATCACAGGCTACCAGCATGTTATAGAGAAAAGAACCCTGTCCTTGGAGGCAGAAGAGCTTGATTTAATGGGTGGCCATGTGGTCCAATGGAAAAAAATGATTGAAACTCAGGTCAGAAGACCTGAGTTGGGCTCTGTCCCTTACTATCTGTGTGACCTTAGGCAAGTCAGATCATCTCTCTTGGCCTCAGCTACCTCAGCTATAAAGTCAGGGAGTTGGACTAGTTGCCCTTTAATATTCCACCCAGCTCTAACTTTATAATTCCATGATCTGAAATCCTGGTTCTCCTCCTAATCTTTAATAAATGACTTTTTGGGGCCTCAGTTTTTTTTTAATATTCCAAGTTGAGGGGGATGGACTAAGATGCTCTCTAGGGTCTCTCCCAGTCCTACCGGCCTATGAGCCAGGAAAGGAACGATGAACCACTGGCAGACACACCAGCTGGCTCATTTCCAACCCTAAATTCCTTAGGTCTGAAGATCCTTCAATTTATGGCTTTAAAGTTCTCACTCTCTCCCCAAGCTGGGCACGCTTGCCTCCAAAATGCATAGTGCACGGACCCAAACACAGCGAGTTTATCTTGAATCAGAGTACCCTGGAATCTTTCAGGATAAACATTCTAAATTAGGAATCAAAACATACCCTGTTTCTCACCAAAAGTATGAAACTGAAATAAGTATTTACAGGGTCTTGTGGGGGATTTAATAGGAATGAGGACTTAAGAGTTCTCTTGAAACTCATTTGGTTCCCATCTATCACTAGAAACAAAATTCATCTTACATTCGCAGCAATGGTTGCTTCCCTGTAGTCAAGAAAATCATAAGATCATAGATTTAAAGCCAAAAGGGGCTGTAGAAGCCATTTAGTACACATTCCCCACATTTTCTAGATGGGGAAACTGAGGCACACTGACTTCCTCAGGATCACACAACTACTAAGTGTCTAGGTCAAGAAATAACCCCCCCCCCCATTGGGCAATGAAGGTTAAGTGACTTGCCCAAGGTCACACAGCTAGTAAGTGCCAAGTATCTGAGGCCAGATTTGAACTCAGGTCTTCCTGAATCCAGGGCCAGTGCTTTATTCACTGTACCACATAGCTGCTCCAAGAAATAGCCTTACTGAGACAATTGTTCATATTTCTATTGTGCTTTATGCATTCTAGAATACTTTTCTCACAATGACCTAGTAGGATGGTGATTTTGAATTAGTATCATTTTATGGATGCAAACACTGAGTTTCAAAGACTCTAAATGACTAACCCATGGTACAAAGAAAGTCAATGATAAAGTGGCAATTTAACTGTAAGCCAAAGGCAAAATTAGTCTTCAGTGACTAAAGCTCCTCCTATTTCCAGTTAGACACATGTCAAGTTTATGCTTTCTGACTAGCTTATCTTATAAACTAATTTGTGGCAATATGTGATAATGGGTTAGCCCTTCTAGTAATACACAGAAGGACAATTTAAAAGGAAGACAATACTTTAACCCATCAGAATAAGTCTAATATAAGGGATTTTAAGCATCTTGGCAGACTAGTTAGGGAAATATTTGAAGGAAGTGGAAGTCTTTTTATAACCCTCAAATTGAACTTTGTAGCTGGTCACTTTTTTTCTTTCTTTGTATAGGACCATCCCAACAAAGAGACAGCAACATGGCTGAAAAGAATCAGGTATAGGGCAGATAGGTGGTAAAGTGGATAGAACACCAGGTCTGGAGTCGGCAAGACCTGAGTTCAAATCCAGCCTCAGACACTTACTGTCTGACTCAGTTTTGTCTCAGTTTCCTCCTCTATAAAAAGAGCTGGAGAAGAAAATGGCAAACTGTTCCAGTATCTTTCCCAAGAAAACCCCAAACAGGGTCATGCAGAGTCAGACATGACTAAAACAACTCAACAGCATCAGTGACAAAATAGTGGAATGAGCTCTGTATACAGAGTCAGAATATTTGGGTTCAAATGCCAGTTCTGCTACTTAAAGACCAGTTTAACCTTGGGCAAGTTACTGAATCTCTGGGGCACTAAGCTGTTAGTGCTGTCCTATTGCCCCTTTTACCTTGTATTATTGTTTATTTTGTGTATGTGTAAGGACATGAATGCTTATTATATATATATATATATACATATATATTACTCACATATTTGTACACATACTTATACATACATATATATAAGTGTATGTATAGTCTAAAATAATAGGATGTTAGCTACTTAAGTGCAAGTCTTTGTAAATTCACTGCATAGCAGAAAGCCTGATACAAAGTTTTCACTAAATAAATAATTGTTGGTTAATTCAGTTTTCTCATCTGTTTTTTTAAAAAATAGACAGCTAGGAGGTTCAGTGGATAAAGTGCCAGACCAGACACCATATTGGCCTTAATTCAAATCCTTCCATAGACACTAGCTGTGTGAAGGTAGATAAGTCACTTAAACATCTATTTGCCTCAGTTTCCTCAACTATAAATTGAGATAAAAAGAACTTCCCAGGGTTGTCATGAGAATCAAATGAGATAATGGTTGTAAAGTGCTCAGCACAGTGCCTAGCACCTAGTAGATATTTAATAAATGCTTGCTTCCTTCTTTCCTAAAAAGAGGGCAATAATTGACATTTACATGTTGTCTCAAAGTTTGCAAAGTGCTTTTCATATGTAGCTAGATGTGCCTTTCTAGATATGAGCTTTGTAGGAGGGGAAGGGAATAAGCCTTTTTAATAGCACTTACTATGTGCCAGATACTGTGCTAAACACTTTACTATTATTATCTCATTTGATCCTCACAATTAACATGGGATCTAAGTATCATTATTATCCTGATTTTACAGTTGAGAAAATTGAGGCAGGCAGAGGTTAAATGATTTGCCATGAGTCATATAGCTAGGAAGTGTCTGAGACCAGATTTGAACTCAGGTTTTCCTAACTTGAGTCCTAATTCTCTATCCACTAAACCACAACTCACTCCCTCCTCTGGCCCCCACTTTTGGAATGTGGTCATTGATGTTCAGATCCTACACAATTTATACTATTTTACCTCCCACTGAGCAATTTCTACTCCCTAGTAACTTCCCTACTGAGAGCTTTCTCTCTACATGGCTGGGGGCAAGGATGAAAAGTCCATGAGACTACATATCTCAACAATCCATTTATCCTTTTCCTAAACAGAAAAAAAAAATGGTGCTTTGATTCATATTTAGCCCAAGGCAAAGGAAGGAAAACCCTGGATTTAATTTACTTCTTCCTTTTGGGAAGTTTATTTTAAAAAAATTTCTAATAAAGCAAAACAATAGGATTCTTTCTTTTAATTTGGCTCACCCTCCAGCCAGTGTAAATCCTCATCCTTTTTGTATCTCTGTATACCAATAACCAGACATTGTCCCCTTTTCTATAAATCAAGGTAACAAGCATTTATTAGGTAGCTACTAAGACTTTTGAGAGTCCTTTGGACCCCAAGGAGAGCAAATCTGCCAATAGTTAAAGAAATTAATTCAGGCTACTCACTGGGAAGGTCAATTACTGAAGCTGATTCTTAAATACATTGGTCACATAATGAGAAGATGGGACTCATTGGAAAAGACCTTGATTTGGGGGGAAAAATTGAAGACAAAAGGAAAAGGGGATGGCAGAGGATGAGATGGATAGACAGAGTCATGGAAGCAGTGAACGTGATTGTGGACAGACTTTGGGAGATAGTGGAGGATGGAAGGGCCTGGTGTGCTATGGCCATGGGGTCATAAAGAGTCAGACACAACTGAACAGCAAATGAACCAGTACTAGAGATAGAAAGAAAAACAATGTATGGTCTCTACTTTCAAAGGAGCTCATAATCTATCTTATAGGATAACACTCAAATCAACAGCCATTAGATTGATTATATTTAGCTAACTGGCAAAGGAATTCAAAGTAAATAGAAATTAGAAAAGTAACTTTAAAATCAGAAAAAGTCTTGGAATAAGTGTTTGCCTTTTAGACAGAAAAGAGGGGAAATAAGGGAAAAAACATACTTCACAGTCTGGTATTTATTCTCCCAAGTGGAAAACCAGCAACTGCCTTCTTATTCTAGTGGTTAAAAGCAGAGGAAAAAATGCAGAGGCAGCTTCAGCAATCAGTGTGATGGCAAAGGTTTAACAACCAGCTCTATGAGGGAAAAAAATCTACCCACTGATATACTTTTCTTTTTTTCTTTTTTTTTTTTTTTTGGGGGGGGGGGGGGGGGGCAATGAGGGTTAAGTGACTTGCCCAGAGTCACACAGCTAGTTAAGTGTCAAGTGTCTGAGGCCGAATTTGAGCTCAGGTCTTCCTGAATCCAGGGCCAGTGCTTTATCCACTGTGCCACCTAGCTGCCCCCCACTAATACAATTTTAAGATTAATCTTCCTTATTGATGTTTTCTCCACCATTTTCTTAAGTCTAGACTAGGGGTCAGCAAGATGGCCAGGTTTTATATAAACCGTTCTTAACTCTTCACATTATACAAAAACAGATGGTTGCTGGATTCAGCCCATGGGTCATAGGTCCCACTCCCAATCAGCAACACAATAAACAAAACGAGATTTGTAGCTTTTGCTGATTTCCAAAGTGTAAATCCTCACAACTTTAACAACCAGATCTCTAGAGCTCCAGTACACTCCTTGTGGCAGTACCTGGGCTCCAGCAGTAGCCCCAAAGGCAATTTCAAACAAGACACATGCAGTGACCTCATAGATTTTTGCAACAAGGACTCAGGCAATGACCTCACAGGCCATAGTGTCTCAAACCTCAACCCTGGATTCTTATGCCATCATATGCCCTCAGTGGAAATAAGCAGCCATAACTGTTGCTGTTGCTGCAACCACTGAACAACTTCCACAGTTAACCTTGCTTTGGTTCAGCAGTTTAGCTACCACATGGCTAGAAGCAGCCTGGCTCTGCTTTGGATGGACCTTGGTGGTCAATCTCAAACACCACTCCTACATATGATCCATCATTTTAATTTTATGTCATCTCTGAGACTGGTATTATTACCTCCTTTTTACATATGAGGAAATTGAGATACAGAGAACTTAAATTGTTTATGCATTGTAACATAGTTAATAAGTTTTAGAGGGTGTATTTGAATGTGGATCTTCCTGACTGTAAATCTAATACTATATCCACTATACCCCACTGTCATTTAGAGCCCTAAATCCTTGAGCAAGTTACTTACAACTCCCTAGGTCTCTTTGGAGCAGCTAGGTGACAGTGGAGTGGGGAAGACTCTTCTTCCTGAGTTCAAGACACTAACCATGTGACCCTGGGTAAGTCACTTAACTCTGTTTGCCTCAGTTTCTTCATCTGTAAAATGATATGAAAAAGGAAGTGGCAAACCACTCCAGTACTGTTGCCAAGAAAACCCCAAATGGGGTCACAAAAAGACATGATTGAAAAGCAACAGCAACAATAAGGCATCATTAACAACAACAACAACAAGAGGCATTTATTATTGTAGTGCTTTAAAGTTCATAGAGCACTTTACAAACATTATCTCGTTTTATCCTTACAACAATCCTGAGAGCTAGGAGGATATAATTACCCCAATTTTATAAATGAGGAAACTGAGGCTGAGATAGGTTAAATGATGTGCCTAAGGTGACAAAGCTAGTAAGTTTCTCAGACTGTACTTGAACTCAGGTTTTTCTGATTCCAACTTGAGCATTCTATCTACTGTTCCACCTAGCTGTCTCTAAAATCAGATGAAATTCCTCTTTAAAAATTAGACCATTGTGGGCAGCTAGATGGTGCAGTGGATAAAGCACCAGCCCTAGATTCAGGAGGACCTGAGTTCAAATGTTGCCTCAGACACTTGACACTTACTAGATGTGTGACTCTGGGCAAGTCACTTAACCCTCATTGCCCTGCAAAAAACAAGAAAGAGAGAGAGAGATGGTTGAACTATGACTTAAAACCCTTATTATGTAAATCTCCAAACAGAAGTAGAGTTATACAGGTTTGCAATAGGGACCATTCAAGATTTGCTGAATAATTGTGCAATCTTCTACCTATTTCTATCTGTGCAGCCCCCGAACACACTGAGCCTGTCTCTTACACTAAGCAAGGCCTAGAAGAATCCCACTGGACAATGGGAAGCTTTCCAGAAAGCTCTGTGGAGCTTTGGCAGTATCATCTGTATCCCCTTAACATTTTCACCCCCTTTAAGTGTGAAATTCAAAACATTTCCATCTCAAAGATCAAAAGAAAAACAAAAGTGGGGCAATGTAGCTGGCAACCAAGCAGCAAGCACTTTTACTGGCTGGTTAGCATGATGGCGGCTGGTCTCTTTAGTCACAGACGTCTGTCCAGGCATCTCCTTTCTGTGAACTCTTCTTATAGCATCCAATGTCCTGACTCACTCATTCTAGTGCCTGATTAATTGGCATTTTATATTGTTGTCTAACTATCTCTGGGGTATTAGTCTTGTCTTCTCATTCTTTGAGGGTAAGGGCTACATCTGCTTCCCTGTATCCTATTGTGCCTACCACTGGACTAGGCACATGGCAAATATTCAATAAATAAACACTAAATTGAATTTAATTTTAGCAATTTCTACATGCCTGATGGCCTTCACTCCTCTATGTATTTCTTCTATCCTTCCTCCTTCATAGTATTATAGATTGAGAGCTGAAAGGAACATTGGAAACCAGCTAATCTTAATTACTTCATTTTACAGATGTGGAAATTGAGGCACAGAGAGATCAAGTGACTAATTGTTATACAACACAAGTAAGTCAGTGGCAGAAAAAGGGTGTGAGCCCAGGGCCTATGACTCAAAATGCAATCCTCTTCCCACCATACCATAATGTTTTTCCCTCTTTTCTTCTCTCCCTCCCTTCTTCACTCTTTCCTTTCCTCCCTTCTTTCTCCGTACTCTCTTTCTTTCCTCCCTCTTCCTTCCTTCTTCTTCTTTCTTTCCTCACTTCATCCCCTGTTAATAAATAGAAGGTCCAGGCCTACTGCAGAAGGTGGGATTTAAGCTGAGTATTAAAGGAAGGTGGAGATGAGGGGTCAGAGCCAGTACTGGGGAACAGCCCAAGCAAAAGGCCTAGAGCAGGAAAATGGAGTATGGTGTTCAAGGAGCTGCAAATAAGGCAGAGTAGCTGGATGGCAGAGTGTGTGGAGTATGCATGGAGTAAAATATAGGAAGACAAGAGAGGTAGGAAGGGATCCAGGTAATGAAGGGCTAAGGTGATTTTTGGTAGATTGGAGTGGGAAAAGTAGATCAAAGCATGGAGATTCATTGGAAGGCTATAGCAATAGAGCAGGCAAAGGGGATGAGGGCCTGAACTAGGCTTGTAGATGTATGAGTGGAGAAAAGTAGATAAATATGAGAGGTGTTAAAAATATAGATGACAAGAAATGACAAGGATTGTATACTGAGGGTGAGTGAAAATGGAGAGTTGAAAAATGCCTATTCTTATCCTTTAACCCTTTCTCTACTGGGGAATTGCTCTTATTCTTATATAGTTGAATCTGTTCTTTCTATATCTTGGACATGAGATCTTTATTGGAGAAACTTTCTGCAAAGATTTTTCCCCCTAGCAACCTGTCTCTTTTCTGATTTAAACTGCATTAGTTTTATTTGTACAAAACCTTTAAAACTTTTATAACCAAAATTGTTCATTTTCTGTGATATTCTCTATTTACTTATTTGGACATGAACTTCCCCTCTATCCATAGATGTGAAAGATAATTCCTTCCTTGGTCTTCTAATTTCTTTATTTCTAACTCATGCATCCATTTGGAGATTGCCCTATTATATGAGGTGGGACTTTGGTCTACATCTAATTTCTGCCAAACTAATCTCCAATTTTCCAAGTATTTTTGTCAAATAGTGAGTTATTTAAGAAACTCATTTCTTTGTATTTATCAAACATTTATCAAACTGGGTTCATTTGGTTCTGCATTTTCTGTATCCAATCTTTTCCACTCATCAAACTATTTTTAAACTACTACTAGTTTTAATGACTATTGCTTTGTAGTGTATTTTATGATCTGGTGCTGATAGGCCCCCTTCCTTTCCACTTTTTTTGCATATTATCCTTCAGATTCTTAGATACATTTTCTTCTTATTTCTTTTTTTCTAGCTCTATGAAATAATATTTTGGTGGTATAACAATGAATAAGTAAATTAATTTAGGTAGTGTTATGATTTTTTATGTAGTTGCCCAACCTGTCTATGACAAGTTAACATTTTTCCAGTTATTTAGGTCTGTTTTTGTTTCTGCAAAGAGTATTATGTGGTTAGATTCATATAGTTTTGGGGTGAATCTTGGTAGAAAAATCACAAGTAATTTGAATGGAATTTCTCTTTCTAACACTTCCTGCTGGATTTTCTTGGTAATATTCAGAAATATTGGTGTTTTCTATGATGATTTATTTTATATCCCACAATTTTGCTGAATTTATTGTTTAGATTAAACATTTTATTGACTTTTTAGGGTTTTCTTAGCAAACCATCTTATCATCTGCAAAAAGTGATCATTTTACTTCCTCTTTGCTGATGCTTCGTTCTTTCATTTTTCTTTCTTGTCTTACTGCTATAGCTATCGTTTCTGGTACTATGTTAAATAATAGTGGTTGATAATGGGCATCCTTGCTTTACTCTGATGTTATTGGAAAGGCCTTTAACTTTTTTCCATTATATATCATGCTGGCTTTTCATTTTAAGTAACCATTATTTATCACATTAAGAAAAAGCCCATTTTATTTCTAGTCTATTTTTTTTAATAGATATGGGTATTGGATTTTGTCAAAAAACCTTTTCAGTATTTATTGACATAATCATGTGGGTTTTTAATTTATTATTAATATAGTTTATTATATATATATATATTTATAGAATCTTCCATATGTTGAACTAACTGTACTCCTAGTATAATCCAATCTGGTCATAGCATATAATCTTTTTAATATGTTGTTGAAGCCAATTTGCTGATATTTTAATTTTTGAGTCTGTGATCATTAGGAATGTTGCTTGTTGTTTTGTCTCTCTCAGTTAAGATATTAAGACCATATTTGTATCAGAGAAATTAGAAAGGTCTCATTTTCTTATTATTGCAAATAGTTTATGAACTATTAAAATTAATTATTTTTTAAAATTTTATAGAATTCACTTGTAGTTATGGATAGTCCTGGATCCCTTTGCCTTTAGCATCTAATATATGCTTATTCAATTCTTTTTCTAATATTAAGTTATTTAAATAATCTATTTTTTCTTTGGTGAATCTTAATGTTTTATATTTTTGCAAGTATCTATTTCCTGTAATCAGTTTTGTTAGCATGTAATTAGGCAAAATAGTGCCAGATAATTTCCTTTATTTCCTCTTCAATTGTTGTGAGTTCTTCATTTTTATTTTTTATGTAAACAATTTGGTTTTCATTTTTCTCTTTTAAAAATCAGAGTAGCCATTGTTACCTATTTCATTCATTTTTCAACAAAACAACTCCCAGTTTTATTTATAAATTCAATGTTTCTTTTTGCTTTCAATTGCATTAATCTCTTTATTAAAGTTTCTGAATTTCTACTTTGTCTTTTAGCTAAGGGTTTTTGATTTAATATTCAGGCCCAATGCCCAATTCATTCACTTTTTCTTTTTTTTTCTTTTATTGATGAAGACTTTTAGAAATATAAAATTTCCCCTAATAAATTTCCTTTCTGCTTTAGCAGAAGCAGGTAGGTGGTACAATGGATAAGGTGCTGAGTCTAGACACAGGAAAGATCTGAGTTCAAATTTGTTATTTTCCAGTTACATGTAAAGATAGTTTTCAACATTTCTTTTCATAAGATTTTTAGTTCCGAATTTTTCTCCCTCCCTATGTTCCCTCCTCCCTCCACAAGACAGAAAGCAATCTGTAGGTTATATATGTACAATTACATTAAACATATTTCTGCATTAGTCATGTTGTGAAAGAAGAATCAGAACACAAAGGAAAAAACTCAAAAAAGAAAAAAAAAACCCAAAAAGTAGAAACTGTATGGTTTAATCTGCATTGAGAATCCACAGTTCTTTTTTCTGGATGTGGAGAACATTTTCCATCATGAGTTCTTTGAAATTGTCTTGGGTCATTGCACTGCTGAGAAGAGCCAAGTCTATCACTGTTGATCATCACACAATGTTGCTGTTACTGTGTACAATGTTCTCTGGTTCTGCTCACTTCATTCAGCATCAGTCCACTTAAGTCTTCCCCTGAGTTCAAATCTGGCTTCAGATATTTATTAGCTGTATGACCCTAGGCAAGTCACTTAACCTCCAAATATCTTCATTTCCTCAACTGTAAAATGGAAATAATAACAGCCCCTACCTCCCAGAGTTGTTGTGAAGATCAAATACAAAATGCTTGGCACACAGTAGGAACTTAATAAG
The DNA here is from genome assembly GCF_019393635.1 of Dromiciops gliroides. Classification (NCBI taxonomy): domain Eukaryota; kingdom Metazoa; phylum Chordata; class Mammalia; order Microbiotheria; family Microbiotheriidae; genus Dromiciops; species Dromiciops gliroides. The sequence goes on along the minus strand of NC_057861.1, from coordinate 538,384,346 downwards.
TGTTTATTTTTTCCTTCCTTTAGCTGTATTTCACATATTTTGGTTATATGGTCTCATCATTGTCATTTTCTTGATGAAATTTCTATTGTTTCTGTAATTTGTTCTTTGATCCACCCATTCTTTTTGGTCTTTAAATCCATTTTAATTCTTTCTTCAAAGGACCTTTGTTGAATCCATTTTTTCTTGTCTTGCAATCAGTAAATCCAGCCTTACCTCTTCTAGAATGACTAGGGCTCCCTTCCCAGGTAGAATTTAATTCTCTGTCCTTTTACCTTTTCTTCACCAAAACTTACCTGCAAGATAATGAAGCTGATCTTTGTTAGGTAATCTGATAAACTAATTCATGGTAATGTGATCTCCTTCAGTGGACCCATGATCTCATTGGTATGGGTACTCCTGCCCATGCTATAGGTTTCGACCAATCCACCCCTTGTTCTGTGATTCTTGCTCATATTTTCCCATAAATCCTTCATAGAGGATTTCTGGAGGCTTTCTTTTAGGTCTTTTAACATATTGTGGTGATTAAAAATTTTAGGATGCCCTATCTATGCCCCAAGTGTTAGGGAACTTAGCTGGGATTTCTGATATATTGTTACTTAGAAATTAGAGGCTATAGCACCAGTTTGGGGCATTAAGCATTTATTAAAGCATATTAAATATTAGCAAAGATAAAGCACATGGTTCTGAAAGATCAGAAAGCCTTCCTAGGATATAGAGCAGGAGTCGGCCGCATGGCTGTTCCTTCCGTGTCCCAGGGCCCAGAGAGAGAGCCTGTGAGCTACTGCGGCCCTTCCACACTGCTCAAAGCTAATTGGCTAGCATCATTCAAATCTATTGGTTTACTGGACTTGAGGGTGGTCCAGAGCAGAAAGTGCTGATGTCAGAGTACAGAGGACAGACCCTCTGAGGGGAAGGCTTTCAGGTAGGTGTGGTTTTAATCTCTGATTGTCTCTGTTCACAGTCCAAGGTCCAACTACATTTCCTTTGGAATTCCTCTGACTCTCGGCAGCCCCCAAGAAAGGTCAGGCAAGGCTCTCTAAGTTAGGCCCTCAAGTGGGGGTCTCTGGGAGACCCAAAACCCCATTATTTTCTCATACTATGTAATATTCAGGTGGGCCATCTGTTATTGCATTTCTTGCTATATGACCAGCCTACCTCTTTTACTGATCATATATTTCAAGGATCATATGGCCTACATCACTTCTTTTGTACAAGTCACTACTGATAATAAACTATGGTCCACAGGCCAGATCCAGTCCAATGAGTCTTTTTCTTTCTCACTGTCTGTTAGTTAAGAATAAGTAAAAAACACATTTAACTCATAGGCTGTACAAAAAGAGGTGATGAGCCATTGTTTGCTAACCCCTTCTGAAGCCCAGTGAGACCTATTATATATTTCTCTATCACTGTTAGATTTGGCTATGATTTTGATTCTTCAAATATTGTGATGGTCCACGGTTCATAGCCTTATGAACATTCCTGAAAGAATGCTGGTATTTTTAAAGATGTAGGTTTTTTCTTTTTCTTTTCTTTTCTTTTTTTTTTTTTTTTGGATCAGAGAACATTGCAGTGTCTGAAAATCACCATATTTATCAATTTGGTTTAGAGGATCTCCTAAAATTATTTGTAGAATTTATCTACCTTTTCATTCTCTGCAATAGATGCCATCATCATAATTGAAATTACCTTTGTGTGTGGCAGCTAGGTGGCGCAGTGGATAGAGCACTGGCCCTGGAGTCAGGAGTACCTGAGTTCAAATCCAGCCTCAGACACTTAACACTAGCTGTGTGACCCTCAGCAAGTCACTTAACCCCAATTGCCTCACTAAAAAAAAAAAGAAAGAAAAAGAAATTACCTTTGTGGGAGAATTTTTACTTATATTCGCTGCAAACATTGTAAGGTATTCCATTAACCATTGTATCCTCTTGACTTTGAGTGCACCATAAAACTAACTCTACCAACTCCTTTGCTTGCCTCACCAAGGAAAACCTATGAACTATCCTTCCATTTAGCTGTAAGTCCCTCATTTCTTCTGGTTCCATTTATCTGGAGAATATGCATCTTGGCATGGCCTACTTTCTAAACTCTTTGTCTATTTTATAAGTGTCTCTAGGATTGACAGTTGGGTTAATGTCTATAGACAGTCTAATGCTGGATCAACAGTTGGGTTAATGTCTATAGACAGTCTAATGTTGTGTAATTCTTAGCACCTTCTGCCCCTGTTCTACCACTCAGCAACTATTGCTATAGAAACAGACCACATAAGACTAAGGGCTATTTAATTTTTTTAAATTTGTTTTTTGAGTTGCCATGGGGAAATAATTCATCACCTAGTTGCCAATCTCTTGGTAATGATCCTTTCTGTACTTAAGTAGGCTGGTTCTAGCGCAGCAGACCCAATTTGTTGACTGGACCATACCTTATAATAATAGCTTAATATGGTCCCCTACTTCCTTCCTGCCTAAAGAACTTATTTGCAGTTTTAACATGTCAACTTACTTCATCTCTTTGAGTCTATTTTCTCATCTGCAAAATAAGGGGTTCTGACAAGATGGATCAGTCTCTTATGCTCTTTCCCAACTCTAAGATTTTAGAGCTCTCTGTACCCATGTAAGTCTTTCCACAGGATATTAGGAAACATTATAAAACTGGGGACATGATTCAGTTTGTAGGATGGACCATAACCAAATTATAGCATAAGGAGGTGCTTCATAACTGGGGCACTGACTCTATGATTATTAAATTGGTCTCAATTGTCAGCTCAGTTTCAGTAAATATACATGTTTCCATTCCCGCCTCCATTTCCCAAGCATTAAAAGTGATCAGTCTGGATTGCAATTCAGCTCAGTAATTGCTATGTTTGACCCAAGTATTTTCAAGAGGAGTCTCTGAAAAGGCAAAGTGGATATACAGTCTATTACCTTTAATTTGATTTTGTTATTCAACAAAATTAACAATGCACAAACATTTGCAAAATTACATGTTTTCCCTCTGCTACAAATACCAAATGCATTTCCTGTAAATTATGGCTCAGCCGTGCATTTTGTTGTTCTAAAGCCATCGCTTCCTCAGAACCAAATGAAAAGCTTGTCGGGCAATGATATTACAGATTATAAATTAACAGTGTTCATATGCTTTTGTTGCAATTACATTTGACCAGCTTTAGGCGACTTTAGACCTAAGTTCCAAATAAAATGCGAGCTCGCTGAACTGAAACTTGCAGTATTAGATTTATAATAAACAAAGGCAGGTCACAGAACCATGTCATTTTTCAAAGGGGAAAGGAAATCAAGTGGCTGTGTTTAAACTTTATTCAACTTCTTCCTTGTACTGGGCTCAACTTGCCCTTGCAGGGAGGCTTGCAAAGAATCCAATATGAGGATTAATAAAGAAGAAGAACCCATTGCAGAGGCTCTAGGGACTTTAGGAGCTCCCTTACTTAGTCTCTGGACACTCGTTACCATTTCCTTTCTTTGTCAGTGTGGGATTGATTTCGCAGCCCAATTTGATTTCCACAGTCCACTAAGAGGGCTAATTTTCCATCCTGAACTTTTCAACCGCACGCACAATTTTAAAACAATGTCTACACTTGTTAAATATTGGATCCAGTTGTATGTCTCTGAAGTTCAACCCCCTTCTCTCCCTAAGACAGTGGCTTTTTTGGAGTTCTGGCCCCAGGGAAAACCATCTTTTGGTTTCAGTCGTCTGCAGCCAAGCTGGTGCAGAAATAAGAGAAGCAGTCCACAAGTGGCGGAGAAAGGGGGAGGGGCAGAGCTGTGATCTCGTGGAGGCCTATGCTACAATCCCAGATCTAACTGTATGACTTTGGGAAAATCACAACTACTCTATAGCTTGGTTTCACCAACTTTAAAATGGAACAAGAATGTCTGCCCTCCCAACTTCCTAAGAATCTTATAAGGCAGAGCTGAGTCTAGGGCTAGGCAAGAGAAGAGGTATCTAGGGGGTACCATACAATGGGACACAGCAGACACCCCTCCTTAATATTGCTTTTTTTTTTTTTAAGTGAGGCAATTGGGGTTAAGTGACTTGTCCAAGGTCACACAGCTAGTAAGTGGTAAGTGTCTGAGGCTGGATTTGAACTCAGGTCCTCCTGACTCCAGGGCTGGTGCTCTATCCACTGCGCCACCTAGCTGCCCCTATATTGCTTTTTATAAATACATGTAGGGAGTGTACCAGAAGTTATACCCTAGCTTCAAGTCATTAAATCTACTATAATTTTTTGGAACACCCTGTATTTTCCATGGCAGAAAATCCTATTCCCCAGGGAGCAAAGATATGAATCAAATTACTTGTGTAAAACTAAAGGATTGAATCTTATGATGTTGATGATGATGATGATAAGCATTTAGTATAAAGGTTTGCAGAGTGCTATACATATGTTATCTCAGTGGAGTACAATTGTCAGATATTGCTTAGGGCATATACATGCCATGTTCTGACTTTGATGTGAAGAGAAAATAAAATAAAATTTAAGTAAAATTAAGTAATAGTAAACTCTGGGGCAGCTAGATGGCGCAGTGGATAGAGCATTGGTCTTGGAGTCAGGAGTATCTGAGTTCAAATCTGGCCTCAGACACTTAACACTTACTAGCTGTGTGACCCTGGGCAAGTCACTTAACCCCAATTGCCTCACTAAAAAAAAAATAAATAAATAAAAATAATAGTAAACTCTAATTTATTCATATTTGTCCAGGAATGGGTTACCAGTGGACTATTGGCATCTTTGGGATTTCCAGAAAGAGTGAGGAAAGCCTCCAGGTAGTTAGGTGGACCCCTCATGACAAACTCAGGAAAGGACATGTATCAGTCTCACAGGATGGACAGGCACAGGTAGTCTGCATCATCATAGGTCACAGATCCTTTGGAGTTTTTTGAGAATCTAAGAAAGAGATATCCTTATGCACGAATATTACAAACAACTGAGATTTACTGCATATGCCATCCAGGCATTGCAGTGTTTTAAATGCACAAAGAATCCATTTGAAATTCATTTTTTCAGCAAATAGGCATTCATTGATTCTCTGTAAGCTCTTAGGCACATCTGTGTTCAACAAGCAATTATTAAGTACAAGACATTATGGAAGAGGCTGGGAATAAAAAAAAAGAAAAGATAAAATGAAAAACAATCCCTGTCTTCCAGGAGCTTACATTCTACTGGAAGAGATGCAAAAGTTACACAGATAAGTAAAGTAGTTTGAGAAAAGAGAGAGCCTTAAATTTGGGGAGGGATCTGGAAAGACTTCCTCATAAGACTAAAGAAATAAACTGGAGCAAGCCTGAGAAGGACATTACATGTCAAACTGAGGAGTGTAAATTTCATCAAGGAGGCAATGGGGAGCCAATGAAAGTTTTTTTGAAATACTCAAAATATACAGAACATAAGTTGATCTTTCTTTGCTTCAACATGTTTCTGTGGTTCAGAGCACTCAGCCAGTCAGTGAGGAATAGTTGACGTTTAGATGGCTACCCTAATGGAGTTTGTTTTTCATTTTTATCTTGGTCCAGAGCAATGCAACACAGTTCCTTGTACATAGATGAGAGATCAATTGTTGTGTGTGAGGAAGAACTAGAAAAGTTCTTACCATGGGCCATGTTGTAAAGAGTTTTAAATGCCAAATGGATAAGTTTATATTTGAACCTGGAGAGGAGATAGGGAGTATGTTTTTGTCTGTGTGTGTGTGAGTGTGTGTGTGAGTGTGTGTGTGTGTGTGTGTGTGTGTGTGTGTGTGTGTGTGTGTGTGTGATGGCCAGACCTTCACTTTGGGAAAATCTCTTGGGTAGATGTGTGGAAGATGCATTGGAGTAGGCATCAAATATTTATGAGCAGAAGAGTAGAATAACTAGTTGTAGACTAGACTGAGTTGTAACCATGCTGGAGATGGAGGGGATGACTTCTTTCCTCTTCCTCTCTTAGTAGAGGCATGGCTTTCTTTCAGTTCCCTCTTCCTTGGGACTGTTTCTTTCCTTATAAGCCCAGTCTGACAACATGAAGGACCCCAGGGAAGAAGAATGTCCAGGCTTTGCCTCTTTGAGGCCTGGGTGATTGCTCACCAGTTCGTGTCTCAGAAAGAGCCTGGCCACAAATAATATTCTCTTTCTCTCCCTTATGGCCTGTCCTTTCAATCAAATATGGGGTTTGAATGCCCAGTCAGTTTGCACTGACAAATCCAAATTTGGATTTATAAAACCTCTATACTTTAAATCTCTTTTCCTTCTAAGTTTTTTCCTCTCTTTGTTCTTGTTCTTACTGCTAGTAAGCTGAATGGAGAGAAAATAAGATGGTCATCCATATTTAAATGCATTGTCACACACATATGAAGAAATGTTTTAAGGTATAAAATGTATAGAAATTGCAGTTTTTAAAGCAGCCATACTCTGTCATTGCAAGAGGATGAAGAAGAATAGAAAGCAATATGGCTGTCTTCCTTTATATCCAGTTCTCCATTAGAGAAAGGGTAAAGGACAAGAGTAAGGGGGCAAGGCATGGATAACAGGGAAGTAGATCTCAGTCTCCCTCACCCCCATCACTGTGGGGGATTTTCCAAAGCAGTTTCACCAGCATCCCCATTCTTGCATCTCAAATAATCTGTGGCCAACTCAAGGATTCTGTGCCTAGTTCCCCAAGATTTGTCTTTGTTGCTGGTGAGTTCTAATGCTTTATAGCTCTTAGCTCAATGCATGAAGGCAGAGTTCAGCATCTAGATTCTGACAGACATATTGATCTGGATCCAGCCTCCACCATTCTCAAGTGTTCCAGTGAGGTCCACCAAGGTAAAACAAAAAAAATTACATTCTTTTCTATCTTTTATTTTTATTTAATTTTTTTTAGTGAGGCAATTGGGGTTAAGTGACTTGCCCAGGGTCACACAGCTAGTAAGTGTTAAGTGTCTGAGGCCAGATTTGAACTCAGGTACTCCTGACTCCAGGGCCGGTGCTCTATCCACTGTGCCACCTAGCTGCTCCCATTCTTTTCTATCTTATTTGCTTAGCTTCTGTCTTATTCATAAGATCCCTCAGAGGTCAGACCCCCCCCATTCAATGTCGGGGTCCAAGGTACTCTACTATGTAGTTTTCCCTCAGGTAAAGTCAGGAATCCCCTCAGAGCTTAGAGAACACCAGGAAAGGTGACTTCTCATCAGTGACAAGCTCTGTCCCCAGTTCCCCTCACATTTCAACCAAAGCCCTTTTGGCAGTGTTCTAAAAAGCAGGCCACATGCATAAGGAAGATTCATCTGATAATATGATGAAGGATAGCTTAGAGCGAAGTGAGAGTAAGGAAAACAAGCAGTTTGTCTCTGGTGACAGAAGACAATTACTCTGCCTAGGGCACCCAAATCTCTTTCTCTCTGAATCTGTGTATGGAGACTATGAGAGCTTAGCTCTTCCATGTTTCTAGGCTAGTATCCCGATGTTAGTCCTTATATTTCAGGGCTGACCATTTTGAGGAAGGTAGGGTAAGTCATATTTGTGGAAAAATAGATTTAGCTCTGATGAATCTATTTTCCTGCATGGCTTTCCTTGGACGTGTTTATCTTTGTGCTCCTGGGGAGAGGGTCATGTAGTATAGCTGCTGGAATTCTCAAGGCACAGCATACACCAAAGTCTAAATGATGACTCTTTATCACTTGGTGCATTCTTGACCACACCTTCCAAACTCTTGTCTTCTCTCAGGTATGCTCATGCCAGAGGTCTAGGCACCAAATATTTAAAGGGCCAGCATATGGAAAAGAGATTAGACTGGTTCTTTTGGTCCCTAGAATGCAGAACAATGAGGAAAGTAAAGTGGAGAGAGATTAAGTGACTTGCCCAGAGTCATTCAGCAAATTTTCTAAGTCAGGATTTAAACTCAGTTCTTTGTGACTCCAAGTCCAGTTCTCTGTCCACCATTACATGCTTTCTCTATACCCCTTCACTTGGAAATGCCAGGAGGATTGGTGCTTCAGGTCCAGGCTGGGTCAACTCAGGGGTCTTCTCCAACTTACAAATGATCCAGAGTGGGTATGATCTCTGGATGAGTCCTCATTAATGGCCAGAGATCAAAAGTCATGCCTCAAGTGACTTCAGAAACCATCATGGGTCGGGATTGGGGATCATTGGGAGTTCCTTACACCAGGTTTTAGTTTTTCCAGGGATCTGCTGGTTGGCTCAGTATAACCCAAACACTTGTTGTTGTTTTTTAAATAATATTTTATTTTTCCCCAATTACATGTAAAATAAATTTTAACGTTCATTTTTTAAAGTTTTAAATTCCAAATTCTTTCCTTCCCTCTCTTCTCTCCCCATTCCCTGAGATGGTAAGCAATCTGATATAGGTTATACATGAGCAATCATATAAAACATTTCCATATGAGTCACTTTGTATAGGAAGATGAGAGAGAGAAAGAAAGAGAGGGGGGGAGAGAAAAAAGGAAGGAAGAAAGAGAAAAAATGAAAAAGAAAGAAAGTAAAAAAGAAAGAAAGAAAGAAGAGAAAAATAGTAAGCTTCATTCTTTATTCAGACAGAATACAGAATCAGTTATTTCTCTGGAGGTGGACAGTATTTTTCATCACAAGTTTCTTGGGATTATCTTGGATCATTGTATTGTTGAGAATAGCTAAATCATTCAGAGCTCTTCATCATACATTATTGCTGTTATTGTGTACAATGCTCTCCTGGTTCTACTCACTTCACTTTGTATCAGTTCATGTAAATCTTTCCAGGCTTTTCTTAAACCATCATCCTCATAATTTCTTATGGCACAATAATATTCCATTACAATCATATACCACATGTTATTCAGCCATTCCCCAATTGAATGGGCATCCTCTCAATTTTCAATTCTTAACTACCACAAAAAGAACTACTATAAATATTTTTGTACTGTGAGGGCCAAATTTAATATTTGGAGAGTTAATTGAGTGGCTCACTATAATATTGAGGTTCCAGAAATAATGAGGGACCTCTAGTTCCAAAGCTCCCTCCCCTCTGAACTGCCTTCTGGTTTTGTCCTTCTGTACCTCTGTGATAGGCTCTACGGTTATTCTGATACTATCTCTCTGCATCCCCCTGAAAAGATCTATTTCCATTTTGATTCTGCCTGTAATAAGGCCTCTAATTACCTTGGTGCTCCTACATTATCTGTTTAAGTTCTCGTTTCCTAGTTCTACAGTCCCTCAATGAGTGTCCTTGTTTATCACAGTAACCGCACACCTTAGGGTCTTTGTGTTGGCCCTTAGATGTCTGGTCAGAAAGCGCTGGTGTCAGAATGCTCTGTTTAGGCTTATTCTCCTCATTTGACTCAAAGACATAGGTGGCAACTTCCTTAAGACTATCTATAGTCATAGTTCTTCAGTCTGGACATTGTGTCAGAAAATATTTGTGGATTTCTGGCAATGAATTGTAAATGAATGTGTTAAGCACAACATAGGAATCTTTAAAATCTAGTGGGTCCAGCCTGGTCTATTGCCTAGCAGCTTCACAAAGTCTATTGTAAAGCCTATTGGGTCATTCATTAGGCTCCTGATCTAAGTTTAAGAATTTCTGCCAGTTTTCGGATTTTTTAGAGCAAGATTCCATTCCCTTCAGAAGTGTTTCTCTAGCCTCTTTTAATTCTTGGAATTATAATGATGACCAACAGTACAAATAAGTTTCCCACACATACACACTTAAAAAAAATCTCTTTAGGATAAAGACCTAGTAGTGGTATTGCTGGATCAAAGGACAAACACAGTTTTATAGCCCTATGGACATAGTTCTACATTGCTCTCCAGAATAGTAACCCAAACATTTATTGAGAAGCAGGGTAAGTGCAGTTTAATTCAGCTAAAGCTATAATAGCAAAGCATAGTGCTAGGCACTGGGATACAAAGACAAAAATGAAAGACTCCCTGCATTCAGTGAGCAGCTTATGTTCTTACTGAGTATTCTATTCTACCTATTGTAGAGAAGGTAGACTAGTTGCCAGACTGATTCTTCAGAAGTAGACATCACACTGCTACCCCCAGGACCAGCAGTACAGATGTATTTAGAGTCATTATGGTAGAGGTGTTGCTTTCCCACCAATCTCCAGCAGAATATAAATTCCATGAGTATATGATCTGTTTCATTTGGGCGTTTATATTCTCAGACTACAATAGTGTCTTGAACATAGTAGACAGTTAATAAAATTTGCTGACTAGCTAAATGGTATTTGGGATTGAATCCCAGTTTCATGTGATCCTTGGTGTTCCTATCAGGGTTGGTTGCATGTATTCATTAATAGTACTAGAAATAAATAATTCCATAACAGTAGTAGAGACTAGAGGACTACCTTCTGGTACCAAGACCTAAAAAGAAGTGCTCCAGAAGATAGAACATGGAAAGTGATTCATCCACCCTTATAATTCCCCTTCTGGGTCACCATTTTGCTTTTTGTTTGTTTGTTTGGTATTTTTTTTTTGCAGGGCAATGGGGGTTAAGTGACTTGCCCAGGGTCACACAGCTAGTAAGTGTCAAGTGTCTAAGGCCAGATTTGAACTCAGGTCCTCCTGAATCCAGGGCCAGTGCTTAATCCACTGCACCACCTAGCCACCCCCCATCTTGTTTGTAATGGGAAAAAACAACAACATTGAAGAGCTAAATCTTTACCATGAGTGTCACATCCTTTATGCTAATAGTAATGATTGACTGTTATATAACACTCCATTTTTCATATACAATATTTTCCCTATTCAATATTTCAAGTCTCATAATGACTCTGAGGTAGCTGCTCTTATTATTTCCATTTTACCAATAAGGACATTGAGTCTAAGAAAGGTTATATAGCTTACTTAGGATCACACACCCAGTTAATGTCTGAGGCAGGATTTTATTTCAGGTCTTCTTGGCTTGAGATTCAGGGTTCCATCCACTACACTGTACTGTCTCCATCAAATTACTGGGTGATACTGGTGCTCTAATCCCTGACTAGCCAAGTGAGTTTTCTTGAGTTTTTCTTCTCACCAAGATGGATGGGCCACCTTGTTTTGATTTTAGAAAAGGATAAACATAAAATGGTTTTTCAGATTTTGCTGGAAGGAGAAGGAAAACAATCACTTGTTAAGTGCTTATTGTGTCCCAGATACTGTGGTAAGCACTTTTCACAATATTATCTCATTTGATCCTCATTGGAAAGTGGATGTTATTATTATCCCCATTTTACAATTGAAGAGGCAGAGGTTGACACAGGTTAAATGACTTGCCCAAGCTAATTAGCATCTGAGGCCAGATTTGAGCTCAGGTCTTCCTGACTCCAGGCTCAGCACTCTATCCACTGGGCCACCAAGCAGCTTGCAGGGATAGTTTACACATAGAGTTATGCTTATTGGTTTGTACAATGTCATTTCAACAGCATTTCATGAACTTATTTTTTAGTATCTGGTGGTTTGGTACCTTGAAGTACATACCTTTGTGATTTTCTTTTTTACCATCCTCAAACACTGGTACCAGAAAATCTGTTATTGAAACCGGAGAAATGCCAATTGAAGGAAGAACAACTCAATTTTCTGTGATATATAATAAGTTGGAAGGAATGGATATACAAATGGATCTGTGAAAGAATGAGTTATATTGGAGTGGAGAATACCCGTGCTCTGGGTTTTGTGGACTAGATGAATTACTTTATCCCATATTTTAGCCCTGATTTTATTCACATATACACATATGCATATATGTCCATATATGCAAATATATGTATGCATGTGTACATATGTATATACATATCTTTTCTACCAGCCAATCAAAAACATTTGTTAAATGTCTAAAATGTACTAGGCAGGGGAAGCTAGGTGGCACAGTGGATAGAGCACTGGCTCTGGAGTCAGGAGGACCTGAGTTCAAATCTGGCCTCAGATACTTGACACTTACTAGCTGTTGTGACCCTGAGTAAGTCACTTAACCCCAATTGCCTCTCCAAAATAAACAAATGAATGAATGAATGAATGAATTAATTAATTAAATATGCTAGGCAATGTGTTAGGCACTGAAGATACAAATACAAAGGCAAGAAGTTCCTACTCTCAAGGATCTTATATATAATTATATTTAAAGGCAGAAGACCTGGATTCAAATCCTAGTTCTGCCATTTACTACCTTATGACCTTGGGCAAGTCACTTAACTTATTTGAGCCTCAGTTTCTCCATCTGTAAAATGAGAAGATTGCACTAAATGGACTCTAAGTGAATGAAAAGAAGTGGACAGATGCAAGGAATGTTGAGCAAATAGGAACATCAGGACTTGGAAACTGAATATATTGGGGATGGGTACTGAGTGAGAATGAAGAGTTGGGGATGACTCCTAGGCTGCAGACTTGGGTAGCTAAAGGAATGGTGGCACTATTGACAGAAATAAGGAAGGGTAGACTTAGGGGCAAAATAAAGACTCAGAGAATTTGTATTGTACCTAAGCCACTGAAAAAAAGTCGTTACGGAATTAAAGATACATTTTAACATAGTCCAGGTCCTAACATATCCAGGCCCCAAAAAGCATTTGTTGTGGAAACAGATTCTTTTCAACATGGCAGTAGGGACTATCCTATCATAAGTCAGAACCTAGCCCCAGGCATGCCTTTCACAGAAGCTATCAGCAGCTGAAAAGAGTTATACAATCTAGAGAAAAAATAGCTGCTAGCAGTGAAGGCGGCATTCGAGGCTTGGCACTGTCAATTGGAAGGGGCCCAGCATTACACAGTAGTCCAGTCAGATCATAAAAACTTGGAACACTTCCAACATGACAGAAAACTAAAGCAGTAACAGATAAGATGGGAACTTTTCTTCAGCCAATTCAACTTCTCCGTAATGCGTCTTCCAAGCCCCTACCCTCCATGAGCAGATGCCTTGTCATGGAGTTTGGAATATATCCTACCCATCTCCCACTCACTTGTGTAAGTTATATCATAGTTAGAAAATTTTTCAGTGTCTCTACCTCTGTCTAGCTATCTTCAAGCTGATTCAAATACCCTGCACATAGGTTCTATGCCCTCATGTTGATTTGTCTACCAATCTAGCAAGAAAAAGCTTACCATCATGGGAGGGAAAATATCAGGCAGGTGTCTCCTTCTATAATAGAGCAAACATCAATCTAGCTCCAATCTACTTTTCCAGTCTTATTATATATGACTTTCTTTCACTCATTCTATGGTCCAGCCATACCAGCCTTCTTACTGTTCTTCATACATAATACACCCATTTGTGTGCCATGATAATGTCTTCCTCCATTCCTAGAAAGCACTTGTCTCTCATCTCACCCTTTAGAATAGGTTGACAAAGCCATAGCAGGGAAAGGATTTTCAGCAAGGATATAGCATTGGTTCAGTTGGTCTCAGCTTCCCTGCTTCATGTATTGCCCATGCTGGTCTACCGGTCAGAGGTCTGAGCGAAGGTTCCTGATTCCTTGAACAGAGTGTTTTGTACGTTAGTCACCAAGAAGGGCCAATAAGTTTCAAGGATCGTTTCAGTTCTTTTTAAGGAAAAATTAGCCTATGTGGAGTAGGGTCCAAGGAAATGTTAACACAACCTACATAGTAGAGTCCTGGGAGATATTGCTTCTACTACTATAAAACTTTTCCTTATCTTGTCTTCCTCATATCCTTCCCATAATTACCTAGTATTTCTATTGTATATATTTTATGTATGCTTATATATGCACATATTATCTTTTATAGTATATACGATTCTGGAGGAAAGGGACTCTTTTATTATTTTCTGTGTATACCTAGCTATAGTGACTGACACATAGTAAATTCTTACTAAATGCTTATTGATTGATTGATAGATTGATTCTGTTGTCATGCCACAGTAGTCCAGTGGTGAATCACACAGGTCTATTCAAGATCTTTATTGTCATCCCACAAACATTTAATGACAGTCTTTGGCTGGATGCCAGTTTCCATAATTATTCTTTTGGTAGGTATGCCTTCCTCAATTGATAAATGATCAAAAGATATGGATAGGCAGTTCTCAAGGGAAGAAATCCAAGCTACCAATATCCATATGAAAAGATACTCCAAAACAGTAATGATTATATAAATGTAACTTAAAACAACTTTAAAGTTCCCAAGTTCCCTTTCAAGTCTATCAGATTGGCTGAGCTGACAGAAAAAAGTCAGGGCAGGGGAATGACAAATGTTGGAGGATCTATAGGAAAACAGGCACATTTGGGCTCTGCTGGAGCTGAGAATTAGTCTAGCTCTACTGAAAAGCAATTTGGAACTATGCCTAAAAAATTACTAAATTATACATGCCCAGTGATACTAGTACTTGGCCTATTCCCCCCTCCCCAAATCAAAGAAATAGGAAAATTATCCACATGTATAAAGATATTAATAGCAGCTCTTGTTGTGAAGGCAAAATACTGTAAATGAAAGAGTGGTACCCATTAACTAGGGAATGACTGAACAATTGTGGTAACAGAATAATTCATACACTATACTAAATCATAAAAGAAATGGTTTCAGATAATCTTGGGGAGACTTACATGAATTGATAGAGAATGAAGTGAGAAGAACCAGACTAAAATGTAAACAATAACCAAATTGTAAAAACAAATAACTTTGAAAGACTTAGGACCTCTTGCAAACTCAATGACCAACCATGATTCCAGAGGATTGACAATGAAGCTACCCACTTCATGACAGAGAGATTATGGACTCAAGAAGCATGCTGAAATTTACTTTTTGGACATGGCCAGTGTGAGACTTTTCTTTTGCTTGACATATATTCCTTGCAAAAAGGGCCTTTTAATTTTTTCAATTTTGGAGAGTTGGGGAGGGAGAGATGGAAGGGAAATAAATACTTGTTGGTTGAAAAATATTAATTTTTAAAAGAAATGCATGCCCAAACAAAGGACTCAATAGAGGTACCACCCAGACTATTATGACCACTGACAATCCCACAGTGACCCTAAGCACTTCAATACAGAGCTAATGCTCTCCCCAGAGCATGCTGCTATGCTGGTAGCAGTGGATTCTCCAGTGAAAATGACTCATTGCACCTCCCATGCCAGCTCTCTCACAGTTTCTGAGATGGACTCCATTATTCCTTTTGCTTACAAGACCTTCTCATTTGTCTCAAGGTTTACGGCTGCTTTTATTCATAGATTTAGAGCTAGAGGAGACCTTAGAAGCCATTTCTAAGGAAACAGTACTGAAAGAACACTGGATTCAGAGTCAGATAATATGAGTTCTAATTTTGGCATTGTCAAAATGTGACTTTGGCCTTTGTTTTCTTCATTTGTAAAACTGAAGAGGTTGGACTTGATAACCTCTAAATTCCTTTATACCTCTAAATATATAATGCAAAGGAAAATAATAAATGTTGATGGGGATGTGGGAAAATTGGAACACTAATGCACTGTTGGTAGAGTTGTAAACTGAACCTACCTGATTTCAATATGGAACTGTGTCCAAAGGTCTAAAAAACTGTGCATACCCTTTGACCCAGCAATACCACTACTAGGTCTATATCCTAAAGAGATAAAATGTGTGTATATGTGTGTGTGTTTGTGTGTGTGTGTGTACAAAAATATTTATAACAGCTCTTTTTGTGGTGACAAAGAATTGGAAATTGAGGGAATGCCCATCAATTGAGGAATGACTAAAAAAGGTGTGATATATGATTGTATTAGAATACGATTGTGCTATAAGAAATAATGAGTAGACTGATTTCAGGAAAACCTGGAAAGACATGAACTGATAGAGTGAAGTGAACAGAACCAGGAGAACATTGTATATAGTAACAACAATATTGTATGATGATCAGCTTGACGTAGCTGACTTAGCTATTCTCAGCTACACAATGATCCAAGACAATTCCAAAGGACTCATGATAAAAGAGAAAGAATTGATTGAAGCATGCTATTTTCACTTTATTTTGATGTGTTTTTCCTTTGTGTCTGCATCTTTTTTCACGTGACTAATATTAAATATGTTTTATATGACTGCACATGTATAACCTATGTCAAATTGCTTACTGTCTTAGGCAGAAGGAAAAATAAGGAATAGATGGAGAAAATTTGGAACTAAAAATTTTTTAAGGATTGTTAAAAATTGTCATTGCATGTAATTGGGGAAAACCAAAATATTATATATAAATATATGTGTGTATATATATGTATGTGCATATATGTGTGTACATGTGTTTATATGTATGTATGTATACATACATACATAAACATAGTTATAGTTAGTTATAGTTATAATTATAGTTAGTTAGGGTTAGGGTTAGAGAGTTAGAGTTAGATAGAGTGAGAGTGAGAGTGAGTTAGAGTTATGACTTCTACATCATGGGAGTTAGGGGCACAGCACTCCTGTAATCTGAAAAATACATGTAAAAATTTTTGGCACTCCCTTTGTACCAGAGAAGTTTGATTTTTTTTTCCTTTTTTTTTTATGGGGTGTTTACGGAATCTTATTGTAAAATCTGGATTAAATAGTTAAAATTTGGCTTAAATAACCTACATAGGCTATATGTAGTTCAATGTTAAATAAAAAATATAGTGACTTCCTCAAAATTCCCCCCAAATTTCCACTTACAGTAATTTCTTATGTATACCCACAATATATCAAAATCCCAATGGAGAAAGTCATGATATGGAAGGGATAATATTTGTTATCTAAGTCAAATTCCCTAATTTTCACACACAAGGAAAATGAGAACCAGAAAAGTGAAATGAATTGCATCGTCATTCAACTAATAAGTAAAATAAGAAAAAAAAATCTGAACCCATATCCTGACACTAGATTTAGTAGTCTCTCCTGCATACCACACTGCCTCTCACTTTGTTTGACCCTTTGCTTTGTTAACCACCCTTAAGATGGTGATCATCTCCCCACTCCTTCCTTTCTTCACTCCCACAACCAATCAGAAAGAACCAATAAGACATTGGAATGTGATTCACCTATTATGTTATATCTCCTTTCACCAGGTCTATCCTTTACACCTCTTACAGAACCCTGTTCTAATCAAGTATCTGCTCCTAAATAAGTGGAGTCTCTGGGGTAAAATAAATATTAAATTTTAAGTTTAATCTGCATTATTAACATTGTCTCCATCACTTTAATAAATTTAGATGCCAACACAAGCGGCAGAGCCAAGATGGTGGAGGAAAGTCAGTGACTTCCCTGACCTCTCCCCACTATCCCTCCAAATTCCTTCAAATGATGGCATAAGACAATTCCTGGAGCAGCAAAACCCACAAAAGGAAAGGGGGATGTGAGATCATTTTCCAACCAAATATGGCTTAGAAGTTCATCAGGAAAGGTCTGTTGTACTGGGTTGAGAGTGGATCCCAGACCTCAGCTGAACTGACACAGATTCAGCCCCAGGCAGGCCACCCCAGAGAAACAGGCCTCTGGAGCCTAGGAATCAATTGAGGTAGCAGCTACTTCTGGAACTCAGCTCACAGACTGGTGACAGGTTCAAGTGGTTAGCCAGGTTGGATTGCAAGGGTCTCTGCTGGTGCTGAGGTGGGACTCTGGGGACTCTTGTTTTGCTGTGCTCAGAAGCAGTCTTGAATAGTGGCCCAGGTGGGGGAGGGGTGGAGGCATGCCCAAGCTTTCAGGCACAGTGAAACAGAATTCTGTTTCAGGTTAAAGGTCAAGCAGGTCTGTGGTTGCTTGCAGACTAGAGCACAGGCCAGGGGAGTGGTGAATGTGCCTCTCCTTAAATCCTACCACCTTAGACTGCCCCCCCTTGAAGCTTGGGACAATGAACTCTGGAAGCAGTGCCCCACTTTAAGAAGGACTTAAAAGTCAATAAATAGGCTAGGAAATTGAGCAGACAGAAAAAATGTGGACCCTAGAAAATTTCTATGGTAACAAGGAAGATCAAGGCGCACCCTTAGAAGAGTATTACAAAGTCAAAGCTCCTACATCCAAAGCTTCCAAGAAAAATATGAATTGGCCTCAGACCACAGAAGGGCTCAAAAAGGACTTTGAAGATAAGGTAAGAGAGGTAGAGGAAAAAATGGAAAGAGAAATGAGAGTAATGCAGGAAGGTCATGAAAAAAAAAGGTCAACAGCTTGAAAAGCCAAATTGACCAAATGGAAGAGGAGGTACAAGAGCTCTCTGAAGAAAATAATTCCTTAAAAATTAGGATTGAGCAAGAAGCTAATGAATTTATGAGAAATGAAGACACAATAATAAATTTAGATGGTGAAACAATAACTCAAGCCCTGATTTGTAATGTTTGCAGATTTCCGAGGTGTAAGTTCTCACACAGAAAACTTAACAATATTTTGGCCTGCCATGACTTCTTGGAGCACTGAGTAGTTTCATAATTCAGCCAGTGTCACAGGATGTGTCAGAAGTTAAGACATGAACCCATTTCTTCTTGGATTCAAGATCAGCTCTCTATTCCTCTCTACTCCAGGCTGCCTCTCAGGACATGTATGTAATTCATGGGCAGCTAGGTGGTGTGGTAGATGGAGTGCCAGTGCCTGAGTTCAAATACTGCCTCAGACACTGGGTGTGTGAGCCAGGGCAAGTCACTTCACCCTGTTTGCCTCAGTTTCCTCATCTATAAAATGAGCTGGAGAACAAGTGACAAGCCACTCCAGTATCTTCACTAAGAAAACCCCAAATGGGATCATGAAGAGTCAAATATGACTGAACAACAATATAATTCATAAATAAGTAAATATACATATATTGGGTGCATATATAATTTTTTTGCTGATGTGATGCATAATTTTCAAAAAAGAAGACCACTGATTAATACCATTCCTTTTCTCCATTAAATAAGACAGAGTCAAACCCCATAGTATTTATGATCTATCTTCTTTCTACCGGTTATTAGGCACAATGGCATGGCACAGTGGGAAAACAACCGGATTTAGAATCAGACAACCTAAGCTTATATTACAGCTGTGTCTTATAATTTCCATGTGACCTTGGGCATGTCATTTTTCATTAATCCCTTTTCATTAGTAAAAATCAGGGATTTGGCTTAGGGCTCTTTTAACTCTAAACTTATGAAACAATTTGATGGCATCTAAAAGTTCCCAGGGATTAATGCTCCCACTTTGCCCTGGGACTTCATTGTAACTCAGAAATATTTTCAATCTGTAAGATCACTTAAGTACTGGAATTCAGCACTTAGAAGTACCCTCAGTCACTGGAACCCCTCCCTCTAATTGGATGCCTCCTTCTAGAACTTCTGTTTAAGGAGGGTGTCCAGGGCAGTCATCTATTTACTTCTTACCATGCTGCAATCACCACTTCTCCATCATTTCCCTGTGCTGGGTACTTTCCTGTTTTCCCTCATAATTCTTTTTCAGCTTCCTTTTATATCTGCAGTCTTCCCCCATTAGATTGTAAACTTTTTGAGGACAGTTTTATTTGCTTACATTTGCATTCACGAAACTTAACACAAGTCCAAGCCCTAATAAATGCTTATTGACTGACTGACAAGCAAACATAGGAATTATATAAAGAATGAAGAGAAAATGAAAAAGCTTACAATTTTCCTTTATTTATGATTTATTCACCATGTTGGCCTTTTTTATTCTTGAGCATTTGTATTATTTCAAAATGCAGTAAAATCCAAATTCAATCCCTAACACAGATATTAAATAAATATAAATAACAATGTGTTCTAACATAGTTTTAATTATATTAACTCTCAAGATAATAAGAATATCTTATAATTTGTATAGATGTTGTCGAGTTGCGTCTGTCTCTTCATGACCCCATTTGGGGTTTTCTTGGCAAGGATCCTGGAGTAGTTTGCCATTTCTTTCTTTAGCTCACTTTACAGATGAGGAAACTGAGGAAATCAGGGTTAAGTGACTTGCTTAAAGTCACACATGTGAGAATCAGAGTTCCACCCTGAGGAGAAAGCATGTGACTTGGCATCCGGAAGTTACATCTATAGAATCGCTGGTAGTCATATCAATCAAAGATACCAGCCAATTAGCTTGGAGCTGTGTGTGTGTGTATGGACAGCCCTGCTTCCTGTTTCACAGATGGCTTCTGGGAGAAGCTGTTGAGGATCAGCTCTTTTTGTCCAGGAAATGGGGGAGGCCCCTCTTAGTCATTCGGACTAAGTGGTGGTAAGAGATTTCACGTGGGCTGTTAGGAAAGGAAATTGCTTTCTTTCTCTTTGGCTATACCGAATTAGATCTGAGCTAGGATTTTCATGCTATAAGGAATCTGTTCTCAATCTCTCTCTCTCTCCACTAACTTATATATATATATTTTTGGTTTTTTTTAAGTGAGGCAATTGGGGTTAAGTGACTTGCCCAGGGTCACACAGCTAGTAAGTGTCAAGTGTCTGAGGCCAGATTTGAACTCAGGTACTCCTGACTCCAGGGCCGGTGCTCTATCCACTGTGCCACCTAGCTGCCCCCTAACTTATATATTTTAATAAATCTTTTCGGTTTTTTGGTGAGGCAATGAGGGTTAAGTGACTTGCCCAGGGTCACACAGCTAATAAGTGTCAAGTGTCTGAGGCTGGATTTGAACTCATGTCCTCCTGAATCCAAGGCCAGTGCTTTATCCACTGTGCCACCTAGCTGCCCCTATTTTAATAAATCTTTAAAAACCTAAACTCTTGCTGAATTTATCAGTGATTTTAGCCAGCTTCCCCTCCAAGACTGGTGGGGGGGGCAGGGGGAGCAGATTAGGAACCACAATTTAGATTTTCAACAACACACACAGCAAGTAAGTATCTGAGGCTAGATTTGAGGTCAGGTCCTCCTGACCTCAGGCCCAATGCAAGTTACTTAATCCCCATTGCCCTGCAAAAAACAAAAAACAAAAAAACAAACAAAAAAAACTATAATATGGGGATAATAATGGCACCTAACTCTCAGGGTTGTTGTGAGGGTTGAGATGATAAGTAAAACACTTAGCATAGTTCTTGGTACACAATCAGTGCTATATAAAAGTTAGCTCTAATTATTATCATTTTTATGAAAATTATCATACAGGCCAGTTTTGACATAAAAGATAGTAGAATGAGTGATGTTTCTTTATATTTTGGTAACACAAGAAGGCAAAAAGATAATGAAATATTTTTTTTTCTTTTTTTCTTTTTTTTGGCGGGGCAATGGGGGTTAACTGACTTGCCCAGGGTCACAAAGCTAGTAAGTGTCCAATGTCTGAGACTGGATTTGAACTCAGGTCCTCCTGAATCCAAGGCCAGTGCTCTATCCACTGCGCCACCTAGCTGCCCCCAAGATAATGAAATGCTTGTAGGAAATGCTTCATTGAAGATGACACCAATCGATAAAGGAGGCAAAACATGAGTCTACATGGACTGACAACATCTTTTCATTACATGTCACTACTATATCATAAGGACAGCTGGATGACATAGTGAGTAGAGAAGTGGGTTTGGAATCAGGAAGACTCATCGTCCTGAGTTCAAATGTGATCTCTGACATTTCCTAGCTGTGTAACCCTGGGCAGGTCCTTTAACCCTGTTTGTCTCCATTTCCTCAACTATAAACTGAACTGGAGAAGGAAATGGCAAACCACTCTAGTATCTTTGCTGAGAAAACCCCAAATTGGGTCATGAAGAGTCAGATTCAATTGAAAAGAGTGAACAGCAGTAGCAGCAATTATGACATAACAAAGTTTGAAACAAACTTCATCACATAGGTAAGGGATTCACATTGCTTTTTGTGAGTTGTACCCTCAGCTCCAAATTACATAACAATATTTTTCTAAGCAGTACGGGATAATCAGAAGGAATAACTTCATCCCTTATCATAGATTAGATGAAGTGAAAGGGAAAATCAAGGAATTACTTAATTTTGAAGAGGGAGAAGTTGATGAATCCAAGATCATTGAAAATCTTCATAATACATTCTCCAAAGATTTTACCTAATAATATAATGAATGATAAGAACAATACTGATTTCTCAAATATTGTTTAAAAGGGGGTGGACGTACTTAGAGTGGAATATGAAAATTCCATTTGTATTTGATAACTTGAATTAAATTAGGAGACCAATTATATCAAAATATAGAAATGAAAAATAATACAACTGGTGTTTGTCAAAACTACCATAAATGAATATAGCTTCTCACACTATATGCAAAAGCCACTGCCACAATTAGAACCATACGAACAAAGGTAGAGCTAGCAAGGTTTACTCCTAGGGACAGGTGTTGACCACTGCTATGGCAGAAGTAATACAAAAGAGCTATTGAAAATTTTCAGAAAGGCATTTGAAGATTGCATCACTATCTAGCTGTTATGCATGGTATAAAGCCTGAATGCATATTGCCCAATTAATGTAAAAAAAATAGAAAGAGTAATAAACAAATCGAGACAATCAAAACATATCAGACATTCTAGATTCTCTTAATTAGGAACTGAAAGCAAAAGTCAAAAGATTAAGTTAATATGAAGAGTCCAAGCAGTGCAAAGAATGAAATAAGGAATTCAACATCCATCAAAACCATTACTATGGAAGCAACAGAAATAAAGAAATTAGAGACTCATGAAAATTCCCACAGAAGGAGGAGGTAGAAAATTTCTAGTCATCTGTATGGCCACTAGAAGTCCAGCACAATGAAAATTCAAGTTGGATTTAATGAGAAACAGGAAGCTTTGTGTATGGTTAATATAATAAACAATGGACTAATTGCAACAAGAGAGGTGACTGAAACTTTAGCCTCTCAGCAAAACTAGAAAGCAGTGAGACCAGACAGGGTTCATAATTACTGGCTCCAACATTTCAACAGCTTTCTTTTGGAAGCCAGATTGATCCCACCTTTCTTAAGAGATGGCATAATAAAGTCTTTTTTTTTTTTTTTTTAGTGAGGCAATTGGGGTTAAGTGACTTGCCCAGGGTCACACAGCTAGTAAGTGTTAAGTGTCTGAGGCCGGATCCGAACCCAGGTACTCCTGACTCCAGGGCTGGTGCTCTATCCACTGCGCCACCTAGCTGCCCCCTAAAGTCTTTACCAAATGATGTGAACACCAGTGACCTTACAAATACAGAACAATTACCTGCTTATGTACTTTATACAAAGCATTCAAAGTCTGTCTTATTTTAAAAGTTTATACACATTTATAGGAAAAGAATACATTTTCTGATAAGCACAAAGGATTTTCCAAAAAATCCCAAGAGTATAAAGAGAAAATTTAATTTGTTTTGGTAATTACTGAACAATCTGCCAGATAACACAGAAACATTTATACTGTCTTTTATTGCTGATTATTGCAAAACCTTTGACTCGGTTCTGCACTCATGACTTATTCATGTACTGCAAATATATAAAATAGATATAAATTTATTGAGAATGCTAGAATGTTTGAGAAATCTATACTCGATTTAAATTATATCAATAATGCCCAGGATAATTGATATAAAATATGATGTTTATCCGCAGGGAGACGGTTTAAGTCTACTATGGTTCTCCCTAAGTGAAATCCAATATTATCTCTCCTAAATAGAACTAAATGTGGCCTCCAAACTGAAGAAATCAAATGAAATTTAGTTAGATGACATCAAGCTATTGAACTACACCAAAAAGCCTTAAGTAATGCCTTCATTTTGTAAAATCTTTCTCCAGTGATATCAGCATGTCATTTGAACTCAATAAGTATTAAATTCTTAACATATGTCAGGGAAAGATAGACATTGAAGGCTCTGAGCTAGAATCTGAAGATCACATTGAATCGATGGATGGATATAATACATACAAACTAAGACACATTGCACGTAAATATAACAAGGAGAAATTTGTGGCTAGATATGTTGAGACTTGACAACCTGCAATTAAAGGTGAATGAGAAGACATTTAAAACAATGAATATTGGTGCAATACCAGTCTTAATATATGCTTTCAGAGATATAAAATGGACCATAATAGATTCAGGCCATATGCTAGTAAAAACACATATAATATCTGTGAAACACAGGGTTCATTGCCCAAGGTAACTATCGAAAAATAAACAATTTTAATCAAAGAAAGATGATTGACAGATATTCTCAGAACAAATGATAAACAGAATAAAAATTTCCATAAATACTTTTAGGACAAACAAACTTTATTTAACAAAGTTTTATTTCATCAATAAAGACTGAGAAAAGGTATATTTCACTGGATTTGTTGAAAGTAACCAAAAGTATTATATCTGTCTCTAAGTGGAGCCTGTGAAGTAGCTAAGATTCTCTCTCTCTCTCTCTCTCTCTCTCTCTCTCTCTCTCTGTGTGTGTGTGTGTGTGTATGTGTGTGCATGTCCCTCTCTGTCTCTGTCTTAGTGTCTCCTTCTCACATGGACATATTTAAATTATACTTTACTAAGAAAATCTGAGGTCATATGATGTGAACTCTTTCAACCTCTTCCACTCCTTAAAATTTATATTTCTTTTCCTCTTCTCTGGAAATAAAAGCATCTCTCCTTCTTAAGGCTGTGTTCTTGGTCAAATCTCCTTTGCTTCAATAATGATCTATTTTATATTCTCAATCCTCTTTTCCCTGGTCCTTCTTTCCCCCATAAAGTTATGTTTCTTCTATGCTACAAAGCTTTAACCCTACCCTTTCCTCATTCCTTTTGAAACAGAATGCTAGACCTACTGCTTCTCCTTCTTTATCATAGACTTTTTTTTGTGGGGCAATGAGGGTTAAGTGACTTGCCCAGGGTCACAAAGCTAGCAAGTGTCAAATATCTGAAGCTGGATTTGAACTCAGGTCCTCCTGAATCCAGGGTTGGTGCCTTATCCACTGTGCCACCTAGCTGCCCCCTATCATAGACTTTTGTACTTAAACTGATTGAAATCTGACTTTGGTCACCACTATTCTTATTTTTCCCCCCAAAGACTGCAGATGGCTTAATAATAGTCAAATTCATCTTTTTGTTGGTTGTTGTATCCTAGAATGATGGAGTTGGGTGCAGGGATGTTCTGTTAAATGTTTAATGACTAGCTCTCCAGAAAAAGAAATATATGCATGATAAATATTTAAGTTTAATCTGCATTATTAAAATTTTCTCCCTTTTCTCAAGTCTGGGAAGTCAACAAAATTAATTAAACTGTGATTTATAAGGTTTATCAATTTCTGAGATGTCAATGTTCATGCTGAAAATCTGACAATGAGGATTTTGGAGCCCGTACACACTGGCTCTAGTATTCCTCTGATTGGGAGGAACCTCAGAATCCACTTGGTCCAATTTGTACTTGAAAAGGAATTCCATTACAATATCTTTTTTTTTAATTAAAAATTTTTTTCATTACAATATCTTTAACAAGCTTTCAATCTGGTTTCCACTTGAATAACTGAGTAATAAGGAATAAACTCCCTTCAAATCTACTTGGTGATAACTCTATTAATATTGGGAAGCTTTTCCCTACTAGCACCCACAATCTTCCTCTGTTACTTCTACACATTGCTCTCAGTCTGGGTCTCATCCTAGCCACAGTTACTGAAAACCCAGGGTGGGCGAAGGGAATCTTTGCCACCAAAACCCTTAGTATTGTCAAATGGCTTGAATCAGAGATGAATATGATTTTATCATTGGAAATTACATTAAAGAAGAGGCATTAACATTTTTGCTGCTATACCTAAAGACCATGGGATCTTTTCATCTGACTTGTAACTGAAACCATCTATATCTGCTGTCCCACCCACTAGAATGTGAACTCCTTCGTGTGTAGGCCAAGTCAATATAATAAAAATGACAATCATAAGTTTATTTATTTATTTGGTGCTATACCAATCAAACTATCAAAATTATTTTATAGATGTAGAAAAATTAACAACAAAATTCATCTGGAAAAACAAAAACTTAAGGATATCATGGGAATCAATGAAAAATATGAAAAAAGGTTGTCTATAAGTACCAGATTTCAAACTGTATTATAATGCAGCAATTATCAAAACCATCTGGTACTGGCTAAGAAATAGAGAGGTGGATCAGTGGGATAGAATAGGTAGAAATTACAGTATAGCAAATGACTACAGCAATCTAGTATATGATAAACCCAAAGATTGAAGCTTTTGGAACAAAAATTCATTATTTGACAAAAACTGCTAGGAAAATTGGAAAAAGGTATGGCAGCAACTAGGCATAGACCAAAATCTCACACCATATACTAAAATAAGGTGAAAATAGGTACATGATTTATACATAAAGGGTAATACCACAAGCAAATTAAGGGAACATGGGATTGTTCATGCACAGAGGAAGAATTTGGGACCAATGAAGTTATAGAGAGCAAAACAAAATATAAAATAGATAATTTTGATTATAGAAAATTTAAAAGTTTTTGCATAAACAAAACTAATATAACCAAGATTATAAGGGAAGCACAAAACTGGGAAATAATTTTTGAAATAAGTATCTCTGATAAAGGCCTCATTTCTCAAATACATAGAGAACTGAGTCAAATTTATAAAAATACAAGTCATCCCCCAATTGATAAATGGTCAAAGGATATCAACAGTCAGTTTTCAGACAAAGAAATCAAAGCTATCTATAATCATATAAAAAATGCTCCAGATCACTATCAATCAGAGAAATGCAAATTAGAACAACTCTGAGGTATCACCTCACACCTATCAGAGTGGCAAATATAATAAAAAAAGGAAAATATTGAATGTTGGAAGGAATGTAGGAAAGTTGGTACGCTAATCCACTGTTGGTGGAGTTGTGAAAAGATCCAACCATTCCGGAAAGGAATTCAGAACTATGCCCAAAGGGCTATAGAACTGTGAATACTGTTTGATCCAGTAATACCACTGCTAGATTTATATGCCAAAGACATCCCCCCAAAAAGGAAAAAGACCTATTTGTTCAAAAATATTTCTAGCAGCTCTTTTTGTGGTGGGTAAGAATTGGAAATCAAAGGAATGCCCATCAATTGGGGAATAGGTAAACAAGCTATGATATATGATGGAATATTATTGTGCTATAAGTAATGATAAGCAGGATGATTTCAGAAAGGCCTGGAAAGGCATCATATGAACTGATGTATAGTGACGTGAGCAGAACTAAGAGAACATTGTGCACAGAGACAGCAGTATTGTTTGATAAAGAACTGTGAATGACAAATATTTTCAGCAATAAAATGATTCAAGACAATCCCAAAGGACTAATAATGAAGCATACTATTCACCTCCAAAGAAAGAACTGATGTTGATGGAACATAAAGCATGCTATTTTTCACTTTCTTTCATTTTTTCTTTTATTCAAATTTTCTTGTACAAAATTATAAATATGATGTTTTATATAATTGCACATGTATAACCCATATCTGTTTACAGCCTCAGGGAGGGGGCAGGGGACAGAGGGAAGGAGGGATAGAATTTGGAACTCAAAACTTTAAATTAAAATGTTTATTATTTTTTAATTATTTATTTTTTTTTTTGCAGGGCAATGGGGGTTAAGAGACTTGCCCAGGGTCACACAGCTAGTAAGTGTCAAATGTCTGAGGCTGGATTTGAACTCAGGTACTCCTGAATCCAGGGCCAGTGCTTTATTCACTGCGCCACCTAGCTGCCCATATTATTTTTTTTTTAAAAAGAATGTGAACTACTTGAAACCAGGAAATATCTGATTTTTGTTACCCCAGGGCTTAGTTCAGTGTGCATAGTAAGCACATAGTAAGTACTTAATTAATACTCTTTTCTTCTTTCCACCTTTTCATCTTTCGACCTTTCTATTTTCCTTCCTTCCTTTCTTCCTTCCTTCCTTCCTTCCTTCCTTCCTTCCTTCCTTCCTTCCTTCCTTCCTTCCTTCCTTCCTAAGTATATATTCTGAGCAGTAGGACTTGTTACAATGTAGCATCAATAATCATGGAAGAGTTTGGTCTCATATTTAGTTCAATTAAATATCTAAAAATGTCAGTTTTCCCACCCAGATCACTCTTCACCTTCCAATTCTCCATAGGAGCTAGAATAATCTTATTGTCTTCTACATGACATCAGTATGAGTTATATCATGAGCTCACATCTTCTTGGACCCCCCTGAAACATTTCACATGACCAATCTCACTTCTTTTTGTCCCTCTGATTTCTCAGTCACTGTGGAATCCTGATTTTCTTCCTTCCTCTCTGAGTAGTCTGACTTATCTTTCTCCTAACTCCTAAATGCAGGCTTCCCAGCCATTTTGTCCTAAGACCCTTTCTTTTCTCTCTCTGCACTCTCTCCCTTTATGATGTCAAAGTATCACCTCTATTTAAATCTCTCTCAGATCAGTATCTCCAAACCTGATCTCTAGACCTACAACTCCAAATGCCTGCTATACATCTATGTCTGCATGCATATCCCATTGGCACCTCAATGTACCCCAAACTGAACTCATGAACTGATGCATTTCCCTTTTTAGTCTTCTTCATCATACAATAACACCAACAACAAACATTTATACAATATTTTATTGTTTATTGTTTACAAATTGTTTTCCTTACATTACCCTTGGCAAGACTGGTGATACAAATGTAATTATCCCTTTTTAAGATTAGAAAACCAGAATGGGGTAGCTAGGTAGGGAAGTAGATAGGACACCATCCTTGGAGTCAGGAGTCCCTGAGTTCAAACCTGGCCTCAGACACTT
The DNA here is from genome assembly GCF_019393635.1 of Dromiciops gliroides. Lineage (NCBI taxonomy): Eukaryota > Metazoa > Chordata > Mammalia > Microbiotheria > Microbiotheriidae > Dromiciops > Dromiciops gliroides. Next base: position 538,355,816 of record NC_057861.1, on the reverse strand, counting down.
AACTAGCTGCGTGACTCTGGGCAAGTCACTTAACCCCAATTACCTCTTCTGCCTCCCTTGACAAAAAGATTAGAAAACCAGAAAGGCTGGACAGGCCCCTCAGGATCACACAGCTAGAAAACAGCAGAGTTAGACTATGAAGCCAGATATTCTGATTCTTACTACAAGATCTTTTCAATTACATACACCTAGACACCACATTTAGTTCAGATGTCCCAGTTCAAAAAGCCGTGTCTGATTAATCTCATGAAGGATTTCTTCATCCATTGAATCCCAAAGCACTTTGATTATATCTTTCTTGTGGAATTTGTCATATACAGCATTGTCCTAGATTAATTATTCTCCCATATCTCTCAGTATCTTTACTAGACTGCAACCTCCTTGAGACAGAGACTGTCTTGCCATTGAGGGTCAGCATGATGTAGTGGAAAGGACAGTTGACTGAACTTTGGGTTCAAATTCTTCCTCTAACATTTACTAGTCATGTGACTGCTTTTGTCAAAGAAGGATGAAACCGTCCATGCTTAACTTATTAAAATATTTTTGAGCTTCAGAGGAAAGACATTTTGCAAATGTTTAAGTCCTATAGAATTGTCAGCTATTATTTAACTCTGTGTTTTAGCAGAGGCCCTAGAACATCTTAGGTATTCATGAAATATTTGTTGAATGACTGAGGTCATTGGAAAGAAAGAAGGAAGGAAGGAAGGAAGGAAGGAAGGAAGGAAGGAAGGAAGGAAGGAAGGAAGGAAGGAAGGAAGGAAGGAAGGAAGGAAGGAAGGAAGGAAGGAAGGAAGGAAGGAAGGAAGGGAGAGAAAGGAGGGAGGAAGGAGAAAGGAGGAAAGAAAGAAGGAAGAAAAATAGGAAAGAAGGAACGAGGCAGGAAGGAAGGAAGATAGGAAGGAGAAAAGAAGGAAGGAAAGTAGGAAGGAAAGAAAGAAGAAAGGAAGATAGCAAGGAAGGAAGGAAAATAGGAGTGAGAAAGGAAGGAAGGAAGATAAGAAGGAGGAAGGAAGGGAAGGATGGAGGTTGGGAGGGAGGAAGAGAGGAGGGAGGAAGGATACAGTCTTTTTCTGCCTTCTGATGTTTTCAGAAAAGTGCACTTCTGCATTCTGAAATTGGTTATCGGTTTTGCTGTTCCTTGGTCGTGAGTCAGTGATATTGACATGCTGTACAAGGAAATTGTGATCTGAAATACTAGAAGCAACAGCTGGAGGCAGTTACAAGAAGGGTGTCCCCATTACTGGCTCTCTTGCAGTGTGCTTAATCTTGCACTCTATTACCAATTTGTAACAGAGGATCATGGAGGATTTAGGTTTCTAACAAACACTGCAAATCAATGTTTGAATAAACTCGTGGGAAGAAAAGAGGAAGTTGACAGAATTTTTCTACTTGCCATTTCATAGGGTCTGAACTTCCTTAATTTTACCTCTTATAAAAATAATAAAATTACATCTGACATTTTGTTATTGCTGTTATTTGAACATTGAGGGAAACAGTTTATCATTGTTAATTATTCAACAAAGGAGCTCAATTAGTTGAGAGCAACATTTGAATTAGTCATCAAGTGGTACTTTCCTTGAGTTATTAGCCTTAGCCTTTTTAGTTACTTTCACTCAGGATTAAAGGACTAGTCACTTTTTTTTTTTTGCAGGCAGTGGGGGTTAAGTGACTTGCCCAGGGTCACACAGCTAGTATGTGTCAAGTGTCTGAGGCCGGATTTGAACTCAGGTACTCCTGAATCCAGGGCCGGTGCTTTAACCACTGCGCCATCTAGCTGCCCCCCAACTAGTCACTTTTTAGTAGGCTATAGTAAGTGTTCTGGCTAGAGAAGGTGCTCAAGCCTACAAAAACTGAAGTTGTTTCTTGCCCTTCAACATTTTAATCTGTGACTTAGGTGCTTAGTTCAGTAGTTTCTGTGTAAAACCCTTATTGACTCAGGACTATATAGTCTAGAAAATAAAACAGAATATTACAAAAGAAAATTGTAAAATGAAATGATACCCATAACTGACTTAGAGCCCCTACTCCATAAGGTTCTTCCACCTTCTCAGATCATTTATAGTCAAACACTTAAGCATATCATGATCATATAGTTTTAAATAATAGGAAATCAAATTCAAAGAAACTCACTGTACCTGCACTCTTCCCAAAAATCATCTCTTCAGACAGGAAAGCCCACAATACATGCACACCCATGGTTTATAAAAATGGAGTCTTTCACTTCCCCCATATCAGGGTTCATGGATTAAAGAAAAGAGGGGAGGAAGAAATTCTCCATGATGGACCTGTCATAGGAATTCTAATAGCTAGCCTAAGGTATGACATCTGCTCTTCTCTCTTTTTTTTTTAAAGTGAGGCAGTTGGGGTTAAGTGACTTGCCCAGGGTCACACAGCTAGTAAGTGTTAAGTGTCTGAGGCCAGATTTGAACTCAGGTACTCCTGAGTCCAGGGCCAGTGCTCTATCCACTGTGCCATCTAGCTGCCCCATCTGCTCTTCTCTTAAAAATGCCTCCCAGTTTCTCTGGCATCCTCTAATTGCCTCCCTATTCATGGAGCTGCTACTTTTATCTCTGCCTCTGTTGCCATCATCTCCAAGGAAGTCCTAGTCACAAAGTGAGGGGAAGGGCTAGAAATGAAGGGTACAAAGTACAAATAGCATACTTTTATTCAAATGCATGACTTCTGTCTCTGTCACAAAAAAGACAGGATCAATCAATCAATCAACAAGCATTGATTAAGCATCTACTATGTGCCAGACATTGCACTAAGCAATGAGGATAGTCAGCTAGGTGAGTAAAATTTGTTTTGGGGAATGGTGGGCAGGGAAAGGAGCTTTGATTTAAGCAATCATGGGGATGTTGAGTTGAACTCCAGGGTAATAGACTGTAACATCCTTCCCAGTAACAATGATGATATTGATCAATATTGTTCAATAATAATAAATATTTTTATTTAAAGTTTTGAGTTCCAAATTCTATTCTTCCCTCCCTCCCTTCCCCTTCCCCTTCCCTGAGGCAATCAGACATGGGTTATACATGTACAATTATGTAAAACATCACCATATTAGTCATTGTGTATAAGAAAACTTGAATAAGAAGAAAATGAAAATGAAAAATGGCATGCTTCAGTCTGTGTTCCATCAATATCAGTTCTTTCTTTGGAGGTGGATAGCATGCTTCATCATTAGTCTTTTGGGATTATCTTGGATCTTTGTATTGCTGAGAATAGTCAAGTCTTTCACAGTTCTTCATCAAACAATATTGCTACCATTGTGCACAATGTTCTCTTGGTTCTGCTCACTTCACTATACAGCAGTTCATACCAGGCTTTCCAGGCCTTTCTGAAATCATTCTGCTTGCCATTTCTTAGAGTACAATAATATTCCATCACCATCAAATACCACAGCTTATTTAGCTATTCTTCAATTGATGGGCATTCCTTTGATTTCCAATTCTTACCCACCAGAAAAAGAGCTGCTAGAAATATTTTTTAACAAATAGGTCTTTTTCTCTTTTAGGGGGATTGATCAATATTTAATATTGATTTTGATTCTTCCCTGAGCAAGAGGTGAAAAGAGTGTCTGTAGCAGGAGAGAGGTAGAGAAATATATCCATATTGGCAGAGCAGATGGTGAAATTACCACATTGACTAGGTCCTGGTGTCCCTGAGGGTGGCTGGATAGGATGAAGAAGAGTCTGGGGTCAGCTAGATGTGAAGAACTGATGTAAAGATTGATTCCCCCTCTTTTGTCAAGGCTGCTTCTTCCCAGGCAAGTCCCAAAGCTTAGCGAATTAAATCCTTCACTTGGAAGACCAGGGTTTCTGGATGTCTGGGTAAGGAGGGTTATTGCTTCTGGTTGGGGTGGGGTTGGATAGTGGTAGAGGATATGACAAGATTCCCACAGTAGGATGACTAGATGAGATGAAGCATGGTCTGGGGATGAGTAGTTATAAAGGACTAAAGTGAGGATTACCAGACACAAAGAGGGACACAACTGAAAACAAACAAATGATTCACTGATCTATTGAGCACAGTTCAGAAGGACGTACCGTTCTTGACTAGCAATGGTCAAAGCAGCTGAATGCTCTGTGAGGCATGATACTCCGGTCCTCTGCTCTGGTGAGGGGGCATAGTAAATTTCCATGCAGAGAAGGGCAGCCCTCGGCTCCCTGAGCACACCCTTAGTAGGATCTATGATACTGGTGAATGAGCAATGTTGCCCAAAGGCCAGAGACTAAATGGAAAGTGTGTGCAGAGCTAGCCAATGGATCTTCTCTTCCATGCTTTTGAACTTGACATTTTTTTCTTTTAAAGAAAACCTTGAAGAAACCAGCTCAAATAGAACCAAACTTCTAATCAGAATCAGCCCTAAGTCCCTTCTGTCAACTGAGAGGAAAAAAGCACATGGTCTCAGTTACAGAGAAGCCTAAATTTCACATCCACACACAGTTTTCTTTGGAGTAAATTCAATTCCTTTATTTGGAAGATTAGAAATGCACACACACATATGCACACATAGGGAGAGAGCCAAAATGACAGGGATGGAGATAAAGACTAAAAAAAAAATGAAGGAAAAGATGGAGCGAGATGGAGATATACAGAGATGGTGAGCTGGAGAAATACAGAGACACAAGAGAGAGCAAGAAACATAAGAGAGAAAGAGATAGAGCTAGAGAGATACACGGAGAGATTTATGGGACAGAGAGACAAAAATACTGAAATGCCAGTATGCAAGTATCCATCTTAGACGCTAAAGCAACCCTAGAGAAGGAATAACTAACTGTTTTAGATATGGAGATGGAATGAAAATAGGATGAGACATTTGTTTGGTGTTTCAGAAAAGTTGGAATCCCTTTTTTCCATTGTTTTTAACATCTCTGCTTGCATTTCCTGATCCCCTCCAGGTGTAGGTGTGCCAAATATTGCAATGTATACTTGTGTTCATTTCAGCCAAATGGAAATGTACAAGCAGATACCAGAAACTCATACAGTAAGGGTCTCCCAGCAGAGATGCCAGGAAAATCAATACATCTGGCAAATCTAAACAAGCACACAGACTTTTAAGGGGGAACATCAGAATCTTCTTAGACATTGAGCCCCTTGACTGAGAACAGCCCATGGTACAATCAAGGTCTGAAAATGTAATTTTGTCCAAGTTTATTTAAGCTTTGTCAAATCAGACAGAAGTAAAATGTTTGATCTAGATGGCTGGCAGTGATTTATGTGAACTCTCTGAAAGGCAAAGAATCAAAACCACTATTGCTACTGCTTGAGCTTTTTCAAAAGCCAAGGGAGCATCATGAGAACTTGTGCTATTCCCTACTGCATTCTCTGGATTCAGCCAAACTGGACTATTCACCATTCATTCTCTACATACGACCTCTGCTTTCACACCCCATACCTGGGGCTCTAGGACCTAGATGGAGAAATACACTCTCTGACCCAAATCCCGGAGATGAATTCCTTTTAAGCACAACTTGGTTTACTCTTTCCTTCAAGAATCTCTCCTTGATCCCTTTCCACAACTCTGCTCCAAGTTAGTAATAACCTTGTCTACTCAGACCTTTCTTTTCTTTCTTTCTTTTGTTTGTTTCTTTTTTTTGTGGGGCAATGAGGGTTAAGTGACTGCCCAGGGTCACACAGCTAGTAAGTGTCAAGTGTCTGAGGCTGCATTTGAACTCAGGTCCTCCTGAATCCAGGGCCAATGCTTTATCTACTGTGCCACCTAGCTGCCCCACTCGGACCTTTCTTATGGGAGGTATGGACCTATGATTATGTTGGTATAAGTTAACTCCTGGTAGTGAGATTCCCTCTACTATACAGATCACAACTGTTTTGCAAATTATATTTTTAGATAGCTGTCTGGGGCTCAGAGCATGGAAGTGACTTGCCCAGGGTCACACAGCCAATCTGAGTCAGAGATGGGACTTGTAAGCTAGTGAATGCTGGTTTGCTTGTCTCTGTCCCAGTCTCCAGGAGGTATGTGTGTTGCTGTTGTTCAGTCCTATCTGACTCTGTGACTCGCTGTGAGGTTTTCTTGGCAAAGATACTGGAGTGGTTTGCCATTCCCTTCTCTAATGGATTAAGGCAAACAGGTTAAGTGACTTGCCCAGGGTCACACAGCTAGTGAGTGTCTGAGGCCAGATTTGAATTCCAGGCCCAGTGCTTTATCCATGGAGCTACCTCCATATATCTATTAAAGATGCATGTATATATATAAAGGCTTAACTGACTAAGCAACCAGGGGTCCCACCCCCTACCCCTCAGTTGCTTCTATGCTGTGGAACAACATTAGAGTTAATTTTCCTGGTTCCCTGATCCTCACTTATTATTCATTATTAGACTATTCAGAGTATGCCCTTATTTCAGTGGGCCTGACCACCTCATTTCCTTGACTCACTGAAGTAGTCTTCTACTGGTGCCAAGTCAGTTCATTTTTTATAGTATTTTTTTTTTTTGCAGGCAATAGGGGATTAAGTGACTTGCCCAGGGTCACACAGCTAGTAAGTGTCAAGTGTCTGAGGCCGGATTTGAACTCAGGTACTCCTGAATCCAGGGCCGGTGCTTTAACCACTGCGCCATCTAGCTGCCCCCTAGTTCATTTTTTTAAAACTCTATATAGGGGCAGCTAGGTGGCACAGTGGATAGAGACTGGCCCTGGAGTCACAGGACCTGAGTTCAAATCCATTCTCAGACACTTGACACTTACTAGCTGTGTGACCCTAGGCAAGTCACTTAACCCCAATTGCCTCACCAAAAAACAAACAAAAAACAAAAAACCCAACTCTATATAAGTTTGAGCCCTGAGTGGCTCTAGACCTTCTATCAGAAAAGGTATCCCATTGTACTGACCATATCATGTACTGCCATAGCACTCAGGACAATGGAGGCTGATTACTTATACTGTTCCCTGTTGGTATATGTTCTCTTATCCTTTTGGATAGAGATCAAGTTTTATTAACTGCCTTTCCCAAGTGGTGTTGTCTGTCTTGACCCAAACCCCTTCCTCCCTTTTTGTACCTGTAGACCTCGAACCCAGCTCTTCTTGAACCTGGGGCCAGTACTCTATCAGTGTCCTCTGCTGTCTCTTACCATGCACCATTTTGTATTATAGCATGTGTTTACATCACACATCCTTAAGAAATCCTAAGGGCCTAGGCAGGCTGGTACGGAGACTGGAAGATTTCCTACCTAAACCATAAACTTCCTCCAGCATGTAATCCAGTGCTCTGTATCAGCAGACATTTAAGAAGTGGTTGTGGAATTAGTTTGTTATTCTTGGCATATCTTGGATATCAGGAAAACTGAAGCAAACTGTTAGGGCCATACGTCCATACACACATATACATAGATAAGCATGCATGTAGAACCATATACATGCAAGTATATATACATAGATATATATGCATACATGTATGCATAGTATATATAGCTGCACTGCATCTTGTGTGTATACATGCCATGCCTGAATGTACATTATGTATGCATGCAGGCATATCCAGGGCAGGGAAAGTAAGGTTTTGACATAAGCATAGCAAATTTAGAATATCCTAAATTGGACATAGGCATGAGAGGGCCCATTGAAGTTCATGTGATAAGGGAGAGATAAGACTATAGATATTCTGACCTCCACCTTTTCACTCTTCTATCAGAGTCTGAGTCAAATATATTTTTCCTTAGGCCAGCAGAACACTAATACTCTGAATACTTTTTAAAAAGTGATTTTATTTTTCATTTATAGAATAAAGCAAGCATTTCTATTACTTAGCACAATTTTAAAAATGATTCCACATGAAACTGCAAATCTATGCACAATTTGCTGTTCCTTTCAAATATACAATGCAATTATCATGTAAATTTATTTTTCCCTTTTTTCCCTCCTCCCTCGCCCTGGAGATGACTACCATTAGACACAAATAGGTGTATATATACATATATGTAAAATTATTCTATAAATACTTTTATTTATCAGTTCTTTCTCTGGATGCAGATAACATCTTTTTTCATATGTCCTTCATAGTTAATATGGGTACTTTTTTGCTCAAAGTCATTGTTAAAACAATATTGCTGTTACTGTTTATACTGTTCTCTTGGTTCTGCTCATTTCACTCTTCATTATTTCATGAAAGTTTTTCCATGATTTTCTAAAATCATTGAGCTCATCACTTCTTATAGCAATCCTTGCAATTTCCAGTTCTTTGCTACCACAAAGAAGGCTGCCATAAATATTTTAGAACATATAGGTTCTTTTCCTTTTTCCCTAATCATCTTGGGAAATAGAACAAGTAGTGGGAATACTCCTTATACAAACTGAGAATGAGAGGGGGAGCAGAGATAAGAAAGGCCAGCAGCAGCTCCCCATCTTTAAGTATCCCCACAGGGATTGAATCGGGTATCAGGGTGAGGGTAGTGGGGGGAATGTGGGTTTGTCCTGTCTCCAAAGCTAGGGCTCTCACAGGACCTTATCTTTGATTCTCCACCAACTCTATCTCCCATCTTCTAAGGCTTGACTGGGCTAAAAGACCAAGACTAGAGTACCCTCAGAACTGCATGGTGGGCAGCTAGGACATGCAGCACAAAGCACACCCTGATAGAAGGTCTACTTCCCCTCAGGCTTCAAACTTATACAGAGTTTTCAAAGAAAGCATCCAGTTAGCACCAACAGAATACTGCCTCATTGAGGCAAGGCAGTATGGGGTGGTCTAGACCACTGAAATAAGAATATATGGAATAAAATATGTGCCATAGTACTTGACCTCAGAGGGATAGGTTGGGAAAAGTGGAAGGATGCTATCAGCAACAGGTGCCCCTGTTTCCATAAAATCCCATGCCTTCCCATTTCAGGAGTTGGGTCTCCTTGCTGCTCTGTGACACCTCCCCACCTCGCCCACCAACCCAGAATAAGAAAAAGAGATGGGTGTAGGGACTAGTACAGGGATTCTGTAAAGTCTGTGAGTATACCATGCCTCTTTTTCTCATTCTTCCCAACCTCACCCCCACAACAGGGACCAAACCACTCAGGTACCATCTTCTTTGCCTGGATTATGCTAGTGGACCAGTTCCTATATAGCCATCTTTTGGTATTAGCAGAGGGTGTAGGACTTTGCTACCCTTTGTCTCAGACCTGGATTACCATTCCATCAACATGAAAAAACATAGGCAACTGTACTGAAACTTTGAGACCTAGAGAGTTACCTTGGGCACTAAAAGAGTAAGTGATATGCCCAGGTCCATCAGCCAGCATAAATCAGCTAGGTCTTGAACCCAGATCTATGAAAGGGAGAAGAGATCTAAGAAGATAATTTCCTATTTCAAATAATTATTCTTATTAACTAGGTGCTTGTTAGCAGCTAAGAGGCACAATGGATAAAGTGTCTCACTTGGAGTTAGGAAGATATGACTTCAAATTTTGCCCCAGGTACCAACTTACTGTGACCTGGGCAAACTACTTAATTCTTTTTATCCACAGTTTCCTGATTTTTAAAATTAGGATAACAAAAGCATCTAATTCACAGAGTTATTATGAGGACCAAATGAGATAATATATGTAAAGTGCTTTGCAAACTTTAAAATGGCATAAAATGTTAGCTATTATAGATTATGTTATATATTGCTATATTAGCTATTATTGCATATAACTATATTGCATTTAAATGGGCAGAGTTTCACAAAGTCTTCAGCCTCACTCTCTCTTCCAGAGTCTTTGAAGTCCAATGGCAAGACAAAAGCCAAGATAGATGGTGATGGCCTAGGATGCAGTGGGTGACCTTGATGTCTTTTATTTCTGAACTAGTTCTAAGGGCTCCACAACACCTGCTTCAGCTGCCTTCATGACTGTTGGAACAAAGAGTTGTCCTTTGCCAACCCCATTGGAGAGTTTTCTTCCTGGATGTTCTCCACACTAAAGAAATCACGGGGCTGGACCCCCAAAAGTTAGCTACTTTTTGGGTTATTTCTCTCAGAGGTACTTGTATCTTAAAAGAGGACTGGACTGGAGGAGGAAGGCATCAGTGATGAATCATTGAGGGAAATATTTGAGGATAGGTGTATATGAGCCCAATGTAGGTACCTACCCTACCCAAACACCTAGACATCTAGGTGGCTCAGTACACAGATGACTGCACTAGCAGTCAGGAAGACCTGAGACTGAATCTTGCCTGAGATGCTTTTTTCCCATATGACCCTATACAAATAACTATATACTTTATTTTTTAAAACTATATACTTTAGTTTCTGCATCTGTAAAAAGGAAATAATACTTAATAACATCTACTTTCCAGGGCTGTTGTGAAGATAAAATGAGACAATATATGCAAAAGGGTTTGGAAACCTTGATGTGCTATATTAACTTTACTTCTTAGTATCATCATTATTAACTTTCAGACCAATCCTGATTCCAGGTCCATTTAACTGATACCATAGAAATCGAGCTTTAACCTTTCCATCATGGAGAAATGAAGCAAGGGCCACCAGCATTGTACAGACTTCCATTAGTGAGAAATAATTTGTGAAGCTGTCAGTGAGCTCAGTGGTCCTTTATCCCATGTGTACAAACACTTCACCATGCTTTTGCCCTTTGGACTCCCTCACCCATCAAAAGAGCAGGGGCTCCCAGCCAGCTGTGGATTTGGAGGCTGCCAGCAGGCTGAAACATTAAGTTTAGTTTCTAAGCTTCAGCCAACAGAACGACAAAGATCAATTGGCTCCAGGAACTTCCAAAGTATTTTGGACACTATTCTCTGACTAAAGGGTTTACTCGAGGAAGTTACAGTAACTCTTTCAGAGCATGAGTGTCAGGGGGAAGCGAATGGGAATCGCTTCTCAACACCTCCAATTCCCCTTGAGGAACAACCCGAATGGTTAGGGAGTTTTATTCTTACTAAAACCCCAAAATCTCCCCCTTTGCAACATAGACCCACTGTACTTTGTCCTGCCCAAGTTAAACATCGCCAATTTCTTCAATAGGTCTTCTTACGGTATGATCTTGAGTTGCTAAGTAGCTTAATGTTCAAGGCTAAGCTTGACTCAAGCTAGTTCCCTGGGAATTTAGGTCTAATATTGAATGAAATGAGATACTCATAGATAATTCAATAGTTGAAAATATGCATACACACATTTAGTCAAATCATGGGCATTGAGGACACCAAAATTTGATTTAGGTGAATGAAGCTACCAGGGATCTAAGTTGCCCACGTGGTGGTTCAACAGTCAAGAATCTGTAAGTACCTCCTTCACTTTGTAGCTGTTTTTTATTCACGTGACAAGGAAGTGATTGCCATTTGTCCAAGCTAGTTAAGCTTTGAGGATGATTTCAATACTTTTTTTTTATGGGGCAATGAGGATTAAGTGATTTGCCCAGGGACACAGAGCTAGTAAGTGTCAAGTGTTTGAGGATGGATTTGAAATCAGGACCTCCTGAATCCAGGGCCAATGCTTTATCCACTGCACTGCCTAGCTGCCCCATCAATACTTTTGAAAGAAAAAAAAACAATCTAATTCATGGGGCAGAAGGCTAGGGAATTGGGGCAGCTAGGTGGTGCAGTGGATAGAGCACTGGCCCTGGAGTCAGGAGTACCTGAGTTCAAATCCGGCCTCAGATATTTAACACTTACTAGCTGTGTGACCCTGGGCAAGTCACTTAACCCCAATTGCCTCACTAAAAAAAAAAAAAAAAAAAAAAAAAAAAGAAGGCTAGGGAATTGATACTACCATACTTGATCACAATACTCTGAACCTGCTCCTTTTGTCAGGTTTGAACCCATGAAGATGAGTCTGCCTGACTCCAGACCCAACACTCTCTCTACTGTACCACCTACCCAAAGAACAGGATGCCTGGCTTCAAGTCCCATCACCTCCTCTAAATAGAAGAGGTTTGTGACCTCTGGTCAGCACTCTCACCTTTACAAAGATTCAAAAGGTTTCTGTACCTGAAGCCTAATTGTGGAGGACCCAGGACCTTGGATAGGGAAAAATACATCTTTATTTTCACTAACCTATATCTGAAATTTAATAGTCAATTATAGATGTAGGAGACCAAACATTATTCTGGAGAATGAATGAATGAAGCATTTATTAAGCACTTGCTGTGTATAAGCATTGTTCTATGCACTAGGGATACAAAGAGAAAAGTACTCACTCCCTCTCTGGAGGTCACATTTTAATGGGGGAAAAACACATTTGAGCTTCAAGTTTGTTGGAAAGGTCCTGAGGTCTTTGGGGTGCAGTGGCAAAGCAAATGGTAATGCATTTTCTTTGTGTTATTTCCACTGGGAAAAAATCCTATCAGTGGTTGAGGGATGGGTAGATGGAGAAGGAGGACAAGGTACCTGCAAAGGGGCAAGTGAAAGTCTGGAAAATCAGAGGCAAAGCTGGAAGAGGAATCAAAGATGATCAGCCTAAGCCCCACAAAATGGAGGCCAGGAGGGACTGACCATTGACAAAAGTGGGCCAGCATATTGAAGAGATCTTCCTTTGTGAGAAGGTCATTGAGGATGGATAGAATTTTCTGGATGAGAAGGCTTCAAGTGCTGAGGAATTTGAGCCCTGCTATCAGAATCAGAGAGTCAGGAACAAAGAAGGGAAAGGAATACAAATGTCTGGCTTGGGTCCCTCCTCAAAATAGTGGCCCCAGTAGGAACTCACCGATTGGAGGAGGGTGGCAGATTCTCTGGAGTGAGAAGGAAAATGTTCCAGGAGGAGAAGGCACCAGGTCCTGAGACATGGTGTCAAAATCCAGAAGGTTAGGAGCAAATCTTGGAGGAGAATACAGGAATCCAGTGAATTAATATCTACCAGCCTATCTGCATGGCCACCCTGGGGTCAGACTCCCCTAAGGGGCCAATCTGTCTCTGTATTATTCCTTCTTTTAAAAAAAATTTTTTTTATTATAAACTTAACAGTTATCCACCAATACAAATGTTTCAGCGTACAAAGAAGAACAAAAAACAGGATTGTGTATGAAACCATGAACTTTGTTTACCCATGGCATTTGTTTTTCACCTGGTTGGTAAAGCATCAAAAGGAAGAATGAGTAAATAGATACTCCCCCTAAAAGCCTGACATCTGGGGAATTTTGCTGTTTGCTATACTTAGGGATATACTTATCTTGGAGGCAGCTGGGTGGCTGAATAGATAAGAGAGTCAGGGCCTGGAGCCAAGAAGACCTGAGTTCAAATCTGACCTTAGAAACTTACTAGCTGTGTGACCTTGGGCAAGTTACTTGAGAAGGAAATGCCAACCCACTATAATATCTTTGCCAGGAAAACCCAACGGATGGTACTGTTGTGCTATGGTCCATGGGATCATGAAGAGTCAGAAACAACTGAACAGGGGCAGCTAGATGGCGCAGTGGATAGAGAACCGGCCCTGGAGTCAGGAGTACCTGAGTTCAAATGCGGCCTCAGACACTCAGACACTTAACACTTACTAGCTGTGTGACTCTGGGCAAGTCACTTAACCCCAATTGCCTCACTAAACAAAACAAAAAAACCCAAAACAAACAGAAACAACTGAACAATACTTAGGTCACACCAACCTGGGCCTACTCAACTCTTAAAGGAATCACAAATCAAGTTAAGTTAATAAGTATTTATTAAGTGCCTACTAGAAGCCAAGCATTGTACTAGGGATACAAAGAAAGGCAAATGGCAGTCTCTGCTCTTGAGCTCACAGTCTAATGAGAGTCCTTTTCTTTTTCCTCTGCTATCCTGAGGAATCATAGCTGTCCACCCTTTCAGCTGCACCACAATCTGTGAGCACTTGCCAGTTGAGACTAGGATTACAAATGCTACGAATCATTCTTTATTGGATAAAATACCTTACTTGGATCCAAAAAGGGAGTTTAGGATATTAATCTAAAGACATAATCTCTTCATATCCTTTAAGATGCTTAATAGCTTTTCTCGCAGTGATCCAAAGAATGGAAGGCATAACTAGATAGAATATTCTTCATTGTATTCTTCATTGCAGCTGCCACACTGTTTCCTGGGAAAAATTGGGAAGTAGGTGGGATTTTTCTTAGGGGCCTCTTCTTTCCTCTTCTCCCCATATGGACTCCCTAACTTCTGTACAGAATCATTTTCCTCTTCCCCTCCAAACTTGTTTTCCTGGAAACTTCTTTATTCAATATCAATCATTCCCTTGTTGTTATTCAGTTGTTTTTCAGTCATACCCAACTCTTCATGACTTCTTTTGGGGTTTTCTTGGCAAAGGGACTAGAGTGGTTTGCCATTTCCTTCTCCAGCCCTTTTTACAGATGAGGAAACTGAGACAAACATGGTTAAGTGACTTGCCTAGGTTCACACGGCTAGTGTCTGGGGTCAGATTTGAACTCAGGAAGATGAGTCATCCTGACTCCATGCTCAGCACTCTATCTGCTGCATCACCTAGCTGTGCCATCATTCCCTAATAGCCCCCAGTTAAAAACAGCTGAATTCTCAGCTATCCATTATATTGGAAAGAAGGAAATACATTGATTCATGCTAAAATGTTAATGACTGGTGATATCTTAATTTTGAGAGGTAGGATGGGATGCTAGATGCAGACTCAGGAAGACCAGGGTCTAAGGGCTGCTTTTGAAACATACTGGCAAAGGTGTGTTGGTATATGTTTAACAACCAGCTCTGGGGTGGGGATGGGGGTATATGCGAAACTCACCTTTAAGTTTAATCTGCATTAACGTTTTCTCTGTCACAGCTACATGACACTGTGGAAAGAGCACCATGCTTGCAGTCAGGAAGACAAGTTCAGATTTGGTCTAAGACACTGACTCTGTGACCCTGGGCAAGTCATTTAAACATACAGTGCCTCAAGGTAATTCTTTAAAACTGATCTTCATTGGCAGGGTATTTCCATACAAATGAAATCAGATCCAGGTACAGAACCAAAAAAAAAAAAAGGGAGTGGGCTTAATATGTCGTCCTTACCCGAGCCATCTGCATTTTAACAGAGAATAATGCCTCAGTCTAAAGGAATGATAGTCAATGGTACAATTTCATTAGATTTTTTAAAGAGACGGGTCCCCCTATCTTGTTACAGCTGGAATGCAGACACTATTCATGAGCTCCATCTGACTACTGGACTTTGATCTGCTTCCTCTATGAGCTGGGTTGGTTTGCCCCTCCTTAGGTAACCTAAGTGGTCCCCACCTCCAGGGGTTCACCACCATGCTGATGCTAAATTTAGTGTTGACACCAAATCAGCATAGCCCACTGCCACTCGTGAGTCTCCACCTCCCCAGAAGCTGGTTTTTCATGCTTGTGCAACCACACTAGGATTAATGGTGTGATTTTAGAGACCATAATGGAGGTAAAGAGGCTTTCCAGATCTTCTCAAGTCATAAGAACTCTTTGGTCTGCTCTTAAGGTTGATGCTAATTGTTGTTGTTCTTCCTTCATCTTGAAGAAGACCAATGACATCCAGAGGGTGACATCCTGACTTGTAAGGCAGGACTGTGCAAAGTCATCAGCCTCACTCTCTCCTCCAGAGCCATCTGGGTCAAGTGGCAAGATATGCATCCAGATGACTAGAGATGGCCCCAGATGCAGTGGGAGACCCTGCCCTTTTAAAGCTAAGTCTTTCCCAGGTCTCAGTTTGTCTGAGGCAACACCCATTCAGTAGTTAAAGGCTAGGTAAGAACTGAGGCCAAAGATGGCCTACTTTGCTTTCACAAAAGAATCAATCAGGGAGTGGAAGACCCTCAGCCTTTCTGGCCAGAACAGAAACCATTGCTATTTACATCCACTCTGAGCCATCAAAACCCAAACAATGGCCAAGTAAGGCTTGAACCAGACCTATTATTGGCCAATCAGTAAGTGTCAGAGTGATTTGGGTTTAATGGAATAGTCAAGTAGCTCCTTCTGAATTCCAATGGGCTTTATCAAAGCCTGGTTTTCCAAAGCTATATTTTCCAGAGCTATATAAGATTAGAATTGTATTTGAACATGAAGTCTGAACATCTTAATGATCAGTCCTCACTGATTAAGTGATTGAGAAAATACCCACGTGACTACAGAACTAGCCTTATGTTTAGGTGGAATGAATGGTTTCCCTGCTTGGTTTGATTACAGAGGTTAAGTATTCCAAAGCTCCCAATTTTAAAGCACTTCCTCTAATCCTATGAAAAATTTCTTCAAATCACTACTAATCAAAGGAACAAATTTATGGTTTTACCTCATGCTCAACAAATTGACAAAAATGACAAAGGATAGAAATAAGGTTGTGGAAAAAACAGTAGGGTAATACCCTACTGATCATGCTGGGAATTGATTCAACTATTCAAAAGAAGAAACGTGGACGTATATTTTTACAAATGACAAAAGTATCCAATGTCCATATCTTTTGATCCTACTGCTTGGCCTATGCCCTATAAGAGGTCAAAGACAGAAAGAAAGGCATTGTAAATAGAAAAATATTCCAAGCAGCACTTTTTGAGATGCAAAGGTTGAAGATAAAGTAGGTGTCCTTTGACTGGGGTGGGGAGGAATGGTTAAACAAATTCCAGTGCATGAATGTGCAGTAGGGAAGATGATGGAATTCTTTTTCTGTCACTGAGGGCCAATCAATTGTTCCTTTTTTTCATTACAGCAAGGTAAGTGTGCCTTGATAAGGAGTCAGAGCACATGTTATATTCTAAAGAAGGTGTCCCTGTTCAGCCAATGAAGGATTCCTCTGATCACCCCTGTTTAAAATGTAATATTTGGGGGCAGCTGGGTGGCAGAGTAGATAAAGCATGGCTCTGGATTCAGGAGGACCTGAGTTCAAATACGTCTGGGCAAATCACTTAACCCTCATTGCCCCACAAAAAAACAAAAAGGAAAAGAAAACAATAAAATGTACTATTCTCTTCATATCAGCTGCTCTGCAGACTGGGAAAATCACTCTCTCTTTCTAGGCACATCTAGAAGAAACGAAAATCCTGCTCACTTTTGGCGCAAGCACCAGGAACTGAACTGGATGAGGAAAAAGGGCACCTGTCCCACCTCTCTTTTAGAACTTGTGGCCTTGAGAAATGAGTTTGGGGTTGTTTCATCTGTCCTTTTCCACTGTAAGTGCAGGCAGTAGAATCCTCAATGAACCCAGACTCAAGTCATGGTGATCTTACAGGCAGGATTCCAGATGGGATATTGCTGCAAACCCAGCAATGAAGTGCTCAGCAGCCAGGGTACCTGGCACTCGAGACCATGGTGGGCTTTGCTCTTGGAACTCTGTGGGGCTGTGCTTCATAGGAACTGAGCTAATCTGTGAACCAAATTGCCTTCCCCTTCCCAGATACTGAGGTGATTTGGGGGAGAATATACCCCACCATGTGTTGAGGGAAGATATTAGTATATTTATTCTTGCTATGCCATTGAAGTAATATTCCTTTGTAAAGGCTAATCTATTAATTATTTAAATGGAACTTGGGTATAGGGGACCCCTTTGAATCAGGGGAACACTATTTCTGGGGATTTGAGCCAATGGCAGAGTGAGTAGGCACCTCCCTAAGAATACTAGAGAACCCTTCAGTAGGGGCAAAATATAACATACCTGGCCTTCAGCCAGTGGAAGCCAAGATAGCATTGTTATACCAAAAAAGCAAAGAAGAATGCTGTGTAATTATAATGGACAAGTTTAGCCCTGGAGAAGAGATGAGAAAATATACCTCCCAACCTTCATTCCAGGTGTGGAATATCACACCATCAGATTCAGTTGACATGTGGATTAGTTTACCTGAACTACTTTTTTCTGTTTCTTTTTTCTGTTCTGTTACAAAGGATTATTCAATGATTTGGGGAAGGAGGAATTTAGGGGTGATGGGAAATATTCAAAAACGAAAGGGTAATGCTTGTCTTAGTTATGCCTCCTTCATGACTTAACAAAGAAATCAGCATGCTAGAAGTGGAGGTCCTCAGCTTTGAGAAGTAAGTTTCAAATGATGTTCTCCTTGATAATCAGTCAATCAATAAACATCTATTAAACAACTACTAAGGTGCAGGGAGGGGCAGCTAGGTGGATAGAACACAGGACCTGGAGTTAGGAAGACCTGAATTCAAATCTGATCTCAGATTCTTACCAGCTGTGTGACTCTGGGCAAGACATTCAACCATGTTTGCTTCAGGTTCCTCATCTATAAAATGAGCCAGAGAAGGGAATAGCAAGCTACTCCAGTATCTTTGCCAAGAAAATACCAAGTGGGTTCATATGACTATAAGCTACTAAACAACAACAAAAGAGCCAAGCACTGTGCTAAGTTCTGGGGATATAAAAAAAGGTAAAAGTCCTTACCCTCAAGAAATTTACATTCTAATGGGGGAAAGTAACAAGCAAAGAACTATGAACAAACAAGGATAAATAGGAGTAACCAATAGGGGGATGGTACTAGAATTAAGAGGGATTGACACTAAGCATTACCACTATTAGGTCTATATCCCAAAGAAATCAACGAAAGAAGGAAAAGACTCATGTAAAAAAATACACAGATAAGTGGATAGATAGATAGATAGATAGATAGATAGATAGATAGATAGATAGATAGATAGGTAGGTAGATAGATAGATAGATAGATAGATAGATAGATAGATAGATAGATAGATAGATAGATAGATAGATAGATAGATGGATGATAGGTAGATAGATAAAATCTTTTCATGGTGACAACAAATTAGAAACTAAGAGATTTCCCCATCAAATGGGGAATGGCTGAAGAAGTCATGGTGTTTGTATGTGATGGCATGTTATTGTGCTGTAAGAAATGATGAAGGGGGTAATTTTATTTATTTTTAAGTAAAAATTGTTTATATTTTCTTTTTGACAATTACATATAATAACAATTTTTAATATTCTTTTTTAAAATTTGAGTTCCAAATTCTCTCCCTTCCCCCCTCATTGAGAAGGCAAGCAATTTGATATAGATTACATATGTGCAGTAATGCAAAACATATTTCTTTATTAGCCATGTTGCAAAAGAAAACACAGACCAAGAAAAAATAAAGACATTTTAAAAAGTATATTATAGGGGGCAGCTAGGTGGCGTAGTGGATAAAGTACCGGCCCTGGAGTCAGGAGTACCTGAGTTCAAATCCAGTCTCAGACACTTAACACTTACTAGCTGTGTGACCCTGGGCAAGTCACTTAAGCCTAATTACCTCACTTAAAAAAAAAGCATATTATAATCTGCATTCAGACTTCATCAGTTCTTTCTCTAGAGGTAGATAACTTTTTTCATCATAAGTCTTTTGGAAGTGTTATTGTATTGCTAAGAATAACCAAGTCATTTATTGTTAATCATGGTACAATATTGTGGTTACTATGTATAATGTTTATCTGGCTCTGCAGGCTTCACTTTGCATCAGTTCATGTAAGTATTCCCAGGTTTTTCTGAAATCATCCTGCTTATCATTTCTTATATAGCACAGTAGTATTCCATCACAATCATGCTCCACAACTTGTTAAGTCATTCCCCAATTGATGGACACAAGGGGATGGTTTTAGAAAAACCTAGGAAAGAGGCAGCTAAATAGAGCAGTGGATAGAGCACCAGCCCTAGATTCAGGAGGACCTGAGTTCAAATCCAGCCTCAGACACTTAAGAATTACTAGCTGTGTGACCCTGGGCAAGTCATTTAACTCCAATTGCATCACACAAAAAAGAAAAAAGAAAAGAAAAGAAAAACCTAGGAAAGACTTATATGAACTGATGCAAAGGGAAATGAGCAGAACCAGGAGAATCACATACAGTAGCAACAATACTGTAAAAACAAGTAACTTTGAAAGACTACTGAAATCTGATCAACACAATGGAACTGTTACCGGATTAATAAAAGGATATAAAAATTTTCTTATCACAGAACCAATCACAGTTCTAAAGACCCATGGTGAAACATGCTATCTACATCCAGATGGAGAGGTGATATAATCAGAGTGTAGACTGAAGCATTTTTTGGACATTTGTTTTGCATAACTATACATATTTGGTAATGAGTTTTGTTTTCCTTGCTTTCTTAATAGGTGGAGGGAAGGAAGGCAGGAGGGAAAAAATTTGGAATTGAAAATAAAATTGATGGGGCAGTTAGGTGGTTCACTGTTCCTGGATTCAGGAGGACCTGAGTTCAAATCCGGTCTCAGACACTTGACACTTACTAGCTGTGTGACCCTGGGTAAGTCACTTAACCCTCATTGCTAGGCAAAAACAAAAATAAAATCAAATTAAAAAAAAGAGGGATTGACACTCTCCCTCCCCCACCCCTAACCTCATTTGCCCCAATCTTGGGGCTGGCCTTTGCCTTGATTAACAAGCTCTGCCCTCTTAACTATTGACTTGTGGGAGCAAGCAGTTGGAGAAATGACAGGAAAATTCTAGATTGATGCCACAGAGGAGTTGTCTACCTCAAGGAATGTATGGGAGGTTGCCAACACCAGGACAGATTCTATGGTGTTTTGCATAATATCTTCACAACTCATGTTTGTGGTAAGGTATTGCAACTGCTGAAGTCCTGAGTCTCCTTTCCTTCTCTCTCCAAGGAGGGCAAATACAAGACTCTGAACAAGAAGTTTGCTTGCGGTATGGGAGGTATTATTCTTGTGTCTTTAAAAGTGTACCTTGTTTTTTAAGCTGGCAAATGTGATAACGCTCTTGATCAATCACTTTATTAAACCTTGTATTCTCTTGCTTTAATTGTAGCACTGCAGGGAGATGATATGGAACCACCTGGAAAGAGAACAGAAAAATAAAACTACTTGAGGTATCAACTTCCTAAAAAAGAGAGAATACATTTACCAGGGCTTCTCAGGGAAGCCAACTGATTGGGTTATGGACTCAGGCTTTTGCCTTTGTGCATAGTCTGGTTTGAAAGGAAACTATTCCCATACAAGGGAGTGGCTGAGGGGGTGACTAGGGAAAAATTAATATTCCTAGGGAGAAATAGCCAGGTTCACAAAAAGATGGGAGAGAAGAGAATAAAATTGAATGGCAACCCTACCCACCTACTCACCAGTCCAGCATATGGCAATGACCATTGCTACAAATATGATGTAAAAACAAAAAGATAGCTACAAAAAAAATTTTAAAGAAAAACAATCCTACTGATGATCTTAATTAACCAAGTATTTGGTATTCTATTTTTTTTTTTTTGCAAGGCAATTGGGGTTGACTTGCCCAGGGTCACACAGCTAGTAAGTGTTAAGTGTCTGAGGCCGGCTTTGAACTCAGGTCCTCCTGACTCCAGGGCTGGTGCTCTATCCACTGTGCCATCTAGCTGCCCAGTATTCTCTGTTAAAATGAAAATTCCTCTAGGAAAAGTGATACATTAAATCATGAAGTCCTTTATATAATAAGATGCATTCATACCATGGGTAGTGAATAAAGTATGATATTGGTTTTGGTTGTTTTTTTTTTTTTGGTGAGGCAATTGGGGTTAAATGACTTGCCCAGGGTCACACAGCTAGTAAGTGTCAAGTGTCTGAGGCCAGATTTGAACTCAAGTCCTCCTGACTCCAGGGCCAGTGCTCTATCCACTGCACCACCTAGCTGCCCCAAGTATGATTTTTTTTTTTAATTTTTGCAGGGCAATGGGGGTTAAGTGACTTGCCCAGGGTCACACAGCTAGTTAAGTGTCAAGTGTCTGAGGCCGGATTTGAACTCAGGTCCTCCTGAATCCAAGGCCAGTGCTCTATCCACTGCACCACCTAGCTGCCCCCGCCAAGTATGATTTTTAAAGACAGGAAAACTTGGGTTTAAGTCCCTCTTCAAAAACACTACCTATGAGAACCCAGTACAAGTCACTTAACTATTTGAGCTTCAGTTTTATCATCTGTAAAATGAATATAATAATACCTGTAGTACTTAGTTTACACGGTTGTTGTGATAATTAAACAGTATAATGTATGTAAAATACTAAGTAAATCTTAAAGAATTATATGGATGTCAGTTATTTCCTCTGGATCAGGAGAAATGGACAGATGAAATGGGGGGCTTGGGATGAGAAAATGTTGAAAGAGAAAAAAACTCTTAGACTAGGAAAGCAAGAGTCACCAGAAAAACTTCCACTTCCCAATTAGCTATGTGACCTTAGGCAAATCATTTTAACTCTCTGGACTTGATTCTCCTTATGTATAAAAAGATATGGACCAAACTCAGTTTCCTAAATTGTAATCTATGGAATACTAGTGTTCTGGGGCATAGGAAAAGGGATTCTGTGAGAATATTTAGATTCTAGCAATATTTCCTCTCCCAAAGTAATTAATTATGTATCAAAGTAGTTATTATGCACATCAATTTTCAATGTGAAAACAGTCTAAATATGCATTATTTTGTTCCAAAGTTTCCCTGGCTCTCCTTTATCAAGGGAATATTTCATACTCCCAATTCCTGATCCCTACCTCTCTAGCTCAGAACTAAAAATTATGAGTTCTGTTTTGTTTCTTGACAAAAAAGAATTCTCTGGCCAAATTAGGCTTGAAAATATTAGACTGAAAATATTAGACGATCCTTAAAATCTCTTCCAGCTCTATGATTTTGATTAACCAGAATTATAAGTTGCCTGACCATGAACCAAAATCACAACTAACATGTAGCAGACAGGACCTTGAATTAGGGCACTGAAAATGAGGGGGCGCTGACAATACTTTTACTCCTTCAGTAGTATAGAAATAGCTGCGCTTAGCTCCTACTTGGCAAGAATAGTTAACATAGGAAGCTACCACATGACATGCTTCCTACTCCTATTCGCTTCAGTTAGGCTGGAAGAAAAAAATGGCAGATATATACAAATGCCTAATGTATCAATTATGTTACAACACCATGACAATTAGGAAAGGAACTGTATGAAATCTTCCCTGGCCTAGCTCTGGTCACTGGATTTCCAATGACCTTCTCCTCAGCAGTGGCCTAAAGTCAAGTCAACAGCATTTGTTAAATGTGCCAGGCCCTGTGTTCAGGGCTAGGGATAAATATATATACAAGAGAAAAGGAAGAGAGTCCCTACCCTCAATGAGTATACATTCTAATGGAGGGAGATAGAATAGAAAAGAGAGAAGAAAAGTGGCAGAGGTGAAAGGCAGGGTTGGGAGAAGTGCAGGGGCATGGGGTTGGAAGAAGGATGCTCCAGGCTGAGAAGGCTGCAAGGGTGGAGTCAAAGCATCTGCAGCAGAGTTGGGAGAGGAATACAGGAAGACAATCCTGGGTCCTTCCTTGTAATGGAGCTTCCAAGGGGAAGTGATCAATGTGAGGAGGGGACCACAGATGCTCCAGAGTGAGAAGGCAGCTGAGCCATGGTGGTCAGGCCCAAAGAGTGAGAAAGGAAAGGAAAGCAACGTGGGGTTCTTCCCAGCCCCAAATGAATTTTATCTTAAAACGTTGATCTGAGGATATCTGTAGCTTTTCTCTGGCACCAAGATTGCTAATTACTGGTCTATAGATAAGAGACTAGGTATCCAGTGATGAGACGGCACTGAGAAATATCTTACAACCAAATTCCCCATCTCTCTCAGATCCATCCCCAAAATTGCCCTCTCCCTCCTCCCTGTCTGCCCTTGCAAAAGAAACAACTGAAGAAAATGGCTCTACTTCACTCTCTGGTAGATTGTCCTTTGCCTAAATCTCAGTGGTTTCCTATGTAGAGTAGAAAGGTCTGATTTTTCCACCAGAAAAAAAAAAAATGTGTCTTCAATTTAGATGCTTTAGTGAGCCTGGGATTCCTTTCCTAATCAGCAGGGTGTTTTAACATAGTTGACATACTAGGCATATGTGTATATGAGATGTTTTTTTTTTATTCCTGCCTAACTTTTAGCTGATCAATTATGCAGGCGATTAGCTCAGTCTGTAATTAAGTCTCACAGAACAAATGCTAACATCAACACAAACTTGGCTGAGCCCTGCTGACATTCTTGAAATCTTCCTCATGCCAAGGGAAGGTTTGTGGAAAAAAGTGACATCTGTAAACTCGTTGCTTCCTGCACAGCAAAAATATTTCAGGAATATGCATTTTTCCCCAGTGGAACTTGGGATTTTTCTAGTTCAATTCCCATCACTAAGCCAGTTCAGAAGCAAACGCATGGGAAGATAAACCAAGCCCATTTGTGTAACTCATTATAGGTCTCTGGTAGGGGTCTAGTTTATTTGGTTATGGGTTAGTGTCCATCAACTGTGCAAAAGAGACTTTTCATTAGTTGCACAATTGCGATCATGAAAGGGGAAAGCTATTAATTTAACCAGGTTTCTGCAATGAGCCAAGTGAGTGGTTACAGCAGTATTACCAGGCTTGATGAAAACAATAAATGTTAGACTGAATTTGATGTAAAGGTTAATCCATAAATCAAAGGGAAATGTCAAATGCCTTTTAACATTGATTGAGATGTAATTTGGTGTGGCTGCTGATGTGTTTGTTACAGACGTTCCTCCAACCACTCGGTCCATGTGAGGAATAAAGTCTATATAACTTGAAAGAAATTATGTCATTTGTTTTGTTTATATATATATATATAATCATATCAAGATTGATCACCTTTCCAGGGGCTTTCCATCTTTTCAAGGTTTCAAAAAGTAATGAATATTTATAACTTAAACACTCAAGTGGAAATTCCATGGGATGATAGCTTTTAAAATTACTATCATGATTGCCTTGAATATACCACCAATGTTGTTTCTACACAAGGCAGGCATTTTCCCACTCTACTCAACTGTTTGGCCCCCATAGGTATTACATCACCTATAGAGTTTTCCCAGGCAAAGTAAAACAGAATGTTAAGAAGAAAGGGAAAGACCATAGGAAGACTTAGATGAACTGATGCAGGAGGAAGTAAACAGATCCAGAAAAAACAATATATGATAATATAAATGGAAAGAATGATAATGACAACTTAATGATATATAAATGTAATGAAGAAACTTGCCTCCAGAGACAAATTTACAAAATGTGCCACCCTCCCCTCTGCAGATGTGGGGGACTATGTGTGTGGAATGTTGTACATACTGCCAGCTACAATTGATGCATTGATTGTTAAACTGTGTTTTCCCCCTTGTTTTATCATCTTTATTACAAGGGATGGCTTATTGGGTAGAAGAGAGGGATATATTCAGAAACAAAGATAATAGAAAAGCAAAAGATATATCAATACATTTAGGATTTTAAATGGTACATATAATATCATACATGTACATCTACATATAGTATGCATGAATGTATGTGTGTGCATATGAGCGGAGCTAGGTGGTACCGTGGACAGAATGCCAGGCCCTGGAGTCAGCAATTCAACAATACATTTCCATTAAAGTTTTCTTAAAATGACTACATCAGAGGGATGTTGTAAGAAAAAGGAAGTATGATTATGTAAAACACTCCATGATCATTAGTCTTAAGAAGAATAGTCCACACCAAGCCTTAGACATAGACAGGTGGCTAATGTAGTTTCACTGGATGTGCTGTATCCCATTCCTGTATTCCGCCCCCCCCCTTAAAAAAATTCTCTCTCCCTGTCCCTGACACATGCTTGAAATTTCCATTTTATCTAATTATTTGGTTTAAAACACCAAAATTTCATCTTAAAAGGCAAATGTTATCCAGTACAGGCAACACACTAATATAGTTCCCATTAACATCTCAGCAACGTTTCCCTAGCAAATAGAAGGACCCTAAAGGAATAGAACACAAAGAGGTTTTGCTAAGTGACATTTATCTTTAGAGAATAAATTCCAACACCCATCTCACCTCCTTCCCCCATAAGTAAAAATGCAGAGGCAGCTTGGTTGGTGCAGTGGATAGTGTCAGGAATACTTGAGTTCAGATCCAGCCTCAAACAACTTACTAGCTATGTGACTCTGGGCAAGTCACTAAACCTCTGTCTGTCTCAGTTTCCTCAAATGTAAATGGGGACAATAACACCTTCTACCTCCCAGGATCATTGTGAGGTTCCAATGAGATATTTGTAAAGTGTTTAGCGCAATGTCTGACACATAACGGGTACTTTTAAAAATGTTTGTTTGCTTCCTTCCCCACTGCAAACATCTACCTTTTAAGGTTGATCTTTAATCTGATGGAGGAGGGAGAGGGAGGTTTGGAACCTGGGATACTCCCTGTTCTTGATGGTCCAGGAGATCTAACAAATTGAGATAATCTCTCAGCTCTCATATTCTAAGACTGACGATAAACATTTTTGTTTTCCTGCTCTGTGGAATTTTGAAATTCACCTTCTCAGATATTCAGGCTATGAGCTTCATTTAGGCAATGATTTGGTCCCTGAGCACTTGGTAGGGATGGTAATCTTTTTTATTCAGTTCATTCATCCTCCTAAAGTATTATTGTGCCGTTATCATGGACAAAGAACTAGCATCTGAGTTTAGGAAGACCTGGATTTATCTCCTTTATTTGACGGATACTGACTGTATGACCCTGAGCAAGTCACTTAACACTTCTAAGAACTCTAGGCAACTCTTTAAGGCTATACATTTCAAAGAAGACACTGGTCTATATTATTAGAGTAAGTTCTCCATATCAATGAAATCACATTTCCTTATCTGAAAAAAATATTATATACCAACTCAAAGAACATGAAAGGAGTTGCCATTTTGTTGGCTAGCATCTATCTATATCATATCCACCCATCTAGTTCCAGTTCAGTCCTAAATTATGCATGAAGCCTCCCTTAACCACCACCCCCTTTCTTCAATAAGTTCCCTTTCCCTTGGCCATCTCCAGAATTTCTAGCCTACAACACATTGTCTATCTTGTACTGCTTACACCCAAAACCAAAGATTGGGAAGGAAAAAATGGAGTCAGGCTTTTCTAGGACTAAAGAAGCCTGAGGCAACCTCAGTAGTTTCAAGGAAGAGTGACAGCTGAGAAGGGTGGGGCTTGCCTTAATTGGCGGTGGGTGGGGTCAGAGCTTCACCAATTAACTGCTGAGGAGGGGCAGCTGGGTGGCACAGTGGATAGAGCACCAGCCCTGGAGTCAGGAGTACCTGAGTTCAAATCCGGCCTCAGACACTTAACACTTACTAGCTTTGTGACCCTGAGCAAGTCACTTAACCCCAATTGCCTCACTTAAAAAAAAAAAAATTAACTGCTGAGGAGACTAGGAGCTGTCCAGGAAGCTGTTTTAGTAGCAATTCAAGGAAGCCCAGGGCAGGTAGGTTGTAGGATAGAGCATCAGGCTTGGAGTCAGGAAGATCTGACTTTGAATCCAGCCTCAGACATTTACTATCTGTGTGACCCTTGGTAAGTCACTTAAGCCTGTTTGCCTCAGTTCCCTCAGTTGTAAAATGACCTGAAGAAGAAAATGGCAAACAGCTCCAGAACCTCTGCCAAGAAAACTCCAAATTGGGTCATAAAGAGTTGGACATGATCCGACGACAACGACAAAAACAAAAACAAAAACAACACAAGGAAGCCCTCTCTCCAGTTCCTCCAAAGGCTTGGGTTAGGAGACAAGCATCTACCTCAAGAGATGTTGCAGCAGCAAACAATTCAGCCTTTCCTCCAAATGTCTTCAGAGCATTGAATTCCACCACTCCTCCCCCCACCCCCACCTCCAGACTTGTTCTTTTTTTCCAATGACAAGGGAACCATGGGGAGGGCTATTTTCCATTGATTTATGAAGGATTAAGAAATATTTTGTGGTATGTATTTTCCCGTTTGTTGTTTTGTTGGTATGTTTCAATTAAACGACTTATTTGATTTTACTTATTAAGCAATTTGCCTGGATTGTGGATAGCATCTGCACTGGATAGGGGCTTAAGCTATTGTATTGCCCTTCCCCCACAGTAAAACAAAACATAGCTGCAAGAGGAAACACCCAGGGTGAAATGGGACAGCTTTGTCATGAGGATTTTTTTCATGTGTTTCCATCTTATTTCCCTTATAATATAGAAAGTTGTTTGAGGTCCGCAGTTTATTTTTTTTAAGGCAGTCACACTTTTTCTGTATTCTCTTATTATCCGGCTAATTAACACCGAGTAGTTGATTAACTACATTGGACTGTCAGATCCAACGAAGCCATTGGGCTTTAGTCATCTAAAATGATATAAAATGAAAACACATGATGCCCTGACCTCTTCCAAAAAATAAATAAAATGAAAGCACGACAAGAAGAATTAAAAGAAACTTTTCTCCATGAGAGACAGCATGGTATAGTGAACAGAGAGCTGGCCTTTGTTAAGGGCTAAAATTCTAGCTAGTCTGTCTAAAATATCTAATGAGTGGTCGCCAATAAATTATAAGCTTTAGCAAGACTTAGACTTTTAAGCATTTATTAAGGAGAATAAGAATTTGGTAAAGAGAGAGAGAAAGGCCTAGATTCCTACCTATTAAAGGGAGAGCACATTTCTAGCTCCCTTCTCCGTCAGAGTCCAGAGGAAAGAGCGCGAGACTGAGCGCCAGTCTCTTCCTTCCTCCTCCCACTAGCCCGCGTCACTTCCTTTTCCAAAGAAAAGACTCCTGGTCTTGCCCTCAAAGACCTTCGCTTCATGGGCGGAACTCTTCTACAGTAAGTCTCCAGCAGGTGGCGTCATTCCAATCGTTACACCTTGGAGCCAGGAAGGACTGGCTTCATGTCCCACCTTTCACATATACTTGTTCTGTGACCCTGGGAAGTCTGTCAGTGTTCAAAGCAATGCTCTAAAACCATAAATTGCAAAGATGGTGCCTATCTGTATTGGTAGGAATTTCATTACCCAGAAGTTCCCCCTAACAATGCAATGATAGGTCCAGTCCCTTTGCCCCTTTCTTTCTGCATATCATGACTTTTGATTTGGAGGGCCAAGGCCTCTAGTACAAAATAGAATTCACCAGGGTCCATCTTTACCTTATCACTTGGATGCTACAATTTAACTGATTCAGATAAAATTTTTGCTTAGCATTTCCTTCCTCTCCCAAGCCTTGACAGGTCAGCCTCAAACTCACTTTGATATTTGCAGGTTTTCTCTAATATTTACTCAAAGAAAAAGAAAGGAAAGAGAGAGTGGTGAGCTACAATGGGAGGGTCCTGGAATAAATAGGAAGAATCTATTTATTAGCCTTGTTATTGAGTATGGGTGACTGTGAATGAAATGAGAAAAGTTTCCCTGCTGGGAAAAATTGCCATATGCCAACTGCTCCTGCATTTTCAGCAGGGAGCTAGAAGGCTGTAGTTTAGATCTCTCTGTTCCCAAACCCAACATCATGTGGTGATTGCAGTGAAAACAAATACTCTGCATGCAACTGAACTGTTTAAAGAGAAGTGATGTATCTCTCCACCAAAGATAGATTCTGCAATTAGAGATGGACTGGTGGCTATCAGGTTCAAAGAGTGTCAGTGACAGAGATGTTCATTGCCCCCATCAGGATTATGGGATTCTTGTTCAGATTGGTATTCAACCTCTTCACCTGTGAAATCTCTTCTCACTCTGAGGTTCTCTGATTCTGTGGATGGCGGGGTAAGCTTTCACTCCATAAAAAAGTGTCCTGTAGAGCTACAGGAAATCTTTGGTATCAAAGGATCTGAGTTCAAATCCCACTCCTAGCACTTATTGACTTCATCACCTTGGGCAATTCATCCTCCCTGAACCAGTTTCCTCATGTGTAAATAGGAGAGTTATACCAGTTGGTCTCTGAAGTCCCTTTAAGTTCTCAATCTATAATCCTATAAATGAGAATACTGCAGGAAGTAAGAAGAGGAAAACAATGACACTGCTTCCATATGCCTAGTATTTCAGAGTTGAATGGGGTCCCCAAAATCATCTAATCCAACTCATATCTAGGTAAGAATCCCCTCAACTCCTTCCCTGAAATGTGGTTCTCCACTTTCCCATAAAGACCTCAAAAAGAGAGAATCCCCTAATTCCAGAGACAATCTTTTGGGTAGCTCTTAACCGCTAGGAATTATTCAACCTAGAGGTCAGCTAGGTGGTGCAGTGGATAAAGCACGGGCCCTGGATTCAGGAGTACCTGAGTTCAAATCCAGCCTCAGACACTTGACACTTACTAGCTGTGTGACCCTGGGCAATTCACTTAATCCTCATTGCCCAGCAATAATGATGATAATAATAATAATAATAAATTTAATTTTAAAAAGCTGTGAAAGGCTCTACCTAGAGTCACACAATCTAAGAGTTTGGGCAAGAATTATTAAACCTAAATTTGTGCCTTTGCAACTTTCCCTCATTTGCTCATATGTCCTCTTGGTCCAAGTAGAATAATTACAATCCCTCTTCCACATGACAGCCCTCTAAGCATTGGAGGAGTTAGCATAGCACTTCTCTACAAGTGTTCCTTCTATCACAAGTTTTCTCTTCTCCAGGCTAAGAATCCCTAGTTCCTTTGATTGATCCACAAATGATGTGGCCTTGCATTTAACTCACATTGAACTTGAGGTCCATTAAAACACCCAAATCTTTTTCAAAAGAACTACTACATAGACCTACTCCTTCCAACAATGTGTTGGTAGATGTTTAACAACCAGAACATTGAAAAGCCAAGACACATTTTAAATTTTAATTTGCATTATTCACATTTTCTCCATCACTCTTTTAAAGTCCAGAGACAATCAAAAAAGCAACAAATCAAGGCTTGATTGTAGCAATTTTCTATTTCCATGGTGTAAATGCTCATGCTAAAAATATAACCTTTGGCTCTGAGGGCCTGGAGAAGTTTACTCCAGTGCTCCCCTGCTTTCCTCCCTCTATGATCAGAGACAAGGGATTTGTCTGAAGTAGTAAGAGCTGTCTATGGGGCCTCTAGCCTCCCTAAAAGGCCATGCCCTTTGGTATGGCTAACTGGTTAAAGAAATCCAGTTTTCAGAATAAGACATACATTTTTTAATATGACCAAAGGGGATTTTGTTTTGTTTGACCATGCTCATTTTTTGCAAAGATTTTCTCTTCTTCTTTTCCTCCACCTTGTATGTGTGTGTGTGTGTGTGGAGGGAAGGGGAGAAAGAAAGAAAATTGAATGCTTGATAATTGAAAGGAGTCTAACTAAAGTTAATATTTTATGGTGGCTAGAACAAACCGAGGTGATTAGCATCACACTTTTTACTTCTAAACAAATAGAACATTGCTATCAACTATGAATCTCCAAGATTAGAGTTTTATGTGGAAATAAGATGTCTTTTGGAAGTACTAATCTACAGACACACTGGAGTGTATTACCCTAGTTAGGCACACATCATTTTTCTCTCCCCAGGATCAGCTCATTAGGACCATACTGATGCATGGTGTGTGGGCAGAGAGACAGGACGATCAAGGCATGGGGACAGTTTGCCAATTAGTTGCAGGTGTGTAGAGCTTATTATAGATGATCTAATGAATGGTCTTTCCCAAGGGCAGGAGATGCTGGGTAAAGCCAAAGCTGGGGAGAGCATTTTGCAGCACAGAGATGTTATTGGTACCCACAAGGAGGAAAACACACCAGGTAGAGTCCAAGGGTCCTCATTAGGGCCTAGTTAACACAATAGGGGAATGGAACAGGTGGTGTGGTAGGCATGGGGGGGGGGAAACACTGGGGAGATGATTTTGTACCACTATGATTTCATACATTATTCATGAATTCCTTCTTCCTCTGTAAGTTAATCCATTCCATAACAGCAAGCATTGCATGGTGTTTTAAGGTTTGCCAAAAGCATTGTATGCCTTATCTCATCTGATCTTCACAATAACCTTGGGATGTAGACGCAATTATTATCCTTATTTTATAGTTGAGGAAACCAAGTCTCATAAAGATGAAGTGACTTGCCCAGGGTCACACAGTTAATAAGTGTCTGATGCAGTTTCCAGACTCAGCTCTTCCTTATTCCAAATCCAACACTATCTACTACACTATCTAATTATGTTCATGAAAGCTCTTTGGTAAGAAAGTGGGAGAAGTATCAAGAAGAGGGATGAACACGGGAGCTAGAAGCATTTGGAAAGTTATATTATAGGAAATCAGGGATCTTCATGAGGAGGACATACATTTCAGGACCAACTGAGACATTTGGATGTGTGAGGTTGATTGTCCTTCGCTTTCGAAGAGGACCACTGGCATCATGGGTGATGTCTTGATTTGAGAGTGAATTGGATTTAAGTGAGGTAGAAATATGCCAAGTTGTCAGCCTCACTCTCTTCTCTAAAGCCATTTAAGTCTAGTGGCAAGACAAGAGTCAGGGTGACTGGCGACTAGGCAATAGCCCTGGACACAGTGGATGACCTTGGAGTCTAAATGTCTGACCAAACTCTCAGTGCTCCCCAAAGTCTCATCTATAGCCTTTTCTCTCTTGAGAAGTTCAAGACCTACAGTTGATTCATCCAACTTAAAGAACTTAGTGAAGAAAACTACTTTTTCATTTACCCCAGTAACCCTTGGTATCAATAATTCCATCTATCCAACAACTCATTTCTATATTATCTGTCTAGATTTGAAACTCAGGGGAAAGGAAGCAGTACAGCTCAGTGGAAAGACAAATACTGCTTCTGATATTTACTTTCTCTTGACTTTAGTTTTCTCACCTGCAAAATGAAGTGGGTAGGGGCAGCTAGGTGGCACAGTGGATAGAGCACTGGTCCTGGATTCAGGAGGACATGAGTTGAAATCCAGCCTCAGACACTTAACACTTACTAGCTGTGTGACCCTGGGCAAGTCACTTGACCCCAATTGCCTCACACCAAAAAAAAAAAAAAATGAAGTGGGTGGCCTCTGAGGTCCCTTCTAGCTCTCTTACATATCATCCTACTGTGGGTTTAGTACTACATGGACTAAAGGAAGATTGGTTCTTTAGGGTTTAGGGATCTTTTTTATTGAAATCTGCCTTGAGTACCCACTCCCTTCCTCAAGGACCAAGACAAAGACTTTGACTGCTAGAATGAGACTGTAACCAAGCTCCGACTGTTAGGTAGGCAGCCAGGTGGTACAGTGGATAGAGCACTAGACCTAGACTCAAGAAGACCTGAGTTCAAATCTCGCCTCAGATACTTATTCACTGTGTAATCCTGGATAAGTCACTTAACTTCTATTTTTCTCAATTTCCTTAACTGTAAAATGGGGATAGTAACAGCTTAGACCCCACCCCCCAAGACCTTGTGAGGAACAAATGAGATATTTTTTGTAAGTGCTTAACACAGTACCTTACACATCATAGGTGCTTAATAAATGCTATTTCCTTTCTTCACTTAAAAATAAATTTTTTTCAATGAATAGTAGTGGCTAACATTTCTATAGCACTTATTATACACCAGGCACATAGTAAATCAATTTCTCCTTCCTCATCAGAAAAAAGAAAAAAAAAACCTCATTACAAACATGCATAGTCCCACACTGGCCACATCCCCAAATAGATGTCTCAGTTAGAGTTCATCACCTTCCTGTCAGGAACTGGGTGGCATGCTTCATCTTTTATCCCCTGGAAATGGGGGTGGTCATTGTGCTGATCAGAGTTCATAAATCTTTCAAAGTTGTTTGTTTTTATAATGTTGTTGGCACTGAATGCATTGCTCTCCTGGTTCTGCTCTCTACCCTTTGCATCAGTTCTTATACGTTTTCCGGTTGTTTCTTTTCAAGGCATTTCTCTGTAGGACCAGCCCTTCCACAGTGGTGAGACCATCTGTCTGTTTGATCATCAATTCCCAGAGCCAGCACATCAGCTATTTGTTCATGAACAAGTTTCTTAAAATCTCTAGGCCTTGTTGTCTTGATGTGATAAATTACCATCCCAGAAAGGGAAGAAAGATCCAGGGATGAAGAATATATAGGTGTATTTCATGTGTGTTTGTGTATATGTATACATATAAGTTTGTATATACATATATGTATATATGTTAGCATATATACATACACACATACATATACGCATGTGTGCATGTATAAGTTTGAATGGTCTTGGGGGTGAGAAATGATAAGCCCTGGGATTTGGTGGGGGGGAGGGTCAGTACAGATCAAGGAAGGCCTGAAAAACTGAAAAGTGTTAAGAGAAAGCTGTTGTTGTTGTTGTTGTTGTTATTTGTCCTTCGTCTTGAAGAGGACCATGATATCAGTCCATCGATAGTCAGGACCAAGGTTGAACAACGTGACAAGATATATTTGTTTGTTTAGTTATTTTCAGTAATGTCCAACTCTTTGTGACCTGATCTGGGGTATTCTTGGCAGAGATACTAGAGTGGTTTGTCATTTCCTTCCCCAGCTCGTTTTACAGATAAGGAAACTGAGGCAAACAGGTTAAGTGACTTGCCCAAGGTCACACAGCTAATAAGTATCTGAGACTGGATTTGAACTCGGGTCCTCTTGACTACAGGCCCAGAGCTCTTTCCAGTGCACCTCCTAGCTGCCTTTAAACACTAAATACATGCGAGTTATTAATCGAGATCATAGGGTCATAGTATCATAGATTCAGAGCTAGAAGAGATCTTAGAAGACCATTGAGGCTGGTGCTCGTGCTCTCTCTCTCTCTCTCTCTCTCTCTCTCTCTCTCTCTCTCTCTCTCTCTCTCTCTCTCTCACACACACACATACACACACACACACACACACACACACACACACACACACACACACACAGATGAGGACTACTCCATCATCCCCAGCAACCTTTTCATCCTGCAAGATCACATCAGCCCAGAAACTTATATTTCATCAGTGCAACCTACCTCAGGGGCCCCTCTGATGAGAAGACATAGCAGAGAGCTCCTCTCAGAACCTCCATTTAAAGAGGGTGCCCAGCCCAGCCATCTCTTCATTTTGGGTTCATTTCTTCTCCTCCCTAGCTTCTTTTTGTGTGTTGTCTCCCCCCCCCCCATTAGTTTGTAAGCTCCTTGAGGGCAGAAACCATATTTCTTTTTTCATATTTGTATCCCCAGTGCTTAGCACAGTGCCTGACACATTGTAGAGCTTAATAGGTGTTTGTTGACTGACTAGCTGAGACACAATGAGATTAAGTGACTTACCCAGGGTTACAAAGTATTTTAGGCAGTATTTGGACCCAGATCTCCTAAGAACACTATCTATAACATAATGCTTACAAAAATAAGCCCCCAAATGGAGATCTTGGATCTGCTATAACCTCTAATGTCAAGTCAATGTGCATGATGGACAAGCTTCATTAACTTCTAGTGTCCCTTCCAATATCCATATTTTATGATTACATGGATCAAAGGATTTCTTTCTCCACTGCAGAGAGATAGGAGAATGTTGCATCATCATTATTGTCATCATTTATTTTTAACCAGATTCATATCACATTCTCTAGTTGACCCCTTTCCTGACATCCCAGGGTGTCTAGTCAGTTCACTTCCTGTTTGTGTGAGGACCACTCATGTGGCCTCTGTAGCAGCAATGATTCCCTCTCTTGCTTGAAGCCTACTTAACCATTTCCTGATCTTCAGGAATGTCATTGCTACATGCTGTAGAATCAGATGATATTAGAAGGGGGAGAAAGGATAGAAAAGGGGGTGAAGGGGAAGGCTTTTACTCATCAAATCTTCTGTGGATAGAATGCTGGACTTGAAAGATAAGAATTAAAATACTCCCTCAAATATGTGGTAACTGTGTGACCCTGGACAAGCCACTTAGATTTTCTGATCCTGAGCTTTACCATCTGTTAAATAGGGACAATGTTACCTATGTAGTACCTATTTTATGGGGTAATTGGGAAGCTCCATTGAGGTCATATATTTAAAGTGCTTTTCAAATCTTAAAACACTCTATAAATATCTTTTTTTTTTTATTTTTTTTTTTAGTGAGGCAATTGGGGTTAAGTGACTTGCCCAGGGTCACACAGCTAGTAAATGTTAAGTGTCTGAGGCCGGATTTTAACTCAGGTACTCCTGACTCCAGGGCCGGTGCTCTATCCACTGCGCCATCTAGCTGCCCCTTATTTTTATTATTTAATGGGTTTAGTGTAAGGAGGTATTGCAGAAGTTATCTAATCCAACACCTTAATTTTGCAAATAAGGAAACAGGGGCCAAAGGGATTATATTGTCCATAGTCATACAGTTAGTAAATATCAGAGGTAGGATTTGAATGTAGGTCTTCTTGACTCCAATTCCAGCATGCTATCCACTATAATCTTAATAATAGCTAACATTTATGTAGCACTTTCAGGTTTGCAAAGTACCTTGCATATATTATCTCATTTATTATTATTATTATTATTCCCATTATCCAGATGAAGAAACTGAGGTAGAGAAAAATTAGGCACTGTAACGATTGGAATGACGCCACCTGCTGGATACTTACTGTAGAAGAGTTCTGCCCATGAAGCGAAGGTCTTTGAGGGCAAGACCAGGAGTCTTTTCTTTGGCGGGAGGAAGTGACGCGGACTAGTGGGAGGAGGAAGGAAGAGACTGGCGCTCAGTCTCGCTCTCTTTCCTGGGGACGCTGGCGGAGAAGGGAGCTAGAAATGTGCTCTCCCTTTAATAGATAGGAATCTAGGCCTTTCTCTCTCTCTTTACCAAATTCTTATTCTCCTTAATAAATGCTTAAAAGTCTAACTCTTGCTAAAGCTTATAATTTATTGGCGACCACTCATTAGATATTTTAGACAGTTTAGCTAGAATTTTAGCCCTTAACAGCACATTTGACTAGGAGTCAGAAAAACCTGAGTTCAAATCCTGCTTCATACACTTATTAGCTGTGTAATGCAGGGGCAAGTCACTCAATTTCTCTCAGCCTCAAGTTTCCTCATCTGTGAAATGGGTATAATAACTACAACTAATTCCAAGGGTTTGTGTAAGCATCAAATGTAAAAACACATATAAAGTTCTTTGGAAACGTTAAAGTTTTATGCAAATATTCATTATTTTTTTTACCCAGGGTCACATAGCTAGTAGGTATCTAAGATTGGATCTGAATTTAGTTTTTCTTGGCTCTGTGTCTAGCACCCTATCCATTGTGCCATCTAGCTGCCTTCTATGGCCTAGCTGTCTTCTGCCACCTTCCGCTATGCCAGATGTTCTTACTTGGTGTCTCTGAACTTGTTTTAAAAATATCTTCATAATTATATTTCAATATAACTGATTTCCTCTGTAATCCAATGTATTTTATTTCATGAATTTAATAACATTATTCTGAGGAGTCCAAAGGCTTCACCAAAGGGCTCCATGCCACAGACAACCATCTGAACTCCTGTACTACACCATACTGCTAAAAACTCATCTGTGTTGATGAATCTCTGAGTCTATGAATCATATTTCATGCTCTAGGCAGGATATGATAGAAGATACAAAGAGGCATAGAGTGTAGTCTCTGTCTGCTTGTAGTTTGCATTCTAGATACAAAATGACATCTTATCCCTTCCCTTTCTTTAGCACTTATTATATATGGCTATGTGTTAATAGTTTCTTTTCATATGTTGTGACACCATAAGAATTCACTAGAACTCCTAGGATCATGCCTGCCATTTTCTCAATTCCTATGAAACCTTGTGCATATGCCGGTGTCAACAGATAAGGCTGTCTCTATGTTATAAACTCTTTGGATTGCACAAGAAGGATGTACTATTACAGTACATTAACCAGAAATCATTACGTCTATCTTATTAATGAGAACTAGCTCAAACCATTCCTTCTCTAGACAGTCACCATCAAAAGGGGCCATGCTAAGGGTATGAGATAACAATTGTATCCGTTCATGTAGTAGTCTAACGTTTACAGAAGGCTTTGCTCTATCCATCTGCATAAGGTAAGAAAGCACAGGAGGAGCGTAACAACTCTGGGAGCTGGGGAATGCAAGTGTTATGGACCCATTTTACCAATAATAGGATTATGGAGTTAGAGCTGAATAGGATCTCAGAAACCTTCCAGTCTGTTTTACAGATAAGTAAACTGAGGCCCAGGGATATTAAATGACTTGTCTAAGGTGATATAAGTTGTAAGCAACAGAAGTAGCATTTTAATCCTACTGTTAAATTTTCAGTGTGAGCATCTGCACCTCAGAAATAGGCGAATGCTACAAATCAGGCCTTTACTTACTGTTTTTTTTTTTTTTTTTTTTTAGGCAGTGAGGGTTAAGTGATTTGCCCAGGGTCACACAGCTAGTAAGTGTCAAGTGTCTGAGGCCGGATTTGAACTCAGGTACTCCTGATTCCAGGGCTGGTGTTTTAACCACTGCTCCATCTAGCTGCCCCCTACTTACTGTTTTAATTGTCTAGACTTAGGAAAGTAACAGAGAGAATGTAAATAATGAGATTAAATTTTAAAGTGTGTCATACATACCTTTTTATTCTTCAGTGAGTCAGTTGTTAAACATTTATCAATACTCCTCTATATTTATATAGACTTGTCTATCTGAATATATCTATTTGTCTTTTTTTAACTTTTAGCACAGTGCCTGGCACATCATAGGCATTTAATAATGTTTATTAACCATCTATTACTATAGTTATATCATCTATATAATCTATGTTATTGTTATTGTTGAGTTGTTCCAGTCACACCCTACTCTTTGTGACCCCATTTGAGGTTTTCTTGGTAAAGATACTGGAGTGGTTTGCCATTTCCTTCTCCAGCTCATTTTACAGATGAAGAAATGGAGGCAAACAGGGTGAAGTAACTTGCCCAGGCTCACACAGCTATTAAGATTCTGAGACCAGATCTGAACTCAGAAAAATGAGTTTTCCTGACCCTAGGCCCAGCACTCTGTGCACTAAACCCCCTAGCTGCCCCTATTCTGCCCAGAGACCTTGTAAATGTAAAGAGATTTGGGTGGATTGCCTGTTTATGCAAGGAGATTTACGAAGATTGATAGTTTGAGAGAATTGGTTTTGTAATTTCCGTCCTCGCTCAACAACAAACAACAAAAGTATCCGCCAAGTAAATATTCCTTCTACAAGCTTTAAAAAAAAAAAGAAAGAAAGAATCAGTTTGTGGGAATCTAAGAGCCTTACAGGATATCAGGGACACTGAAAAGAACAGACCTGGAGAGGGGATAGGTGCTGAAAGACACTTTTACCCCATTGTAAAGAATTAATTGTTATTCAAGGTTTTTATGCCTTGGCGCACACTGGCCTGGGGCTCCGCAAACCGCATGGTGCTCCACCCACTGGTTGTAGCTGTTGCCAGGGCTCTGGCACCTCACGTCATCATGGTTCTTGATATGAATTTGGAAGAAAGATAGGGATACTAAGAGTCAGAGTGAGGAAGTATCAATAAATCAGCAAGATTACTCAGTGTCTGCCTTACAAATTAGTATCAAAGGGTTACTCATAGCCTGAAGAGTGTATGAGAGAAAGTGCAGTCTACTGTAGTGGATAGAAACTGAGATTGGAATTAGGAAGACCTAGATTTGAATCTTGTGGTAGATACTAACAGTGTGAACCTGCATAAGTCACTTAAACTTTCTGGGCCTCACTTTCCTCATTTCTAAAATAAGGAAGTTGGACTCCATGACCTAAATGTTCCTTCCAGTTCTAACTTGGGTCCTGTGATGCTTTTGCTTTGTATTAAGAGTAGAGTGAGAGATATTTAATGAGTATATTGTATCTATGAGAGTTTTAGGCATTTAATTTACCTGGAGAGTGGTCAGGGGAGGAACTATTCCCTTTCTATTGTCTACCACCCAGAATTATCAGACAGGGACTGGTAGCTTAAGGTCAAGGGCAATGGTTCCAATTTATTGAGTGTTAGGGTTTAGTCTGCTAATAACTAGTCCATCAATGGTCAGGGCCAATGTTGAACAAGGTGACAAGATTTGAGATTGTCTTTAAAGCCTTTCCAATTCCCTTTCAGGTTCCCTTTTACCCAGAAAGTAACTTCTGCAAAATACTCAGTGATCCCAAATTCAGCATCATACTTAGAAATTGTTTTGTTGTTCAGTAGTGTATGACTCTTTATGACCCCATTTGGAATTTTCTTGGCAAAGATACTGGACTGGTTTGCCATTTCCTTTTCCAGCTCATTTTACAGATGAGGAAACTGAGGCAAACAGGGTTAAGTGACTTGCCCAGGTTCAAATGTCTGAGCCCAGATTTGAACTCAGGATGATGAGTCTTCCTGACTTCAGGCCCTGCACTCTATCTACTGCACCACCCAGATGACATCTATCCAAACATTCTCCTCATTTTCTTTTTGTTTGTTTGTTTTTTGTGGGGCAATGAAGGTTAAGTGACTTGCCCAAGGTCACACAGCAAGGAAGTGTCAAGTGTCTGAGGCTGGATTTGAACTCAGGTCCTCCTGGTGCTTTATCCACTGTGCCACCTAGCTGTCCCTCATTCTTCCCATTTTCTTCCTTCCTTCCTCTCTCTCTCTCTCTCTCTCTCTCTCTCTCTCTCTCTCTCTCTCTCTCTCTCTCTCTTCCTTCCTTCCTTCCTTTCTTCCTTTCTTTTTTTGTGAGGGCAATGAGGGTTAAGTGACTTGCCCAGGGTCATACAGCTATTACGTGTCAAGTATCTGAAGCCGGATTTGAATTT
Source organism: Dromiciops gliroides (assembly GCF_019393635.1). Taxonomy (NCBI): domain Eukaryota; kingdom Metazoa; phylum Chordata; class Mammalia; order Microbiotheria; family Microbiotheriidae; genus Dromiciops; species Dromiciops gliroides. The sequence goes on along the minus strand of NC_057861.1, from coordinate 538,315,500 downwards.
AGGTCCTCCTGAATCCAGGGCCGGTGCTTTATCAGCTAGCTGCCCCCTCCCCATATTCTTTCTCAAGGGTTCTTGACATAAGATTCACCTACTTTTCTTCAGGGGGGCCAAGAACTTGAGTGAGAAAAAAATACATATTTTTTTCACTCATTTCTAAGAAAATTAGCATTTTCTTCAAATTATTTATGAACATCATTCTGATAAGGGATCCACGATCTTCTTCAGATTGTCAAAAGGAGCAATGACGTGAAAAAAAGTTAAGAACTCTTCCAAAACTTCCTTTTGCTGGATTACATTCTACAGGTCCTTGCCCTGAGTTCTTAAGAAGCTATGAAAATATCAGATAAATTAGCAGGTTAATGATACATAATAGCTTAAATCCCACCCCCATGTATTTGTAATTACTATAGTGCTGTCTGAAATGGACCTCTTACTCCCTAAATATATAAATATATGTATGTATGTGTCTATGTGTGCATATTCATATATATACATATTCATGCATGCATATATATTGTTAGAATGCGAATTCCTTGAGAGCAGAGACTTTTGTCTTTATATTTCTCCCAGAAGTTAACACAGCGTCTGGCACATAGTAGGTCTTCAAAATGCTTGTTGACACAAAACGAAACTTTGAAACCCAATGTGGGAAACATTTTTAGTCTGAGGAATTGTGGTATCACTCAATCAAACTTGTAAGTGACCGTTGATAAATAAAATCATTAAAGAAATGACTAATTAAAAGATGAATGTGCATTAGAAAGAATGTTCTTCACTGCTGATAAATGGAAAGTGGCTTCTTTTGGTAAAGTGTTTTAGTCTGTCTGTCCCTTTTTTCCTTCGCAAATAAAAACGAATACATTTTCTGGGTAAGCCCTGCCCTCCTCTTCCCCCATCTCTATTTGTGGTTGGATTAACCGCCGCAGGAAACATTTCATAATAGCCTGGGGACTTAGCAGGAATGCATACATGGATTCCCACTCTGGGGGCCTGTAGATGCCTATTTTCCCCAAAATCTATACACATTTGGTACCCTCTCCAAGGAGACACATTCCATTTCACCCATTACCACTTGTAGAAGAACCTCCCAGACCCATTCATGGACTTTGTGGTCCCAATTTCTTGGTGGTGGCAAGGATTGAGGGAATGGTCAATGTTCACACTCTGTTAAAATTTAACATCACCCCTACCAAATAGTACTGTCTGGCCTACTCAGAGAATGGCATGGGAAAATTGACAAAAGTAAATACTTGGTCTGCACTTGGCCACGAGATGGCAGTAGGATGAAAGGTTTCGAGGGGAGATGCTTCTGGAAGCTCACAATCTGAGATACTGGCCAAATTTCACAGCCACCTGGTGGCATCAGCTCCCCAGTTCTCCTTCCTTTCCCCACCCCCCAAAGAGACACGCAGGAAAATGAACATTGCATTATCCCATCAGGGGAAACAGGCTTGTTCTCCCCTCCTTTAGAATCTTCTCCATAGTACCAGGGGGCAACTTGTTCTGTAAATAAGTTATCCTCACCAAAATCGAGCCTCCTTCCCAACCAGGGTCCTAGCTGAGGACCTGGAGGTCAAAGAAAGGGGAAGATTGAGTATGGAAGGGGAGAACCCTGTGAAGATTGGACTCTGTGTACATTGCAAAGACAAATGAATGATCATCTATTGTCTGTCAGTGCTGGGCAGGCAGTCTACCTTGGTAAATACTGGCTGACTGATGAATCTGTATTTATGCTCACCTCTCCACAAGCACAGATAAACCAAGAGCTGACTGCAGGGGTGTCCTCTTTTGACTTCAAAAGAACTGTTTACTATGGTTATTGTCCCATTTAATTCACTAATACTGTATACTTCCATTTTTCTGTGATTGAAATTGGTTTAGGTAGCTAGATGATAAAGCAGTGTTCTGGTACCTGGAATTTGGCATGCAAAGTACCTGCATACAATTCTGCCACAAGTAGATAGGGTGCTAGTTTGGGAGGCAGAAACACCTGAGTTTAAATCCTACCTCTGATAATTGCTACCTATATGACCTGAGCCAAGTCACTTAATCTCTGCTTGCCCCAGTTTTCTTCAACTATAAAATGGTTATGATGGTTGTATTATAAATATTTCCAATAATAGAATTTAAAATGCCTTAGTATTTTTATACCATGTATAACAGGGCAGCTAGGTGGTGTGGTGGTTAGAGTGAATGGCTAGAGTCCAGGAGACTAATCTTCCTGAGTTCAAATCAGGCCTCAGACACTTACTAGCTGGTTAATACTGGGCAAGTAATTTATATCTGCTTGCCTCAGTTTCATTATCTGTAAAAATGAGCTGAAGAAGAAAATGGCCAACTAGAATGCTATTATCTTTTAGATACTAGAGTACTAGTATCTTTCCCAAGAAAACCCCAAATGGGATCGCAAAGTTCTAGATATGACTCAACAGCAATAAAAAGTTTTTATGAAGATAGTTTGTTTTATTTTTCATGTCCTCTGTCTCAGGGATCCACAGTAGCCATTTACATTTCATCTGCATGTGGGTTGACCCTTTGTTCATTCTTTTCTCTTATTACATATCTAGTCCAACCCCCTTTTTTAAATATGAGGAAATTGAGACTCAGGAAGGTTAAGTGATTTGTCTAAAGTCTCACAGATCGTAAATATTAGAGAGAGGATTTGACCTTAAATCCTCTGACTCTAGGGTCAGTATTCCTTTCTCTAGACCACACCCATTTCTCATTACCACCTTGCCTCCCTTTCCAATCACATGTTTCCTCAATGTTATTTCTTCATTGGCTTCTTACGCATAGGTCAACATTAGGTATATACTATAGCCTATTTGGATCCACTATCTATTTATCCATTGACCTTTTGGGGAATGGCAAGTTAAGAATCACTTTATGATACAGGACACACAGTATTTGACATGTTAGGACTTTTAACATCAATAGAAATTGAAAACAGGAATAATTATGTTAATCTATCTGATTAATTTAACTGATGAGAACCAAAGAGCTAATGAGACTTATCCAAGGTCCTATAATGAGCTGTCTTCATCAAATATTCTGTCGTGACTTATTCCCTGCATTCAAGATAATTTTCCAACCTAAATCACCTGATTGGGTTTTCAATATTATACTAGCTGATTATCTTTTTTCTTCCATATTATCACTTACTGAAAGGCACTAATGACTCCAGATAGATAGATAGATAGATAGATAGATAGATAGATAGATAGATAGATAGATAGATGGATGATAGATGGATGGATGGATGGATGGATGAAGATATGGCATTTATTATTAAGTTTTTTTAAGAATTTATTAAGCATTATCATGTGAAAGACTTTGAACTTAACAGTAGAGATACAAATATAATCAAGCAAGTCAGTGCCTACCCTCAAGGACCTTATATTTTAATGTGAGATGACATTATGAAGAGAAGACACACAGAAAGACAACACATAAAGGATAGTTCTGGAGAAGGGTATTTGTGGGACTGATAATGTTGGTAGTCAAGAAGTATAAATTAAAGGCCAGATTCTGGGTAAGACTTAGCAAAACCTGGGGCAGCTAGGTGGTACAGTGGATAAAGCACCAGCTCTGGATTCAGGAGGACCTGAGTTCAAATCCTACCTCAGATACTTGACACTTACTAGCTGTGTGGCCCTGGGCAAGTCACTTAACCCTCATTGTCCCGCAAAAAAAAAAAAAAAAAGACTTAGCAAAATCTCACCTATCACAACCCAAGATGGTACCAGGGCTGGAAAGGAAGTTTCTGCTGGAAAGCCGTTAGGGATGATGAGCCAATATTTTGTAGCTGGTGACTGAAAAATGACATTATTTCATACAAACTTAAAAGCAATATGAAATAATGGAACAGGTACTTGGCTGATATTCAGAACACTCAAAGCCTTAATTAGCTGGGGGTAACATGGGCTTTGCCCCAAGGTACCAACCTTGGGGAAAAGGGATATTTCCTCCATAAGATGACAGTGCTCCTGGTGGCAGGAAGTATATTACCTCCCTGAAATAGGTATCCTACATCCACTGCTCAGTGCCATTGCCCTAAACCTGCAGATCCAGAGCTCTAACATAATATTTTTCTCCTGAGGTACATCTCAAGAGGACAGCCTTCCCCATCTCATGACAAAAATTGTTATACTGTCCCCTGTGCTTTTGTTTCCTTCCCCTCCCCAACTAACTTTGTACTAGGCAAAATAATGTTCAATTATGTCTCTGAGGACACAAAATTTTTTAAACATCAATTCTATACTAAATGGCTATGTGACCTTGGCTCCTTTCACCTCTCAATTTCTTCATAAGAAAAAAGAAGAGTTGGATTGTGATTTTAGGGGACAATTGTAATTAATTATACATATAAACATTACTAGCTGTGTGACCTTGGGCAAGTCACTTAACCCCCATTACCCTGCCAAAAAAAAAATAAATAATACATATAAACAGAACCAGAATTCATGTATTTGTCCAAGGTAAGCTTAGTAAAGTATAGAGAGGCTGAGTACCAGTAAGTTCACCAGTAGGTGATGAATTCTTTGGCCATGGGGACACATTAACCTTTTCCATTAATCCAAGTTCAAGCTTTCTGGCAGTTTTATTTGGTCTAGTCTTGTCTTAGCCAATAGATTCTCAGGATTGAATTCTCAACAAAGAACGTTGCTTGAAAAATTTGAGGATGTCACATTTTCATCTTCATATCTCTAGCACATAGCATACTGTCCAACACACAGTAGGCAATGAATAATGCTCTGTTGATTAACTGAGCACTTCAAACCTTTCCCCAAACAACACTGTAAAATATGATATGGGACCAGATCTGTAAGAGTATAATTTACAGAGCAGATACAATTTGCATTACCAGAGGAAATTTCCTCCTCAGAAATTCCCTCAACTGATAAATATATAAAGCTTTACTCAGAATGGCCAATAAATCACAAATCTGGTCCAAAAGGAAAAATGAACAAACAAATGTGTAAGCTCCTTGAGGACAGGAAATGGGGTTTTGTTGTTGTTGTTTTGTCTTTGGTCCTAAAATTGCCCAGTGCTTTATGTATTCTCTGATTTCTAGGACTCCAGGTGGGCTTTTGTATTTCAGTGATGTCTTGATCAGGAGATGATGAAATGGGGAAAAAAAACATTCAGGAAACCCTATTTCAACTCAATATACCTATTATTTTTTTTATTTTAATAAGGCAATTGGGGTTAAGTGACTTGCCCAGGGTCACACAGCTAGTAAGTGTTAAGTGTCTGAGGCCGGATTTGAACTCAGGTACTCCTGACTCCAGGGCCGGTGCTCTATCCACTGCGCCACCTAGCCGCCCCCAATATACCCATTTTCCAAGTGAAAAAAGGGAAAATATGAAACCAGAACTCCTGTGGATGCCTTCTTAGGTTACCCCATTAATTAATTCATTCAAAAAGAATTCATTAAACATCTGTTATATGCTAGCAAGTGAGAATATAAAGACAAAAAAACCCCCACCATTCCCTGTCCTCAGGGAGCTTACATTCTATTGGTGGGAAAGAACACATTTGTTTGTTTGTTTTTCCTTTTGGACCAGATTTATAATTTATTGGTTGAGGGAATTTCTGAGGAGGAAATTTCCTCTAGTAATGCAAATTGTATCTGCTCTGTAAATTATACTCTTACATAGTTTTATGCTAATGAAATCACAGATCGATTCCCATATCCAATCATTTTACCATTTTGAGGTACTAAGTATCTGAGTGGCATTTGAACTAGTATGTGTCAAGGTTAAGATTTCAACCTGGATGTTGTCCCCTCAGTCCTCATCTGGCATTGCCTTCACATGCTGATCCCTTGGTTTAGCCAAAAAGAAACAAATCAGGAAGAGTGAAAAGGGGGCAGGGAGGGCCGATTTCTAGTAGTTAGAATATTAGATTGGAAATCAGGAAACATGAGTTTTAGTTCTGGCTTTGCCAAATGTCATCATGATATTTGTGTTGTGAATATGTGGAGAGAAATTTAGTACTAGTAGCCATGTGGCAGCTTTGTGACATAAAGCAAGTCATCTAATCTCTTTACCTCAGTTTCCTCATCTGTAAGATGGGGATAACATCAGCACCTCCCTCCCAGGGTTCTTGTGAGGTTTTAATGAGATGATATTTGTAAATTGTTTGGCAAACCTTAAGGCCCTGCATAAATGCTAGTCATCATCATTTTTATTTCCCCGAGAACTAAATAACTGCTTCTAACTTTCAACTGAATTGGATCCAGACAAAAATCAAGATGAAATAAGAAAGGCAAATTCTTGTAAGTTTTCAGCTCCTTGAAGCTTACCTTGGGGAATGTATTCAAAGGAATAGGGATAGGGATTAGAACTGTGCTTTAATTGCCATAGAAAATTCCCAACTTCCTAAAATTGGAGGCTGAAATGAAGACCTTAGAGTAGAACCTAGATAACCACTCATAGAATTCAGTCAGAGTTATTCTTGATAATTCCTAAGTTCTCATTAACTCTGAGATTCTTTGATTTTAATGTCTTGGAAACTAATTCCCATAGGTATAAACAACTTCCTAAGACTCTTTTACCCTCACCAATGATGAGAAGATGCATCTCTATGCATATTCACAGTACAGATCTTGACCTGATGCTTGGCAAAGCAGAATTAAAAACTCAGGTATTTTGATTCCAATCCAATGTTCTAACCACTAGATGTTGGTATTCCCTTCTCCCTCTTTTTACTCTTTCTGTTTCTTTTCCCTTCTATCAAGGAATATATCAAATCAAGGAATCAGGCAATGTGTGGGACAAGGATTGAAGGGAGGAGACCTGCATGGAAATCTGGACCTTGACACATGCTAACTATTTCACGTTGGTTAAGTCATTTTCTGACTTTGAGCATAGATTTTATCATCTGTAAAATGGGCCCAATAGCACTTGTACTACCCTACTTTGCAGGGTTCTTTGTAAAATTTAAAGAGCTATACAAATGTGAGCTACTATTATTCTCACCAATGTGAGGGAGGGTTTCAGCGATAGGCCTTTTACTTGGGGCCTTTTCAGAAAACTATCATCTCATCATAAGGAAGAGTACCAGAATTCTTGTATTAGCCCTCATTTAGAAATTAGAAAGCAACTTTAGCTTTCCCCACCAACACTGATTTCCATAGCTTCCCTCCAGAAAGCAGCTGATCTGGGAGTTTCTCAACCCAAGGCAGCACCTATATTACCTGCAGTAGATTCCTCTTGCTTCAAATTCAAACTCAAAGGAGAAGAAGAACAACAGTAATTAAAAATGTATGTAGAATATTCCCAGCAGCCCAAAAAAATGGGGGATGGGGGGATTGAGAGAAATGAGTCAGAGAGACTAATTTTATTTTGGCTTTTCCTCCCATTAATTTTTGCCAAGTCTTAATTTCAAAAGCAAAGTCAACTCCCCTTCCCCCATTCAGTGAATAAGAGTCGTTGGGAGGAATTACCCTAAAGGACATTAAAAGACTTGTTCCCTCTCTTCTCTAGTTAATAGAACTATTAAAAAACCAAGAGATATTTATCTACTTCCATGAAACAGAGGCTCTGAAGTGAGATGGACATCTCATTAACAGCCCGCCACCCAGTAAGGCAGGGAAGGCGTTAGGCTGTAGGGTGATTCAGCACTTGGGACTTTAGAGTTTGCTGTTTCTTCTTGCGGTTGGTTACCCATCACTGCGGATGCCAGCAGACTCCATGGCTGGCCCATAGGATGATGAGACATTTGTTATGTCGGGACTAAAGGGCAACATTTCACATCTGTTTTGTGCACAAAAGGAAGGATTGTTGAAGAAGAACATGGACTGAAAGATCTTTCTATGCTTAAGGAGCAGATGTAGTTCCATCTAGTGCCTCCTGGAGGAAGAGGAAGAGGAGGAGCAATGCTTGAATTGCTGGAATTACAGACTGTCAGAGCTGAAAGAGATTCATCTCACTTTGTTTTCAAGAGTCCCTGGAGCCATCCCACTACCTTTTTATATGTTTGCCAATTTATTATATACCTACAGATAAGCCACTATATTTCTCTTTAGCTGACATGTTATACAAACCATGCCGCTCTCTCATTTCTCCAATTGACACCCGGTATAAACCTTCCTTCTTTTTTTTCTTTCCTTCCTTGTTCTTTCCTTCCTTCCTTCCTTCCTTCCTTCCTTCCTTCCTTCCTTCCTTCCTTCCTTCCTTCCTTCCTTCCTTCCTTCCTTCCTTCCTTCCTTCCTTCCTCCCTTCCTTCCTTCCTACCTGTTTGCCTGCCTGTTTCTTTCTCCTTGTTATTTCCAACATCATCATGTCTATTTTATCTCTAGACTCAGTGGCACACTTGGTAACAACTCTAAAATGCAAATTATTTTACAGAAACAAATTCAAACCATTTTCAGAACCCCTACTCTGAGTTTCTCAACCTTGAGTCCTCTCATTCACACCTAGGCAGCTAGGTAGTGAAATGGAGCTGGACCTGGAGTCAGGAAGAACTGAGTTAAAAAATGATCTCAGATGCTCACTAGCTGTGTGATCATGGACAAGTCACTTAACTTCTTTTTGCTTCAGTTTTCTCATCTGTAAAATGGGGCTAATAGCATCTACCTCATAGGGTTGTTGTGAGGATCAAATGAGATAACATTTGTAAAGCACTGAACACAGTATCTATCATATAGTAGGTGCTATAGGAATATTTATTATTATTATTATTATTATTATTATTATTATCTCCATACCAATTAATAGATTTAAAGCTGGCAGAGGTCCTAGAGGTCATTTAGTCCTACCCACTCATTTGAGAGGTAAGGAAATTAAGGTCCTGTATTACCAGACCTGGAAATCCTTTCTCTCTTTGTGTAGTTTCTCTTGCTTGGGATAGCTCCTACCTCACTTCCTCATGCTGATTGAACCTTAGGGCATCGCCAATCATTGTTCATCCAGTTGTTTCCTATCTTCTGTCTTAATCAGAGAAAGATATTCCTACTTCATAAAGGGAAAATAGGAGGTTAATTCTTTGTTAACACAATATTTCATCATCTTTGATTACATCCTGTGACTATATCAGCTCAGGTTGGGGGAGGGGGAACATTTAATCCCCTTTCTACACACACACACACACACACACACACACACACACACACACACACTTTCATATAAGTTACAAAGTCTAATTTGTTCAGTGAAAGGAAGATGTAACTTACAGATTCCTTGGTTCTGAGTGTCTCTCTAATAAGCACCTGAGTTTAGCCTGATCTCAGTTGGTTTTTTCTCCCTGTCTTCCCAAGAAGTCTGTATTCTCTTTCTTATTCATTCTTGCTTATATCCTAAGTCCAGGTTAAGCTTCCCCATTGAGACAGCACCTAAGGAAGAAACAGACCCCTTATTGGCGTTCTTGCTCATGGTCTAGATACTTTCTTTGCTGACCCTCTGAGGAACATCTCTCTTAGTTCCCAGCTTCTGCTAAATTAAACTCTCTTGCCTTCTTTGTTCTCTGTCTCCTGTATGATCATAGGGTTTATGCCTGTATCCTCCAGTTGGCTACTGGTCCTTACTATCCTTGAGCTGATGTATCTGTTTCCAGGTTAGGGGAGAGGGGCAGAGGTTTAGGGGAAGAGGGTGGAAGGATCTCTTGCTTACTTACTCTCTCTCTCTCTCTCTTTTTTTTTTTTGCGGGGCAATGAGGGTTAAGTGACTTGCCCAGGGTCACACAGCTAGTAAGTGTCAAGTGTCTGAGGCCAGAGTTGAACTCAGGTCCTCCTGAATTCAGGGCCAGTACTTTATCCATTGTGCCACCTAGGTGCTCCCTGCTTACTTACTCTTATCAGGAAGACCTGACTGCCATTTAAAGCCTATGTAAGTGATATAACATTTCTGAGCTTGTTTCTTCACCTCAATCAGTCAATCAACAAGCATTTATTATATGGCAGGTACTGTGCCAAGTGCTTACCTTTCACATGGGAAGAAAAATAACTTCCATGATTTACTTTATAAAGTGGATGTGAAGATTAAATGAGATAACATTTATAAAAAACTTCATAAAATTTAAAGCTCTATATACATAAATGTTGCCCTTTAAAATTTTCAATCAATAAGATTATTTTCTCTTCTCCCCACACCCTCTTGCCATCAGAAAGGGAAAAAAACCTTATAAAATATTAGTAATCAGACATGATAACTTCTCACATTGTTCATGTAAAAAAAAATGTGTGTTTTGTTTGACATCTTGATTCCATTGCTTCTCAGTACAGGGGTGGATGCATTCTTCATTACTGTTCCTCTAAAATCATACTTGACCATTGCATTGATCAGTTCTTAAGGTTTTCCAAGTTGTTTATCTTGTTTTGTTTTGGTTTGGTTTGGTTTGGTTTTTTTGCGGGGCCATGTGGGTTAAGTGACTTGCCCAGGGTCACACAGCTAGTAAGTGTCAAGTGTCTGAGGCCAGATTTGAACCCAAGTACTCCTGAATGCAGGGCCTGTGCTTTATCTACTGCGCCACCTAGCTGCCCCCATGTTTATCTTGTTTTAATTGTGAAATTTATTCTTGTTCAGCTCATTTCAATCTGTATCAGTTCAAAAAAGTCTTCCCAGGTTTCTCTGAAATAATCCCTGTCATTCTTTCTTATAATATTCCGTCATATTCACATGCCATAGTTTGTTCATCCATTCCCCAGTGGATGTGCACCCTCTTAGTTTATAGTTCTTTGCCATTATAAAAAAGTCACTATAAATTTTTATACATATCAGTCATTGTTGTTCTTAATTAGTTGGAGATGTTTAGCCTGAAGAAGTGAAGACTTGGTGCAGAGGAGAGGACTTAATAGCTGCTTTCTAATATTAAAGGACTGTCTTATGGGTCAAAAATGAGACTTGTTTTATTTGATCCCAAAAGAAAGAACTAAAAGCATTGGGTGAAAAGTTACCTCCCCCCAAAAAATTAGACAACATAAAGAAAAACTAACAACCAGAGTTATATCTTTGGGAGTAGTTGGTTCCCTACCTTATTAAAGGTCTTCAGAAAAATGCTGAATGAATACTTGCTGGCTAAGATATAAGGAGAATCTTGGTTTAGGTATGGATTAGATGAGGAAAGCTCTGAAGTTTCTTGTAAAATTTTGTGACATCAATAATAATTTGTTCAACATAGATATATAAAATATAGGAGACATTTTGCTGCAATAAAACACAGGCGTATGCAGTATGCCATATCATTCACCATATCATCAATTAAGGATCAAACATCTCGGAAATTACACTGTGAAGCAATGGGGGGAAAGAGTGGGATTTGACCAAATTTGATTTACACACATTTTTTGAGGAACACAGCTGTTGCATATATGGAGGCTCACCTCCCAAGTCAGTTATAGAAGAGCATTTTCTACATTCTTCTCTCCAGCCTTATTAAAAAACATCATTGGTGGACTTCCAGATGACAAGAAAAGTTCCAGAGGAGCTCAGCTCTTTCCATAAACATACCAGTAATGGTATATTTTAATAGTTTATTATTTTTACTTTTAAGTAACAGCTATTTAAAAAAAAATTAAACTGTCTCTCCCTCTTACTTCCTTCCCCACATTAATCAAATTAAACAGAGCCCTGCCCCCCCACCCCCATCCCCAACAAAGGCATCAATGTAAAATATCTAAGTGGTGCAGTGGATAGAACATAGAACCAAGATTCAGGAAGACCTGAGTTTGAATCCTGTCCCAGACACTTACTAGCTATGTCATGCTAGACAAGTCACTTAATCTCTCAGTGTCCTCATCTGTAAAATGGTGATAATAATAATATCTCTACCAAGGTTGTTGTAAGGATCAAATGAGTTATCATATGTTTAGCCCTTTTCAAATATTATAATATTTGAAATATATAACAAATATGTAAATAATAAATATTATTATTGATAGTCTGGCAGAACAAATACCCATGTTAGCCATGCTCAAAATGCACGTTTCTGCATTTTAAGTTCATCTTCATTCTTTTGGATTAATGATTTATCATTGTGTTGATCAGAGTTCTAAAGTCTTTAAGAGTTGTTTTTCCCCAGAATATTGTTATCATTGTATAAATAGTTCTTCTTTTTGCTCACTCATCTCTGCATAAGTTCCCAGTTTCCTCTAAAACTGTACACTTTGTCCTTTCTTGTCACTTAATAATTTTTAATTGTATTCATTCTTTGGGGGCAGAGGAAGTTCCAAATTGTTTTTCCAGAATGACTGGACCAATGAACTCATATCTCAATAGACAGTGTATTAATATACCTGTTTTCCTATAGACTCAGCAACATTATCACTTTGGGGGGGGGTCACCTTTGGCAATTTTATGAATAGGTGTGAACTGGAATCTCAGAATTGCTTTAATTTGAATTTCTCTGATTATTAGTGATTTGGAGAATTTTTCACATGGCTATAGGAATCTTGGACTACTTTCTTTGAAAATTACCTGTTTATATATTTTGACCATTCATATTAAGGAATGATTTGGTTTTGTGAATTTTAATCAGTTCCTCGTATATTTTTGGAAATAATATATTTATCAGAAAAACTTTGTACAAGGGTTTATTCCCTCATTTAACTGCTTTCCCTCTAATTTTAACTACAATGGAATTTTTTTCTTCAAAACCTTTTTAATCTTATTAATCAAAACTGTCCATTTTATCTTCTGTTGTCATCTATTCCTTATTCTGGCATGAACTCTTTCCATATTTATAGATAGGAAAGGTAATTTTTTCCTTCCTCCTCAAATTTGTTTATGATATTACCTTTTATGACCAAGCCATGTATATATTTGAAATATATCTTGGTATATGATGTGAAGTGTTAGTCTAAGTATATTTTCTGCAAGACTACTTTCTAATTTTCCTAGAACTTTTTGACCACTAGTGGGTGAAATTCAGCTCCAATAACTGGATTAGTTGGGTTTATTAAACAGTTGGCTACTAAATTTGTTTGCTTTCTCCATACTGTGTATATAATCTCTTCTGCTAACCAACCTATTTTTTAAACCAGTACCAAATAGCCTTGATAATAAATACTTTGTAGTAAAGCTTGAAATCTGATACTTCTAAGCCCCCTTCCTTCCCACTTTTTTTCATTATTTCCCTTGAGCTTCTTTACCTTTTGTTCTTCCAGATGAATTTCATTATTATGTTTTCTAGTTTTATGAAGTAATTTTTTGTGCTTTGATTTGTATGGCACTGAATAAATAAATCAATTTAGGGCATATTGTAATTTTTATTATATTGGTTTTACCTACCCAAGAACAACAAATATTTCTTCCATATATTTAAGTCTGTCTTTATTTCTATAAATGTTTTGTAGTTGTAGACATGTATTTCCTGTACATCTTGGTATATAGACACTCAAATATTTTACATATTCTATAGTTATTTTTTCATGGAATGTCTCTTCCTTTCTTTTCTTACAGACTTTTATTGGTAATATTCAAAAATGGTTATGCATATATATTTTTAAAATAAGCTGTATATAATGAATATACATGGTTTCATATATAATCATTGTTATTTAATATATAAATATTAATATTGTTGATGTTCTTAAAGTTCATGATAAAAATGATTTTTTTAAAAATGGCCCTCTGAGGGAAAGAATAAATATGTGAACTAGAGCTAAGAATAACTGGTATCTAATAATCCTATTTCCTCTAGACCAATACTATTAATAGTTCGAATTAATATAGCTCTTTAAGGTTTACAAGAGCAGCTAGGCGGCTCAGGGGATAAACAGCTGGCCCTGGGATCTAGAGGACCTGAGTTCTAACACATCTCAGACACTCGCTGTGTGACTCTGGGCAAGTCACTTAACTGTTTGCCTCAGTTTCCTTATCTGTAAAATGAGCCAGAGAAGGCAATGACAAACCACTCCAGTATCCTTGCCAAGAAAGCCCCCATGGGATCACAAAGACACATGACTAATCTACTAAACAAAAAGGTTTACAAAGTGTGTTACATACATTATCTCTTTAGATCTCACAACAACCTTGTGAGATAGGTGCTTTTATTATCTATCCCCATTTTGCTGCTGAGTAAACTGAGGATGAGAGTGGGGTAAGTGGCCAGAGTGACAGAGCTAGCAAATTTCTGACACAGGATTTGAACCTGGTTCGTAATAACAAACACCATGTCCATGGAATCTCTCCATTGTGCCATACTGTACTAAAATGCTAAGTGTTGGTGTTAGGTTAGCAAGGAGTTCCAAGAGAGCATAGAAAAGGATATATAGGAAGAAGAAATTAGGCTTCTTCTTACTGGCACCATCTAGTGTGTTTTCCCTGGAATCTGTGCTCCTGGGGAACACTGAACATGCTTGCCTCAAGAACACATTTATCCTCTTGATCCAGTGAGGTAGGCAGCAGCTTACAAAGGGGGAGGAACGCCTTAGCTAGCATGGGTGGGGCTGTGTACATTCTTCTGGTCAAAAATAATTTTTACAGCCAAGCCATTTTTGAAAACTACAGCACAATTCCATCATCATGCTGTTGCCAGGATACATGGATGCTGCCCATGTTTTCAGTTCTATTGTTAGTAAAAGACATAGGGGCAGAGGCACACAGCTGAGACTCTACCCCAGCAGCTCATATGCTCATAGATTTAAAGCGAGAAGGGCCTTCGGAGTCATTGGGTCCAATCTCCTCATTTTATGGATGCAGAAGAAACTGGGAGTTAGGGAGGTTAGGAGACTCGCTCAAAGTTGCATGAATAGTCAACAGCAGAGCTAGAATTCACACCCAAATACTTTGACTCCAAATCCCATGTTCCTTGTCAAAACTGGCTTGTGTTTCCTTTACCATAGTGTTCTTATAGCCTGGTCTGGCACATCCTTCTGTAAGAACCCCAGAGCTATGTGTAAGAGTCAGGGAATTAATAAAAGGGAAACTTTCAAATGACTAATATGGAAATGTTTTACATAATTACACATGGATAACCTATATCAGATTGCTTACTGTCTCATGATGGAAAGAGAAGGAGGGATAGAATTTGTAACTCAAAACTTTAAAAAAAAAACCCAAATGTGGGGCAGCTAGGTGGCACAGTGGATAAAGCACCGACCCTGGATTCAGGGGGACCTGAGTTCAAATCCGGCCTCAGACATTTGACATTTACTAGCTGTGTGACCCTGGGCAAGTCACTTAACCCCAATTTCCTCACAAAAAAACCCAAAACCCAAATGCTTAAAAGTTGTTTTAACATATAATTTTGGGGGAATTGATATATATGTATGCATACACGTACATGAATATATACTATATGCTACATATACTTTATACATATATGTATTATATATGTATTGCATTGTATAGATGTGTGCTTATACGCATTATACATAAACACAAGAAACATGTACACACAGATGTGTCTATATAGGATGCATGTGTATGTGCATATACATATATGTATACATACGCACATGTGTTGTATGTGCATGCATCGATATGTATGTGCATATGTTATGTGTGATATATAATTCTCTATATATATTTCTTTTTCTATCTCTCTCTCTCTCTCTCTCTCTCAGAACTTTGAAGCAGCTCTGTTCTGGTGGTCTGCTGTTTTCTGGCCCATGTTCCCCTATGGTGTATCATGGGCATCTGGCTACTATGCTCTAGCTAAGGCATTCAGAAACTCATGTATCTGCTGATGTGAGGAAGCTGAAGAAGTCTGTCATCAAATTGTTTCCTAGTTTAAACCGGGCTATAATGGAGAAATGCCAGCATCAGGGTTAGGAAGACCTGAGTTCAACCTCTACCTTTGATGTATACTGTGTGACCTTGAACAAGTTATTTATAAACATCTCAGTATCCTGGGGAACTTTTTTCTTTGAGGCAATTACAGTTAAGTGACTTGCCCAGGGTTATACAGCAAGGAAGTGTCTGAGACTGGATTTGAACTCAAGTCCTTCTGACTCCAGGGCTGGTGCCACCTAGCTACCCTGGAACTCTCTAAAACTATAAATTACAAAATGGTTGTCTATTTACACTGATTAGTCAGTAAGCACTTAATAAGAGTCTACTGTGTGCTGAACGCACGGCTAAGCATTAAGGATGCAAAGATAAAACTTGAGAAATTGACATTCTATCAATGCACACAATTTATACACAGAAAAGTAAATGCAAGGTAGGTTTGGGTTTATTTGTTTTGTGGGAAAGAAATCTAGATAGGCCTAATGTAGGAGTAATTTTTGAGCAGAGCTTCAAAGAAAATTGTTGTTGTTAGTTGTGTCTAATTCTTCATGATTCCATGTAGGGTTTTCTTGGCTAAGATACTGGAGTAAGCACATTTCCTTCTCCACCTCTTTTTACAGATGAGAAAACTGAAGCAAAGACTTAAGTGACTTGCCTAGGGTCACATAGCTAGTAGATATTTGAAGCTGAATTTGAATTGATGAAGGTGAGTCATCCTGACTCCAGGTCCAGTGCTCTATCCACTAAGCTACCTAGCTAGCTTTTGAAGAAAGTTAGATATTCTAAAAAGTAGAATTGAGGATGGAGTGCATTCTAGAAGCAGAATATAGTCTGTGCCAAGGCATTGCTTTGGGAGATAGTGCATTAGAATGAGTCAGGGGGCTCCCAAGTTTAGGGCACAGGACTAAGATTCAAGCTCAGGAAGAAGCCAGCTTGAGTTTCAAGGATTTAGGAAGAATGCATACTCAGGACTCAGATGTAACTCAATTTATTACCACAGAGAGCATAGCATAAGCAAAGGAAGCAAGACTGGGTTAGGACAGGGGAGAGGTAGGGGGCATCCATAGAATCTCCATAACAGAGGACCATTCACATTAGGAGAAGGCACAAGGTACTAGGCTCAACATGTCCGTGTTGGGGAATTTTATAGCTCCAGACACGAGTGTCAAGCAGGAGAATTCTTCTGTGGTAAAGAGGTATGCTTTATCCAAATGACTTTAGGGTTGGCTCCTTCGCATAAGAGAGACAGCTCAGAGTTGGTTCATTTGAACATCAGGCTTAATCCTACCTTGAATGAGTTACATGGAAAGGTAGAGGTTAACAGCTTAAGGCTTCCCAGTTTTCTATGGCCATTAGGGCCACATACCTTAAGAAATTCCATTTACAACACATTTACAACAGATGGAATGTTAACATTGGAAAAGAAAATGGAAGCCAGTTTGACTAGATTGTAGAGTATATTAAGGGGAGTAAGGATTAATAAATCTGGAAAGGTAGGTTGAAGTTAGACCATGAAGTAATACGAAAAAGAGGAGTTTGTATTTAATTCCAGAATCTATCAGAAAACAATAGAGCAGGGGAACAAAGACATGGGCTTTGAGGATGACTGTGGCAGTGGGTGGGGGATGGATTGGAATAGGGAGAGACTGGAGTCAAGAAGACCAATTATTCAACAATCCAGGGAAGAAGTGAAGAAGTGATGAATTAGGGTGGTGGATATGTGAATGGCAAGAAGGGGACATTTGGTTTTGTTTTTAAGTTAAATTTAATTTTGTTTTCATAAGGATTTACCTTGACTCCCTCCAATGCCTCCCCAATTCTCAAAAACACATAGTAAAAGAAAGAAAAACAAAACCCTTGTTACAAACTTTTATAGTCAAGCAAATAAACAAATGAATGAATGAGTGAATGAATAGAATTCCCCAAACTATTCTCATCCCCCCTAATTCCCTGACACACACCAAAAGAAAAAGTCTCAATCTGTACTCCAAATCTATCACCTCTCTATCCCGAGGTAAGAAACTTTTTTTTTTTCATGAGTCCTCCGGAATTGTGGTAGGTCGTTTTGTTGATCAGAGTTCCAGAGTCTTTCAAATTTGTTTGTCTTTAAAATATTGTTATTTTACAAATTATCCCCCTGATTTTACTTACTTCAGTCTGCATTGGTTCATACATGTCTTCAGAGATTTCTCTAAAACCATCCCAGAATGGTACATTTGTACAAGATGCTATCAATGAGGTAGAATTGAAGAGGCTTAGTAACTGATTAGGTTTTGGAAAATGAAGGAGAATGAGCAGTTGAGACTGATGTTAAGGTTGTGAACTCATACATCAAAATGATTGGAACAAAAATGGTGCCCTTGACAGAAAAAGAGTAGCCAAGAATTGAGGTGGATTTGTGATAAAGAGACTTTCCTCACTGGTATTTCTCTACATCAGTGAAATCATAAATCTCAACAAAAACAAAGAGATTCAAAACAAAATAAAAAATCCCTAGGTGCTAAGCTTATCTTTTTCTACAATGCTAAAAGAGTATATCTGATGTTAGCACACTATACATTTTGGTGTCCTGAGATAAAACACCACTTATTATAGTTACAGTTACAATCATTAGGAAAGATTGGGCAGTGGTGAACATCTTCAAGACATAATGGGGAAGCCATGCCATACTTTACAATTGATGACATGATTGTATTTGTAGCATAACAATTTGTAGTGGGCTTTCACCATGTTCTCAAGCCTCACATAAGATAATATTATACTCATTTGTCTTGAGATAGTGTTACTCTACGTATCCTCATTAAAAAAGGTTGATTCACTTAACTCTCAGCTTTGGAGTGAAGTACTTAAAGCAAAGAGCTTTGAGCTCCCCAGACCCGTTCATCATCTTGTCTTTGGGGCCTTTGTTGCCTTGTTTCCTTAGAGCTAACTTCTGTTCAGAGGGACATTAAGCAGGAAGTCTTTAAAGACAAGATTAAAAACTAATAAGATGGAAGAGTACCCACTATTCCCAGTCCTGCCTCTACACCAATATTCAACTGTGTACCTCCTTTCCACCAGGCTGATTCCACAGCACAATCTGCATGCTTCCATGGAGTTAAACACAATCACTTTTGCTGCCAGTTATCTAATAGGAAGGTTTCATAGATCTAGAACATGAAGAAACCTCCGAGGTCACATGGTCCAACTCCCTCATTTTGTTGTTGCTTTGTCGTTCAGTTGTGTCTGACTCTTCATGACCCAGTGGAGCATACTGTCCATGGTGTTTTCTTGGCAAAAGTACTGGTTTGCCATTTCCTTCTCCAATGGATTAAAGTGACTTGACCAGGATTACACAACCAGTAAGTGCCTGAGGCCAGATTTAAACATATCTTCCTGACTCTAGCCAAAACTCTCTATCCACTCCAGCACCTAGCTGACTGCCTCATTTTACAGATGGGAAAACTGAGGTCTAAGGAGGTTGTAACTTGCCCAAGTTCACATAGCTAATGAGAATCAGAGGCAATATTGGATGGAACTGAAATACATTGACTCCAGAGATACAAGGCTTTCCAGATACCTTGCTATAGCCCTCATCCTGTCCAATGGAGTTTCTCAACAGGGTATTAGTTGCCCATGGAAATGAGAATCCAGATAAATCTTGCTGAAGTATTATTCACGTGCAAGTTAAGAAATCACCCTCATGATCTCATTAGTCTTCTTCAAGAATGAAGGACAAGGGGCGGCTAGGGGGTGCAGTGGATAGAGCACCGGCCCTGGAGTCAGGAGTACCTGAGTTCAAATCTGGCCTCAGACACTTAACACTTACTAGCTGTGTGACCCTGGGCAAGTCATTTAACCCCAACTGCCTCACTTAAAAAAAAAAACAGAATGAAAGACAAACAACAAAACAACAACAACAACAACAACAACAACAAAAACAACTCCCTGGCTCAGAATCTATCATTGTTTCTCTATCAAGTCCAAATTCTTAGCCTGCCACAGAAGATACTCTACAATCTGGCCTCAACTTACTCTTCCAGAATTTTATCCTATTACTCCTAAACTGGAACATTCTACTCCAGCTCTCCCACAAAGGGATGGATGGATTCTCCCATGCCTTTCCTTATATGGTCTTCTTTGCTGAAAATTCTCTCGTCTCCCACATCCTCCATGGCCATTCTTGATCTAACATTTCCCTCAAAGCCCAGCTCAAGTTTTATTTGTAATATGATGCCTCTTCTGAGCACCACAAAGTACAATGATTCCTCCCATTGCTTAGCTGCTCCATTTTAAGAAGAAAGAGAAGGGCTTCTGAAGAGAAATATGAAATCTATAGTCACCACTGTACCACTCAATTGGATAGTACCACACATTGCTTTTCAGAATGACCTTTGTGTCTTTATATAAAAGCACTGGCTTTGGAGTGAAAGGACCTGAGTTCAAATACTCCTACTCTGGTGTTTACTAAAGCTTAGGTGACTTTTAAATTACCTTCATCTCCATGGACCACAGTTTCCTCATTTATAAAATGAAGGGATTGAACTAGATGACTTGTAAGGTCCCTTCCAAGTCTAAAGACTGCTCTACCTTAACAAATAGAGGTACCTGACATTTTTGCTTATGGGATGGAAGTTTGGGGTTATTATTATTATTTTTTGGTATTGTCTATATTAGAAATTACTCTATTGTTAAGCTATGTTCCCATGATTTGTCTAATAATAGGAATTAAGGACCCTCTCAGGCCTCGGTTTCTTCATTTATAAAAGAGATTAGATTAAATGGCCTCTGAGGGCCCTTCCAACTCCAGAGCTTTGATGCTATATACATATCTATGTCTATCTGTGTAGATAGGTCTTATCTCCACACCCAGATTCTTGGCATCACCCACTGTGCCCAGTATAGTGTTTCAAACCACGTTATAGACACTCAATAAATACCTAATTGATTTGTTGATTGATGGAGAGCAACCTAGAAATTTTGGGTTTAAAGTCTATTCTCACTGCAGTTATGAAACCTTCATGACAAATTCCTTCTCCCTGTGGATAAAATTGGGCTTCAAAGTCATGTCTTTCCTCCTCCAACAAAAATGTGTAGAGTTGAGTGAAAAGTTTCCCGTGTCCTACTAAAAAGGATAAAGGCAACATTAGGATTGAATGAGTTTCACAAAGTAGGCTAAGCAAGATTGCCATAATGTATAAAATAGCCATTAGGCTGAGTTTACAGGGACCACGACTTCTCCTTTCCCTTGGAAAAGTACAAGAAAACAAAGGTTCCCCAAAGGTCCCTGGGCACATGCCAATTGTCCTCTGGGGGAGCCTGACCTTGACAGGCATTTTTTGAAACAGGAAAATAATTAAATGCGTGAACAGTTCTCACCTCCTGATACTCCGCAGTTCTGTTAGAGTATTGTTCTGGAATCTGTCTCTTCTGCATGGCTGGTGAATCCTGAGCAGTGTGACAGTTCCTGGCTCTGCATGAGAACCTTAATGGTGCAGAACTATCTTTGGGACCCATTTGGCCAATATCCTGAAAACCAACCAATCCAAGAAACTTCATGGGGACCATAAGTCAGAACTGGCCCAAGGGGACCAAGGGGCGTCTGGAAAACAAGTCAGAAGAGACCCGAGTTCCAGGCATAGGTGTCACTGAGTGTGTCTGGAAGTTCTGGGCTGGCCTAGGTTGGAAGGAAAATTACCTAAACCATTTTGTCCCTTGATAGGAATATGAATAATGCGTCAAAAGATAAATCCTTCCAGGAGGAGTGAGTGCTAACAAACGTGACCTATCTCAGTTTATATTTTACATAGGAAGGGAAGGTGACATAGAGGAAAGAGTATTATACCGAAGAAAGTGAGCTTAACTGCTGTCACCAATGTTTGCTACCTATGTGATACTGATCAGATCACCCAGTTAACCTTTCTGGGTTTAGTATCCTCATCTGTAAAATGAAAGGGACTGGATTTGATGGCCAGTGAGGTCTCTTCTGGCTAAAGGTTTTTAGTATTAGGGCTAAATGGACTTTGAGAGATCATTTACTCTCTCCTACACCCCACTCCCCCTCTATCTTATCTCTCAAATTAAATGCTAAGATTCTCTGGGCAGGAATTATGGGATTTATTTTCCTTGTATAACCCACTGAGTGCTGAGCACACACTAGGACATTATTGAATACCTGTGAACTTGAATATGTCTGTGACTATATTAATTAGAAACTCTCTGGAGGAACTTCAATATTCACCTCAAACTGTCTATTTACTTACAATTTCTGATGTGTGGCTTAAACCTCTTACATTGCATTTGGAACCTATAGCTCCACTTTTAGGACATGGTAGGGCAATAATACATACTTTAACTTGGAATATTTCACCCTCTTAGTCCTTTATTTTACAAAGAAGAGAGGAAGGAAAGAAGGAAGGGAGGGAGGGAGGAACGGAATGGAATGGAAGGAAATGAGAAAGGGAGGGAAGGAGAGAGGAAGTAAAGAAGAAAAAGAAAATAAGCATTTGTTAAGCACCCCTACTTAACCTATTTGTTAAACCTGGGATTGTGCTAAGCATTTTAGAAATATTTCATTTGATCCTCACATTAACCTTGGGAGATAGATACAATTAAAGATGCATTTCTCAACTCTTCTCCAGAGTTAACTTGGTCACTACATTCACATATCATTTAGCATCGTATCATTTTCCATTATCAGTATCATGGAGTATATTGTTTTCCAGATGCTATTTATTTCACTCTGCATCAGCTCATATGACTTCCCATGGATTTTCCATATTTGTTGCTTCTTATGACATAGTAATATCCCACTACATCTTGTGTACTGTAGCTTGTTTAGCCATTTCCCCAACCCTGAACATATTTTTTTTCCCCTAGGCTTTGGCTACCATACAATTTTTCATGTAACTTCACATTGCAATAAGAGCAAGAGTAATTTACTTGAAATAGAAAACATTGTGATATCAAGGAAACACAAAACTACAAATAGCAAACAATATGCAGAACATAATTCCTTTCTGAAGCCAACTTCTTCCATACTCCCTACTTCCAAATCCTTAGGTAACCAGGTCCCAAGTGACTATGCTTGAGAGGAAAATATTAATAGCTACCAATAGCTTGAAAGGTACCTCTGCCTGGCAGCCATTCCTCTTTCTCCACACTTCCACCATTCTCTCCCACATCTATCTCTTAATCTCAGCACTTCTTAATTTTTTTCTTTTTCATTCATTTACACCAACCCAGTTGGCAAATCTCAAGACAGGTGGGGTCTGGAGCTCTGCTGAAAGGTATCCACTAAAAACATTCACTAGAAAACACAGTTCAAAGAAATTGAAAACTGTTTATAAGTCATACACATAATAGATACAATTGAATGTCATCATCAGATGTCTTCTCACATTTTCTTTTCCTGGCCAAATAACCATCTGTCAATCAATCAACAAACATTTATTAAGAATCTATTATAAGTTAGTCCATGTAGTCTACATTTGGATTATCTGTGCCCAACCTGTAGTAGAGCATTCCAAGCTCATATTCCTCTGATTGGCCATGGTTGGACATGCTGTATCTTGACTCCAACATAGTGATGGTGTTTTGGACCTCTTTGAGAACAAAGGACAACAACCAACCATAAGTTAGGCAGTATGTTAGTCATGGAGAGGTAAAGACAAAAATGCAATAATACCTGCCCTCAAAAAGATTACATTTTATTGGGAGAGATAATATGTATTTATAAAAGGGTCTACATAATAAACACAAAGTGATGGGGCAGGGAGTAGCACCAGTGAGCACCAAGAAAGGCTTTAAATAGAAGGAGGCTCTTTAGCTGAATGTTAAAGGGAATTAGGGATTCTAAGAATCAGAGATTGAGAGGGATAGACATTCCAAACTTGGGGCAAGGAATTATCAGATAGCCTCTTCTAACAGTTTCCATGTCTTCTCTCAGAGCATCCTTTTCCTTCAGAACTAATGGAAACAAGTACCAGATACCATTCTATGGAGATGGAAAACATTTAGTTCAGCCCCTCATTTTCCTGAAGAAACTGAGGTCTAGAGAGTTTAAGTAACCTGCCCCAGCTCACAAGAGTAGTAACAGGCAAACCTAAGACTCAAACTCAGGGTCTCTGATTACAAGTTTAACTGCATCACAACCAAAAATAACAAAGAAAACAAAAAGTACATAGAGATACATATGAGGAGAATTCCTAAAGTCTTACATAGGAGCCCATCAGATAAGGCATTCATTGAGTTACCGTATGTGGGGAAATGACCTAATACCATGACAGCTTGTTACTGATTAATTTTATTTGATGTGGGAGGCAGCACATATTTTAATAAGGGCTACTTGTAATTGCTGGCAGACTCTATCTTGGGATACTATTAGGAGCAGGAGAGGCCAGTGTTAATAGTAATTACATACCATATGTATTTTAAAAATACATAATCCATGTTTGACATGCCCAGTTGAGACTTAGCTGTGTAATTAAATCTGAGATGTTGCACAAGAAAAACCTAAGAACTCTTGTTAACTAATGACATAAAATTAGAGTGTTATTAGTGTGTGCAGCTTGGGGCCTATAGCCACTATAACTATAAAACCCTTAGCAAGGTATTTCTCTCATTGCTCTAAAGGGGTTCAGTTATATTCGACAGAACAGAAGGAAGAAAAAAAAAAGACTGTATGCAAGAGTGTGAGCGTGTGTTTATGTGTGTGTGTACATACACATAAAAATTCCAGAGTTCAAAAAACAAAGAGAGAGAGACCACCGCCAGGCTGCCACCCAATAAAATGGAATCTCTGCCTGTTCAAAGGGTAGCCATAAAAACCAGCCTAGGCAGCTACCAGTTTCAAGGTTTGGGCACTGGGTTCGCCTGTATTAATTATTAACCTGGTTAATTTGTGTGGTTTCACAAGTGGATGATTACAGGGTTCTGCCTCAACTCTTCTGTTTTTAGAGTGATTTTAATTTATGTAGGCGAGGTGGGGGAGGGGGGGACAATGGGAAATGCTAGCCGCTGGCAGTGTTTTTTCTGTTTGGACTCACAAGTAAGAACAAGTTTCGTGGGCAAAGGTGCAAGGACTGCTATTGTTCATGGAGTGGTGGAACTAGATGGTTGTTTCAGATTCTTTTCCACAGCGTAACGAAGAATAGAGAAGCATCTATGGTCTACAGCAGGTCTTTAAATGTTGGCTTTGCTCTTTGGTAGGAAAAGCATGGGTATGGATGTTAAAGGACCTGTGTTGGAGTACCAGTTCTGCTACTTAGCTTTGTGATTCCGGGCAGTTTACTTAACCTCTCTGGGGCTTGATTTCCTCATCTATAAAAGGAGGAGAGCAAGTCACTTAACCCTCATCATCCCA
The DNA here is from genome assembly GCF_019393635.1 of Dromiciops gliroides. Taxonomy (NCBI): domain Eukaryota; kingdom Metazoa; phylum Chordata; class Mammalia; order Microbiotheria; family Microbiotheriidae; genus Dromiciops; species Dromiciops gliroides. The sequence continues at coordinate 538,290,483 of NC_057861.1, read as the reverse complement.
CAAAAAAAAAGAGGAGGGTAAATTAGATAAATGCCCTCTGATGTCCCAACCTAAGTAAATTTTTTCTTATTTTCATTATGATATGAAAAAACGAGATAAATTCTGTCTGGTTTAAAGGGGAAGACCAATGAGTGGGGGTTCAGAGAATTATTATGAGTAGTTTTGGACCTCAAAATGGAATACCAGTTTACAGTTTAGGTCACTGTTACCCATGCATGGTCATTGTACAAAAGATGAGAACTACCTTTTTATTTCTACTGAGGTTTGAAAAGTCAGGGTATGGGTTCAAATGATCCTATGATCCTTTTTTTGAATAGAGAGATCAAAAAGTTCAAGGATATAAACAAGGGTATTTTTGGAAAAGGCCAGATAATGGGGACCAGATATCCTGAAACTCTAAAGAGCAATAGAGAGTCAGATATTGTAATGGCTGCCATTGAGCCAGAGGATGAAGGAATTATATGTTGAAGGTAGTGGAAGAGCAGTAACCTATTTGGTATCTACCCCATTAGCCTCTATTCCACAGAAAAGTACCACACTGTCATGTGAGGGAGCAACATTAGAAATAAAAGGGAGGGGCAGCTAGGTGGCACAGTGGATAGAGCCCTGGCCCTAGAGTCAGAAGGACCTGAGTTCAAATCCGGCCTCAGACACTTAACACTTACTAGCTGTGTGACCCTGGGCACCCCAATTGCCTCACCAAAAAAAAAGAAAAAGAAAGAAAGAAAGAAAGAAAGAAAGAAAGAAAGAAAGAAAGAAAGAAAGAAAGAAAGAAAGAAAGAAAGAAAGAAAGAAAGAAAAGGGAATAATAAGTAGCTTAAATGACTATAGAAAGGCTCCTGGAATACTAAGAAATATTTAAAGATTAGAATGCAATAGCCTGAGAGCATGAAAATGTTGAAAGGAGATGTTGGGTTGATATAGGACTTGATTATTGATTTGGATTCATGAAAGGAAGGAGATATTGGAATAGAGAATTTGGTTGATGGTTGATATGGGATAGTGGAAAGTACATTTAAAAAAGTACATTGGATTTGAAGCTGAGGAAACTTGGCTCAAATCCCAGTCCTTTAATTTATTACATATCTGACACTGGAAAAGTCAATGAATCTCTCTAGGCTTTGGTTTTGTTATCTGGAAAATTAAGAAATTAGAATAGATGATCTCTGTCACCCCTTCTATCTCTGAATATTACAATTCTTTCTTTCAGGGGTTCAACTTTGGTGCCATTTTAAACTTAATTTCCCTAGGGGAGAAGTAAGGACCAATTGTTGTTATAGAATGCTCATAGTAGCATAGATTTAGAGTTGTAAAACATATTCAAGACCATTTAGTTCAATCCTCTCATTTTACAATTAAGAAAATTGAGGCCCAGAGAGATAAAAATTTGCCTAGAATCTTGCAAGTAGTTGATGACTGAGTTAGGATTAGAATCCAGAGATTTGGAATCCAAATTGTTATTCAGTCATTTTTCAGTCGTGTCCAACTCTTCATGACCTAATTTGGGGTTTTCTTGGAAAAGATACTGGAATGGTTCACACAGCTACTAAGCATCTTAGGCTAGATTCAAACTCAGGTTTTCCAAACTCCAGGTCTGATGCTCTAACCACTGAGATATCTAGCTACCCCATATTGGGTTACACTGTGCTAAAAACTGTGGCCCTGTAGCCCTTTGGAGCACAGAAATAATTTCTAGTGGCCTTTCTCATCCTCTTTATCCATGGGCTTAAGTCTAAATTCAGAAATCTCCTGAGAGGTAGATGTGTATGGGTATATATTCTGATGGGGGTGGGGGGGAGTAGACATTGTTTACCAAATGACTGTTCAATCAAACCATAGTCCATGAGGACCCACTGCATGTCTACCCCTTCACTGGCACTGTGGACAATAAAGAATTGAATATGTAGATTCTGGGGGGCAGCTAGGTGGTTCAGTAGATAAAGCACCAGCCTTGGATTTGGGAGGATCTGAGTTCAAATACGGTCCTCAGACACTTGAAACTTACTAGCTGTGTGACCCTGGGCAAATAATTTAACTCTGTTTGGTTCAATTTCCTCATCTGTAAAATGATCTGGAGAAGGAAATGGCAAGTCATTCCAGTATCTTTGACCCTAAATGGGGTCATGAAGAGTTGGACATGACTGAAACTACTGACCAACAGCAATGACAACAAAATTTACCCTTTAGGCAATAAGGTTTGAGGGTAGGGACTTTATGCAAAGTCAGTAGGAAGATTCCTATAACATAAGTATATTGAATGGATTATAGATATAGAAACTGGATGTAGAATGATGAATGAGAAGACTATACTTATAGTCTAAACAGTGTATGAACCAGGGTGGTGGCACTGAGAAAGGCAAGGAATAGATGATGTAAGCAGAAGTGTGCTGGAGCTAGCTCCAATGAGATACAATTGTTAAATATTTAGTGTGAGCATTTACACATCAGAAATTGGCAAACACTACAAATTAAGACTTGATTTATTGTTTTATTGATTGTCCAGATTTAAGAAAGTAATGCATAAAATGTTAATAATGCAGATTAAACTTAAAAGTGTCTCATGCATATATTTCTGCCCCCCAAAGATCTAGTTGTTAAACATTGACCAACACGCCACCAGATATAAGAAACATTATAAAGAAAGAATTATGTTATTGACTGAATGTGGAAAAAAGTTAAAAAAGTAATTTATTAATTGGATATGGAAGACAAGGAAGAAGAAATTCTACAAATCTTTTTGTATAGATGAATCCTTTCTTTCTATCCTTGATCTCCTTGGGATATAAACCACGTAGTGGCACCACAAATTCAAAAAATATGTACAATTCTGTGACTATCAGCATAATTCCAAAGTGTCTTCCAGAATAGTTAGACCATTTCACAGTTCCAGTAAATAGTTCATTATTGTGGGGCAAGAAAGGTAAAATCTGTCTTTCTTCTAAACCTCCCCACTTAAACACCTTCCCTCCGCCACTCCAATCTCATATCCCATAAGTTATGACAATCAGATAGTCAAGTATTTATTAAGCATTTAAATGTGTCAGGCACTGTAATGAGAACCAGAAATGCAAAGGAAAGCAATACCCTGTTCCCTGCATTAAATGAACTCACATTCTAATGGGATAGACAATATGCAACAAATATATATATAGCCATATAGATATCTATATCTCTATATATCTTATATAGGATATGGAAGGTATAGTCAGAAAAAAAGTGAAGATTCATTCACACTTTGACCATGCCTTAATTATAATGTGAACAATTTTCATCTGTAAAAAGGAAGGGGTCAGAGGGCAGAGCCAAGGTGGCAGAGGAAAGGCTATGACTTTGGGAGCTCCCCATGCCATTCGTCCACATACCTCCAAACAATGCCATAACACAATTTCTCGAACAGCAGAACCCACAAAATAACAGAGTGAGATCACTTTTCCATCCAAAGACTTCTTAAAAGGGTAGCAAGGAAGGTCTGCTATACCAGGGTGAGAGAGGAGTGCAACCACATGGTACAGATCCAGCCCCAGGCAGGGCACACCTCCAGAGCCTCAGAATCATCAGCATCCATGGCTACTTCTGAAACTCAGCTCATGGGACCAATGAGGGAGTCCAGTGGTTGACCAGGGGCAGATAACAGGGGTCTCTGCTGGAGCTAAGGTGGAGCACCTGTGTTCTGAACCAGTAAGCAGACTTGAGTGGCAGCAACCCAGTGGGGAAGGGGCACAGGCACACCAAACTTTTGACCACAGAGAATTAGATCTCAATCAGATTTCTGCTTCCATGTTAAAGAGCAAGCAGGCCTGTGGTTACTTACAGGCCAGGCAGGCTGAGAACAAGCCTCTCCTTAAATCATACCACCTGGGACCCCCTGAAGACACAATAAAGTCAATCCAAATGAATAAAAAACCAGAGGGCAATATGAAATATCTTCTTGGAAAAACAGCTGACCTGGAAAATAGATCCAGGAGAGATAATTTGAAATTTACTGGACTACCTGAAAACCATGATCATAAAAAGAGCTTAGACATCATCTTCCAAGAAATTGTCAGGGAAAAATGCCCTGATATTCTAGAAGCAAAAGGTAAAATAGAAATTGAAAGAATCCACTGATCACCTCCTGAAAGAGATCACAAAATGAAAACTTCCAGGGATATTATAGTCAAATTCCAGAAATCCCATGTCAAAGAGAAAATATTTCAAGCAGCCAGAAAGAAGCAATTCAAGTACTGTGGAGCTACAGTCAGGATAACACAAGATCTAGCAGCTTCGGCATTAAAGGACTGGAAGGCATGGAATATGGCATTCTGGAGGGCAAAGGAACTATGATTACAACCAAGAATCACCTATCCAGCAAAACTGTGTATAATCTTTCAGGGTGGAAAATGGGACTTCAATGAAAAAGAGGACTTTCAGTCATTGGTGATGAAAAGACCTGAGCTGGATAGAAAACTTGACTTTCAAATACAAGACCCTAGAGAAGCATAAAAAGTTAAACAGGAAAAAGAAATCATGAGGGATGTTAAAAGGTTAAACTGTTTACATTTCTACATGGGAAGCTGATACTTCTAACTCATAAGAACTTTCTCAGTATTAGGGGAGCTGAAAGGAATATACTTAGACAAAGGGCAAAGTTGTGAATTGAATATAAAGGGATGATATCTGTAAAGCATTTACTTTTTGATTATCCTTGTTTTTGTGGGGCAGGCGGGGTGGGGTGGCTTATGTTTGGTGCTGGATTTGGGCTTGGAGCCTCCTGGGTTCAGTGCTGGTGCTTTGTCTACTGTATCACTTAGCTACCCCATGATAACATCTTTGAAATAAAGTTAAAAGTCAAGAGGAATGCACTGGAAGAAAGGGGAAGGGAAAGGTAGAATGGGGTAAAGTAGTTCACATAAAAGAAACAAGAAAAAGCTTATGAAGTGGAGGGGAAGATGGGGAAAGAGTGGGGGGAGTGAGTGAGCCTTACTCTCATCAGAATTGGCTCAAAGAGGGAATAGCATACACAGTCAAGTGGGTATAGTAATATATCTTGCCCTGTGGGAAAATAGGAGGGGAAGGGGATAAGAGGGGAAAGGGAAGGAAGGGAGGGCATATTGGGGGAGGGGGTAGTAAAAAGCAAAACACTTTTGAGGAGGGATAGGGTAGAAGAAGATAGAAAATAGAGTAAATATCAAGGGGAGGGAATAGGATGGAGGGTAATACAGTTAGCAATAGTAACTGTGAAAGAAATGATGAGCAGGAAGCTATCAGAAAGACTTATGAAAAATGCAGTCCATCTACAGAGAAAGAAGTGATGGTATCTGAATATAGATTGAAGTATAATTTTTTTGTTAGTTCCTTTTTCTAAAGTTATTTTTTCTATGTTCTCTCACAACCTGGCTAATGTGGAAATGTTTTACATGACTGTACATGTATAACTTATATTGAATTGCTTGATTTCTTGGGGAGGGGTGAGGATGGAGGGAGGAAGAAAATTTGGAACACAAAGTTTTTTTAAAAAATCGAAGTGAAAAAATTGTTTTTTTTCATGTAACGGGAAAAATTATAAATAAATAAATAAATTCTTTTAAAAACTGTGTATCGATAAACTCTTTTGATTACTGTAAAAAATTTAAATTAAAATTTAAAAAAAGGGAGGGGTCAAATTTAGTGTCTCCAATGCCTTCCAGCCCAGACATTCAGTAACATTTTAGGACCTCCTGAGAAAAAAGCCAATTCAAAGTCATCCTTTCTTTTGGAGGATGTTTCTTTTGTTCAAGATTTCTAACTGTACCTGCCCCGGATAATTCTTAGCTCTTTTCCTCTTCCAAGTGTTTTTTTTTTACAAATGTCAACTTCTTAATCCTCCCTACCTTAGAAGCCTGTTTCTCAGTAGAGAAATTTGAGGGAGACAGAGAATTTGCCCTAAAACTTCAGTGTTCTTTTCCCAAGTTAGCAGCAATTCAATTAAATCAAGCAGCAGCATCCCCCCACCCCATACACACAATCTCCCCCCCACCCCAATAGGGGGGACAAACTTGTTTTAAGGATGGGAAGGGATTATCCTACAGACTTGTTTTCTATTCCTCACTCCCAGGAGAGTTTGAGGTACTCAAAGTAGCACTTGAGCAGTCCACCTGTGGCAGAGTCGCTTCAAGGGCAGTTGGTCACTCATGTGCAAGCCCTTATTAGAACCACAAATGGCTAATTTCAAGGACAATTATTTTTATGGGCAATTTAGACATGACAAATAATAGCTAACCTCACACAGCATTGCCCTAAAGGGAAGTCACCCTTTCAGAATTAGTTCCAAAGAGTAATTTTTATTAAATAATAAAATGCATATTATAGAGGTATTAACATGGCTTTTCCTTTAAAGCCCGAATACCATTGACATTCAAAGTTACTGTTGGCCTCCAGGGATAAGTTCAGGGACACAGAATCTGCTTTGTGAAGAGACAAGTGATCCTCCCTTTCTTAGTAGATCTCTGCTCTTGAATTCTCCTTCACCCATTCCTCTAGTTTCAGGTGATAGGGACAAGAATCCTTGTCCCCCCCTCTCCTCCATTTTCTCTTTCCTCTCTTTAGCTCAAGTGGCATTTTTGCACAATTGCTAGTGCCCTCCATTGTATTAACTACTTTGTATATATTTGAGTATAATCTATGTGCCTGTGTGGATTATCTAAATGTAGAGATTTTGCCAGTGGCATGAATAGATATGATCTGAGGTTTGGTCTACCTTTTCAGAGAGTGATGAGCTGTGCTAACTGGGGAGGAGGGGAGGAGGAGAAAAGGGTAGAAGGAGAGGAGGAGAGGAGGGGAGGAAGCAGGTATGTCCCAAAAGTACCCATGACTGAGTACTCTTTTCTTCAATCTCTTGGAGGAATATGAGACTTAGAATATATCTCTGTCCCCCTCAAATATTGATAGTCTAGGGGATGATAAGTTCAGAACAAAAATCCCTTCCCTGGTCCTTCTTGGCGGGAGTAGCCCTTAGTTAACACTCACCAGCTTTGCTCCTTCCCACTAAATGTTTGTTCCATAAGAGACCGCCACAAATAGTAAATATTGAGTAAACTTATTTATCCAGGCAAAACAGTCAACATAAATATGAGCAATTATATTAATTAGAATATACCAATGAATACAATCTATAAGATAAATGAGCTCTTCAGCTGGCAGTGAAATAGGAGCTGAGCTCAAATCTGGAGAGATAAAGAACAGTGTCACCCACAAGAGGTCCATTCTCAGCAGTCTCTAAAATCCCAAGGCCAGAGACACGATGTGGCTGGCTTTCCAAGCATGTCTGCCATTCCAAAATCTTGCTCTTTTTCCACAGCCTTACTGAAGGGTACTTTGTCCATGTGTCACCCTGAAGTATGTCTACAAATATTTTAGTAAGTCTCTTATGCAAGTAGATAGCAGTGGCTCAGCATTCTCTCTGTCAATCAGGAGTCAAGTATCCCTCTCGATGTGGCAGTGTACAAAATGCCTTGGCCTTAGAAGTCAGGGCACATGTATTATTTTCATATTATACATTTTACCTTGTAGACTGCATATATGTACTAATTGTCCTTCCCATTAGACTGTAAGTTCCTTGAAATTAGGGATTGTTTCATTCTTTGTATGTGTATCCCCAGTGATTAATACAGTTTTGGGAAAATGTCAGGTCTTTAATAAATTAACTATTAATCGATCGATTGATTTCCTGATCCCAACAACTCTTGGTGCCCTCCCTCTAAAACTGCCTTTTATTTATCTACTTTGTATTTATTCTCTTTTTATTGATTCAGATAAATGAATTTAGGGTAAGCATAAAAAACCCCACCCTAATCCTTTTGAAGTTCCATAAAAATGCACTGAGGCTCTGAATGCTGTTAAATTGGAATGAATGTTTGCCAAGTGATTCCTTACTTCTCTTGATGCCTGCAGAGATGGAGTAAATGCCACTGTTAAAATATACAAAGAGCTGGCTATTGCGCTTCCTGGAATATGTGAAGGAGGGGTTAGATTGTGAAACTTGACAAGAATGCATCGATGATTTGTAAATATAGGAGTGATTTTTAAAAAATGTACAAGGATGTATACCCCATTCTATTGAACACAATTGGTGGTGACAAGATTGTGAAGCAGTGGAAAATGAATGGGCCAGAAGAGGGAGAAAAAGAAGATCTATTGCATACAATATTAGGAAAGATGGTGTATACAGGAATTGAACATTACCATAAAAAAGCTATTTTTGTGGGGTCAGCTAGGTGATGTAGTGGATAAAGCAACAGCTCTAGATTCAGGAGGACCTGAGTTCAAACTCGGCCTCAGACACTTGACACTTACTAGCTGTGTGACTCTGGACAAGTCATTTAACCTTCATTGCACCACACACACACACACAAAAAGCTATTTTTGCTACATGTGGAAAACAGGTGGACATCTGGGATGAACAAAAAAATCAGTCCTGTTATGTTCATTGACTTGGGGCTTTGATAGTATGAGCATAGTTATATTTAATTCAATTGAAGGGGCAGCTAGGTGGCGCAGTGGATAGAGCACCGGCCCTGGATTCAGGAGGACCTGAGTTCAAATCCGGCCTCAGACACTTAACACTTACTAGCTGTGTGACCCTGGGCAAGTCACTTAACCCCAATTGCCTCACTAAAAACAAAACAAAACAAAACAAAACAAAAACTCAATTGAGACTAATGTCTTAAGAAGTTATGATTCTGGGGTGACTAGGTGGCGAAGTGGATAAAACACCACCCTGGATTCAGGAGTACCTGAGTTCAAATCCAGCCTCAGATGCTTGACACTTACTAGCTGTGTGACCCTGGGCAAGTCACTTAACCTCCATTGCCCTGCAAAAAAAAAAAAAAAAGAAGTTATGCTTCTGACAGAAATATAGTGTTATATGATTTGAAGCAAGTCACTCTTGTGAAGAAGTTAAAATCCTTTGTTTGATATTTAAAATCTTTCACAATCTGGCCCCCTTCAATCTTTACAGTCTTCCTATACTTTATCCCTGACCTCATGTATGGGCTGTTCATGGACTATGGCTCCAGGAAGCTTTCATGTGCACAGTGGCCACAACCCACCCCCATACCCATAAAACTATCCCAGCAGACAGGCTAAAGCAAATTGAGGGTAACCAATCCATCTCAAACCCAAGGGTGAGTTAGGGGGGATGTCCACCTCAAGCATATGAAGATTTCCTCCAGTAGAATAGGCAGATTAGAAAAATTTGTTCTAATGTCCAGGAAGGATCCCTGAAGCAGGGGCTGTGGAAAGCTTAGAGCTTGGTCAGGCATTTAAGACACTAAGGTCATCTACTCCACCCCAGGTTAGCACCAGTCGTTCTAATTTTTGTCTTGCCACTGAACTTCGATGACTCTGGGAGAGAGAATGAGGCTGACAATTCAGGGCAACTTTACCTCGCTTAAATTGAATTTTCATTTAAGTCAAGACATCACCCCATGATGTCATTGGTCCTCTTCGAAAATGAAGGAGGCAAAACAACCCTGTCACCTCTACCCCTAATATGATAAATTAGCTTCCTTGCTGTTCCCCACACATGACTCTCTATCTCCACACTCTGGGCATTTTTATCCGCTGACCTCACTGCCTGGAATGTTCTCTCCTCATCTCTGCCTCCTAATTTCCCTGGCTTCCTTCAAGTCCCAACTGAAATTTTACCTATGGTGGGAAAGAATCGAATTATTTCCAATTTATTCTATATATAGTTTGTTTCTACATAGCTCTTTATGCTATGAACTCCTTGAAAGCAGGGACTGTCATTTGTCTTTCTTTGTATCTCTGGTGCTTAGCACAAAGCACAGGCCCTTATTAAATGCTTGGTGATTAACTCATCAATTGATTCTATCAGTTGTCAGAAGCTCCTGGGATTGTGGGGCTACTCTTCCTATTCAATTTTTTGGGTAAGTTTCTTCTCTTTCTTTTGTCAGAGAGGGAAAGAGGCTTTTCCATATACATAAGCAGCAGATTCTGTTCTTGGTAAGAAGGATGGGGGAAAACATGTTCTAACCAAAAAGAAATGGAAGAGAAATGGAGATTGCTGCCAGAGTTAATGATAAGACAGAGTAAAGAACAGAGATGAGATATTCTGGTTGTGGAAAATTATGGATATGGCAATGACTAGCTCAACACAACACAGAGAGAGGGACCGTAGAGTGGGTGTGTTGGGGAGACACAGATTTGACAGGTGCCTAAAAACTTCAGACACATGACCTGGCCAAGAGCACATTCCAACTGCAGAGAGCAACTGAGCCCAAGCCATCCTTACTGGAGTTCTTACCTTGAAGGAGCCCACTTACCCACCTAACTACTCTGGAGGGAAACAAAAAAACCACTGTATTCATTTAGCCTTATGCTAAAATGGGTTCCCTCATGCCTGTGTAACAGAAATACTTTGCAATCCAAGCTGGGAAAACTTGTCAAATCATCATGATTGTTAGAGTTTGAAAGTTTCTCATCTGACATCTGAAGTCCAAAGACATAAAGTGACATACCCAAGGTCATACAACCTGTTAATGGTACATTTCAAGGTGGTGGTATGCAAACCCAGGTTTCTTGACTCCTGGGCCAAATCTTTTTCCATTATACCATACTGTTACTAAGCACCTGACAGTTATCAGGTATAATCCCACCTGGGCCCCAGCCGGTTCATCTAACATCAAAACTTTCATCACTCAAGCTCGACAGTTGTGTTTCAGTGTTCCAAGCTTTTGCTTACATAATGTCCCAGTGCATGCATCAAAGGTTTTTTAAAAAGATCATCACCATCACGGTATCTGAGGACAGGCATACCAGTGAGCCATAAAAATACCTGGCCCTCCAGTTCAGCCTGTTATCTTTAGAGAATGCTCTAAAGGTCATTACCTGAACTCGTCCATCTGGCTTCTTCCCCATAAAGTGCGTTGGCCAAAACAACCTCTGGATGTTGTTATTACTCACAGATCTACAGGCCTGCTTGTCACAAAATGTTAGTGGTTTAAGGGTATTTAAGTGACAATAATATATTACATTTATCTAGCACCGTAATGAGGCAGCTACATGTCACAGTGAATAGAATGCCAGCCTGGAGTTAGGAAGACCTGAGTTCAAATTTGACCTGGATGACCCTGAGCAAGTCACTTAAACCTGTTTGCCTCAATTTCCTCATATGTAAAATGAGTTGGAGAAAGAAATGGAAAACCACTCCAGTATCTTTACCAAGAAAATGCCAAATGGGTCACAAAGAGTTGGATGTGATTGAGAAGACTGAACAACAACAACAAAAGCACCACCATGTTTTTTTAAAGTTTTTTCCTCACAATAATCCTGTATATGTCAACCTAGGCTCAGAGATTTGCCTATAGTCACATAGAGAGGAAATGACAGACTCTAATCCAGGTCTCTTTTTTTTACAGTTAAACTGAGTAACAATCACTGGGCTTTTGTTTATGACCAGGTGATCAGGAGCATACGCCACAGAGAAAACCAAGGTATACCAGGAATGCATGTATGATTCAACATTAGAGAAGCTATAAAAATAATAGTGTATAATAAAAAATATAGATAACCTGATTATGTCACGCAGATAAAGGAAAACCATTTGACAAAATACAGTATTCATTTATGTTAAAATACATTTATTTTATTTTTTCCCTCAGAAATTTTTTCATTTATTTAGAATTTTATTTTCCCCCAATTACATGTAAAAACAATTTTAATGTCCATTTAAAAAACTTTGTGCTCCAAATTCCTCCCTCCCTACACCCCCTTAAGAAAACAAGCAATATAAGTTATACATGGGGGCAGCTAGGTGGCGCAGTGGATAAAGCACCGGCCCTGGATTCAGGAAGGCCTGAGTTCAAATCTGACCTTGCACACTTGACACTTACTAACTGTGTGACCCTGGGCAAGTCACTTAACCCCCACTGCCCTGCAAAAACAAAAAACAAAAACTCTGTTTCTCTCTCTCTCTCTCTCTCTCTCTCTCTCTCTCTCTCTCTCTCTTTATATATATATATATATATGTGTGTGTGTGTGTGTGTATATAATATATATGTAAGTTGTACATGTGTAGTAATGCAAAACATTTCCATAATAGTCAAGTTGTGAAAGAAAAGACAAAAAACTCAGGAAAAATAAACCAAAAAAGTTATTCTTGAATCTGTATTCATACACAATCAATTTGAAGATGGATCACATTTTTCATCATAAGTCCTTCAGAGTTGTCTTGGATCATTATATTGTTGAGTCATTCATAGCTGTTAATCTTACAATATTGCTGTTACTTTTTATGCAGTAAGTTTCACTTTGCATCGGATCATGTAAGTCTTTCCTGATAAAAATGCATTTTTTAAAAGGATAGGAATAAATTGATCTTTCCTTCATATGACAAATAGTATTTATCTAAAACCAAGACTAGCATGCTTTGTAATAGAAAAATACTGGAAACCTTCTTAATAATATCAGGGTAAAACAAGGATACCCATTGTTACCACATTATTTAAAATAGATCTGTGATAATCATAACAATAAGATGAGAAAAAAAGTGAGAGAAGAAGCACAGGGAAAAATACAAAATTATCTCCATTTTTGGATGATTTGATGAGAATTCTAGAGAATTATTTAGAGAATCCTAGAAATTTAACAAGCCAGTAAAATATTCATCCATTGTATATCACACACAAAATCCAAAAAGAACACATAGAAAAAGATATTCTATTTTTTTAAAATTACAAAATGCACAAATATCTGTAACTCAGTCTATTAAGCCATCAACAGGATTTATTTGAATACAAGTTTAAAACAATATTTAGGAAAATAAAGGAAAACATATAATTGAAGATATATTAATTATTCATCAATATAATATTAATATAACAACATAATATTAATTTTATTATGCTATAATATCATAATGAAATAATTGAAGTAAAATGGCATATTAATATAATAAAACTGGCAATGCCATTTCATTTAATTTACAGATTTAGTGCCACACAAATGAGACTATCAAAGGACAAAATTATTGAGTTAATTTAGAGGGACAAGTGGTCATGAATCTCAAGGGAAATAATGGAAAAAAGTAGGAATAAAGAAGAACTAGTTTTTACCAGATATCAAACTAGATTAAAGGAGTAATCATTTAAAAAAAAAACCTATTTGACATTGGTTTTAAAACATAGAAATGTTGTTCAATGGAGCAAACTAGGTAAGCAATACCCAGAAGCAAACATACTTGTATACTGTTCAATAAACCACACTGATGCCAGCTACTAAAATAAGGACTCCCTAATTAAAAACAAACAACTGTTGAGAAAACTGGAAATCAGTCTAACAGAAATTAGATTTGGACCAACATCTTCAAATATATACCTCAATAAGCTCAAAATGGATGGTACATAGATATAAAAGTCATGACATAATGTAAAAAATAGAGGAGAATGTAATGAAGCACTTTGTACAACTATGACTGGCTGGAAAATTCTTAACTAATTAAAGGACAAAAACGATCATCTAGATAAAAGAGACAATTTTGAAGACATAAAATGGAAAAGTTCTTGCATGCACAAAATCACTGCTGCTCAGATATAAGAGGAGCAGTCAGTTGGTAAAAGAAAAACAAAAAGAAAACAACAAAAAAAACAAAAAACAAAGCCTGTTACCACAAATGTCTCTGAAAAACCAAGATATAGAAGGAATTGATATAAATATGTAAGAATAAAGACACTCGGGGGTGGCTAGGTGGCGCAGTGGATAAAGCACCGGCCCTGGATTCAGGAGTACCTGAGTTCAAATCCGGCCTGAGACACTTGACACTTACTAGCTGTGTGACCCTGGGCAAGTCACTTAACCCCCATTGCCCTGCAAAAAAAAAAAAAGAAAAAGAAAAAGAATAAAGACACTCCCCAATAGACCAAAGTCTAAGAAGACTAGGCAATTTGCAAAAGAAGAAAAACAAAATATCAACATTCACATGAAAGAATGCTACAAATGAAATAATAATAAGTGGGGGGGGGGGCAGCTAGGTGGTGCAGTAGATAAAGCACTGGCCTTGGATTCAGGAGGACCTGAGTTCAAATCTGGTCTCAGACACTTGACACTTTACTATCTGTGTGACCCTGGGCAAGTCACTTATCCCTCATTGCCCCACCAAAAGAAAGAAAGAAAGAAAGAAAGAAAGAAAGAAAGAAAGAAAGAAAGAAAGAAAGAAAGAAAGAAAGAAAGAAAGAAAGGAAGGAAGGAAGGAAGGAAGGAAGGAAGGAAGGAAGGAAGGAAGGAAGGAAGGAAGGAAGGAAGGAAGGAAGGAAGGAAGGAAGGAAGGAAGGAAGGAAGGAAGGAAGGAAGGAAGGAAGGAAGGAAGAATAAGTGGAATGCAAATTGAAACAAGTATGAATTTTTACTTCAGAACTATCAAATTGGCAAAGATAATAAAACATGAAAATGGTAAATGTTGGAGACAGAGGGACCAAGGGAAGTGAATCATCAGTCTATGCCTCAGTTTTCTCATCTGTAAAATAAAATTGGGCTCATTGATCTCTAAGCTTCCTTCTTTCTCTGCATCATATGATCCTTTGATCCTTAACAATTCTAAAATCTATGTCTAGTGCCCTGTTCTTTGAAAATGTTTCTAGAAAGAAAAGGGTCATAGATAGCCTGAAGTATGAAAAATGTTCCTTGAATCACAGAATTTGATCATTAGAAGGGACCTCAGCACTCATCTAGTCCAGTCTATATACACTATATAACATGCCTGGTAAATGATCATCCAGTCTCTGATTGAAAAATGTCTAAGGAAGGATAAGATACCACCTGTTTAGGCATCCAATTTCACTGATAGATAACTCTAAATGTTAAGAAGTCTTCTCTTACTTTGAGGTTAAATTTACCTCTCTGCAACTTCTGCCTTTTGCAATGGGTTCTGCCCTCTGGGGCAGACTGGGCAAATCTATTTCCTCCTCCAGATGAGAACCATTCAAAATACTTGAAGAGAGCTGCCATGTTTCCCCTAAATTCTTCTTTTCTCTAGATGAAACATCTCCATTTCCTTCAGCCAATCCCCATATAGTGTTCATGCCTAGTGGCCTGACATTCTGGTTATCTGCCTGTCTTGCTGTGTCCAGTGTGGACCCAAAACCTCACACCAACATGGTAATGACACACCAGAATGAGATGAGGAGATGTTGGGTGAAGTGAGCAAAACCAGGAGAACATTGTACACAGTAACAGCAACATTGTGTGATGGTGATGATCAACTGTGATAGATTTAGCTCTTCTCAGCAATACAAAGATCCAAGCCAGTTCCAAAGGGCTCATGATGGAAAATGTTCCCCAGAAAAAAGAACTGTGGATTCTGAATGCAGATTGAGCCACACTGTTTCTACTTTTGTTTTTGTTTTTGTTTTTCGAGGTTTTCCCCTTTTGTTCTGCTTCTTCCTTCACAACTTGACTAATGCAGAAATATGTTTAATGTGATGGTACATATATAACCTATATCAGATGGCTTTCTGTCTTGGGGAAGGGGAGGGAAAGGAGGGAAGGAGAAAAATTTGGAACTAAAAATCTTATGAAAACAAATGTTGAAAACTATCTTCACATGAAACTGGAAAATAACAAAATACTTTTATGATTTAAAAAAATAAAAAATAATAAGAATGGGATGAGGAGAATAATGATAACCAACAGAGATCTTCAAAATTTTTTTCTTCCTCCCCTAGAACTACCACAGGTAAAAGTCCAAGTTTATCACAATTTCTTCCAATGTGTTTCTTGAACTTTGAAAGATCAACTTATCATGAGCCATCTGTCTCAAGTCCATCTGATTGGATTCAACTGAAATTAAAAAAAAAACAAAAACATTTCTGAGACTCAAGTCATTCTTGTAATTCAGGGGTTTTCCCTGGAGACACTGATGACCATGAGAATATTTTATCCTTCCCACTCATAATAAATGGACTAATTGTGCTATTCAGACTGATATTCACTAAAGACACATTCTTCCATCCCTATACCAGGCACTATCAAGGGGAAGGGAAAGAGGAAGGGGAAAGGGAATAGGAAAAAACAAGCATTGATTAAGCAACTACTATGTGTCAAAACAGGCTACTAGATAGCTCAGTGGATAGTGCACTGGGCCTGAAGTTAGAAAAACCTGAGTTCAAATTTGGCTTCAGATACTCACTAGCTGTGTGACCCTGGGCAAGTTACTTAACTTCTGTTAACTTAATCACTGGAGAAGGAAATGACAAACTACTCCAATATCTTTATCAAGAAAACCCCATATGGGATCATGAAGAGTCTGAAACGACTGAATGACTGAACAACAATGTACCAGAACAAGTTCCCTCTCATTCGATCTTCACAGTAAACCTGTGAAGTAGGTACTATTATCATTCCCATTTTTTAGTTGAGGAAACCGAGGCAGATAGAGGTTAAATGACTTACCCAAGGTCATATGGCCAGTAAGTGTCTGAGACCACCTTTGATTTGATTTGATTCAGATCATTTTGACTCCAAATTCTGGGCTCTATCTACAGTGCCACCTAATCGTGCAGGATTATAAAGGAAGGCATGGACCCTACCCTCAAAGAGATTATCAATAGGATTGAGAGGCAAAGGAGACCAAGGGAAGAAAGGACCCCTACACAGAACAAAACAAGAAACTATTTACAACCAAAACATGTTGACAGGACATAATTGGCAACAGCTGTATGGGGCTATAAATACCCCCAGCGGCTGTCTCTCTACGAGTCAATGGGTTGGGACTCTGGGGGCCCTTGTGGGTCTGTCTCCAGTCAGAGTAGTGGCTGGATTAACCCTGGCTGCTTCAGCGACCCTGGTGTGAGGTTCTCCCTGGGGAGCCTGCCGGTTCCAGCCAATAATAGTAATAAGTCATTCATTCCACAAATATTTTAAGATCATAGATTTAGAGCTTAAAGGGATTTTAGAAACCACCTAAGTCTGTCCCAATCCCTTCATTTTACAGATGGGGAAACTAAGGCCTAACATAGTCATATAATTTGTTCCACGTCACAGGCAGGATTTGAACACAGGTCTTCTGCCTCCAAATCTAGTCTCCTATCCTCCATACCACACTCTTTCTAAATATCTTGATTACCTGCCATGTCATGTATCTCATTAAATTCTGTGAGGGACATTGAGATATATGACACAACCCCTTCTGAATCATCAAAGATGAAATCAAGTTCAGCAAAGGTTTAATAAAAAACATTTTTATTACATTTCAAATTCTTTGAAAATAGGTAGAGAAGTAGAGGTATTTATGGATATGGAATTAGGTATATAATATCATCAGGAACAGTGCCAATGTAAGTTGATTTGGTTTAATATTTTTCCTTTGTCACCAGGAAGCATTCAATGAGAGGTGTTGAGGAGGAAATGATTGGTGTAAAACAAAGGTCAGGAATAAAATTTACCTCTTGGTTTTTGACTCATTTATATATGGCTCTGATGGTAAGTCTCTTTTAACCAAATTTGCTGATTAACCAGAATAGTTCATTCATTGGCCATTACAGATAACAGAGCTTTCATGGTTAAACTGACATTTTATTTTCTGTTGGTAATTTTAGTCATTTTTCCAAGTGGACATGTTTTATTTACCAAAGTAGACTGTGAACTTGAAAGTGAGGACCTTTTTTATCTTAAGCTTGTCTGTCCAACCCTTAGCCCTTAGCACGATACCTGGCCCATAGAAGGATATCAGTTAACATTTACTTATTGATTTGTTGACTGAGTTGACTATATTTATCATTTAGATCAAAGGCTTTTTTAATCTTCACTCTTTAATGTTTATCACTAATGTCGATAGATGTCAGAGGTAGTCCCCCAAAACCCAGAAATATTCAATAGCTTATCTAGGTTATAGAACCTATCAGCAGCAATGGAGATTAAGTTAGCTATCATGTATACCTCCCAGGAGTCTAATCCATACACTGCAATGGAAATAGTTCTAGATTTGGAGACACTGGGCCCGGGGTCAAATTCTGGCTCCTGTGACTCTCTGGGTGGCCTTGGCTAAATACTGTACCCTCTCTGTGTCCATGAAGGGATCTTTGGGATGCAAAATGTAATGATTAGAATGATGCCACCTACTGGACACTTGCTGTGGGAAAGCTCCACCATGAGGAAAATGCTTCAGAGGCATTGTGGCTTTTCTTGGCATCAGGAAATGACGTTTGCTCATGGGTGCTATCTATCAAGGCTACCAGTCAATCAACTTGAGGAACCTCCTATTTTCTGGGAGGAGACAGGAAGGAGGAGAGGGAGCCTGCACAGAGAGCTCTGGGGCTTTTTGGGTTCCTGACTTGATGGTGGTGGCAACGGCAGAGGACTTCACAGGAAATTTGAGGAAAGATAGGAATGCCAGGCTGTTGGAATTCTGTTCTCAATCTTTTTCTTTCTATTTTCCAATAAACCCTTAAAAACCTAAACTTGTTTTATCAGTGATTTTAGTCAGTTTCCCCCAAAACTGGGGGAACAGATTAGAATCCACATTTAGAATCTTAAATTACACAAAAGATTCTGCACACAAGAATGGAAATATGAAGATGAGGGATCAGGAATGGGGCTATACTGATCCGGCTCTAAATCTATCATCCAAGAGAATATAATATCCTTGAAGGCAGGAACTATTCCATTTCTTTTTGTCTTTATATTTTTAGGAACTAACAGTACCTGGTGAGGAGTAAGCATTTAATAAGTACTTCTTGGATTGAATTGATGAGACAAGCCTATTACCAGGCTGCTTCTTTCAGGCATTCTCCCACAGACAAAGTCAAAGATTTTGGGGTTGTAGGCTTGAGCTATGATGGGCACCAACTCCATGGGGCATTATGGGTAAACAGTTTAATCAGGAAAAATTATTTAGAGCTGGAAGGGGCCTTCAAATTCTTCTAGCCCAGCCCAACTATTTCATCTGAAGTGGCAGCTCCCCATTATGTATTCATGAGGAGACCGTGTCCGAAAGAGAGGACGTGAATTATCCAAGGTCACACAGATGGGCGGGCCTCAATCCTTGGCCCTTTGGCCCCAAATCCAGTCTTCCTCCCACTTCACTATACTCCTTGTCTGCAGTCTTCCCTTGCACCTTGCTCACCATTCCATCCAATAAATAAACGCTACCTTTCCCCACCAGCCAGCTGATTTCATGATTAGGCACAAAATAAACTCATGAAAACAGTCTTAGCTTTTTAGTACCTTGGCTTTGATCCCTAATTATCTAGTCTAATGACTGATTATGTTTCTCTGGTCACTTTTGACCTTCAATAATTTCTGCTTTGCTATTTTCCGGGAGAGGAGAAAGTGCTATCTGAAGTATGAAATTAATCATGCTCTTGGTATGACATCACCATTTGGGCATATCTCAGTGAAATGATTGCAAACTTGAAACATATTTGAACCATTTCCAAGTTCATCCAGAGCATGACCTTGAACGTTTTCTTAATTATGATTTCCTCAGAAACGGTAAACTTAAGGGAGTCGGGGAAGCAGACAAGAATGTGATCATAGGCAAAGGGAAGAACCAAAAACATCAATAAAACAATTTTTCCTCAACTAATTTATTCTTTTAAAAATTATTGATATATTTTGTTTTTATATTACCTTTGTTTCCAAATACATCCCTCCCTCCTTTCTTACCCAGAAAATGATCCCTTATAATAAAGAATTAAAAAGAAAGAAGAAAAAGCAATTCAGCAAAATTAACAAACACAAGTAGTGAATGACATCTTCCACACCTATAGCCCCTCACCTTTTAAAGGGGGGGAAATAGGTATATATTTTCTTAACTCCTTGCAGGGGCAAATTATATTTCTTTCATTTTGTCTTTTTTTTCTCACCATTTACATTTCTGTAGTCATTGCCTCTGTTGCTGTTTTCCTGGCTGCTAACTTCACCAGGCATATGTCAGTTCAGATGTCTCAGGAAAACATTTATAACCTCTCCTAATCCATTCCCCAAGACCCCAGGTTTATTGGGAGGGTGGAGGGAAAGGTCAAATTCTTCTCCTGTGTGGGGATAAGCATCTCACTTGATGTTGTTGTTCAGTCCTTTCAGTTGTGTCTGACTCCTCGTGATTCCATTTGGGGTTTTCTTGGCAAGGATACTGGAGTGGTTTGCCATTTCCTTCTCCAACTCATTTGACAGATGAGGAAACTGAGACAGAATTAGGTTGCTTGCCTAGGGTCATATAACTAGTGTCAGAAACTGGATTTTAACTCAGGTTTTTCTAATTCTAGGTCTAGAGCTCTATGCAACACACTGATGTCTACAAAAAGTGGCAGGGCAGTGGGCATCTAGGATAAGATAACCCTACTGAAGCTCTTCCAATGTAGATCCATGGACACATGGGTCATGGGAGGTACACAGACCCCATTTAGAAGTAATGGCCCTTTGAGGAGTTTAGGCAGATAGGAAGCTGTACTTGGCATCTTTCTGGATTTTCTCCTTGATCTGTGAGCATAGTTAAGTCATTGTTGGATGGTGGCTACCTTCCATCTAAGACTATCTATCAGGAGTGTCATTCCTGAAGTGGTCTCCAGCTGCAAAAAAAAAAAAATGTTCTAGATCAATATGGTCTCAGTCAAAATGTAGGTCCTAGAGGGCCTCGACTGGGCATCTCTCTGCCTCCCTCCCCAACAAAGCAAGCCTGGAGGCCCTTTGTGAGAGCCTGATTCAGGGCCACTCATAGTGAAAGGAGAGCCCTAGAAGGGAGGGGGCTAGAAAGGCTTCTTCTCATCCTTCAGGATCTAACCTGGCTTTTGGTCCCAATTCTGCCACTACATAATTTTGTGACATTTGCAGCCTCAGCTTTCTTAGCTGTCAAATGGGGGAATTGGCTTAGTTAAATTCCAAGGTTCCTTCCCAATGTAACATTCTATGATTCTGTGAGTATAAGACTCTGAGTTGTGCGAACAAAAGACATTCCTGTACAACAGGAGATTCTACAGGTATCTAACAAGAACATAGAAGGGCCCTTTATCTAATCACCTCTGCCTCTTAGTTTCTCTAAATTGCTCCAAGTCTCAGGGCAAAGCCCACCTTTGGGAGGAGACTCTTCCTTGGTCACAGATGCTAGTACTTCCCACTCTGAGTTTATCTTCCACCTACTTTGTATATATCTTTTTTGGTGGGGTAGGGAGAGAGGCAGGGCAATGAGGGTTAAGTGACTCGCCCAGGGTCACACAGCTAGTAAGTGTCAAATGTCTGAGGCCAGATTTGAACTCAGGTCCTCCTGAATCCAGGGTTGGTGCTTTATCCACTGCACCACCTAGCTGCCCCCTTACTTTTTATATATTTTAAGTACCTGTTTATGTACATGCTGCCCCCCCATTACAATGTGAGGTCTTTAAGAGTAGGACAAAAAAAAAATGTTTTTAAAACGGGACAGATTTTCGCCTTTCTTTGCATCCTTAGCACTCAGCACAGTGCCCAACATAAATTAATCACTTAATAAAAGTTTTTTGATTTATGAATTGATTGACTAATGGGACCCGCTCAGTTCTGGACACACACATGCTGAGTAGGTTCTATGTTGGTAGAAGCCACCCCTAGAAAGTATCAAGAGTCAGCAAGTCAACAAGAATTTATTAAGTTCTTACCAATTACCAGACGCTGTGCTAAGCAGTGAGGATACAAAGAAAGATAAAAATATTGTCCCTGCCCTCAAGGAACTCACATTGCAATAGGGGAAACAACATACAAATATTTATGTACATGTAAGATGTGTACAATGAGAAGAGGAATGTAACTGCTTTCATTCAAGGTTGGCACAGTGGATAAAACACCGGCTCTGGATTCAGGAGGACCTGAGTTCAAATCCAGCCTCAGACACTTGACACTTACTAGCTGTGTGACCCTGGGCAAGTCACTTAACCCTCATTGCCCCACCAAAAAAAAGAAAAAGAAAAAATATTAATATAATGTAAATGATTTATCAAATTATCTAGTATTTGTCTCTGTCTTGAAGCTAAGTGTGCAGTGGGTAGAGCACTGGGTCTAAAGTCAGGAGGGCCTAAATTTAAATCCAGCTTTAGTCATTTCCTAGCTGTGTGACCTTGGACAAGCCATTTAATTTCTGTCTGCCTCAGTTTCCTTAACCATGAAATGGGGTTAAAAACAACAGTATCTACTTCACAGGATTGTTATGAGGATGAAATGAGATAATATTTGTAAAGCTATAAGAACAGTTATTTAATAAATGATTGCTTCCTTCCTTACTTAAGGGAATAAGATGCCAGAGAGGTACATTTTTGGGGGGTGAAAGGGCACTGAATGACCCTGTTGGGGAACCAGACTAAGGGTCACAGCATAAGGAAAGAAAATGGGCTCTGAAGATAGAATCTGTATAATTCGAAGTTTTGTTAAGAACTCCCACTGCCCCTAGCCACTTCCTTTATACTCTGTAGGAGAAGGAAGTTTTAGAGATGTTCACTGAATTCTTCAACAGGATAATGTGCTGCATAAGTAGCCTTTCTGTGGTCTAGTGATTGTCTGGTTAATATTTATTATCTAGACCAGGTTGTACAGTTGGTTTTTGGCTAGATGCTAATGAAGTCAAGGTCACAAATTCAATCTCCATAAAGACCAGTTATCATCTGAGTAAACTTCCATCCAATGCCCCAAGTTCCATTCCTGACCCCAACCAGTCGTCATTCAAATGGGTGTCCTTTATCATACAAGAAGTGAATGGAGATTTCATTCCCTAGCTACTAATGGGTGGGAAGAGGAATTTACAAAGGCAGTGTATTGTTAAACTAAATAGACTTTCCATTACCAAGATAATTCACAAGCGTGGATCTTGGATTTGGAAAGGAACTCAGGGATGATCTAATCCAACTCATACCTAAATTGAATCTCTATTGTAACAGAACCAATCATTGGCATCCAGCCTTTGCTTGAGACCTCTGGGAAGGGAAAACAGATACTTTCTGAGGCAGCCCATCCCACTTTTAGATATTTCTAATTCTTGGGATTATTTTTTCTTTATATCAAGTCAATAGTTGTCTCTGCATCTTTCACAAATTGCTTCTGGTTCTGACTTCAGAGATCATGCCCCCAGTTTCTTTGACCAGTCCTTATATGATATGAACTCAATGCCCTTCCCCATCCTCTTGACATTCACCAGCTTATCACTTTTCTTCTGCAGTTCTGTTAGGTTTCACCTCCATGCAGCTACCCCCTAGTGCTCTCCTCCCCTCTTTCCAGCTTCCTTTGTTATGCTATCTTCTCCCTTTAGAGTGTAAGGTCCTTAAAGGCAGGCACTGTCTTTCTTTTTCTATTTGAATCGTCAATGTCCTTCTTAGATGTTTCTTCTATTTCTTGATGTTTCACATAGGCACAAATGGCAATTCCAGAAAGAATTAAAGGAGGGAGAGAATATTCTATATTTTACAATATTAAATTAAATAAAGAATTATTCTAATTTTACATTATTCTGTTGTAAAAGGAGGGAGAAAATAAATATTAAGAGCCAACTATGTGGGGTCAGCTAGGTGGCACAGTGGATTAGACTCTGGCCCTGGATTCAGGAGGACCTGAGTTCAAATCCGGTCTCAGACACTTGACACTTACTAGCTGTGTGACCCTGGGCAAGTCACTTAACCCTAATTGCCCTGCAAGAACCAAAACCAAAACAAACAAATAAAAAAAAAACAAGAACCAACTATATGCCAGGCATTGCGCTAAGTGTTTTTATAAATATCTCATTTGATCCTCACTACAACCCTGTGAAGTAGGTGCCATTTTAAATCCCCATTTGACAGTTGAGGAAACAGAGGCAGACAGAGATTGAGTGACTTATCCAGGTTCACACTGCTAAGAAGTGTGTGAAGCTGGATTTGAATTCAGATTTTTCTGACTTCAGGTATAACTCAGACTGTATCCATTGTACTATCTAGCTGCCTTTCAAGAAGACACAGTTGGTGTGAACAAAATAAGTCAAATTTATTAAACACTATTTATCAAGCATTGTGCTAAGTTCTGATGATACAAACAGAAAAAAGCAACAAGTGGGGGCAGCTAGGTGGCACAGTGGATAAAGCATTGGCCCTGGATTCAGGAGGACCTGAGTTCAAATTCAGCCTCAGACACTTAACACTTACTAGCTGTGTGACCCTAGGCAAGTCACTTAACTCTAATTGCCCCACAAAAAAAAAAAAAAGCAACAAGTGACCTCCTCTGAAAATGCATGCAATATTCCATGTTTGTAGCACATCCCGTATCTTTTTTTTTTTTTGATGAATACAAATCTGTTTTCTCTCCCTCTGACCCTCATCCTATAGGAGAAAGAAAGGAGGAAGAAGAAGATGAGGAGGAGGAGGAGGAGGAGGAGGAAAATCCCTTGTAACAAGCATATATTCAAGCAAAAAGTCTTTCAATTGGCTCTATGCAAAAATTGTTGTTGGGGCAGCTAGGTGGCACAGTGGATAAAGCACCAGCCCTGGATTCAGGAGGACCTGAGTTCAAATCCAGCCTCAGAAACTTGACACTTACTAGCTGTGTGACCCTGGGCAAGTCACTTAACCCTCATTGCCCCGCAAAAAAAAAAAAAAAAGAAAAAGAAAAAAAGATTAGGCATTCTGATAGCCTACCAAATAGCCACAGAAAATGGTTAGGGTCCCACAGAGATGGTATATCACAAACATCTGCCACCCATAGTGAATTTAATTGGAATCTCTTGTTAACCAGGATGGCTGGAGAAATGAAGAGTTTATAGGTGTTCCAAGAAGGGCTCATTCACCAGTAGTAGTTGGATAGTCGATAGATGATATGGTGAAGATACAGATTACAATCCAGATGAAAAGTAACTTTATGCATATAAATACCTGAATGGTGAGGAAGCTTTTCAAGACTACCCCAGCCTGAAGGGGATCCTCTGTACAGAAGGCTGACTCCAGAGGCCATGTTTTCTGCTTAATTCTCCAATTATGATAGTCCCAAAGGTGCTGAGGCCCTCTACCAAACCTGACTCATGAGGTGCAACTTAAATGCAAGGGGCTAGCTGCAGACTCAAAGTTGGGATCAGCGGACAGTGGGTCTGAAGATATAGAATTGACAGTTCACCACAGAAGCCTCAATTAACAGGGTGACAAATGATATTCTAGGGTGATGGGTGAAGTCATTCATAGTGTCTTAAAGTGCCCACTGGTTGAGAATATATACTATCTACTATGATAGAAAGACTTGCATGAACTGATGCAAAGTGAAATAAGCAGAAAGAAAACAATATGCATAATGATTACAACAATGGAAATCAACAGAGCAACAGCCAGAAACAACTGAAAATGAATGTTACAAAATTACAAAGAACAAGCTCGGTCCCACAGAATAGATAGGGGACTACAATGTGGGATTCAATGGATGTATAGCTACAAATTGTACCAGTGTACTGAGTGTAGCTTTTCAAGCACTGCAAGTTTTAAGAGGGGGAAATGTAAGAGAGACAAGACATATCACCATTATGCATTGCTCCCTCACCTCTCAGGTGCATTTTGAGATTTATAGAAGATATAAGGAATTCATTTACTTTCCCCTCTGATGAAAACAACGAAATTGAAAGAAGATCTTGGCAGCCACATAAAAGGTAAAAAAGTGTGTGTCCTGGTGTGGCTGTGAGCCTGACTAGTGGAGAAAAAAATCAGAAGTGATTTGATTAGTCCCCCAGCTTGCTGCCTAGGAAATCCCCAAAGAGTGACAACACTTCCTTTGAGAAGGAGATCTCAACAAATGGAAATAGCAACTCGATGGAAACCAGTAAACAGTATCTTTGAAGGCAGATAGGAACTACAACCACCAAAGAAAATGGATTAGTAGTTGCTGACAGAGTAATAAGAGTATGTGTAACAGTTGTGATACAACCCTAGGAGTGTAAATTGTCTAGGAAGTGTTCCTTTTCCCACAAGAATGGTATTTATGGGAGATTATCCTTTTTAAAATGTCTTCCTGCCCCCCCCCATCTTAATAGTATTTTTTCCTAGTTAACATGTAAAGATAGTTTTCAACATTTGTTTTTATAAGATTATGAGTTCCAGATTTTTCCCTCCCTCCCTTCCCTCCCTCCTCCCCAAGACAGCAAGCAATCTGATATAGGTTATATATGTACAATCACATTAAACATATTTCTGCATTAGTCATGTTGTGAAACAAGAATCAGAACAAAAGGAAAAAAACCTCAGAAAGGGGGAGGAGTAGAAATAGTATGGTTCCATCTACATTCAGATTCCACAGTTCTTTTTTCTGGATATGGAGAGCATTTTCCATCATAAATCCTTTGGAATTGTCTTGGATCATTGTATTGCTGAGAAGAGCTAAGTCTAACACAGTTCGATTATCCTTTTTTATATGGGGATAATGATACAAATACTTGATTTCCATTGTTGTGTATTTTGCTATTCTTCTTGAGAAAAAAAAACACCATGCTATTTAATTTATTATTCCTGCTTTGTCCGTTAATAGGGAGTATAGAGTGGGGGCTCAAACCGTATTGTATAACTATGGTTACTGAAAACCTCCCAAACTGAATGTGGAGTAGCCAAGGATTCCAGCAACATGTAGGATCTATATTATGTATAGTTTATCTATCTCTCAGCATAGAATTTCACAAAGATACTCAGGTTATTTTTGTGTGCATGATGAAGACATACTGGTGAACTAATAGTATAGGTAGATAGTTTCATAACTGGTTGAATTACTGAGTTAAATCACATTCATTGTTCAGTGTCAGATTGGGAGGATGTCTTCAGTTTCTTCAGGGATTTGTCTTTGTCCTTGTGCTGTTTAACATTTTTTTTTTAATTGGAGAGTAGGTCTTCTTCCCTCACCCAAGCTGGAAGTGCAGTGATTACTTGTGGGCCCAGTTCCAAAACTGATCAGCCAAGAAGCTTTAATCTGACCTATTTTTCTGAGTGGGTACACCCCTCCTTAGACAGTCTGGTGGGCCCCTCACTCCTGAGGGTTCATTATATTTATGCCAGACTTAGTGTTAATAATTGATCAGCTTTAGCCTTACTACGGTTAAGAACTCCTCAACTCTCTCAATCAGCCTCAGCCATCCCAACAACCAGTACTATAGGAATAAGCCACCATGCCCAGTCTTCTTAGCATTTTTGATCAATGGCTTGACTAGGAGTATAGATGGCATGTTTATTAGATTTACAGATGACATAAATGAGGATGGATAGCTAGTTTGTTTGATGACGGAGTCAGGATCTAAAAGGAGCTAGATGAATTAGAATGTTGGACCAAAACTAATGAAGATCAATCAATTGAATGTCTCTCATTTTCATTATATGACCAGCCCACCTTCTTTTCTAGTCATATATTTCCTTGATGACATTTTATGATTTGTGACCTTTTATAGTTTCATTTATAGGGAAAATGCCAACCTATATACAGTCCTATCCTTGCATTAGTGTGTCATCTCATTGTTCATTGCTTATTATGAGCACCAACATTTAAATAAAAGTTTATTGGTTGTATTAAGGATTATTTAATTCTTCATGTTGTGCTAGGTGGTACAGTGGATAGAGTGCTGGGCCTGAAGTCTGGAAGACTCATCTCCATGAGTTCAAATCCAACCTTAGACATTTATTAAATTCCGTGACCCTGGGCATCACTTCACTCTATTTGCCTCAGTTTTCTTATCTGTAAAATGAGCTGGAGAAGGAAATGGCAAATCACTCCAATACCTTTGCCAAGAGAACCCCAAATGAGGTCACAGAGAGTCAGACATGACTAAAAATGACTGAACAACAACACCCTTGATTACTCTCCACCATTATTTAGGAAGTGAAAGAGGGGGTCACAGTGTTGTACTTCTGTCCACTCCATGGATGACCATAGTCACAATTTCATAATTTGGTATCTAGAAGACTTTTAGAAGTTTCAGAGAAAGTGTTGGCAGGCATTGGTAGAAGGAGTGTCCTCACCCTATACCAATCCAATTTTTGTTCAGTCTTCTGACCTAAAAATAAGTTTTTGACCACCCTGTATGGGGCTTATTGAATAAATTCATTCTTTTGGCTTAAGTTCCCTCTTTAAAATGGAAAAGACCCCCCCAGAAGAGGACAAACATTGTAAACCATTAACATATTAGCAGAAATTAATTTATTTAGGGATTAAGAAGTCAGTTCAGGGGCAGCTAGGTGGCACAGTGGATAGAGCACCAACCCTGGATTCAAGAGGACCTGAGTTCAAATCCAGCCTCAGACGTTTGACACTTACTGGCTGTGTGACCCTGGGCAAGTCACTTAACCCCAATTGCCTCACCAAAAATAAAAAAAAGAAAGAAAAAAAAAGTCAGTTCACCTGAAATCCAGTACAAGAAATTTGATGGTGAGAAGGAAGGAAAAAGATCTGGATCATGGGGGTTCTACCTGTGAACCAAACAAGCTTTAGAGGGGTGGCATGGCTAACAGCGGTAGGAGACATTGGGCACCCATGGGGGTAGTGCACAGAGTGACATGGTGAACAAAATTATATAAATGTAAGTTCCCACTGGCTAACACCATGCCCCAAACATTTTTTAAAAATAGGTCACATTTATAAAGCACATTATATATTCTATCTGGTTTGATATTCACAACACCTGCAAGGTAGGAAAAGCTAAATTGTATTAATATTTTACAGCTGAGGAAACTAAGTCTCAGAGAGATTAAGAGATTTAATCAGGGTCACACAGCTAGTAACTACCTGGCAGGGGTGCATTGGACCAGCTCTCCCCAACTGTTAAATTTTCAATCAGGGCTTGATTTATTGTTTTCTTAATTATCTAGACTTAAGAAAGTGTTAATAATGCAGATTAAATGTAAAAAAAATCATTCTTTGTTCTCTAGAGATTGTTAGCATGACTTTCAAGGGCAACATTCTACCCATTATGCCACTCGGTTGAATAAACAGAAATAGACATTGGCAAATGTGTTGGAAGGGAAGGAAGAGGAGGGAAGAATAAGAGGGAGGAGGAGTAGAAGGAGGGGGAAGAGAGAGGAAGGGGAGCAAGAGGGAGGAGGAAGCAGGATGAAGTGAGGAGGAAGAAGATGAGGAAGAAGGAAGAGGAAGGAGGAGAGGGGAGGAGGGAGAAGAAGAAGAAAGGGGGAGAAGGTGGAGGAGGAGGAGGAAAAGAAGGGGAGGAGGAGGGAAGAGGAAGAGTGAGGAGGGGTAGAAGGAAAGGGAGGAAGGAGGAGGAGGAAGAACAAGAAAGAGAAGAGGAGGGAAGAGAAGGAGGAAGGAGGGAGGAGGAGAAAGAAGAAAATGGAGGAAGAGGAAGGAGGGGGAGAGGACAGAGATTTTCAAAGACAACCCCCTTCTGTCTTAATTTTGCTATGGCTCTAAATGTAGCTCTGAGTAGCAGGAAAAGTGTGTTTCCTGTGCCCCTTAGCTCTTTGTAACAATATGAGCTATATGTTTTATTTTTATAGCACTTTGCAGTTTACAAAGGACTCTAACATCCATTATCTCACTTAATCTTTACAACATCCCTCTGAGGAAGACAGGATAAGTATTATTATCCCCAGATGGTCTCCTGCATCTAAGTTCAGTGCACATTTTACTATACCCCCTTCACTACTCTCTACTACTGCACTCTCTTAAAAGCCCCCTAAAGGTAAGAAAGGGTCTTTTTTATTTATTTTGATTTTTTTCTCCCTACTATGCAGCACCCAGCATAGTAATCTGTATTCAGTAACACTTACAAGATACAAACAAAGATAAACAAAAAAAAAAGAGACAGACCTACTAAAAAGGAGAGAGAAAGAGTAAGGGAGGGAGGGAGAGAGGGAGGAAAGAAGGAAGGAAAGAAAGAAGAAAGCAAGGAAAGAAAGAAGAAAGGGAGGGAGGGAGGAAGGGAGGGAGGGAGGAAGGGAGGAAGGAAGGAAGGAAGGAAGGAAGGAAGGAAGGAAGGAAGGAAGGAAGGAAGGAAGGAAGGAAGGAAGGAAGGAAGGAAGGAAGGAAGGAAGGAAGGAAGGAAGGAAGGAAGGAAGGAAGGAAGGAAGGAAAAGGAAATACAATATCTCTCCAATATGGTAGCACTCTGAATACTTGAAAACCTAGATATCATCTCCCATAAGTTTTCTCACCTCCAGGGCAATGCCCACCCAGCTCGTTCAACTGATCTTCATATAAAATGACCTCAAGATACCTTGTCTTTATTTCTTGGATTCTCTCCTGTTTCTGAATATCCTTCCCAAGGACTACAGACAACATTTTTGATGTGATCTGGTCGTAAAGAATACAGGTTGGCTATAATCTCCACAACATTCCTCCCTTAACTCTTCATTGTCCTTTTATGTTAGACAACCTTTGAAAAGATTTACTTTGGGGTGGTTGGAGAGAAACCTTATGATGTCTCATAATGAGCTGTTTTAGAAGCTAGGTCCTTCATTGTCAATGTTCCAGGATCCTGCAACCAAGTGATGGATATAGTTTACGTTTGAAATAGTAATCCATCAAGGCAGTGTCCCAACTCTTTCCTCCTCAGAATGAGAGCAGGGCAAAGAATTAATAAAACAGAAATAAGTTGAATCTTCAGGACCACCCCAGATAGGGCCCAGCCCTTCTCATATGCCAAAAGACAACACCTCTTCCTCCCCCTGTGGCCAGCATTCCACCAAGAACAGGACAAGGGGCCGAGAGAACACTAATAGTGTCATTGTCCCAAAGAGTTCCTCACTTCTTGAGGACTATCATGCTGAGTTGTATTCAAGCCCATAATCTGAAAGGCCTTTTCATTATTGTATTGAAAACCCCTCTGACTGCAAATCTGTTCATCAAAGAACTTTTATGTCAAGTCACATTTTTTCCAAAACCAGAAAAGTTCAGGCTCAGAGCATAAACATTAGACTCATTATTTAGAAATAGCAAGTCCTTTGGGTTCTGGTATCTGATCAAAGCCCAGAAATTAAATTGCTTCAGAAAATCGAGTAAACTTAAGGATCAGCAGATTTTTGTTTGCTTACTTTTTCATTATGCAGCTAAAAAAAGGGAATAACAGAATTCGGCTGGTGGTTTGAGAGTTTGTCTGCATTCTGCAAGCCTGTGAAGATGCTGCAAGCTCCCAAGGTCCTTGGGGCGTGGAGGAAGAAAACATTTGGTTGACATGACAATAAAAACACCCTGCCGACTTGTCAAATGGTTGTCTCCTGGGAAATTCCTTGCCCCACAAATGCACACATATAGAGAGGTCTAAAGCAATCACAGGATTCATTGGGAAGAGAGACCTGAGGGACATTCAGATCTTTCCTAGGAGACATCAAAGTCTTTTATACAGGACACTGCAGAGAAATAGTTCTCTGTGCTGGTCTGGAATTCAGCATTCAACCAAAGGGGCAAAAGTGGGAAAAGAAAGAAAAACATAGTACACAGTACATCAGACAGCATCCAAAAATAATATAGAGGGAATTAAAATAACTCTGCAACAATCCTCGTGGCTGGGATTTTTTTTCCGCTAAAATAAAGAGACTGCAACAATTCCCCAAAGAAGCTCTTTAAATATACAACTCAGCAGTGCCCTGAAAATGGTCCAGGGTTATTATTGTCCAGAGAGCATGAAACCCTGAGAGTAGAGGCTGTAGCTGTTTCAGTTCTACGTCTTGTCCAGACAGATCCTTGCTAAGCACTGTTGGAGCACTGAAAGTGATGATTCACAAACAGTTCCTGAGAATGGTCCCAAAGTGCCATTTGTTAAATGGGGATGGGGGCAGAAGGGATCCTAATTTTTTTTTCTTGGTTGGTGGAAACATATCAGAACAAGGGATTCTGCTGCCTTTGTAAAACCTGTGGGGACCAGTTAAGCAGTGGGGCACTTCCTCCTGGATAAAAACCCTATAAATGAGGTACATTTATATCATGCCTTATAAGGTGACAAAATGATTTCACTCACAATATTCTGTCTTCTCAGATCAGATATGTAGAGGCAAGAAAACATTAAGTTCACTTAACAATAAAAAAAAATGCCCCGCTAACTTGTCAAAAGCTTGTATCTTGCTTGGGAAATTCCTCACCCCATAAATGTGCATGCACACGCTCACAAACACACACACACACACACACACACACACACACACACACACACACAAGGAAAATGTTATTATTTCCATTTTACAGATGAAGAAACTGAGATTCTCTTTCTTTGAATTAAAAAAAAAATTTTGAGACTGAAATTTAGAGAATTTAAATGTTGCTAATCAGCATTTGTAAGTATGTCCAGTAATAAATAATGATCATGATAGTGTCAATAATGAGTGACACTGGGGCAGGAGGATTTTGAAAGTGTGAATGCAGACAGGAAGTGGACTCTAGAGATTGGCCAGAAGTCAATATACATTTCCTTTTTCTTCCATTTCCCATTGGAGGGACATTGATGAACAATAATATCCCTCTTTGGAAAAACTCAACAGCCTTGGTTCCAATACCAAAGGAACAAAGGTAGATCAATGTATACACCTAATCTTAAGTGAGGGAGCAAATGACTTAGAGACAGAGAAAGGTGGGGACCTGGTGCTGAAGTAGGGGTTGGATTTTGTTGTTGTTGTTGTTTGTATTTGTATCCTACTAGAATAGTGCCAGGCACAAAGTAGGAGCTTAAAGAAATGCTTGTTGATTGATCATTGCAGTCTAAGCAACTACACCTATTTTGAATCCTTTGTGTTTGTTCGACTCCACCTACCTCTCCCTCAGCTACCAAGAATTGAACATCTAGAACTATGTTCACAGTGATGTTTGGGGGGAATAATTGAAAGGAGACTAAATGACATTGTGGTCTATGATGTGAATACCAGATGCTCTGATATTAATAAACTGCTTCCTTTTAGAAAGAGAAGCAGTGTGGTAGGGTAGTGGATAGAGAGCTGGCCTTGGAACCCAAAAGATTTGGGTCACATATTCTGATGCATATCCTGAAGAAACAAAGTGATTAAGTAGTCACACCTAGAACCAAGATATTTGACTGCTAGATAGAGGCACAGCCATAGAGGCAAAATGTCATGATCTATGATATGATCTATGATATCAAGGATAGGGTATAGGGCAGAACTAATGGGTGTATGACAACTAGTTGCATTGATCTCTTGCTAGAAAAGAAAAAGCAGCTTGGTTGATTCTCTCAGAACCTTCTGGGGGAGGTTGGTCATTACACCAATAAGTTGGTCTCTTTGCCTCCCCACCTCTACTTCCAAATCTAGTTGTGAGAGCAGCAATCAAGTCAACACTTCCATTCCTGGAAAGGACATTGACATATGTCTCTATGTAAATGTGAAGTATTTATGATGAAAAGGCTTTATTGTTTGAACATATTTCTGAATTTATTTGACCCAGCAACACCACTACTAGATCTATTTCCAAAGATCATTAAGGAAAAAGGAAAAGAACCTATGTGTATTAAAATGTTTATAGTAGCTCTCTTTGTGGTGGCAAAGAACTGGATATTGAGGGTGTGTAAAAAAAATTAATTTCACCTAATCTGTAAATTTTATAACTGTGGGCTATATAAAAAATTATATCTGGGCTGTAAATCCCACCAGAGTCACCATTCAAATGTAAAAATATTAACTAACTGGTGGCCTAATCTGTGGACTTTTGGCTAGCTATCTGACTGCTTGTAAATTAGTATGGGCTGTTAAAAAATTCCCACACTGCTTCTCCCAAACTGATAAGCAAACAGCCTCTTTTATTTTTAATAATCAAAGCAGGATTTATTTATATGAAACAAACTTAGAATTAAATACAAAGAGAAATATACGACCTGACTTTTAAACTTTCTCTCCTGCTGGTGCATCTCTCTTGCCTGAGGGTATGCTGGCTGCTGCATGCCTCACTCAGACTGGTTTGCCTTCAGTCCTCTCCAACTTTCTCAGTCCTCTCCCTTTCACTCTTTTTCTGTCTCCTTTCACTGTCCACCCCCAGTGTCTCCACCTATGTCTTTTTTCTGTCTCCGTAACATTCCTGTAGCATCCCCCTGTGTCTCCTTAGCGTCCTCGTCCTCTCCGCTCCATCTCCTTAGCATCCTCCATACTAACTTCTAGCATCTCTGTACTGACTGACCTTCTTCTAGCATCTCCCCTCACTGAAAAGCCCCATTTTTGTCTCCCTGCATCTTTTTTTACTAACCTCCTCTCTCAGGCGAAACTCAGGATGGCTATGCCCAGGGCCGCTGCCAAGCCCCATGCTGTACCTGCCTAGAGCTGGGGGCTGAGAGAAGCAAGCTCTGGCATCCCTCCTGTTTTTCGAGTGCATCTCTGCTGTGTGCATGGGCTGCACCGTGCCATGCCCGGGGCCCAGGTTTTTCGTCTGTGCAGCTTAGGCCAGTTCAGAGGCCCCCTGCACCTGAAATGGAGAGGGAGGGGCAGCTCTGCTCAGGGAGCCTGATGCTAATTTTAATGCCTACAGAGGATGCCCATTAATTGGGGAATGGCTGAACACATTGTGGTATATGATAGTGATGGAATACTACTATACTGCAAGAAATTATGAGCTCAATGATCTTAGAAAAGCATGGAAAGACTTGCATGAAATAACAGAGTGAAATGAGCAGAACCAGTAACAGTGTGTGTATATATATATATATATATATATATATATATATATATATGTGTGTGTGTGTGTGTGTGTGTGTTTGTGTCTATATGTGTGTATATATATATTCGAGTCTAATAGTATACATATATATTTGTGTCTGTACGTGTGTATATAGATATGGATACAGATATGTATTGCTTATATGTGTGTGTGTGTGTGTGTCTAATGGTAGCCATCTTTAGGGCAAGGGAGGAGGGAGGGAATAAAAAAAGGGGGAAAGGAAAGAGTGGTGGGTTTGGAATCAGGAGACATGAGTTCTACCTATATGACTTTGATCAAATTGTTTAACCTCTCTGTGCATCACTTCCCTCATTTGCAAAATGAATGGGATTGGATAAGATGATCCCTAAGGTCCCCAATCATTCCCTCTGACTTCCATGTCCAAAACACTTTATGTATTGTTTTATCCCATTAGAATATAAGCTCCTGGGGACAGCTAGGTGGCACAGTGGATAAAGCACCAGCCCTGGATTCAGGAGGAACTGAGTTCAAATCCAGCCTCAGACACTTGACACTTACTAGTTGTGTGGCTCTGGGCAAGTCCCTTAACCCTCATTGCCCCACAAAAAAAAAAAAAAAATATATATATATATATATATATATATATATATATAAGCTCCTGGGAGGGCTGTTACTATTTTTTTGTTTATATCTCTAGTACTTGGCACAATGACTGCCACATAGTTAAGTGCTTAATAAATTGTTTTTTAAAGTTGTATGTTATTCCTTCCTCCAATTCATTAATTCATGACTCGCTTGAAATTATACAGCCAGTATGTGGAAGAGTAGGAACTACAAGGGTCTTCGGATTACCAGTAATTGTTCTCCTCATCACCCAAGGAAAGATTGATTCCTATCATTTCATGTTTTTACTTCCCCCATTAGAAAGTAAGGTCTTCAAGGATTGTAAGGGTAAAGACTATCTTTTTTTCTTGCATTTACATCCTTAGGTCTTAGCACTGTGCCTGGCAGATAGTAAGAACTTAATAAATGCTCTGTCTATCTATCTATCTATCTGTCTGTCTGTCTGTCTGTCTATCCCATCCATCCTTCTATCTATCTATCCATCCATCCAACCTTCCATCTATCTAATCTATCTGTCCATCCATCCATCCATCCATCCATCTATCTATCTATCTATCTATCTTTCTATCTTTCTATCTTTCTATCTTTCTATCTGTTTACATAGTGAGAGAAGGGGGGACTATTTTCTCCAAAGAGATGAAATGAATATCCTGGAGAGTCCCTGGAAAATATAGTATAGGAACAATCTAGGCTTGTTTAGATTGTTCCAAGCAGATTTATCACAGTGAAAAGTTCTTCATCAGTAATTGTGCAAATATGGAGGAGTTGGATAATTTCAGGGAAAGGAGGGAAGGGAGGCAGACAGGCTAAAGAGTTTGGGAAGGCAAAGCATTTGAGAAGAACTGCAATATCTGCAATCATAGAGGGTAGGGAAAGATCATCAAGCCTCACAATCTATTGGAATACCAAGCACAAGATTTTTTTAAATTAAGAGAAGGGAGCAGCCTTGATCTGGGAGCCAATCCAATCATGGATTAATGTTGCTTGTATTTTCTTCAGCCTGTGTAAACACAGGAGAAAGGTGGGCCTTAGCTATGCCATATGTAAAATGAGAAGGTTGGACCAGAACAGAGTACTCCACCATGTTCCATCATCTCTTAGTATTCAATATAATATGATCAAGGATGAGAAAACTGATATGCTGGTAATACATTCACCTCTAAAATATTCAGTATGAAATTCTATATGTTTGGGGGCAGCTAGATGGCTCAGTGGATAGAGCACCGGCCCTGGAGTCAGGAGTACCTGAGTTCAAATCCAGTCTCAGACACTTAATACTTAACTAGCTGTGTGACCTTGGGCAAGTCACTTAACCCCAATTGCCTCACTAAAAAAAAAAAAAAAAGAAATTCTATATGTTTGTCTTCCCTCCTCACTCTTCACTCCAACCCCTCCTCCTTTCTGTGACTAATAAGGTAGTAAATTCACAAGAGGCCAGCAAACTGAAGGAGAAGGCAAGGGAGGAGGAATCAATGCCAGAGAAAGTCAAAGGTGAGGATACCCATCAAGCTTCAGCTGCAAAGGACCTAGGATGAAAAACAGAATGGAAATAGCAAGGGATATTTAGGAAGCTGTGGAATAGAGGGAGGAATGATGCATGAGGGAGAAGTCTTTCTCTATGCCTAGGCCTACCATTGCTTCTACTTCATTGCTTTACTAGAAATGAACAATCTGCAAGAAATAATAAATACCTCAACCACTGGGCTAGCCATTCCAGGAAGCAGTTAGAGGACAAGATCAGAAGTACCAGGAAGCAACAGAATGGTCCATAAGAAAAGCAACCAGAAGGAAAGTCAGCCCCTTAGATCTTGATGTCCTACATCTGACTGGATATTGACTCTTTTTTCTAGAAGACCATAAGAAGAGCAACAATGGGCACTCTTTCTAATCCCAGCAGAGAAAACACTTGGTAACACTCAGTGAGAGTAGCTTAAGGGGAGATCTGAGTCTAAACACATAAACTCTATTCCTGGAACTCCTGAGTTTGAGCCATGCCTATATATAGGTTAAGGGCTGTCTGAGTCCTGAAGGAACTGTGAGAACGCAGCCCCCCGGGAGATATTTTAATATTTTTTACTTAATGCATTCAGCATCTGTATTAATGAGTAAAGCACTTATAACCAGGGGGTCGCATTGTAAGGCAGGGTTTGTAGGTCTAAGGTACAAGGCAAAAATGAAAGAAAGAGGTACTCACATTCTCCTCTGACCCTAATTTTGGAATGTTGGCATAGCCACACCTTTATTCTCTCCCTGGGTGGACCTAGTTTCCCTCATATCACTCACTGAACATGCTGGAAGAGAAAGCAATGGAAAAAAAAGGCTTCATCATGGCTCACCATCTGTCTT
Organism: Dromiciops gliroides; assembly: GCF_019393635.1. NCBI lineage: Eukaryota > Metazoa > Chordata > Mammalia > Microbiotheria > Microbiotheriidae > Dromiciops > Dromiciops gliroides. The sequence goes on along the minus strand of NC_057861.1, from coordinate 538,252,989 downwards.
TACCAAAGTCACTAGGCCTACTGGGCATGTGGGTAGAGTGTTTATTGTGTACCAGGAACTGCGCTAAATGCTACAGATACAAGGAAAAAACAAGACAGGGCCTGCCCTCAAGGCCTTTACATGCTATTGAGGAAGAGAACACATAAAAGAGTATTCAAGGAGGGATAGAAAGGATAGTCTTTCATTCCCCAAACACATAGGATCTTTCACAATTAAGACTCATAACATGTCTTCTTTCTCCAATCCCAAGACTGTAGTTGACTAAATGTATAACAAAGCTTGCTTGCGGAATATTCTAGGTGATTAGTTTCCTTGGGACTAGAAGCACCCCTTCGTCCCTCACCCCCCCACAGAAGCAGAGACTATGCCTTCTTGGTATAGTGTAGAACAAAACAGTCAAACTCATATCAAAATGGGGGCCACTAAATCATAAAAAGACCCCCAAGAGCTGCATATTGACTTAGAAAACTACATATGGGGGCAGCTAGGTGGCGCAGTGGATAGAGCACCGGCCCTGGAGTCAGGAGTACCTGAGTTCAAATCCGGCCTCAGACACTTAACACTTACTAGCTGTGTGACCCTGGGCAAGTCACTTAACCCCCATTGCCTCACTAAAAAAGAAAAAAAAGTGATAAAAAAAAAAGAAAACTACATATGGATGTTATATACTTTTATTATTTTCTTAAATATTTCCCAATTGTATTTTAATCTGGCTGGAGGGTGGAGGTGGGACAGGCCCTGTGTTTGACCCTCTGGTGTAGAGTATCTGAATCATATAACATGTAAAATAGATTGTTGTTGTTTGTCCTTCATTCTCAAAGAGGACCATGACATCAGGATGATGTCATGACTTGCAGTGAATTGGATTTAAGTGAGGGAGCTATGTGCAAAGTCACCAACCTTACTCTCTCCTCTAGAGCCATCTGGATCCAGTGGCAAGATATACATCAGGATAACTGGAAATGGCCCCGGATGTTTTTAAGGCAATTGGGGTTAAGTGACTTACCCAGGGTCACACAGCTAGTAAGTGTGTGGGGTGAGATTTGAACTCAGGTCCTCTTGATTCCAGGGCTATCTTCATTGAATACCCCATGAATAAAGAAAACTTTAAGAAAGTTCTGAGGAATCATGATTTCTAAGATTCCTCCCCTTGCATACAGGATGGATCAAGAGGGTTCTGAAATCTGGGTCTCTACTTCCATCTTGCTGAATGGTTCACTTGTAGGGTATAAAGGGAACATAATCAAATTTGTCAGTACTTACCTGGGAATCATGGATGCATTATGGGATGAAGCTGGTTGTAGGATGCAGTGATAATGGGTTTATTGACAATAGGTCTACAGCTAAAAGGGACTTGAAAAGGACATCAGGTGTAGGTCTTTTATTCTACAAATAAAGAGACTGAAAGCCAAGGAGGTTGTCCCTTGCCTACAGTCCTAGTTATTAAATGTCTGAGGCAGAATTCGAATCTAGGTCTTCCAAACTTCAAGTCTAGTGCTTTATCCTATCTTTTCTACCTTTATAGTCTTCTTACACATTATTTCCCCAACATACCCTATTATGTCCTCCTTGCTGTGTCTTGGATAAGATGCTCCCTCTCCAGAATGCAGAGGCAGCTAGTGACACAATGGATAGACTGTTGGGCTTGGAGACAGGAAGACCTGAGTTCAAATCCATCCTCAGATACTTACCAGCTGTGTGACCCTGGACAAGTCACTTTAACCTCTGCTTGCCTCCATTTCCTTATATGTCAAGTGGAGATAATGACAGCTCCCATCTTGGAGGGTTGTTGTGAAGATCAGCTGAGATAATACTTGGAAAAAAATTCATAGCATAGTTCCCGGCAAATAGTAGGTCCTATATAAGTGCTTATTGACTTCTCCTTCCAGACATTTTCATTGACTGTTCCCCATACCTGGGAAGTTCTCCTTTTTTACCTCTGCCTCCTGGTTTCCCTAGCTTCCTTTAAGTCTCACCTAAAATCCCACTTCCTGCAAGAAGGTTTTCTTGGATCCCCTTAATGCTAGTGCCTTCCCCTTGAGGTTGTCTCTCATGGATCCTATATTTACCTTATTTGTACATAGTCTTTTGTATTTTGTCCCCCCTCTTCCCCATTAGATTGTGAGCTCCTTGAGGGCAGGCACTGTTTTTTTTCTTTAACCTTTTGTTGTATTCACAACATTTAGCACAGTGTTTATCACAGTAGGCACTTAACAAATGTTTGTTGACTTAACTTACCAATCACCATGTCAGAGAAATAAGAAAGTAGGAAGGAATCCATAAGTCACAGAATGTTAGAATTGGATGGGTGACACCATCCGACCGCCTCTTTTCACAGATATTGAGACCTCCAAAGAGACAAAATGACTTGCCCAAGGTTACAAAGTGGCTTAGTGGCAGACCCAAGACTAGAAACAGTCTCCTGTTTCCCAGTCTGGTCCTCTTTCCTTGGCACAGCCTTTAGAGACAATCCCACTAAAAAAGAGAGGCTTTGGTTTTTCAGTTCTGAAACCCTGTGATTTCCATAGGTGAAGAAAAATAGTCACCTAGTCTCAGGCATTCCTAATAGGAAGTGGGAAAGCCTCTCTTCTCCTTTCCCACTTCAAAATATGGTGGCAGTTAAACTCAACCCACTCACAGCCTCCGTAAGCACAAAGCCTCTTTCAGAAGGAGATCCAGATGGATGCATCTGTTGCCATCCCACACAATGGCTTGTCTAGTAGAAATCTTCCTGTTTCCTTAGAGAAGGATCCCAGGAAGCTAACAGATAGAGTGCTGGGACTTGGACAGGGGAAGGCCTGAGTTTAGATCACATTCTTACTAGTTGTGTGGCCTTTGGAAAGTCACTGAACTTTTGTGCACCTCAGTTTCTTCATCTGTAAAAAGAGGGGACATGCTTCACTCAAGTCTCCAAGATCCCACCCATCTCTAAATCTATGATCCAAACACCTGGAATTCCGTGGGGTTGCCTAGATCATTTAACAGGTTCGTTAGCACAAAGATATTGGCAACCTCTGTCTTTCCTACCCCACCAAGCACCTTGGTGAATTAGGAAAGCAGTCAAAGCCATTATAAGCCGGAGGTTCATGTCATAGCTGCAAAGACACACCTTTCCCTGCTTATTACTACATGGGAGATGGGGATTCTAATCTTAACTTTCTTGTTTTGTTTTGTTTTTGTTTTATTTTGTTTTGTTTTTTGGTGAGGTAATTGGGGTTAAGTGACTTGACCAGGGTCAACAGCTAGTAAGTGTTAAGTATCTGAGGCCAGATTTGAACTCAGGTCCTCCTGAATCCAGGGCTGGTGCTCTATCCACTGCACCACCTAGCTGCCCCCCTTACCTTTCTTTAGGGACAGCTAGAGGATGCCTCAGGGGCAGCTAGGTGGCTCTATAGAGCACAGAGTACTGGACCTGGAGTCAGGAGTTAAAATCTGACCTCAAACACTTGCTGTGTAACCCTGAGTAAGTCACTTAACCCCTGTTTGCCACAATTTCCTTATCTGTAAAATTAACCCAAATGAGGTCATAAAGAGTCAGACATTACTGAAAATGACTGAACAACAAAAAGAGGATACCTCAGAAACTTAGTAACTATGTGATCCTGGCCCAGTCACCTAACCTTTCTTCCCTCAGTAAATGAGATTAGATTCAGTGGTCTCTATGGTCTATTGCCTGCCTAGTCCACGTCAGAATTTTTCAGACTTCATAGATCAGGTTATCAACCAACCTGAGAAAAATAGTCTTCTTAGTGGGAAAGTGGAAAAAGCTATACTTGATAGGATGTATCTCTTGATGGAAGGGAGAAGATCATTAGGAGAGGACTATTAGTGTTTTGAGATAGAGCTCAGGACTAACTTTGGGCACCTATATAGGTCACCAGTCACTGTATGTTAATGCTAAGGACTCTATTGCCTGAACATATTTCTGAATTTACTTTTAGGCATCAAAAAGAATGCTAGATTTGAAGTCAGTGGACATGGGTTCCAATTCCACTTCTTTCATTTACTACCTATTTGACCTTGAGAGGCAGCTAGGTGGTGCAGTGGATGGAGCACTGGCCCTGTAAGTTGGGAGGATCTGAATTCAAATCTCACTTCAGACACTTACTACCTGTGTGGCACTGGGCAAGTCACTTAACCCCAATTGCCTTAAAATATCTGGGACTGTCATTAGGTATCACTTCCCTCATTTGTAAATAAATGGGATTGGATTAGAGAATTCGTAAGGTCCACTCTATCTCTGGGACCTCCAGTTCCCTGGAAAAAAAACATGTTCTGAGACTGTGGGGATGTAAAGCAACAAACATACGCTGAGCCCAAATATATGTGCCTTTGGCACATTAATTAAAGCAGTCTGTTTGAGGAGCAAATTATTCCCCATAGTTTTAGAATTTTCTATTTTGTGATAAAATCAAGGGAAACAGCATGGTTAGTAGAAGGAATGATGGTCTGGGGATCAGATCTGGATTCTAATTTAGGCTTCCAACTCTGTAAATCCTCTCCAAGCCTATGCCTAGGGTTCTAGTCCTACCTTTCCAATTATCTGCTAGATATAGATATATACATCTGGACCATCTGTCAGAAACTCAAACTCAAGATGTCTAAAAATGACTTTTCTTCCCTCTTCTAATCCTGCCCTTCTGCCTGATTTATCTATTTATGTCAGTGATATCCCTAGACACACAGGCATATGTATGGTCTTAGAATCATTTTTTTATTATTCATCCTTCCAAATCCAAACATTTATCAAGTTCTATTATTTCTACCATTTCTAACATCACTTTCACATGTCCCTACTTACTGTGCATCTCCTCTGGGGTTGTGCTAGTAAATGTTTAAGAACCAGAACTCAAGTTGGGGAGTTGTGGTGTGGTGGGGAATCTAGCATGGCACACTTTTATGTTTAATTATTAATATGTTCTCCATCCTTCTTTTGGGTCTATTTAATCAGTAAAACAATGAATCAAGATCTGTTTTGTAGTGTTTGCCAATTTCAGAGGTATAGATGCTCACGCATAAAAGTTAACAACCAGTTCTCTTGAGCCTTTTGGAGTTGGCACCAGCATACCATCATCCCTTCTCATTCAAACTACTGAGGGGGCCTCTGTGGCATCTTGGATAAAATAACAGACATGGAGTCAAGAATATCCAGGTTCAAATCCCATCTCAGATACTTACTAGCTATGTGACCTGAGGCAAGTCATTCGACCCATCTTTATGTCAATTTCTTTATCTATAAAATGGGTTCTCATCTCTAAGTTCCCTTCTGCATCTACCACTATGATACTATAAGAGTATAATCACGTAGGCATGTTGTTCTGCTTGGCCTCAGAGGTCAAGATTAGTAGCAATGGGTATCAATTGCAGAAAGTCAGATTTCCCCTTAATGTAAAGAAAAAGTGGATACCTATTCAAAAATGGTGTAAACAGACTCAGGAAGTAGTGGGTTCCCTATTACTGGAGGTCTTCAGGGGGAGGCTAGATGACCACTTGTCAAGAATGTTATAAAGAGGATTCCTGGTATAGATTAGATGACCTCTGAGATACCTTCCTTGGACAGACCTCAGGAGATGGTGGAGGACAGAAGATCCTGGCGTGCTGTAGTCCATGAGGTCACAAAGAGTTGAACATGACTAAATGACTGAATAACAACAGCAATAACAAAGAGGCACCTCCCAACTCTGAAATGTTGTGGTTAGTCTCATTTAATTTATTTCAGTGGATATTTACAAAGGGCCTACTATGTGCCAGGCATCACTTTAGACTTGGGAATGAATGCAAAGAAAAAAAATGAAAAAGAGTTCCTGTCCTCATTGTCCTTACATTCTACTCAGTGATAAAATATATAATTAGATGAAGTAAATAAAAACTCTTTCGAGGAATGAGATAGTATTAACCATCAACAGGGGCAGAAAGGTTTCTTAAATGAAATGGAACTTGACAAGACCCCTGAAGGAAGGGAAGGATTCTAAGAGGCAGAAGTGAGGTGGGAGAGCATTCCAGGCATAGAGGCATAAATGGAATGCTGGGTTTGGGAACAGCAAGTTTGGCTGAAATGGAAAATATACTGAGGGGAGTAATATGAAAAATGCTGGGAAAGATAGCCTGCAAGAAGAAGGTTTCAAATGGCTTTAAAAGCCAAACTAAGGAATTTGTATTCTATCTGTAAAGGAGAGCAGGTATGGTCCCTCTCTACCCCTTCCTTGCCCCAACACACACACACACACACACACACACACACACACACACACACACACACACACACACACACACGATTTGCAAAATCCCCTACAGGTTTGGTTTTTTTTTTTTTTTTTTGGTCACAGAATTTAATCAGATGATTAGTATCGAATTATGGGTTTTTTTGTTTTTGTTCTTTAATAGAAGACCTTTCTCTGAATCAGAAGGGACAACACAACAGTCTGGGCAAACAATTGGCCACAACCCTGGAGGCATTTGAACAATTATTGTTGTTTGTCCTTCATTCTGAAAAGGACTAGATCATGTCATGACTTGTGGTGAATTGGATTTAAGTGAGGGAGGGCTGTGCAAGGTCACCAGCCTCACTCTTTCCTCCAGAGCCACCTGGGTTCAGTGGCAAGAATATATCCCAGGATGACTGGAGATGGCCTCGGATGTTTAAGGCATTTGGAGCTAAGTGACTTGCCCAGGGTCACACAGTCACATGACTAGGTAAGGTGAAATTTCAGGTCAGGTCCTCTTGACTCCAGGGCCAATGCTCTATCCACTTTGCCACCTAGCTTTTCCATTTAAAAAATTATGCTTGTGGTCAGACAGTTTCAGTGCTCTAGGGCACTAGTTCTCAAACTTTTTGGTCTTAGGATTCCTTTACACTCTTCAAAGTTATTGAAAACCCTAAAGACCTTTAGTTTATGTGGGTTATAGTATTGATACTTACCATATTAGAAATTAAAACCAATTAATTTTAAAAATATTTATTGATTCATTTACAAACAATAACAAACCTATCACAAGTCAACAGAAATAACATTTTTATGAAACAAAACTATAATTTCTAAAATAGAAGGGTGGCATTATTCTACATGTTTTTGTAATTCTTTTTAATGTTTGGATTAATAGAAGACAGCTGAATTCTCATATCCGCTTCTGCATTTAATCTATTGTGATATGTTATTCTGGTTCAAGCATATGAAGAAAATTCAACTTTACACAGATATGTAGTTGGGAAAGGGAGGAATATTTTAACAGAAAAAAATGATATCTTAGTTTTGTGGGGACCAATTTTTAATTGGGGAGTGCTAGCTAAGCGGCTCGCCGCAATATTGGGGCAAGGAAGGAGACCGGCAGCCTCCCTCAAAACAGAACAAGATTTATTTTAACAAGAACGAACTTAAAACACACACACACACACACACACACACACACACAGGATGAGTAGAATCAAGGGAAAGGAAATAAAATGGGAAAAGAGAAATTATAATACCTGAAAAAATACCACCGCCCAGGAATCAGCTGAAAGTACACAGCAGAACGCCAGTTGCTTTCCAGCTTCCACCTAGAATGCCCAACTCTCCTCTCCCAAACCTAGAAAACACCCCACACAGTCCCAGCCAATGGGGTGGCTGCTCTGATAGTCACATGACTGCCTTCACTAGGCTTCCAATCATTATAATTTTGCCAGGCCCATGTAGGCGTTGGCGAGTGGTGATGACGTGGGTGCCAGAGCCCTGGCAACGGCTACAACCAGTGGGTGGAGCACCGTGCGGTTTGCGGAGCCCCTGGCCAGTACGCACCGAGGCATAAAAACCTCAAATAACAATTAATTCTTTACAGTTTTATTATCTTGTGTACCTACTGAAAGAGTTTTAGGAATACACGTTGAAAACCAGTGTTCTAGGGAGTCTCTATCAGTGGAGGAGGAACTGAAATGTTGAGAGGTAATGGTTCTTGGGGAAGGAGAATATTTTCTCTTTTTTTTTCTCCCTCCCCATTGATCAGCCATGACATCTAGTAGTAAGGTTACTGGCCCACAAGGAAAGACTTCCCACAAGTTGAAATCAGTTCAAGAATACTCAGAGATCAATTGAGGAAGCAGGGAGAGACACTCTCCAGACAAACATATATTTGGAGAGGTAGCCATGAGGTAGGAAAGGAAGTAGTTTCAAGGTGCATGCCTTCTGGAAGTAAAGAAGAGAGACGGGACAGCTAGGTGGTGCAGTGGATAAAGTACTAGCCCTGGATTCAGGAGGACCTGAGTTCAAATCCGACCTCAGACACTTGACACTTACTCGCTATGTAACCCTGGGCAAGTCACTTAACACTCATTGCCCCACAAAGAGAGAGAGAGAGAGAGAGAACTTTGGACTCAAGAGAGCTAGCCCTGGAAATTGAGAGTTGAGTTCTGGAGAAAGCAGACTGTGAGAACCCGAGAGTGACCCATTTGGCTCCGGGGAAGGAACTTCAAGAGGATGTCAAAGGAAAGAAAGGACATTGAGTTCCTGCAGAAACCTGAGTTTTGAGTTGTCTTTATCAAATGTATTCCTTGAATTGTAATCCTTACTACCATTATACCCAAGTTTGTGAGAACTTATCCCATAGATACTCTAAGTGTTTATAGTATATTATGTCCTAGGTCTGTGGGGTCAATATTTTGTAAATGTTCTTCTTACTTTGCTGTCTTAGCAATTGCCCTTTCTATGGGTTAATTGTAATGATTGGCTGATTATTAATCAGCTGGTGTGGGAATCATACCAGCAGAAGTTGGTGAACTATAGTTAGAACTTGGAAGTAGCTGCCTCCCTCTGGGGACCCAACCCTGGAGAATGAATAAAAATTGTAGTAGTAGCCCAGAGGGGATCACATATGTAGCCAAGAGGGAATAAGGAACCACTGACAACTTTTTTTATCATCTGTAGGGAAATCTAGAAAACTCAATGCAGCAACTACACCCTCCATGAAATCTTCTCAGGCAAAATCATCTCTTTTTTGTTCATCCCCTCACTCTCACTCCTTCATAGTTACTTGTACGCTTATCCTTTCTTCCACTAGACTATAAGCTCACTGACAGCAGGACCCATGTCATATATTTGTGTCCCTACTTCCTGTAACATGGTTGGTGTTTAATTAACATTTATTGAACTAAACTTGTTAAATTACTATTTAATAGGGAAGGTCATTTCCCTCTCTGGACACCATGAATCTTATCTGTAAAATATGGAGTTATAATCAATGATCCCTAAGATTTTACTAGGAAGGAAAGAAACAATTAAATGTCTACTATGTGCCAAGGATGCTGGGAAGCACTTTACAAATATTGTCTCATTTGATCCTTGCCACAACCCTTAGAGGTAGGTGCACTTGTTATCTCTATTTTGCAGCTGGGGAAACTGAAGTAGATAGAAATTAAGTGACTTGCCCAAGGTCATTCAGCTAGTAGTTAGTGTCTGAGGTCATATTCAAACTCAGGTCTTTCCTGACTCCAGGTCCACGGCTGTATCCACTGTGAGACCTAGCTTCCTCTAGCTCTGAGGTCTGTGGTGCTATTTGGAGATAGATTGTGTTGTATAGCTCATGGAGACCAATTCCTGCTAGGCTGTATCTTATTAATACTGTGTGTCATGGCACAGAAATCAGCTTTTTAAGGTTAAAAAATATTTCCCCAAATTGCAGTGGACATAAGCTCAGGTTTCCAGCAGCTAAGCACTCTCCACCCATCTCAGCTGTCAACAGCTGGAGGAGATAGGCAGCTGGCCTTTTCCCCAGCCTGCTGCTTAAGCAGCTGCTCTCATGAACTAATGAGCTTGAACGAATAGACCTAGGCAGCGAACATCATCCAAAGTGTATATTCGTACTTAGAAAGATTCTGGATGATGTTTACGTGTGACAGGTAGTCTTAGGGTTGTTCCACAGCATATTTTAAGATGAAGCATTTGTTATTCAAAAGTGCCATCCTTTTCCCCTAAATGTTTGCAGGACTTGGCCAGCATTAATCATCCCCTTGACAGATGAATAGATTGTAGAGGATGGCTGTCCCCATTTTGTAGTTATCAGGCCATTTTCTGTATCTTGATGCAGGAGGGGAAAAAAAAGTTAATAAAACCCTAATTTGAGGAATAATTCCACATTTTGTGTAATTGGCTTCCGCAACTTCCTATGCTGCCAATTTGGTATAAATATAATGATAATAATAATAATAACAATAATTAACATTTCCATAGCACTTACTATGTGCCAGGAACTATGCTAAGCACTTTACAATTATTATCTCATTTTGATATAAGTGGGAGTGGGAGAAGAAAGAAGAAATAGTCACTAATGTTTTTCTTTTTGTTGCTGTGGTTTTGTTTACTTTAAAAACTTGATTTATTCATTCATTTCAAAGGTATTGGTTTTCTTTCTCCCTCACTGTCCCCCCCCTTCCCCATTGACAATTATAAAAAGAAAAATAAGACTGTTATTACAAATATGAATAGTTCTGAGCAGCTAGGTGGCACTGTGGATACAATGCTGGGCCAGAAGTCAAGAAGACCTGAGTTAAAATCTGCCCTCAGGGGCAGCTAGGTGGCACAGTGGATAAAGCGCTGGCCCTGGATTCAGGAGGATCTGAGTTCAAATCCGGCCTCAGACACTTGACACTTACTAGCTGGGGGACCCTGGGCAAGTCACTTAACCTTCATTGCCCTGCAAATAATAATAATAACATTCATAATTTTCCTAAGAGAGGAAAGGATGATTTTTCTATTCACAGTTATAGCCATGTCAATCCTCCATTTTTTAAAAGGGACCAAAAAGGAGAGGAAGAAGAGAAAAGGACATCAGTAAGAATGAATGAAAACTTCAAATCAGAAATTATCTTATTTTTTTTTAGCTATTTCAAGGAATATCACTATTACTTCTCTTGGCTTCTATTCTGCATTAGGTTATTACAATTATTGCATAATTTTGCACATTTGTACATATGATTATTCTATTTCCTCTTCTAGATTATAAGGTCTATGAGGGCAGACTATGTTTCAATGACTTTCATATCCCTTGGCTCAGGTCTAACACATAATAAGTAATAAATGATTGTTGAATAAGTGAAAGTTAAAACCTGAAAAGCTCATTCTATTAGAAAGGAAGAAACTCAGAAGTGCACAAATTGAATCAGAGAATTTAGAACCAGAAGAAATCTGGTCCAATCCCTTTATTTTACAACCGAGGAAATTTAGGCTCCAGAGGTGAAGTGATTTCACTAAGGTAAAATCAGTAAGGAGCATGCCAGGATTCAAATGAAGGTCAGCTGATGATAAATTCAGAGATCTTTGGACTGGGCCATGCTGACTCCCTTGGCCAAAAATAGATTGGATAGAATAATCATACAGTGCATTAATGAGTTTCCCGTTGCTATTTGGAGCTTAGCCACAAAAGTTGCTGAAGTGAAAGTTCTTAAGTCAAGGTAGGAGTAGGTGCTGAAAACTTCAGGCATTATGAGAAAAAACTCTGACTCTAAAACTTGAAATGGAATTGTCCAGACCCCGGGAAAATGCTAGACAGCCAACTCCAAATGATCTATATTAATTGGAGATGAGAGAGAAATGGTAGAACAGGATAACATAGGATCAAATGATTTTTTTGAGCTAGAAGGGACCTTAGAGATAATATATAGCAATCCCATTATTTTACGGAAAAAGAAACTGAGGCACAGTGCTATTAGTGGCTTCTTATGTCTCTAAGATAAAACACAAACCCTTCAGCTGACCACTTAAGGTCCTCTACAATGTGGCCCCAACCTACCTTTCCAGATTTATTTCACCTTACTCACTATTATATATGCTAAATTGAACTACTGACTATTCTACAAAATTGACATTCTATCTTCCACCTCCATACATTTTGCTCTAACCACCCTCCCCCTCCACCACTCCCAATGCCTGGAATGTGTTGGCTCTTCAATATTAGCTCTTTAGATCCTTATCTTTCTTCAAAGATTAGCTCAATTGCCAGAAGAGAGGAGCCTTCTTTAATCCCTCAGTGGCTAATAGTTACTCCCCCTTCCAATTTATATTACTTTATGTACTGTTGTAACCACCCCCCCCCCAGACAAAAAAAGCTCTTTTTTTTTTGAGTCAGGGGCTTTTTTCTTTCTTTTTTTTAAAATATATTTATCTTTTTAAAAGAAATACAGGGTGTCCCAAAAGTCTTAGTGTAGCTCTAAGCTTTAATAACATAATAGCTTAAATCATTATAATAAATAAATTTATAAAAGTAATTAATTTAACAAACAAATTTAATAAATATATTATAGCTTTAATAGCTTAAAATGGCAATAAGCCTTTTGGGACACCATCTGTTTAATTTTTTTTCTTAGCTCTTTTCATTTAACAATAATCTGGTTTCTCATATTTCCCCGCCTTAGCCCCCTTCCAAATGACAACATAACAAAACCTTTTTATAACACACATACATACTTTGATTCAACAATACAACTACCAGGCCTGTACTCCAAAGAGATCAAAGAGGAAAAGGACCCATATGTACAAAAAAATATTTATAGCTGATCTTTTTGTGGTGGCAAAGAATTGGAAATTGAGGGGATGTCCATCAATTGGGAAATGGATGAACAAGTTATATGTGAATATGATGGAATACTATTGTGCTATAAGAAATTATGAAGGGGTTAGTTTTGGAAAGACTTGAGAAGACTCATATGAACTGATGCAAAGTAAAGTGAGAAACAGGAAGACAGTTTCCATAGTAACAGCAATAGTGTAAAGATAATCAAATGTCAAGGACTATAGTAACTCTTATCAGTACAATGACTTACCACAGTTCCAAAGGAACTCCAGCTAGAGAACCTATGAATTCAGAGCATAGATTGAAACTCTTTTTTCCCTTTTTCTTATTTTATTTTTTTTCTTTCTGAAGCATGGCTGATGCAGAAATTTGTTTGCATGGCTTTATATTTGTAATGGGTTTTGTATTTCTTGCCTTCTCAATAAGTGGGAGAGGGATAGAGGGAAGGAGAGAATCTGTAACTGAAAATAGAATTGGATTTGATTTTAAACTAAATAAATACATTAAAAATATGGATAGTCAAACAAAACATATTCGCATATTGGTCATGTCCAAAAATGTATGTCTCCTTTTGCATCCTGAGTCCGTTGCTTCTTTTTTCAAAGGTGGGTAGCATGCTTCATTATCACTTCTTTGATATTGTGTCTGATCATTTCACTGTTTGAGTTTCTTAAGTCTTTTGAAGTTGTTGGTCTGTACAACATTGTTGTTGCTGCTGTATCTATTGCTCTCCTGGTTCTTCTCCCTTTACATCAGTTCACACAAGTCTTCCCTGGTTTCTCTAAAACCAGGCTTTGCATCATTTTTTAAGGTGCAATAGTATGCCATTGTACTCATGCACTGTCATTTGTTCAGCCACTCCCCAATTAAGAGCACCTCCTTAGTTTCTAGACCTATGCCACTATAAGATCAGCTATTATAAATATTTGTATCGGCACAAACTTTACACAAGATAGACTCAATAATTTTGGGTTGAAGTGAATTGAATTGCCCAGTATTTCATGAATTATAAGCAGGAGTTCCTTTCATTTCTAGACTGGTACTATTTCTACTGCACCAATCCCAACATCATTTGTATTTGGCTTGGCAATTCATGATGCACCAAATATTTACCTTTTCTAATTATATTTTGCTTAGTCCAATAGTAATTTTATATTCTGAAAACACAATAACATATGTCAAAGGAGTCAACACACATGAGCTGGCAGAGGAAAAGCCAGCCTGGGATTTAAAACTTTGTCACAGAGAGAAGTAAAACATAGATAATAGGCGATAGATAACTGGGAGCTGAAGTAAAACTTTGAGACTGATTAAGTTCCAATTATTCCTCTGCTAATAATATGTCCCTACAAGGAAATAAACAATTGTGGTAAGGAAGACCTAGGTTCAAATGTCACCTCAGTCACTTACTAGCTGTGTGGTCCTGGATAAAGTCCCGTCCTTTCTCTTAGCCTCAATTTCTAAATGTAAAATACTAAGAAATATCCATGTACACTCCATGGAGGACTTAGAGAACACCATGAACAAGAGCTACAGAAGAAGAAAAGGTGTGAGTGGTTGTTGTGATGGTACCCAGAGGAAAGAGGCCACAGACCTATCAAAATATATGACTTCAAGTGTTATATAGCCTTATGCTCTGCCTTAGTCAAATCACCTGTAGACTATATTTTTTTAATCAAGTTCAGTGAATTTAATTGAATTTGGGGTCCCCCATTTTAGGAAATATACTGACAAAGTGAAGCACATTCAGAAGAGGACAAATAAGGGGATCAGACATCTGCAATTATACCATATAACAATCAATTGAAGGAACTAGGAATGTTTAACCTAGAGAATTGAAGACATGGGAGGGATGATGATGATGATGATGGGCATTTATGTAATGCTTTACCCTCACAATAAACCTTTGAAGTAGATCTTATTTTTATCCCCACTTCATATATGAAGAAATTAAGGGAGACAGGGATTAAGTGACTTCCCCAGAGTAACACAGCTACTAAGTGTCCAAGGCTGAATTTGAACTCAGGGTTTTTTTTTTTGGGGGGGGGAAGGGGGGTTGTTTGTTTTTGTTTTTGTTTTTTAAACTCTTGCTCCAGTGCTCTATCCATTATGCTAACTCCATACCTAATATGATAGTTGTCTTCTAATATGTAAAGGACTCCTGGACAAAAAAGAGATTGATTTTTTCTCCACTGGCTTTCTAGAAAGTATAACTAAGAACAATGGGTGAAGGTTGCAGAGAAGTAGATTTTTGTCTTTCCCATTGCCATATGAGCTCCTTGAGGGAAGGGATCATGTTTATCCCTTTCTTTGTGTCCCAGGATTGGCACGGTACCAAGCACATAGTAAGTGCTTTTAAAATGCTTCATGACCAACTGAATGACTAATAATTAGAGCAGGATGGACTGCCTGAAAAGTAGTGATTCCCCATCACTGGAATTCTTGAAGTAGAGCCTGAATGACTTTTTTTTTAATTAAATTTAAATTTTCTTTTTCTTCTTGAATGAACAAAGACTAACAAATACAAACATTTAAATATGTAAAGAAGAACCAAAAAAATTTTTTTAAAAAAGGAATGTATATGAGTTGGGGAACTTTTATCATGTAAAGTTTTTTAAGTGTCTCACAAATTTAACATGCTAATAACATTTGGTCGGCTTATCCACATCTACTTCTGAACTTCCCTCTGTCTTCAATGTATTCTTAGATATTTCATTAATGCTCTTCTATTTCTTTATTTTTATATTACTATCACTGCCCAATAACTTTTTTCCTCCCCACTGTTGAAACCTTTCCTAACAAAAAATTAGTATGATGGAGCTAAAACAAACTAGGTGACCACTTTTCAGGGATGTTGTAACAGTAATTATTGTCCAAGTTTAGATTTGACTAGATGATGTTAGAGGTCTCCTCCAACTCTAAGATGCTATACTGTCAATTTATGTATTTGGTTTATTCATCTCCACTTCCACCATCTAGATTGTGAGCTCATTGACAACAGAGACTGTCTCAATTCATCTTATACATTCCCAGAGCTAACACAGTGCATTATACATAGACTTTAATGTATTCTGTACTATTTTTGTCTACATCCTTTCCTAAATCCTTCATAGAAGTACCCACAGAATGTTAAAAGACCAAGATGAAGGCATCCATAAAGAATTTATGGTCTAGAGGCCTTCCTCTAGGACTGTTAACATTCAATATAACACCCCACTATACATCTGTTTTCTCTCACTCTTGTTTACGTGACTAGCCTACCTCTTATTTGAATCATATTTTCTGGATAATACCTTTTATTTCTTTCTTTTTATAAAAAATCATTGTCAATATGCTACAACCTATATTCACCTCTCATTGCCCTTTGGGTCACCTGGAATTTTGATTCTAGAAATTATGGTGTTCCATGATCTGCAGGCATATCTCATCATTAAAAGAACATTAGTATGTATGTTTGTGTCAGATAATATTTTTGAGTCATTGAAAGTACCCTTCAATTTCCCAACTGAAATCCTGTCGAATCTATTGTTCCTATTCAGTTGTGTGTGCATCTCCTTTTCTATCTGTAATTTCCATCCAATATATAGGCATTGTTATAATAATTCAATGGACTGTCCATCTACTTGTATGTCATAGTTTGACCAATTGGGCATTCTTCATCCATTTGGTTTTTCCTGTGTAGATTGTTGGGCTAATTTCTTTTGAGTTGCTGTGGTTCTCATTTAGGAGGCTTTCTAGTCTTCTAGGGGTTAATGAAATCTGCAAAATGTTATTCACAAACACCTGGAGCATTCTAAAGGGAAACACCCTTCTATTTGTATTCTTCCATCCTCCATAACAGTGAACAACTCCTATGGTGAGTATATGTTTTATGGTTTGATATAGATCAGTGGTTCTTTGACTTTTTGGTCTCAGAATTCCTTTATGTTATTAAAAAAAAAACTTATTAAGGACACTAAAGAGCTTTTGTTTGTGTTTATGAGCTTTTCCTTTGTTCTATTTATCATTATATCTATTGATATTTAACATGTTAGAAATAAAAATATCTTAGTATTATTATGAAATAGTTTTGACCTTATAGATCCCCCAAAAGAATATTGAGGAACCCAATGAGTCCCTAGACCACACTTTGAAAATTGCTGAAAGATAATCAGAAAATTGTTGAAGGAACTTATCCCTGTGGTTATAATGACAGCACTTTTAATTCTTCTGCTTTCATTTTCTTTAAGAATATTAATATCAATAACTTCTCCAGAAATATAACAACTCAGTCATTTCATGAGAATCTCACATTCCTAGTGTGGAAATTTATTTTGATTTGGGGACCCTACCGTTGGGCTGAGATTAGAAAGCCTTGGGCCCTCAGGGTTTTTTCTGTGTGGGAGGGGCTGGTGCCCCTCCCCCTGCTTCAGCTAAACCAAAAAAAAAAAAAAAACCCTGTGGGCTGTATGAGACAAGGTCAGAAGGCTATGGGAAAAAGCCCCAGCTCCTTCTGTCCTGAGAGGATCTATCCCAGAGATCAAGGGCTCCTCCAGGTCAGGCTCTGGCATACCCCATGCTGAATTCCCAGGCGGGCAGCAGGGGGCATGGCCCCTAGGTGTGGTTGAGCCTCCCAGGCCACAGCCCTAGTGCAGGTGGCAGATTAGTTTGGCGTGTGCGGGGGCACAGGGAGCCCCGAGGTTTGAGTGGTTAGAAGGAAGATATATACCAGGGAGTTACACAAATTGGGGTGGTGGACTGACGGAGCAGACAGACAGAACAGGAGACGGTGAAGGGGGGGGGGGGAGGGATGCTGGAGCACTAGGAGAATGCTAGAAGAAGGTCCATTGGTATGCAGGAGGAGGCTAAAAAGTTCCAGGCACGGCCCGTGGAAAGAGACACCAGAAAGCACTCAGGTTGTACATTTTATTTCCCTGTAATTTTATGTTTAAATTGTATCTCATAAATAAACTCTGCTTTGATTATTTAGTTAAGAGGCTTCTTAATCTTTTGCTTATCAATTTGGGAGCAGTGTGGAGAAATTTTTAAATGGCCCCTATTAAGTTAATAGCAGTCAAATAGCCAGTGAGTCAAGAGGCCACAGATTAGTCCTCCTGTCAGATTAGTCCCCCCAAATTAGGCCAGCAAGTTAATAAAATATTTCCACATTTGAATGGTGACTATGGTAGGACTTATAGCCCGATTATAATTTTTCTAAACTTATAATTTTTCATATGAGGACAGTTATATAAATTTTTCCAGATTAGTTATAGTTTATTAATTTTTTTACACTAGTGTCAACAATTGACATTGTAGTGTTGTGGAAGGAATGCTCTATTTGGAGTCAGAAGACCTGGCTTCACAGCCCAGATCTGCTACTTACTATGTGACTTTGAGTAAGTCAATTGATTGTCCAGTCCTCCTTAACAGTAGTGCCTTCTTTCTGAGATTACCTCCAATTCATTCTGTATCTATATTGTTTATACATAGTAATTTCCATGTTGTCTCCCCCCTTAGATTATAAGCACCTTGAGGTCAGGGGTTGTTTTTGCCTTTATGTCCCTGGTGCTTAGCACAGTGCTTTTCATGTAGTAAGTCCTTAATAATGCTTATTGACTTGAGTTGACTGTTTCCTCATCTACAAATTTAGGAGGCTAGACTAGATAACTACTTAGGGTCCCTATCAGTTTTAAACCTATAGTTCTCTATCTAATGTCTAAAAGTTATACAGTTCATAGATCTGCTGCCCCATTTCTGCTGTATCACCAACATCATTGTGGAAGTGGATGAGGACTGCATAGGACTAAAGACCATTTTGTAATTTCCTTTGTTTCATAGGTTGACAATGCCAAAAAAACTTCATCATCTACTGGTCAGTGTGATAATGGCCAAGGGGTTAAATTGCCTAGAAGCTAGGTTGGTTATGAATTGGGAAGGAGTTGGCTTAAATCCAAGAAAATGAAGTAGAAGGCTGCTCAATAGCATTTAATAATACTATTGATTTCCTATTTAGAAATATGTATCCTTAGGGGCAGCTAAGTGGCGCAGTGGATAAAGCACTGGCCCTGGATTCAGGAGGACCTGAGTTCAAATCCAACCTCAGACACTTGACACTAGCTTGTGACTCTGGGCAAGTCACTTAACCCTCATTGCCCCACCAAAAAAAAACCATTAAGAAATATATAGCCTTAGGGCAGCTAGGTGGTGCAGTGGATAGAGCACTGTCCCTGGATTCAGGAGGACCTGAGTTCAAATCCGGCCTCAGACACTTGATGTGTACTAGCTGTGTGACCCTGGGCAAGTCACTTAACCCTCATTGCCATGCAAAAAAAAATTAAAAAGAAATATATAGCCTTATTTAGAGAAAATAATAGTATGTTTTCATAAAGTTATGGAGGGAAATAGGACAGATAGAGTAAATAGTAGAGGGAAATTAGGTGGCTCAGTAGATGGAGTGCCACTCCTGGAATCAGGACAATTCATTTTTCTCAGTTCAAATCTGGCCTCAGACCTTTGCTAGCTGTGTGACTCTGGGAAAGTCACTTAACCTTCTTTGCCTCAGTTTCCTCATCTATAAAATTATCTGGAGAAGGAAATGGCAAACCACTCCAGTATCCTTGCCAAGAAAACCCCAAAATGGAGTCATACAGAGTAAGACATGACTGAAAAATGACTAAACAAAAAGTATTTGTCCTTAAGGACATGTACAACAAGATTCACCAGCTATCCAAAGGAGGAGAAGAAAGACACATGGGGACCACAGGACACAGAAACAGCAGAAATCAGGACAAAATGACCAGAGAATGGACACGGTAATCAAGATGCAAGCATAGTAAGGTCATTACCAGAACAGTGGAGGACTCCCCAGTGGAGTTTGGACTAAGCTTGTATAGGATTATGCAGATTTATGCCAAGAATATCATAACAAGAATTCTACATCAACAAGGGGAAAATTATGCTTGAGTGACAAGTGCTCTTGTGAACGAATGAAGTATCATGAACATAGAATATAAGCTTCTTGATGGCTGAGATTGTTTGCCAGTTGGGACTATTCTTCATCTGTTTCCATTTTTGTTTTTCTGTCCCCAGTGTGTGACATTTACTAAGCCCTTAATGGAAGATTTTTTTTTTGATTGATTGGTAAGTAGGATGTGGCTTACTAAATATGGTAACATCACTGGTAAGTTGTACTTGAGCTGTGCATGCAAAAGAAGATAGATTATTCTTCCCAAGTTTTAGCTGGTTATGTGTTTTTATTAAAATGTTTACATCAATTCAGATTTTCTCTACATTACCTTGGAACCTGGTGGTCACAAAGGAAGAGGACTGAGGAGCAACAGCCAGTAGAAAGGTGATGAGCATTTCTGTATACAAACAGCAGGAATAGTAGGTCTTCAGGATTAGAACTCAAAACATCGCAGGACCTACAGGAAATGACTGACCAACAAAAAAACCAGCATAGTGGTTAGTGAAGATTTTACCATCCTCAGTGATTTTGTTACATTTTTCATTTCTATTAAAAAGAAAAGAGATGTTGATATTTTTCATTTCCTTTATTCTACTTTTCTTAATATTGCCACTTATAATTAAGAAAGCACCATGCAGAGGGCTCAGTCAGGAAACCTGCATTTGAGTCCAGTCTCCTTCACTTACCTGCTGTGTGACCTTGAACAAATTATTGGCCCTCCAAGAGACTCAGTTTCATTATTTTAAAGTGAAGATGCCTTCCCTTTACCTATTGAGCAGGGGTTTTGTGAAGATCAATAAAAATAATCACTGATGTTTATCTAGCTAGCAATTTAATATTTGCAAAGAGCTTTAAATCCATTATTTCATTTGATCCTCACAAGTAGGTACTACAGGTATGATTAGCTCCATTTTACAGGAAAGAAAACAGGCTCAGAGAGTTGAAATGACTTACCAAAGGTCACACAGCTAATAAATGTTGGAAGTAGAATTTGAATCCATGTCTTCTCAATAAGTCCAATCTTTTATCTATTTCAGCACCTTTCTTCTCAAGATGTGTAAGGAAAGTATGCACCCACAAAATAACAACCTCAAATCGATCACCTTCACATTTGAAAAGTGCTTTTCATATCATATATTTTCATTCCCTACAGCAACACCATGAAATATATAGTTATTATTCCCATTTTATAGATGAAGAAACTGGAGTTTTTTTTTTCAGGGCAATGAGAGTTAAGTGACTTGCCCAGAGTCACACAGCTAGTAAATGTTAAGTGTCTGAGGTCGAATTTGAACTCAGGTCCTCCTGAATCCAGGGCTGTGGATAAATCACACTGTGCCACCTAACTGCCCCTGAAACTGAGGCTTATAGAGCCTTGAAATAATTTGCCAAGCTAATAAGTATCTAAGGGAGGATTTGAACCCCTAACTCCAGGCTCAGCACTCCTAGTAAACCACGAGGCTGCCTATATATACTAATGCAATGAGTTGTCCATTCAACTGAAGGTCATAGTTTGGACAAAAGACATTCTGGAATAGCTACAGATTCTGGAAATGGTAAAATACAGTACAAACACAAGGCATTTATTGAGAGTCTTTTCAAGACTATTCCTATTTCTATTTCATTATTTCCCTTTAAAAGACAAGGTGATGAAAACTCAGTCTCTTTTCTGGCATATGCTCACTTTATGTCATAGTAGAATAATATTTTCCGTATTGCTCTCTCACCTCCTATTAATATAATTCTTTTCTCTCTGAAGTTCTGTTTATAACCTCGGCTCTGGAGCCATCATATCAAGTCAATCATGGACACAAATGGGACTCTTTGAGGTTAGTCCCACCCTCCTTTTCCCAGCTACACCTTCTTCTATGAAGCCTCTTAACAGAGGTAATTCATCATCTTTCATACTGAGTTGTATGTTGGTGTTGTGTGTTTTTTTTAAGGGGTAGGGGTGAGAGTCATGGAGAAGAGAGAGGGATTACGGTGAGGGAATAGCAGTGGTTGCAAGAAAATAGGATGGTCACACCCTAAACTGTATTTATTCCCATGCCCAGAAGGGTTGTGTCTAGCCCTGTCTTCTGTGTCTCATTAGTTGAACCCCTTCCCACCCACCCCACTCTACCCCCATTGAATTAAAACATGAAATTTCTTCAGGGTAATGTTTATGAAATGCATGTGTCAGCAGCAAATTAAACTTCCTGAAGAGGGAACCCAAAATCAATCTGGAATGTAATTAGGGACTTGACATCCCTGAGTGGTCAGAGGCTGAGAGATATGGGTATCTACATGTGCTATACAGGGTGTCCCAAAAGTCTTAGTGCATTTGAGCTACGGTTTAAACTGCACTAAGACTTTTGGGACACCATATACTAAAAAATGCTTGTTTAGGGGCAGCTAGGTGGTATAGTGGGTAAAGCACTGACCCTGGATTCAGGAGGACCTGAGTTCAAATCCAGCCTCAGACACTTGACACTTACTAGCTGTGTGACACTGGGCAAGTCACTTAAGCCTCATCACCCTGCAAAGAATAATAATAATAATAATAATAATTTTAAAAATACTTGTTTAAATGGGATGGTAATAGAACCCAGAGTTCTGGTTCCCTAATATTCTTGCACACCAACGGTCACCATGGATGCTAGCCACGAATCACCCATTTCCAAAGAATCAGGATATAGCCAATACAGCCTACTAAATCTGCACTGAACATGAGGGCATAGGAATGAGGCCTAAGGGGAGGCTAAAAGATGAACTTGCCCAGATTGTTCACTTTAGCAGATGAGGAATCTATCACCCAGTCCAGTGACATTACTTAGGGAATCTTGTATTTAATTGCTAGTACAATCATATTTTAGAGGCAGAGGACCTTGGTTCAAATCCTGACTCTGACATTCTCTATGTGACACTGAACCTCTCAGAGCCTCAGTTTACTTATCTGTAAAGTGGAGCGGTTGAGATAGATGACTTCTAAGGCCTCCTCTAGATATAAATCAGTAATCCTATGACATACATGTTTTTCCCATGTCTTTGTATCCCAGCACCTTGTATGCTACATGCCTCATAATAAGTGCCTAATAAATACTTGTTGATTGATTAATTATAGGATTAGAGCCAAAGGGACCTCAGAAACCATTTGGTCCAATTCCCTCATTTTACAGATGAGTAACTGAGACCCAAGGGCTGTATTCAAACCCAGGTCCTCTGACTTCCAGTTTGGTATAGTTTCCAGACACCATGCAGTCTCCTCTAATCCAACCTTTCTTTAATGACTCAAAGGGCATTTCAGGATCCTTTGAGGCAGCAGGCTCTCCGTTATGAAACTCACTCCTTCTTGGACAAGACTATCCATAAGTAGCATGGGGCATCATACTGGATCTCTGCTGAGCTTGTGGCATTGCCTGGAGTTGGCCTTTTCCAATCATTTCCTTACCCTAATCTATTTATGTGCCATTTGTCTCTTTAAAAAAAAGAGTGCAGAATGTGAAAAAAAAATCCAATCATTTAAGCTTTTTTATTTTTGTTTTTTAGATAAATAGAATGTTTTCTGTACCCTGCTAAAAGTAGATTTTTAAAAGTAGAGTTGAATAAAGCAGGGATGGAACATTGAAAATGAGAGGACCCCTCTGCTGAATAAGGTCCCCTTGTCTCAAGGGACTGATTTTCCATTCCATCCTTCATTAGTCACCATGTGAGCCTTCTGGGCAAATCTGGAAAGGGTTCCATCTGGAAAAGGAGAGAACACCATGTCTTACAACTGAATGAAGAATCTATTCCTGGAACACTCATCAAAATGCTGGCCAAATGAACGTTTGGATCCATTCATTCATGATTCCACGGGCTAACGCTGATGGGCTATATAATGAGCCAGCTGTCTCCCTCAGTTATGTACTCATCATCTGGAGGGGCTATGTTCAGCTGCATGTGGGCACACACATTTGCAATTACTTATAATTAGCAAGTGTGTTTGCCATCCTTCCTCTTCAGGGGACCAAGACCTGAGCATGTCACACACATGTGGCTCCCATTGAGCCAGCTGTAGTACAGCGGTAAAAGGTCAGGGTCTTCTCTGGCCTATGGTGTGTCTTAGCTTACCTACCATGTATTTCATGAAATCAAGAAGGAAAAAACCTCACATGTCTTATTAGAAAAGACTCATATTTACCAAGAGGGGGAATAGTTCAAATGCTTAAGGAAAAGAGATATCGTAAATAGTGTGAAGGCAAAAAAAAAAAATCTTAAGACTATAAATAATTACTGTACAGAATCCTCTTTAAAGTTCTCATATACTACATATGTATAAGTTTAGCACAAAATACTAAGCAAATAAAAGGGGGGAATGTGAAACAGCTGGAAATGCCGAAGACTTTCCTCTTTCTCAAAAAAAAAAAAAATCAAATGATAAAAAAGTGTTGCAGACAAGTTTATTTTCTAGACACTGTTATTTTTAGGCAATGTTAATTAATAGCATGGAGAATTAGTGCAAATTAAGTAATTAGAAATGAAGCTTGCAGCAAGAACTGACTTGTGTTTACAGAAGCATGATTAAATGATTAAAACTGATCCTTTCCATTAGTTGTTTGATGACAGTGAGAAAAGGAAGAATTCTCAGCATCAAAACAGGGAAATCACAGTCCTCAATTAATGACTAGTTCAAGAAGTGGGATGCTGATAAGAGAAAAGGACTCACAGGAAGAATGATCTTAGCATTAAAGTAGGTAAAGCTTAATTTTTACCTCCTCAGGTTCCCCCGTCATTTTTTTTTTTTTTTGGTGAGGCAATTGGGGTTAAGTGACTTGCCCAGGGTCACACAGCTAGTAAGTGTCAAGTGTCTGGGGTTGGATTTGAACTCAGGTCCTCCTGAATCCAGGGCTGGTGCTCTATCCACTGCGCCACCTAGCTGTCCCTCCCCCGTCATCTTATTGAGAAAATTATTTTCTGTGGCATTCAGATTAATCAGATAGAAACAACACTAAGGGTTTGTGTCGCTTCCCAATATAGGCCAAACAGTTGCCATGGGCTGTATGAGGTGGAAGCTCTGATAACATGGCAATGCCCGTGGGTCAGGGTTACTCATACTTTTTCATGTCAGGACCTCTTTACCCACTTAAAAATTACTGAGGACCCCAGTCCAAGAGCATTTGTTTAAATGGACTATATCTGTCTACATTTATGTATTAGAAATATAAATGCCCTGGTATGATGATAAGAAAATAGTTTGAACTTTGTGGACCCCCTAAATGAGTCTCAGGGACCCCCCCAGTATTCCTTGGACCACACTTTGAAATCTGTGGCTTTTGCTGTTTGTGCAAGTTTCCAAGTCTTCATAGGCGCTCATCCAGGGGGGCTGCTTCTGATGTTGTTAGGTCCGCCCAAGCTTATCCAAACCTCAAGGGTGTCAAATAGCCACAGCAATATAAAACTTGAGACATTTCAGCATCATTACCTCCCTACTGCCCTTAGGATAAGAAAGGAAGGAAGGAAATACGCATTTTTTAAATACCTGCTATGTGCCAGGCCCTTTACAAATATTACCTCATTTGATTCTCAAAACAAGCCTGGGAGGTAGGTGCTTATTACCTCCACTTTACTGTTGAGGAAACTGAATCAGAGTTAAAGTAAAGTGACTTGTCCAGGGTCACACAGCTAGTAGTGTTCAAAATCAGATTTGAATTCAAGTCTTCCTGATTCCAGGCTCTGTACTCCAACTTTTGTACCACCTACCTGCTTCTAAAATAGAGGCATTTATAGCCTTCCAAAGTCTGGTTCCTATCTACCTTTCCAGACTTATTTCACATTACTCTCTTTTACACATTCTACATTCCAGTCAAACTGACCTACTCTCTGTACCCCAGCCCCCTTCCTCCAACTCTCACCACCATCATATTCCATGTCCTATCTCCTTTGCCCAGACTATCTGTCACTCATCTTGGAATGCATGACTTCCTCTCAAAAATGCCTCTTAGAATCTCTAGCTTCCTTCAACATTCAACTCATAGTCTATTTCCTACAAGAAGCCCTTCCTGCTCTTCCCCTTATACACCCCCTCCAGATATTAGTTTACTCTTCTTGCTCAAATTGAGTACTTCTTTATCTGTAAAATGGGGATAATATCACCTGTATCATGAGGATCAAGTGAGAAAAATGCATAAATTGCTTTGCAAGCCTTACAACACTTTGTTGTTCAGTAGCTTTTCCGTCATGCCCAACTCTTCATGGCAAAGATACTGGAATAGTTTGCCATTTTCTTCCTCAGCTCATTTCCAGTTGAGGAAACCGAGGCAAACAAGGTGACATGATTTGCCCAGGATCATGCAGCTAGTAAGTTTCTGGGGCTGGATTTGAACTCAGGAAGACTCATCTTCCATACCCCAGGCCTGGCACTCTGTCTACTGCACCCCATGTAGCTGCCCTTAAGAACTCCTTCTATAAAGCCCTTAGTTAAATTAAACTTAATTTTCAGGCTTCCCCAGAGGTAGTTTAAGGAGAGGAACTAGAGTCATTAAGGAAGGATGGTGGAGAATGGGTTTGTGGAGGCCATTCCATCCTCAGCCAATTATAGCATCATATAGTCTACACTCCAAAGAAACTACCTGGTCCACCCCTATCTCATTTTAGAAAAGGAGAACCTGAGGTGTAGGGAAAATCGGGGAATAATCCAGAATCATCCAGTTAGCAAGCAGAGGAGCCCATTGAGCTAGAGTGCCAGTACTTTTAACACTATTCCCCATGAGGCATCTTAGACTGGGAGACAAAATGGCCTTACCCAAGATGAAGCGAGACTATTTGAAGAGTCTGGATTACTAGAAAATTACTATTGGTACTTCTTGAGGTAGGAGTGCCACAGATCATAGGGGAATGGGGCGGGGTTCAATGTGCACACAGACACACACACATATATATATTGGGGTACCTATACACACATACAGATGCAAACACACATAGTCTTTAAATAGCAGTATAATCAGGCACCCACTTATCAGGTTATTAGGCTTCTAGCAACCTCAACCATCTAAAGACAACCAAGGATCTGACACAATCAAAAAAGTCCTTTGAGTCCTTTGATCAACTAACATTCAAAGAGGCTTTATTCTGAAGGAGAGATACTCAAGCCCACACTGCATGTCTATTATATGCAATCTACAGAAGCTTGGCTATCTGGAGAATGGAAGCAACAAAGGGGGTGGGGTGGGGATAGAAATTGTTTGTTGTTATTATTGTTGTCTGTCCTTGGTTCTCAAAGAGGTCATAACATCAGAGTGATATCATGACTTGCACTGAATTGGATTTAAGTGAGGGAGGGCTGTGCAAGGTCATCAACCTCACTCTCTCCTCCGGAGCCATCTGGGTCCAATGGCAAGATACACATCAGGATGACTGGAGATGACCTTGGATGTTTAAGGCAATTGAGGTTAAGTGACTTGCCCAGGGTCACACAGCTAGTAAATGTCTGAGGTGAGATTTGAACTCAGAAACTCCTGACTCCTGGGCCAGTGCTCTATCCACTGCACCACCTAGCTGCCCCAGGATAAAAATAGATAGCAACAGCACCTCCAAGTTATAGGCCTGATGCTAAGTGCAGGAAGGTTCGAAATGAAAAAGTTAAAACCAAGCAAGAACCAGCAAAGAAAAACCTCTGGGCCTCTGTGACTTAGAACAAACTCTAGGGAATTCCCTGAGGCAGTTAAGTGACTTGCTGTGCCAGTGCCACAAAAGTACTGAAGAAGAGAGGTAGGGTTTGAGCCTAGGTCCTCCTGATTCAAGGCCTAGTACTCTATCCACTACACCACTGCTATATGTGGGAAAAGGGGGCCTCAGTATCATCAAGATTTTTTTTTTTGCGGGGCAATGGGGGTTAAGTGACTTGCCCAGGGTCACACAGCTAGTAAGTGTCAAGTGTCAGAGGCTGGATTTGAACTCAGGTACTCCTGACTCCAGGGCCAGTGCTTTATCCACTGCACCACCTTTGCTGCCCATCAAGATTTGAATAAGAGGAATTTGGTAACATGGGTGGTATTAAATGTAAATCAAAAGTGGCTCCTTTGATTCTTTCCATCATAGGGTAAAAAAAACAGCTGTTCTGCCTTAATTCCCCTTTTCTTTTTTTTTTTAAATTTTTTTTTTTTTAGTGAGGCAATTGGGGTTAAGTGACTTGCCCAGGGTCACACAGCTAGTAAAGTATTAAGTGTCTGAGGCCGGATTTGAACTCAGGTACTCCTGACTCCAGGGTCGGTGCTCTATCCACTGTGCCACCTAGCCGCCCCCCCCTCTTTTCTTTTAATGATATCTTCACTCCCTTAATCCACCAGGCCCAAAATTTCTGAATTCTTTAGTTCCTACATGTCATTCATGTCCCATATCCAATCTAAAGTCAAGTCTACCTTCAAAGTATTTCTTATACCCTTTCTGCCATAGTGCATCATCTTCCTCATTTCCAAACCCAGCCCTTTCCAACTGATCCTCTACACAGTTTTCAGGCTAATCTGGAATCTTCCCACGATGGAGAGAGATCTCAGAGTTGGAAGGGACCACAAAGGCTACCCAATCCCCCCTTGTCTGGAAAAAGAAATCCCTTCTCTGACATCCAGGACACTCCTGACATCCCTGCCTTACACTCCCCTAAAACACAGTAATAACTCTGTCATTCCCCTTCTCACAAACCTTCAGTGGCTTCCCTTTGTTGGATAAATGCTGAGTTTTTCACAGTCTTATATTCAAGGCCCCCCATAATCAGGGGTCAACCTCTCCTTCCCGTCTTATCTACTACTTGTCCTCCATGCATACTCACCATTTGAGCCAGAGCAGGTGGATGGCTACACTCCAAACACACACGACAGTCTTTCCATTGTCCAGCTTTATTCATGCTCTTCTCTCTATATTTGGAATGCCCTCCTCCTTACCACCCCTATCTCTATGTGCCAAAATAACACCCTCCCTTTCCAGCCCAGTTCAGATGCCTCCATTTCCATGAAGATCTCCTCTTTGTCCTCCCTCCTCTGAAATGCCGTAAAACCTGCTTTATGGCATTTATCACACTTTAATTTCGATCACAGTTATTGTTTCACTTGTCTTATCCCTTTAGTTTAAAAGTTGTTTGAATGGCAGAGATGCTGATAACAATTCATCTATGTGTCTTTGTAGTAGGTACTCAACAAATATTTCCTAGAATGAATGAATGAATGTCATAATCTTCATTTACTGTGGATTGTCACCAATATGATTATCCTAGGTTTGATAGAAGGGAGTTTTCTGTATTGACAATGGTGATAGAAAGATTTCCCCCCCTCATAATAGCCAATTTAATAGTAAATATTTGTAGAGTGCTTTAAGGTTTGCAAACCACATTGTGTTTATTATTTATTTGATCATCACAACAACATTATGAGGTGGGTGCTATCATTAGATCCATTTTATAGTTGAGGAAACTGAAGCAAACAATGGTTAAATTGACTTGTCCATGTCACAAAACTAGGAAGTGTCTGAGTCCAGATTTGAACTCAATTCTTCCTATTCTAAGTTCAACACGCTCTCTACTGTGCCATGCTGTTTCGTCTCTGAATAAATATATCTATCGTTTTTTATTCACACAAAGTATGATTTCCTGAAGCTCAAAATTGTAGGGATTTTTTCTTCCTATCCGAGTTTGTTTTCAGAAAAGCAACGTGTAATTTCACCTTATCTAAAGAATACAAAACCAATCTTTCTTGTTTTTAATGTTCTGCTCAGCCCACCCTCCCTGAAATGCCACACACACAATTGTTTCTGTTTTCTCAACTTTCCCCTTCAGTTCACATAGGACCAAAAAGGAAATAATAGTCATTTACTTTCTTTGACTTAAAACAGGGTGTGGGGAATCCCAGGTGGCTATAGGAACGAGGATATCTCAAGAGTCTTACTGCAGCAAGACAGAGTGGAAAGAGAACCAGATTTGTAATCACAGGAAAATCATTTAACCTCTCTGTCTTGGTTTCTGTAGCTATAAAAAGTGAAAGGCTGGACTAGGATGACTTCGAAGTTCCAGTTCTAAGTCTGTATTCCTACATATTAGAGTGGATTTTCTAGTAGCAAGTATAGCTTACACCCAGGCATAACTAACTCATACTTTTTCAGCCAGATGCAAAAGTGACTGATGTCATGTATTTGTTCCTAACTGGATGAAGACAAATGGAAAGATGGAACCTATGATCATGAAAGACTTTTCCTTTATGTGAAGCTAAATGGTCTCATTTGCAATGTTGCTCTTGAATGATTAGGTTTTCATTTGAGCGTATTAACTCCATAGGATGTAAGATCCTTAAAGGTGGGGACTGTTTTTCATTTCACTTTTGTAGCTAGGTGTCCTGCAAATAGTAGGCACATTTAAATATATGTGGAACTGTATTGGAATGCCACATATGCAATTTTCATGGTGGATCAATAGGAAATCATTATTTTATCTCTTTTTTAAAAGAAGAGTGTGCCATATTGGGTATCGAGTCTTTGTTAAGAGAGTGGCTTATATATGAGTGGCTAAAATTATTTGTCATGTGAAATACTGACAGACCTTATAGCTTAAGGGGAAACAGTAACTGACATCTTTAAGCTGGAATGATTTCCATGAAGCTTTTGATTCTAACAAGGAAGGAAAAACTAAAAGGTCCCTGCCCCAGGTCTTTTCCTTCTCCCCTTTCTCTTTTTCCTCTTCCTTTTTTCTCCCCCTCTCCTTCTTCTATTTCTCCACTTTTCTCCTCCTCCTTAATTTCCTTCTTTCTCCTCCCCTCTTTTACCTTCTCCTTTAACGCCTTCTCTTTCTTCTCCTCCTTATTCCTCATCTTCTTATTCCCTCATCATTCTTTTCTTCTTTATTCCTCTTCTCATTTATTTCTTCCTCTTTCTTCTCCTTCCCCCTCTTCTCCACTTGCCTCTTTTTCCAAAATTGCTTTCCTGATGAAATTAGTTTTATCATTCTAATAAAAGCAGAAAGAAACTAGGTGGATGATCATAGCCAAGGTGAGGGTTAAGTAGGTTGGAATGTATATCAGAGACAGGTACCAGGGAGACAAGGTAAAATAGTAGAAGGAGAATTGGACCAAATTTCAGGAAACATGCACACAAACTACTTTTGTGACTCTAAAATGCACATAATGACACCTTCCTGAAATGTTATTGTGAGAGTTGGGGAGTTTGATGAAATGAACCATATTGTTTGCTATTGGGGAAGATAAATAGAAATTATAATGTGATTTTATCAGAAACTGACATTCTATTGTCTGACTTTAATCAATACTAACACCTTAAAAACTATTTAATCCAAATAATTTATGTCCCTTAAGAGCACATATGGCAAATCAATTCCTTCCCTTCTTCCCACCTCATTTTATTTCTAACTCCCAAAATCTGCCTATGATTTCTTGTCTGGAAGCCTTCATTCCCCATCCATCATTTATTTCCAGGTTGCCTCAGCTTCTGTTTTTCATCTTCTATCTTCTTTACATCTTGAATTTCTACCTGTTGCCTCCTTTCCTTTGTGTTTGTTTCCTTATCTATCTTCCTACTGTCATACATTCTCTCTATCTTTGTCAAATTCTATCACTACAGCCTCCCACATTCTCTAACCCTCACCTCTTGCTGGTCAAATTCCAGCTTCAGTGACCTTTATGTATGGTCTGAGGTCTGTAATCAGATACCAAAAAGGTCTAGTCAAAGGATATGAATAGACAATTCTCAAAAGAATTACAAACTATTAATAACCATATGAAAGAATGTTTTAAATCACTAATGAGGAAAAGAAATCAAAACAACCATGAGGTTACACATCATACCCTGTAAATTGGCAAAGATGACAAAAGATAGGAACAATCAATGTTGGGGGTATTGTGGAAAGATAGGCACAGTAATGAATTGGTGGTGGAACTGTGAATCAGTACAATCATTTTTTTAAAAGTTTACACAACACTTTATTCTCCCCCCTTCCAATTACATGTCAGGAAATTTTTAGCATTTTTACAAGGTTTTGAGTTCTAAATTTTTCTCCCTCCCTCCCCTCTTCCAAAAATGGTAGGTGATTTGATATCATGTAAAACATATTTTTTCTATATTAGTCACAGTTGTGAAAGAAGAAACAGACCAAAAGGAAAAGAAAACACAAAAAAAGATTAAAGTAAATGAAAAAGTAGGCATCTATCTATATTCAGAGTCCATCAGTTCTTTATCTGGATATGGATAGCATTTTCCTCTGTGAGTCCTTTGTACTTGTCTTGGATCCTTGTGTTGTTGAGATGAGCTGAATCACTCATAGTTGATCATCATATAATGCTGTTGATACTGTGTACAATGTTTTCCTGGTTCTGCTCATTTCACTTTGCATCAGTTTATACAAACCTTTCTAGGATTTTCTGAAATCTTCCTGTTCATTCTTTCTTATTGCACAATAGTATCCCACTGAATTCATATACCACAGCTTGTTCAGCCATTTTCCAATTGAAGGGCATCCCCTCGATTTCCAATATTTTGCCACCACAAAAAGGGCTGTAGAGGTCTGAAAGCTTACCTGGTGCTGAGCCAGCATCCTAGTGCTAGGGTCTGACATGTACTGAGACTGATGGGGTATTTCTGTGTTTCCCTAGGGGCTAAACTAAAGTAAATGGTGGTCTAGTTGCTTGAAGTCATTTGC
Source organism: Dromiciops gliroides (assembly GCF_019393635.1). Taxonomy (NCBI): domain Eukaryota; kingdom Metazoa; phylum Chordata; class Mammalia; order Microbiotheria; family Microbiotheriidae; genus Dromiciops; species Dromiciops gliroides. The sequence continues at coordinate 538,220,857 of NC_057861.1, read as the reverse complement.
CTGGGGGCTGAATCTACCCTTTTCCTTGCCTATGTTGAGGCACATGGGGAATCCTGGTGTTGGTGTTTGCTTCCTCCACTACACTGGAACTCAGGATCTCCTACTGGTTTGCTGAGGAGAGGCTATGGGAATATTTTCTTTCTTAGACTGTGTTCCCCTTTTACCCAAGTGAGACAAACTTTTCTTGCCGATTTTCCAAGTTTTTTGAGGTAAAAGATTCTTTTACCCAACTTTTTGCTGGTTCTGCTATTCCAGGGGGCACTATTTTATGTTTTTTGGAGATTAATATGGGAGAATTATGGCGATTTACTGATTACTCTGCCACTTTGGCTCCTGGAAGTCCCAGTACAATCATTTTAGAAAGAAATTTGCAATTGTGTGATTATAGTGACCTCGAGATTCCACTAATAGGTTCTTAATCCAAGGAGGCCGTTGATAAGAAGAAAGTACCCATATGCACCAAAATATGTATAGCAACATTGTTTTAGACCTAATATTTGTAAAGGATTAGCATAGTGCTTGTCACATAGGATAGATTTAATAAGTGTTTGTTCCCATTCCCAAAGGACTGAAATCAAAGTAGATGCCCATTGAATTGGGGAATGACTCAACAAATTATGGCAAATGAATATAATAGGATAATATTATGACATAAGAAATAACAAATGTGATAAATACAGAGAAGCAAGGAAAAATCTACATGATCTGATAAAGAATGAAGTAAGCAGAGCAAATAAAACAATATAAACAATAACTGCAACAATGTAAATGGAAATTACTAGCAAAAAAATTAAAAATGAATGTTGCAAAATTACAAAGAACAAGTATGATTTGAAAAGACACCCCCAGTCCACTGCAAAGGGGGGAGCTCCATGATTATGATGCATTGTACATATTTTCAGGATTTTTTTTTTGCAGGGGGAGGGAGGGGGGCAATGAGGGTTAAGTGACTTGCCCACAGTCGCACAGCTAGTAAGTGTTAAGTGTCTGAGACCAGATTTGAACTCAGGTACTCCTGAATCCAGGGCCAGTGCTTTATCCACTGTGCCACCTAGCCACCCCCTTCAGGATTTTTTAATGCATTGATAAGTTTTGCTGATTTTTTTCTCTTTTTTGTCTTTAAAATATAATTTGTTATATGGCATAACTTTCTGGGAGGGATGTCTTGAAAACAAAAGACAAAAATAAACAATTATCTTCAAAAATAACCAATATCTGATCGATAGTCTTATTTCATCTATGACCCAGCAAAATGAATGTACTCTGAATGAGTAACTGAACCAAATAATTGTGAGAAAATAATGGGATTTGGCAGATACTCAAAGGCCCATCTGGAAATTAATCTAAACTGATTGAATTAAGTGAGAGTGATCGATTTTGCTGATTAGCCTACTTCAAGTTAATTAGATTGTAACCACACCTGGCTGGCCCTTGTGAGGGCCAAAATTTGATATACGGAGCATTAATTGGGTGACTCACCTTAATATTGGGGTCCCGAAAATATGAGGGACCTTTTAGGTTCTCCCTCCCCTCTGAACTGCCCTTTTTAGATATTTCTCCCATGCCAATAAGAAGGGAGCCTTTAAGCTTTAGTTCACAGAAGGATCAGATTTTATTACCTGGGAATTAATTAAACAACAAAGGTGAAACTAATAAAACAAACAAAGATAAGGAAACAGAAAAATAGAAATACAGATAAATATTCTTAACTCTAAGCTTAACCTATTCACTGCCCAGACCTTTTCCAATTAAGCTAGTTCAAAGGAATTTAGGTTTTCTGTAATTAACTCACCAAACAGCAGCCACCATAGACAGAACGAACACGTGCCACCAAAAGGAGAGTTACCAGACAGAGAAAGCTAAGAGAGAGCTCCAGTTCCAGAAGAAGCCTGGCATTCCGGAAACAGCCCTGCCCCTCTCTTCAGGGATTGTTCAATCTTTCCTTCCCCAAAAGGGGAGGTCCTTCAAAAACTGTCTATGGAGAGTTCTCCTCAGTTCAGTAGCATACGTAACCTGGGGGGGGGGCAAGTGTGGCCCTTCCCAAATTAGTTAGGTAAAAACCAGAATATTAATCTTTACCACAAATAATTTTTACCACACCCTTAAGGAGGTATTGTTCTCAGAAGCTAAGGACTTTGAACTCAACTTGAGACCACCTTCAAGCCCAGTGAACCAATGGATTTGGATGATGCCTATCAATCAGCTTGAAGCAGTGTGTAAGAAACGCCTCTGGTCCAAACCTATAAAAAGCTTCCACACTCAGTTTGAGAGGAGTTCGTGGTTGAAGCAGGCTCATGGAGGAGGACTTCAGGAAGAACCAGACCAAGCTGGAACTCTAGGCTAGATACACCTTTTCTTAACTCCATGTGTTCTCTTTTTTCTAATACCTAATATGCTTTAATAAATGCTTAATGCCCAAAGACTGGTGCTAAAGCTTCTAATTTAAGAAGACCACACATTCAGATTTAGACATCACATAATAGAGCATTTAACATGTACTCTTACTGCCCTACATGCTGAAACATGCTAAAGTTACAAAGACAAAAAAGAAACACTTCCTACCTGCAAGTAGCTTATATTGTGGGGGGTCAGGGGCATTATTTATTATCAATATTATATCTGCTTTGCTTATAAATTCACCTCCATTAATTTCCATCACCTCTTAACCATCACCTTAAATCTCAGTTCCAATTATCTCTGTTCTCTTTCAGCTTTATACTTTATCTGAGAAAGGAGAAATGTTCGATGTTGTTTAGTCATATTAGTTAGTCACAGCTGACTTTTTATGACCCCTATTTGGAATTTTCTGGGCAAAGATACCAGAGTGATTTTACCATTTTCTTCTCTAGCTCATTTTACAGATGAAGAAACTAAGGAAAAGATACTGGAGTGATTTTGACATATCCTTTCCCAGCTTATTTTACAGATGAGGAAACTGAGGCAGAGGTAGGATAGTTGGGAAAGTCAATACAGAAAGTAAGGATATATATATATATATATATATATATATATATATATATATATATATATATATATATATTCTTTTCAGTGGCAGCTAGGTGGCATAATAGATAGAGTGCTTAGCCTAGAGACAGAAAGACTCATCTTCCTGCATTCAAATCTGGCCTCAGATATTTATTAGCTGTGTGACCCTAGGCAAGTCACTTAACCCTGTTTGTCTCAGTTCCTCATCTGTAAAATGAGCAGGAGAAGTAAATGGCAAACCAGAAACCCCAAATGGGGTCACGGGACACCACTGAAATGACTCAAAAACCACCACAACAATTACGACAAGTATCAAGAGTGCTAAACCTCAAAACAGCAAACGAAGCTGACAAACAACGGGATATGTGTGTACGTGTGTGTACATATGTGAATGTTAATGGTGAAGAGAATGATCAAAGAAAAAATATGAGTATTCCTTACAGCGTGTGGGCTGACAATAACAGATGACATAGAAAAGGCAGATCTGAATTTGCTTCTGTTTTCTCTGCCAAGGCGAAGGATTTCTGGTCTAAAAAATGACAGAACAAAAATGGAGAATGGGAAGTTGATTCATAAGGTGAACAGGGAGATAGTGAGAGAGCATTCAGCTTCCCTTAAGGAGTTCAAGTCATGGGGCTCCAAAAGAATACAGGGTGTCTCACAAGTCTTAGCGCTGCTTTGGGCTTTAATTTAATAGTTTTAATAACTTTGAGCTACGCTTAGACTTTTGAGGGACTCATCCAGCCTAGAGGACTGACTGAAATTGCTTGGATGTGACTGCTGAGCCACTGTCAGTGATCTAGGAAGGATCATAGAGAACAGTAAAGGGATAATGCAATTAAAGAAAAGCAAATATCCTATTGCTCAGAGAATGTAGTTTAGTGAGTTTCCCTTTGATTCCTAGTAAAAGTCTTCAATCTATTAATCAAGGGATGGTTAACAAAGATATAGATAAGGAAGCAGGAGCACAATGAGCCAGCATGAGCTCATCAAGGATAGCCAACTAAGTTCATTTCCCTTTCCTGATAGGCTTACTAGACTGGTACATCAGGGGAATGTTATGAATATAGTCTGTCCAGATTTTAGCATAGTATAAAAGTTTCTCAGGCTACTCTTACAGAAAATATGGAGATATTTCAGCTGCATAATGGGCAGCTAAGTGGTTCAATGGATAGAGTACTGCACCTGAAATAAGGAAGTTCAGTTGTTTTTCAGCCAGATCTGACTCTCCATGGTCATTTGGTGGTTTTCTTGGCAAAGATAACTGTAGTTTTCCATTTCCTTCTCCATCTCATTTTACAGATGAAGAACGGAGGCAAACATGGTTAAGTGACTTGTCTGGGGTCACATAGCTATTAAGTGTCTGAGGACAGATTTGAACTCATAGAGATGACTCTTCTTGACTTCAGGCCTGGCATTCTAATTGCTGTGCCACCTAGCTGCCCTTAGAATAAGGAAGACCTGAGTTCAAATCAGACCTAAAAACCTACTAGCTGTGTGATCCTGGGCAAGTCCTTATCTACAAACTGAGGAAGTTTTGCTCGCCTCCAACTTATCTTCCAGGATTGACATGGGGGAAAAAATGAGATAGTTGTCAAGCTTTTTGCAAAATTTAAAGTGCTATATAAATGCTTTTATTATTAGTTCAGTTAGGTGGCTTTGTGACTGGTTGACAGGACAGCACCTGTCAATAGATATTAATGCTTCATTGTCAGCTTGGAAGGAAGCTTCTGGTGGAGGACCCCAGAATCTGTGTGTGACCCTTTGGTCCTTAACCTGTTTATCAATGACTTGATAAATTATAGAGATAGCATGCTTATCGAATTTGTACGTAACATAAAAACAAGAGGTATAGAAAATTGGATTGATGAAATAATTAAGTGCTAAAAAAATATTAACAAACTAGGACATTGTCCACACCTAATGAGATGTAATTTAATAGGAATAAATGTAAATTATACTTGGGTTCCAAAATTCAATTTCATGGTCCAAGATGAGGCTAAATCACAGTTGTGGTGAAGAAGATCTAAGTTTCTAGAGGACTGCAAGTAGAATATAAGCCAACAATATATTTTTTGGGGGGAAAAGAAGTGGTTCTGGACTGTGATTTCATCGGTGTAGGGAATTTCCACATTGGAAATTGGAATGTCCAATAATCTTCAGTTTGATTCCTGGTAAAATTGATGATTAAAAAATCAAATGTATAAGGAAGTAGAAGGACAACTAGGTGGTGTAGTGGATAGACTTAGTAGTAGCCTTGAAGTTGGGAAAACCTGAGTTCAAATCCAGCCTCAAACACTTACTATCTGTGTGACCCTGGGCAAGTCAACCCCTTTTTCTTCAATTTCCTCATCTGTAAAATGAACTGGAGAAGAAATTGGCAAGCCACTGAAGTATCTTTTCCAAGAAAACCCCAAATAGAATCATGAAGTCAGACATGACTGAAACGACTAAACAACAAAAAAGTATCATAGAGAGACAGCTTGAGTTCATGAAAAATAGGTGATGGCAGAGGGCAGCTAGGTGGCACAGTTGATAAAGCATAGGTCTTGGATTCAAGAGGACCTGAGTTCAAATCCGACCTCAGATACTTGACACTAGCTGTGTGACCCTGGGCAAGTCACTTAACCCTCATTACCCTGGGGGAAAAAATAGATGGAAATTCCCTCCAATGCTACAGATTGACAACTCATCTGTAACTTGGAGAACACCTTCTTGTAGCAACTACCTCCTAGTGTTGTTGTGAGTATCAAATAAGAAAGTGTATGTAAAGTATATTGTAAATCTTAAAGTACTATAGTGCCATATTAATTGTATTCTTAAGTTATCTAAATGGGGCAAGCTAGATGGCACAGTGGATAAAGCACCAGCCCTGGATTCAGGAGGACCTGAGTTCAAATCTGGCCTCAGACACTTGATACTTACTAGCTTTGTGACCTTGGGCAAGTCATTTAACCCTCATTGTCCCATAAGGAAGAAGAAGAAGAAGAAGAAGAAGAAGAAGAAGAAGAAGAAGAAGAAGTAGTAGTAGTAGTAGTAGTAGTAGTAGTAATAGTTATCTGAGGTATTGAAAGGCAAAGTAACTTGCTCCTGGTCCCATAGCTCATATATTTCAATGGCCAGCCTTGAACCTTAGTATTCCTGACTCTAAACCTGGTTCTTTATCCACCTCATCACCTTGTCTTCTCAACAATGACAAAAGACATCCAAATCAATATTAGGTTGTACTTAAGAAAGGCACAGTATCCAGAATTAAAGAGAGGATAGGACCATTGAACTATGTCATCATGGTCATACCACAACTGAATTTTTATATTCAATTTTGGGAATGATATTGATTTTAGGAATAATATTGATGACCGTGAGCTCATCCAGAAGAAGGCAACCAGGAAAGAGGCAGAGGATCCTAAAGTCATTCTAGCTCCAGATCAGTTGAAGAAACTAGGGATAGAGCCTGAAGAGAAGAAAACTTGACAGGGAAAAAGGTGTATGGGGCATGACTGCTATCATTAGATATTTGAAGGGCTATGTGAAAGAAGGCTTAGGTTTGCTCTGCTTTGTCCTGGAGGGCAGAATGCAAGGCCATATGGGGTGGGGGGAATCATAAAAAAAGCAAATTTAGGCTTAGTGACATACATAGTACAAGGTTAATAAATGTTTATTGGACAGCTATTCAAAAGTGGAATGGACTGGCTTGGGAGGTAGGGGGTTTCCATTCATTGGAGGTCTTAGAGAAAAAGTGAGGTGACTACTGTGACTACTGCTGTGTATGTTGTAGTAGAAGGGATTGTTATTCATGATGGGTAGGACTAGATGAACTCTGAGGTCTCTTCTCACTCTTGGATTCTATGACCTCCTTACACAATTCAATTCAACTTAAAAAAAAAGTATATACTAAGTACCTAATATGTCAAACTATGATTCATGCTAGGAATATAAAGATTAAAATGAAATGGCTCTTATCTTTTGGGAGCTTAAACTCCCAAAATATATAAACATATAAGTAAAGATGAACACTAGGACAGTATAAGAATGGAAAGGGTTTTTTTCTCAACACAAGAAAATTCATTTATTTGAACTCAAAAGGTAAACCTTAGAACCATTCAACTTACCATTTAAGGTGAATTTTAGAACCTTTCCATTCAGCATAAGGAGTTAAAGAAGGCTGACAGCTATTATTATTCCACATGTTCCTAGAAATGCTAGCCACAGCTCTATGAAAAGAAAAATAAATAGAAAGATAAGCACTGGTAATGAAGGAAATTTTTTTAAATCTCCTTTTTTCTGATGATATGATCTTTTATTTAGAAAATCTAAGAAATTTTTTTAAAATCAATGAAACTGTTTCAGTCAAATTCATGAGTGAATTATATCAAACATCCAAAGAACAAACAATCCCAATGCAATTCTACCCACCCATCAATTGGAACAATTCAGCAAAATAAGATATAAGATAAACCCACAAAAGTTATCACCTTTCTGATAAAATATCACCATTAAAAATTTTTAAATTACAACTTACTTAAAATAACAACAAAATGGATTAAATATCTTTAAACAAGGTTAAAAATACTGGAATTAACCTATTTACACTTTGATATGTTTTTATATATGTAGCCATTTCTAGGAAAATATGAAACGAACCAAACAGTTGGAGAAATATTCGGTGTTAATGGAAATAGCTGAATTTTTCATCATTTCACTATTCTAGCTCAGACCTTCATTACTTTTGACTTGGGCTATTTTTAGCTGTTCACTGTTAAGTCTTTCCCTTCTCCAATCTCTCCTCTAAAAAACTGTCAAGGGAGCAGCTAGGTGGCACAGTGGATAGAACACCGGCCCTGGATTCAGGAGGACCTGAGTTCAAATCCAGCCTCAGACACAACACTTACTAGCTGTGTGACCCTGGGCAAGTCACTTAACCCTCATTGCCCTGCCCCCCCCCCAAAAAAAAACTGTCTAAAAAGTATTGGCCCTCCAAAATCTACATGAACACCACCAATGACAGGGAACTCACAACCTCAGGAGGCTGATGCCATTCATTCAAGTGTCATTAACTCTTTTTGTGTGTCCTGGATCTCTTTGACATTCTGGTAAAGCTTAGGGACCCCTTCTCAGTATAAAGTTTTGAAATGCATATAATAAAGTACATAGGATTATAAAGGAAATTAGTTATATTGAAATAAAGTTATCAAAATATTAAGACAGAGACAGAGACAGATAGAGATGACAGAGGCAGAGAGAGAAGTTATTGGACTTAAGATTAAAAACCCTACTCCACAGGGCAGCTAGGTGGCACAGTAGATAGAACACTGGCCTTAGAATCAGGCAGACATGAATTCAAATCTAGCCTTAGACACTTGACATTTATTAACTGTGTGGCCCTGGGCAAGTCACTGAACCCCAATTGCCTCATGAAATAAAGAGAGGAAAAAACCCTATTCAAAATGTTATTGTTAGGGACAGCTACGTGATGCAGTAGATAAAGAACCGGCCCTGGATTCAGGAGGACCTGAGTTCAAATCCAGCCTCAGACACTTGAAACTTACTAGCTGTGTGACCCTGGACAAGTCACTTAACCCTCACTGCCCTACAAACAAAACCAAAAAAAAATGTTATTGTTAAAAGAAAAATCCTGGCTTAATTCTCTTCCTGGTCAATTAAAGGCAAACTCAGGAAATAAGACAAAAAATAATCTATTGGCACCTCAATGCATCAAGCAGTTGGAGTGGGCACAGCCACCAAATCCAAGCTTCAGCCTGCTTCTACAGACAGTTCTCTTGATGAGGATCTTAAAGACTCAATGAGAACTAAAAAACTCTCCTCTTTCCTACTGTTGTCAACTCTACCCTGCCCCTTACACAGGTACAAGGCATTGATCTCCACCAATGAGGAAAGAGTCCCATACCAATGGTTTTTGAGACTGGGGTTACATTCATTTGATTTGGAATTATTAAAATGTCAATTAAGCAAATAACAAACAAATAAACAAGCTTTCTGATACCATAAAGGACAAAAGATGCCATAGGAGATCAGTTGAAGAAACCGGGCATATTGGGGGGGGGGGGTCTTGATCACTGTCCTTGAAGTATATGAAGTATGGTCTCATGGAAAAGGAAGGGCCCTTGGGGCAGCTAAGTGTTGCAGTGGATAAAGTACTGGCCCTGGATTCAGGAGGACCTGAATTCAAATCTGACCTCAGACACTTGACACTAGCTGTGTGACCCTGGGCAAGTCACTTAACCCTCATTGCCTGGCAAAAAAAAGAAGAAGAAGAAGAAGAAGAAGAAGAAGAAGAAGAAGAAGAAGAAGAAGAAGAAGAAGAAGAAGAGAAAGAGAAAAGGAAGGACCCTATGTTCCACTTGTCCCCAGAAAGTAGAACTGGGAGCAAAGGGTAGAAGCTCCAGGAACTGATTTAGGCTCGATATAAAGAAAAACTTTCCAACAACCAGAACTCTCCCGAAGTACAATAGCCTGTCCTAGGGAACATTACCTCTCACTGAAGGTTTTGGAGAAAGAACCAGCTGACAGCCTTTGGGGCATGTTGTGCAGAGGCAGTTCTTAGTCCAATGAGGGCTGGACTAGATGGCCTCTGAGGTTGCTTCAGACTTTGGAACTCTGTAATTCTTTGAAGAAGAGAATCCACAGAGATTCTTTTCACCTCTTTAAGTCTGAAAGAACCAGACCTTCTATTCATTGGTGCCATTCTTTTTTTCCTTTTTCTACATTCTCCCTTTTATTTATTTATTTGTTTGCTTGTTTGTTTGTTTATTTTTGTGGGGTGATGAGAGTTAAGTGACTTGCCCAGAGCCACGCAACTAGTAAGAGTCAAGTGTCTGAGGTCAGATTTGAACTCAGGTCCTCCTGAATCCAGGGCTGGTGCTTTATCCACTGCACCACCTAGCTGCCCCCTATTCTCCCTTTTATTTAAAAAAAAACTTTAAAAACCTCAGCAATAAACAAGAAAATTGATTGCCTTAGAAAGTAAGTTTTTACAGCACTAAATATAATTTTTAACTTGTTAACTAAATCCATCAACTCAAACAAGTGTTTATTAAGTTCCTGTTATATGCTTGGTGCTAATTAAGTATTATCAATCCAAGATGATTAGCACAGAGAAGACCAAGTCTGGGACATAATTGCTATTCCCAAGAACCCAAAGGGCTATTACATGGAAATTTCCAAGAAACAGCAGAGTTATCACATGGAAAGTTCCAAGAACCTGAAGGGCTACCACCATATGTAAAGTTCTAAGAATCTGAAGTTCTTGGTCACAGCATGGAAACCAGAAGCAATGGGTAGAAGCCACAGGAAGGCATAATCCAGCTTGATGTCAACAACAACAACACCTTTCAACAATTAGGACTAACCAAAAGGGGAATGGGTTGCCTCAGGGAGGTCTGAATTCCCACTCATTGGAGATCTTGAAGGAGAGTCTCAATGACTACCTACCTACTGGAGACCCAGTGCTGCAATTATTGAATAGTATTACCATTCCATTCAAATACAAACAAAACAATAACAGTTTGCCTAATATTCCTCTCAGAGAGAGATATAAATGGGAGGAAGGAAGGAAGGATAGATGAAAGAAAGATAGATAAACTGTATTATAATTGGTTTCTTTTGTAATACTGTGTATTTTTTTTTTTGGCGGGGCAATGAGGGTTAAGTGACTTGCCCAGGGTCACAGCGTCACACAGCTATTAAGTGTCAAGTGTCTGAGGTCATATTTGAACTTAGATCCTCCTGAATCCAGGGCCAGTGCTCTATCCACTGTGCCACCTAGCTGCCCCCTATACTGTTTATTTTATTTTATGCATTTAAAAACATTACTCCGAGAAAGGATCTAAAGGTTTCACCAAAATGTCAGAAGGATCCATGGCACCAAAACTGTTAAGAACCCCTGCTTCAATTCTTCATTTCTCCCTTCTGGCATGAGTCAGTCATTCAATAAGCATTTATTAAGCACTTCTTGTGGGCTAGGTATTGTACTAAGTACTGAGCATACAAATAAAGGAAAATAAAGTCTCTGCTTTCAAAGAGCTCATAGTCTAATGGGAGAAGATAAAATCAAACATCTCCATATATATATAATTTATATGGACCTGTATATGTGTGTAGACATATAGATGTGTGTGGTAAATTGACAATTGTTGTTTTGTTGCACATCCTAAATTGATGCTAATCACAGAGGGAAGACGCAAACATTAGTGGGGAGGGAACTGGAAAAGACTTTTTCAGGAAGGTGGAATTTTATCTAGGACCTGAAGAAAGTCGGGAGAAGGAGATGAGAAGGAAGAAAAATTCGGGCATGGGGACAGCCAGCGTATAATGTCAGAGTATGGAGATGGTGAGTCTTGTGCAAGGAACAGCAAGGAAGCCAGTGCCCCAGATTACACAGGAAAGAGTAAGGGTGAAAAGACTGGAAAGGTAGGAGGAGACCAGGTTTTGACCCTAGAAGGGTAGTTGGGAAATCCAGGGCTTTTCACCTTTTGGCTCTGATAGTAATGCCCATGGGACCTTGAGAAAACTACTTCCTCTCTCTGGGCCCTCAGCTTCCTCATCTGTTAATGATGAGGTTAGATTCAACAGTCATCCAAGTTCCTTTCTAACTCTCCCGTTCTATTTCAGCGCTTAACTTCAGAGTGATGTCCACAAAGGCTGAAAAGCATTACTTAAGGTATTTGGAAGCTTTCATGCAAGTGATAGCGTTCCATTGGTTTGCACTGAATTAGACTCTCCATTTTCATGGCAAACAGACGAGGAAGTAGTTTCTGTATTATCCCTATCTAAAGTAAATTAGGTGTGATATCATTTCCCATTTTCTATCCGACTTGGTGTTCCCCCTCCGTACACACACAATTATGGAAAATGAGCCCTGCAGAGAAGCAAATGGCTTTGAGCAAATCCAAAACATGAAGCTGTGATGCTTATTAGGTCATTAAAAAGCAAATGACTATTTTCTTGAATGCAGCCCTTGTTTCAGCTGCCCTTGACAATATCCTTAGTAACGACAAAACTTTTCTATTGACTCAAGATAAGTTCCATAAGACCATTAAAACAGCTCATTGTTCTGCCGGGGTACCCACTGATGCCGACTCTTTATTTGAGCAGGATAGGAAATGCGCCCCAGGCCAAGGAAATCGTGAAAGCGGTAGGTGCTCTGAGTTCTGCAAATACTACCCAACATACAACAGTTTAACTCCTTATCAGAACAGCACTCATCTGGGGCCCCTATGAACAATTATATTTTATCAGTTTTACTTGGCAACGTTTATGTATAAAGACAGGTCATGTGTTTTCACAGCTCAGTTCCAGAAATAGGCCCAGTTTGGGGGTGACATCACTTCTCCCCCAGCAGAAACTACTTAACTCTTCAAATGTTCATCCATTATTGCCTTTCCAACTCCCATCAGACCCTGGAGCAGGTCTCAAGGATCCAGATGAAGTTCTGGGCCTAGCCAAAGTTAGAGAGCTAATTCTGGTAACAGGTAAAGAGTTTGCCAAGATACAGGGACTTTACTTGCTAATTGAGAGGTATACATCTGGTTAGCTGATTGGGTCCTAATGGAAACAGAATCAAAACTAGGTTTAATAAAACAATGAGGGGAAACCAAATCTAGGCAGTGCCTGAATCCAGCTACCTGTCAAATGAGAAGACTGTGATATGACTTTAGGAGGAATGGATGCTTTATTCAAATAATATTATTCCAGAAAATTAACCATTAGGCTTTCTACAAAACACAGAGCTCTCAAAGAGTGGAAATAGTACTGAACTTTGAACTGGGAATCTCTTAATTTGAACCCAGCCTCAGACACTTACTAGCTGTGTGATGCGGGGCAAGTCATAATAAGATTATAGAGTTTAATGATAAAAAATACTTTTAAGGCTCTCTAGTCCAACCGTGTCATTTTACAGATGATGAAATTGTTGTTGTCTGTCCTTCTTTCTCAAAGAGGACCGATGGCATCACAAGCATGATGTCTTGAATTATTCATAAATTGGATTTCAGTGAGACAGAACTGCGCAAAGTCATCAACCTTACTCTTTCCTCCAGAGTCATCAGATTCCAGTAGCAAGACAAAGTTTAAGATGACTGGAGATGGCCCAGGATTCAGGGGACAACCTTGGCTTTTCTAAATTAACATATTTCCCAGGTCCCCTTTTGTCTGAGGCCATGCCCAATTTAATGACTAATGGCTAGGTAAAAATGGAGACAAAAGGAGAAGATTGGTGGCAGTGAATATAGTAACTGGCCCTGGAATCAGGAGGACTTTAGTTCAAATGTGGCCTCAGACACTTACTGTGTGACCTTCGGCAAGTCACATAACCCTGATTGCCTCTCCTCCCCCTCCCCACCAAAAAAAGAAAAAGAATTGAGACAAAAGATGGCCCAATGTACCATCCCAAAGATATTAATCTAGGAGGTAAAGATCCTCAGAGTTTGGGGTCAGAATTTGCTATTTACACTCCCAAAGAGAGTTAACTCATTTACCCCAGGTCACACAAGTGTTTAGGGTCCCAGGCAGGAACTTCTTCCTTAATCCAAATCTAGGACTCATGATGCCATCCTAACTCCTTGGTCTGAGTTTTCTCATCTGAAAAATAGGGATAATAATACCTACAGTGAGTAACTCACAGGGTTATTGTAGATCCGATGAAATAATTAGTGAATGTAAAACACTTTGAGAAAACCTCAAAGCATTATGAAATGCCAGTTATTATTTCTGTCAGGGGTTGAAGGCAGGTAGGCCTGATATTAGAGTTACTTTCAGAAAGTTCTCCTTGTTTTTTTTTTTCGTAAAAAGGAAATAAAAAAGGAAATTTTGCAATGAAACAAAAAATTAGGCAGAAAGCTTAGTTGCTAAATCTAGTTTAAATACACCAGATTAGCCCAATTATCAACATGCTGAATCGGAAAGACTGCTTGCCATTTGGGCCACTTACGAGCAAACATCCTGTTCTATGTTTTTCTAAGAAAAGTTGAAAAGACAGGATATTTTTCCTCCAAACTAAATTCAAGTTATTCAGCTTTCTGAAAACACTGGTTTTTGAACACACCTGCTCTGTCTGTGGCAGCCAAAACTTAAAATAAAAGGACAAGAAATGGATGTCCAAGTTCAATCTGTCTCTCCCATCCCCCTCCTTAGCCCACTTTGGTTTCCATGGCTCACACTGTCTACTCAACATTTCAGCATATCATCACTTTGTGGTTTTCATCAAAAAGAAGAAAAATTCTTTGGCTTGGCCCTGGAATCCAGGAAGGGAGATCATCTGTACTATTACTGTCACCATAAAAAAAAAGGCAAGGAAGTACAATGGAAAGAGCCCTGATTTAGGAGCCGGAGGCCTTGGTTCTCTTACCAGTGTGACCTTGGGCAACTTTGCCTTCCTCCTCTGGGCCTCAATTACCTCTCTCTACAATGCCAGGGGAGACCAGGAAAGGAAACAATATGCACTCCTTTAACATTTAATTCCTGAACGATGGAGAGGGGTAAAGTGCTGGGTCAGATATTGAAAGTAATATTTGTTAGGGGGTAGCTAGGTGGCACAGTGGATAAAGCACTGGCCCTGGATTCAGGAGGACCTAAGTTCAAATCCAGCCTCAGACACTTGACGCTTACTAGCTGTGTGACCCTGGATAAGTCACTTCACCCTCATTGCCCTACAAAAAAGAAAGAAAGGAAGGAAGGAAGAAAGAAAGAAAGTAATGTTTATAACGTAGAAACAAAATTATATATATATATATATATATATATATTTAATTCATGCAAGTTCCTTTTGTTATGAAGGAGAAAGGCCGAGGGCATCACCTCATAGTAATGAGAGATTCCTTGGTTCCTAGTGGCCTCCAGGGAAATTTTGAAGTCCTGGTTTTACATCTCCTTCCAAAAATTCCAAAACAGAGATGTGTGGGCAATTTTATTAGCTCCTATAAGTCCAGGAGCACAGCACACCACCACCAAATTTGAAATAACTCTGATGGTCAAATAAGGGCCTCATTTAATTTTTTAAACCTAGGATTGTGCCTCCATAGGCAAGATAGCATAGAAAAATGTGTCCAGGAGTCAGTGAACTCCTTACCACCAACATAAAAAATGTCAGAATATGAAGTCAGTTGGTCATCAAATTATTTATTAAGTGTTTACTATATACCAGGCACTATGCTAAGTGCTGGGGATTTTTAAAAAGGCAATAGGCAGTCCCTGCTCTTGAGGACGTCACAATCCAATGTGGGAGTCAACATGTAAGCAACTATGTACAAACAAGAGATATATAGGATAGATTGGCAATAATAATAGAGGGGGATTGGCAGTAATAATAGAGGGTGGGCCAAAAGTCACAGAGGGATCTGATGTTTTAAAAATTTTTTGAAAATTGTTTTATTTCCTATATATACATATTTATTTCCTATATAAACTGTATATGATGCTATGGTATTGTAAATAAAAACCAAAAAATAAAGGATATTGAAACCCTCTCATGACTTTGTGACTTTTGACCCACCCTGTAGAAGGTGAGACTTTAGCTGAGACTTGAAGGAGCTAAGACTAGAAGTCAGGAGGCAGAGGTGAGAAGAGACAGAGCTCCAGGCATGGAGCATAGTCATTGAAAATGAATAGAGGGGGGCAGCTAGGTGGCACAGTGGATAAAGCACCAGCCCTAGATTCAGGAGGACCTGAGTTCAAATCCGACCTCAGACACTTGACACTTACTAGCTGTGTGACCCTGGGCAAGTCACTTAACCCTCATTGCCCCACGAAAGAAAGAAAGAAAGAAAGAAAGAAAGAAAGAAAGAAAGAAAGAAAGAAAGAAAGAAAGAAAGAAAGAAAGAAAGAAAGAAAGAAAATGAATAGATCCAGAAGATGGAGGATAGATGTCTGGAGACAAAGAGGGGTGCAAGGAGAGAAGTGGCCTAAAGAGAGAAAAATCTCATCTTTTAATTCAAGGTGACATTGCTACATACTAATCAAGATGACAAAAAGAAGAAAAGGCAGGGGGCAGGTAGGTAGTGCAGTGGATAAAGCACCAGCCCTGGATCCAGGAGGACCTGAGTTCAAATCCGGCCTCAGACACTTGACACTTCCTAGCTGTGTGACCCTGGGCAAGTCACTTAACCCCATTGCCCCTCAAAAAAATAAATAAATAAAGGAAGAAAACGATATTAATGAAATGTGTAAAAATACACAGAAGAGAACAAAAGGAAATCCAGAAGCAGACACAGACAAAAAGGGTTGACTGAGGTCGATTAAAATTTCAAACAAACAAGCCAGCCGTGCATGGAAGCATTGTGGTATTATGTACAAACCCTTTCTTTGATTTTTCTATATGGAAAATAAAGGATCCATTATTTTAAAAATGTGATATAAATATAATCAACAAAATATCAATTCATTAGATTGTAAGATTGTAAGCTCCTTGAGGGTAGGGATTGTCTTTTGACTTTTTTTTTGTATCCCCAGTGTTAGCACAGTTCCTGGAACATAGCATAGCAGGTGCTTAAGACATATTTATTGAATTGAATTGAATAGGAATGCTACTTTTTGTTAATGGCTGTTGAGTTTATCATTTTAAAAAATATTTAAAAAAAATAAATCAGTACCTTTCAGTGGAAATCAGTGGAGGAGATCTTGCAGATCTTATAGTCCCCTAGTTCTAGGGCTAGAAGGGACCTCAGAAGCCATCTAATCCAACCACATATAATACAGATCAAAATAATAATACAATTATAACAGTAAGTTAGCACACTAAAGCTTACAAAGCACTTTACAATTATTTATATCATTTGATCCTCACAACAACAATGAGAGGTAGAAGCTATTCTGTCCATTTTTTCAGATGAGGAAACTGAGGCAGACAGAAGTTCAGTTACTGGCCCTAGGTCACATAGTGAAACTTTTGTTGTTCATTTTTTTTCAATAGTGCCTCCATTTGTGGTTTTCTCGGCAGAGATACCTGAATGGTTTGCCATCTCCTTCTCCAGATCATTTTATAGATGAGGGAATGGAGGCAAGTAGGGTTAAGTGATTTGCCCAGGGTCACACAGCCAGTAAGTGTCTGAAGCTAGATTGAACTCTGGAAGAGGAGTCTTCCAGATTCCATGCCCAGTGCCCCATCCACCGTGCCACTTAGCTATGCTTAGGTCTTCCCCCAAAAGCTTAGATCTTCCCAAAGACAGGATCAGTGCTCTATTTTTAAGTGGCTCAACCAAATTCACAGCAGTATGAAGAATCAGAGGGGAGATTTGAACTCAAATCATTTGACTCCATAGCTTATGTTCTTTCCAATGTACCCTGCAGCCTCACATCATTGGTTCTTATATTGTTGTCTGAGGAGTTATTTCAAGGGGTCCGTAAAAGCTATATGCACACCAAGTGTTCTCATTTTTAACCTTTATTTAGAGCCAACAAAATATGCAGTGCAATTCACAATAAATAAGCAAACATGCCTCCTGTTGACTGAATAAATAATATGTCTCACACATATATACATTTCTATTTTTCAAATAGATGCTGTTGAGATTTTTAATATACAAATTCTTTTTTAAAAACATTACTGAGTTCACAGTAGCTTTTTGTCAACACATTTTTTCCATCAACAGATACTAAAAATATGACAACTGTCATATGGGAGAACAAAAAAAAAATGTTTTTTTAAATGCTGAGAAGGATCCTTATATAAAAGAAGATTGAGAGCCACCAATCTAGTCTAGTCTTTCTTTTGTCAGGTAAGGAAACCGAAGGGCCAGAGATATGGAGTGATGTGTTAGTATTACAGATCTAACTAATATGGTAAAGCTAGGACTAAAACTTAGGTCTCCTGTCTTTGTCCAAACATTATAACTTGGTTCCTTTCTAAGCTGTCTCTCTCTTTTTTTTTTTTTTTTTTTGGTGAGGCAATTGGGGTTAAGTGACTTGTCGAGGGTCACACAGCTAGTAAGTGTTAAGTGTCTGAGGTCGGATTTGAACTCAGGTCCTCCTGAATCCAGGACCAGTACTCTATCCACTGTACCACCTAGCTGCCCCTAAGCTGTCTCTTTTCAATGAGATATTATTCCTTTCTGAAACTCCTCATGTAAATAAGTCACTATGAACTCAAGTATTCCTAGCCTCCTTTCACAGTATTCCTGAAATCCTTCCCCTTCTCTGCACTCATGTGTCCATTAAACTGACTCAAGCCCTCATCATCATCTTTTCTAGACTACAGCAATGACTTCTCAATTGGCCTCTGCTTCTAGTCTTTCCCTTTTCCATTCTACACACATCTGCCAAAATAATCTTCTAAAAACACAGCTCTGTCCATGTTACTCCTCTGCTCAAGAACCTGCAATGGTTGCCTATTACCTCTAAGGTAAAATACACATTCCTCAGCTTGGCATGAAAAGTATTTCATAAACTGGTTCTCTGCTGGTTTTTCAAAATTATTTCATATCATTTTCCTACACACTTTTTATTCCAGCCCAATGGACCAACTTGCTGCTCCCCAAACTCAACATTCTGTCTCCATCTCTGTGTTTTTGCATAGGCTATCCTCTATTCCTGGAACATACTCTCTCTCCTTATGTCCACCTCTGAGAATTCTTAGTCTCCATTAAAGCACAACTGAGATGCCATATCCTACAGAAAGCCTTTCCTGTTTCTCCTAATTTTTAGTATTCTCTCCCTCCTCAAATTGTCTTGAATTTACTTATCTGTTTATATATTATGCCCCCTGGTGGAATGAAATCTCCTTGGAGTCAGGAAGAAAGTGTTTTGTTTTCCTTTTTATATCCTCAGAACCTATGATGTCTTATGCACAGTCGGTCCTTTAAATGCTTGTTGAATTGAATCCAATTGAAGGAACATATTTGCATTTAATAAAGTCTTTATTTTGGCAGGGCAATGAGGGTTAAGTGACTTGCCCAGGGTCATACAGCTAGTAAGTGTCAAGTGTCTGAGGCCAAATTTGAACTCAGGTCCTCCTGAATCCAGGGCTTGTGCTTTATCCACTGTGCCACCTAGCTGTGCCAATAAAGTCTTTCTTAACACAATGTCTTGACCCAACAAACTGATTTTTATGTTGGGTATTTCAGAAACAGTGGAGGAGACACTCAAGAAGTAGGGAGGAGAGGACTTTCAGCACCCCTCATATTATACCACTACAACTATTATACTCAGACCTGAATCCAACCCTGCTTTTTAATCTATCTCATTTGGCCTTTCTTCATACAAAATAATAATCATAACTCACATTTCTCTAGGCTTTAAGGTTTATGAAGCACTTTCCTCACAGTGAATCTGTAGATAATGCAAGAATTTCACGACCATAGAGGTAAGCTAGGTGGTACAGTGGATAGAGCACTGGCCCTGGATTCTGGAGGGCCTGAGTTCAAATCCAACCTCAGACACTTGACACTAACTGTGTGACCCTAGGTAAGTCACTTAACCCTCCCCCCCCAAAAAAAAAATTCATGGCCATTTTGTAAATAAGGACACATAAATATACAAGACATAAAAATTTTAGAACATAAACTCAAAAATTAAAAAGAAAAAACCCTCCTATTCTCAGATACATTCCACTTTATGCTCCAATATGATTCTTAATTCCTGGCATTTGACAATCAAGTGCTCTGTAAATGGTTTTTCTTCTATTCCTAATAGGTTTGAGACCCTATTCTTGCCACTAATTACCCATTCAACAACCCCTTACATTGTTCAGATAAGGAAACTAAGGCATTGGGATATGAAATAGTTCATTCAAAATCAAAGAGTAAGCTAGTGGCAGAAATGGAACTAGATTACCCAGGTGTCCTGTCTCTCAGTTCACTAGGCTTTCCATTGGGCTCTGACATTGTTCCTTTGTCTCTTTGGCAAGAAATAGTGAAGTGGGCTTCACCAGGCAGTCAAAAGAGGTGATAACACCTCAAAGGTTGAGAATCCCGAGTGCAGAAGAATCTACCCATTAGACTTCACTATTTTATGCCAAAGAGACAAAGGAACAATGTCAGATTCCAGTGGCTAGATGCATAAAATTTAAAAAACATAGAATTTCAAAGGAAACCAATTATATTGAAATAAAATTTAATTTTTCTCACCCTGGTTTACAGACCCCCCCCACCTTGAAATCTATCCATGTTCCCCCACATTAAGAACCCCTAAACTAGATGATCTTTTAGGTCCTTCTAAGCTCTGATTTATCTTGTTTATATATTATACCCCCAGGTAGAATTTAATTTCCTTGAAGGTAAGCACTAATTTTTTGTTTTCCTTTTTATATCCTCAGAAAGTTACACATAGTGGGTCCTTTAAATGCTTGATGATTTGAATCAAATCAAAGTAACATATTTACTAGCTAGGTGGCAGAATGGATAGAGCACCAGGTCTGGAATCAGGAAGACCTAAGTTCAAATTTGGCTTCAGTCACTTACTAGCTGTGTGACCCTGATCAAGTCACTTAACCCTATTTGCCTCAGTTTCTTCATCCGGAAAATGAGCTGGAAAATGAAACAGTGAACCACTCCAGTATCTTTACCAGGAAAACCCCAAATTGGATCATGAAGAGTCAGAAACAAATTCATAACAATAACAAATTTACATTTAATAACATCTTTCTTAACACAATGTCTTAACCAAACAAACTGATTTTTATGTCAGATTATGTAGAGTTGGGTTCTGTCGGGTTCTGTAGAGTTCTGTGGGTGAGGCATGAGACCATTGGGATTACAACCTTGGGTGATTCAAAGAGTACTAAACACATGGTTGTGCTGAACTGGCTAAGACTGGCTAGGGAGCCAATTGTTAAATTTTCAATGTAAGTCTTTCTACCTCAGATATTGGAAAATGCTACAGATCAGCAGCCAATTTGTTTTATTGATTGTCTAGACTTAAGAAAGTTATAAAGAATATGTTAATAATTAAGGTTAACCTAAAAGTGGATTGTGCATACATTTTTTTTTTCTGGACAGTCAATTGTTAAACATTTGCCAACACACACCTGATTAAACACTTTCAAAAATACATTAGTTTGGGGGCAGCTAGGTGGCACAGTGGATAAAGCACTGTTCCTGTATTCAGGAGGACCTGAGTTCAAATCCAGCTTCAGACACTTGACACTTACTAGCTGTGTGAGCCTGGGCAAGTCACTTAACCCTCATTGCCCCACAAAAAAAAAAAAAAGAATAAATCATTATTTAAAAAAAAATACATTAGTTTTTACCTAGCTAATATATGAACATGTAACATGCACCAAACTGTACTCTTGTACTTCTCAATTTTTTCCTTTACAAACTAGTATTGACTATATGTTTATATGTGACCTATTTACTGAGTAATGAATATAACTCGTATTGATGTAGCTAGTAACATTTGTAGCTAGCATAGTAGTAATATATGTAGCTAGTTAGTAATATATGTCCCTAGCTATATTAACTAGCTAGCATATGTAGTTAGCAGTTTGTAAACTGTTTTATAAATGTTATATCATTTTATCTTCAAAAATTGTGGGAGGTGGATGCTATTATTACCTCCATTTTGCAGGTGGGGAAACTGAGGCTGAGAGATGTTAAGTGGCTAACCCAGGGTCACACAGCTAGTAAGTATTGGTGGCTGGATTTGTACTCTGTTTTTCTTCACTCTGGATTCAACCCTCTATCTACTGCATTGCTATATCCAATAGAATATTTCAGAAAGAATATTACCTAGACCTGTGCTTTTGAGTTATTATGCAGAAGGCCAAGGATTCCTAGAGATGGGGATCTGGTCCCCTGAGAAAGGGAATGACTGCCATCTGATGGACGCTGTGGAGAACTCCTAGAAAGACTTCCACAAAACTGATGAAGGATGACAGAAAGGAACACAACCAAAGCAGATTTATAACTAGGCTTTTTGGTGCTAGGGCCAAACTGCACCCTCAATGCAACCAGTGCTAAACATATCTAAAAATCAACTTCATAATTCATGACAAGCACCTTTACAGTAAAGGGGAAGGGACTCTACCTCTGACATTTTTTTACTTATAGGAACTAGCTGTTTCATCTCTCAGTTTCCCCATTTGAAAAATGGGGGGTTGAATTAAATGCCCTCCAAGGTCCCTTCCAGTTCTCAATCTATGATTCTATGATAGGAAAATACTGTAATACAAGAACTAATTAGGACAAACTTACATGAGTGGGAGAGGGGATTAGTGACTACAGTGGCTCATAGACGGATGTTATTAACAATGTGTACCATCTGGTATCTTCCTATTTTAGCTAATTAATCTTCCTAACTAGGTTCTAAGCTCTGCTGTTTCCATGCTTCTGGAAAAATGCACTATGAAATGTCATGCCCTCTAAATTTCATTTCCCTTGGGGAAAAGCCCTGGTTACCTCACTTTAGTTAAGGCTTTAAACAGGTAGTTATTATGAAGAGCAGTGACTAGAAACATCTAGTGAGAGCTGCTGGAGACATGGACTAGAAGTAAGGAAACACTTTATAGGCAGACAGAGGGTCTATAAGGAGAATTACTGACATGATAAAGTAACTTTATAGGCATGCCCAGCTAGAGATCTAGCCAGGGCAATACTTCAAGTGACACAGGGTTTCTCATGAATGGGTTGTATTATTTTCAGTGGGCCCCGATACAAGTTCTAATTGTTTCACTTGACCTGCAAATAAACCTGTTCATGCCTTGCCAACCTGTATGCTTGTAAAGGGAGCTGATTATTCCATGTTAGGGTGGTAATGGTAATGTCAGAAACTGAAGTTCCCAAATTACTTTGAGGGGGGCTAATGAGCTAGAGAAATGAGAAGTTCCGTAAACTATATCTGGGTCCTTTATGCTTGTAAGGAACTCTAATACAAAGTTTGCAATTATATTGTAAATGGCTGTGGGCAATGACCATCATCTTAC
Organism: Dromiciops gliroides; assembly: GCF_019393635.1. NCBI lineage: Eukaryota > Metazoa > Chordata > Mammalia > Microbiotheria > Microbiotheriidae > Dromiciops > Dromiciops gliroides. The sequence continues at coordinate 538,198,002 of NC_057861.1, read as the reverse complement.
CTTCTCAACTCTAACACAATGCAAGTATTCACCCTTACTCCTTCCCTCCCTAGACTTAGAATGCATTTTTGAAAGGAAACCTGGGCTCCTTTGCTTGAGATTAGCAGTACCTCACTGGGGATTGTTTCATTTCTCTCATTGCTAAGACTTGAAGAGCTACCCCGCCCAGTGATGAGGGAAGGAGATAGAGCAAGACCCACCCTGTAGTTGGCATCAGAAAGGAGCCTAGCCTGTGCTCCAGGAGAAAACCCTGAGCAGGTGTCTTCTCTGGGAGGCATGATTACCAGAGGCTGGGCTCAGCTGGGGTTAATTGCTCATTAGGGTGGAGCCAGAGGCTATAAAAAGGAGTCTGCCACAGTTAGGAACTCAGCTTTCTAGAGGAGTGTGGAAATCCTGTCATTTCAAACACAGCTCACTGATAGTCCTTTACTCTGGGGTTTAAGTCTCTGGGCTTCAGTTTAAGTGTCTGCCTGATGCAGTTGTTTCATTAAACAATTGCTATTCAAATAAACGATTCTCCACTCTGGAATTAAAGTGAGGTGATGGCAAGAGGACTGGGTTTGGACTCAAGAGACATGAGTTTGAATCCTACTCCTATATAGGGGAGTGCTGGAGTCAGTTCATATGGGTTCTGGAGAGCTGGTTGTTAAATTTTTAGCATGAACATTTACATCTCATAAATTTGCACACACTACAAATCAGGGCTCAATTTATTGTTTGGTTGATTTCTTAACTTGAAGAAAAAATGAAGGAGAAAATGGTAGTAGTTCAGATAAAACTTAAAAGTGTATCATGAAACAAAAACAAAAAACAACAAAAAAGTGTATTGTGGGGGCAGCTAGGTGACAAAGTAGATAGAGCACTGGCCCTGGAGTCAGTCATGAGGACCTGAGTTCAAATTTGACCTCAGACATTGACTACGTATGTGACCCTGGTCAAGTCACTTAACCCTGTTTGCCTCCAAATATTTTAAAACTATATTTTATGTACATTTTCCTCTTAAAGTCTCTGTTGTTAAACATTTGCCAGCGCACCACTGCTCCCATGCTACTGTAACTTACAAAGGACATAGAAAAGGTCAGTAGGAGGGTTGGATCTTGAGCTTATAGGTCTTCTGACTTCTCATTCTGTGTTACTTTCTGTGTTCCTACGTTTCGAGCTAGAAAGAACCTTAGAAATACAGCCCCTTTATTGTACTGATGAGGAAAGTATGAGGTCATATAAAAACCCACTGAGCAAACATATGTCAGAGCTGGAAGTTCACCTTAGGTCTTGTAGCTCTCCCAGGCTTCTGTGATAGTGACACTAGATAGCTGCTAACTCCCATTTTACAGATGAGGAAACTGAGGCCCATGGAAGATAAGTGACTCATATATGGTCACATAACTAGTGTCAAAGGAGACAACTGAACCTAGATTCATTATTATTTCCACCATGCTACACTGCTTGTAAGAGGAGTATGTTCACACATAATAACACTGGGTATCAGTGATCATCTACTCAGGAAAGGATACCTGTCTAATGAAAAGATTTTGGAGTTGAAGGATCTGAGTTAGAACCCCAGATCAGATACTTGCTAGTTGTGTGACCTTATACAAGCCACTTGTACTCTCTGAGCCTCAGTTTCCCCCTTGGTAAAAGGAGAATATTAGTACTGTCCAGCTGTAAATCTTATTTTTATACAAAAAGCTATAAAGTGACATTTCTCTTATTACAAAGTGCTGTATAAGCCTTGTCACTTATACTCTAATGGGAAACAGAATTGTTGGCAAGTGGGGAAAATGTATTTAAAATGACCAGCAAGTCCACATGCTGTTCATGATAAGGAAGGGGATGTGTTAATGAAAGCCAGAAGACATGCTCTAGAACAAGAACATCCCACCTCATGATGTCTCAGTCTATCAGAGAGAGGCTCTGCAGAAATAAGTTAGTCTGAAAGTATGACCCTGCAAACGATTTGAGAAAAATGTACCTACTTCCCTTCTTTGCAGAGGTGTGGGACTGCTGATAGAAACTGCTACATACACTGTTAGACACAATCGATGGATTTGTTGGTTTTGCCGGATTGCTTTTTTTCTTTCTTCTTTGTTAAAAAAAGATGGCTCGGGGCAGCTAGGTGGCACAGTGGATAAAACACTGGCCCTGGATTCAGAAGGACCTGAGTTCAAAGCCAGCCTCAGACACTTGACACTTACTAGCTGTGTGACCCTGGGCAAGTCACTTAACCCCAATTGCCTCACTTAAAAAAAAAAAAGATGGCTCATTGGTGAGGGTAGAGGAAAGGAGAAGGATATAGTCAGAAATAAAGGTGGTACAAAGGCAAAAAAATTTTTTAAGAAATTAGTGCTTAAAGTGGGCATCTACCAACCACCTATCAAAAGCCAGCAAAGCTTTTATGACCATTCCCAAGTCAACTTCAAAAACTTTTTTATTAAAAACTTAAAACTGGGGGGCAGCTAGGTGGCACAGTGGATAGATAGAGCACTGGCCCTGGATTCAGGAAGACCTGAATTCAAATCGGACCTCAGACACTTGACACTTACTAGTTGTGTGACCCTGGGCAAGTCACTTAATCTTCATTGCCTCGAAAACACACACACACACACACACACACACACAAACTTAAAACTAAATATCAACATGTATAACAAAACTTCATTTTTGATATTAATATTTAAACTAATTAATATCAGCAAATAATACATGGCAGCATGAGCTTCAGCTCAAATGAATTTTTATCCTGAGGTTTCACATCACTTTGTTTTCTCTAATTCCATGATGCTATAAAAGAAAAACTCTGAAATGTAGGCAGAGTGGTTCAGAAGAGAAAGCTATGGCATTGGAGGATGCCCTCTGACATTTGCTGCCTGTGTGACTTTGGGCACATTGCTTTACCAACCTCTGTTTTTTCATCTGTAAAATGAGGGGGTTGGACTGGATGACCTCTGAGGTCCCCTCTCTATGATCTTATCAGTTTGCCCCAAGGTAGGAACTGGAAAAGGGTCAAAACTTACAAGAAATGAATTTCCTTAGATTAGAGAAGTAACTTTTTTTTGAGAGCCTTCCATCCAAACCAAATGTTAACGTTTATTGGGCCTCTAGGCAAAGGAAGGAGTTGGACAAAGCCTCGTCCTGGCCTGCCTGATGAGGCCTGGCCTGAAATCAGGCAGGAAACAACAAGAAACCTGAGGAGGAAGAATTAGACAATTGCCCTCTGCTGAGAACAAGAGTTCAAATATCTGGCTGGGTCTTTTACCTACAGTCAAACCCACTTAGAAAAAAAATTAATAAATTCCACAAACCTGTATAGCATGAAATACCTATCTTGGTACATTTGCTATATTCAGAGAGGGTGAATTCTAAATTATTGCAGCATTTAAGGTTTTACATAGATTATATCATACATATACATGTATATGTGCATGTATGCGTATGCAACACAGACATACATATGTATAAATGTCAATATTTATATGTGTATATGTAAGCACATGTATATGCACATGTGTCTGTGTATATGCATACATGCATTTAGATATCTAGGTAAATTTTAAATGCTGTGATATATACATTACTATAGATACAATATATTGTATGACATGTAGTGCTATTACATGTGTATGTATACAAACATTGTATATATGTTTTCAGGTTAAGTTATACATAATATTAATATATAACTGTGTGTATATACATGTACACATACATGTGTTACATATACTTTTGTCAGTTATTTATATAATGTAAATTTATAATAAGAAACATGTGCATTATACACAGGTTTCCAAGTTGTTTTATATATAAAGCATATAAAATATAAATGTCTACGTATGCATACTTTTTTTGCAGGACAATGAGGGTTAAGTGACTTGCCCAGGGTCACGCAGCTAGTAAGTGTCAAGTGTCTGAAACTGGATTTGAACTCAGGTCCTCCTGAATACAGGAACAGTGCTTTATCCACTGTGTCACCTCATATGCATACTTTTACAGGCTAAGTTATACACACATATGTGTGTATACCTATATTACAGACTTTTGAAGCTAAATTTTTTATATATTACATGTGTGTTTATACATACACATATATATTACATGGACTTTGCAGGTTAAGTTTTAGAAATATTACATGTGTGTATACATACATATATGATATATATATACTTTGCAGACTAAGTTTTAGATCTATTACATATGTGTGTTTACATACACATATACATTACTTAGACTTTTTCAGTCTACTTTATGTATATTGGTGTGCGCATAAGTCTAGACTTTGCAGGCTAAGTTTTAAATATATTATGCATGAGTCTATATATATTACATCACATGACATTACATAGATTTTTTTTTTGCAGGTTCTGCCCATACAGCCAAAAATCTACTCAAACTGCAAAGTGAGTGATCTGTTTTCCAGCTTTCAACACGGCCAGTGGACCATGCAAGTTCCTGAGGTTCACTCTGCACTTTTTATGCCACATCCCTCTTCCAAATGACTTGTAGGCAGCATGGGAAAAGCAAATAGTATGAGTTCCAAAGCTCATCAAGTAGTAAGTTGTAAGACACAGCAGCACACACTGTGTGAAATGAAGCTATTTGAAATCCTGGTACTTCACATTGGATTTGTGTTCCCTTTGTCCCAAAGTTATGTGAAAAAAGACAAGATCCTAAAGTAAGGGGGTTGGACTAGATCTCTGATGTCCCTTACAACTCCTATGGTAATAGTAATTTTAACACTTGAAGGTGATCTGATGTGATCTTCACAACAACCCTGAGAGGTAGGTGCTATTATCATTCTGTTTTACAGATGCAAAAACTGAGGCTGAAAGAGTTTAAGTGCCTTACCCAGACATCAAGGCTGTGCTAGAGACAGCTCCTACTAGCTCTACAATTGAGTGGTAAATATTCAGCATTTCCCCCCTGAAATTGGCAACTGCTACAAATCAGGGCTTGATGGATTGTTTTGTTTGATTTCTAGACTTTAAGAAGCGATTCCAGGCCTGGCATTCTGTGATTCCAGGATTCTATAATCCTAACTGAGATTAAAGGAGATAACACATACAAAATGCTTTGCAAAATTAACAGTACCATATGAGTGCTAGCTATGATTATTTTTACCTAATTGACATGAATCAGAACTTGAGGGAGTTCATGGCCTTGAAAGTATTCTATGCCTTTTTCTACAGTATCTCTACTATAAACTCATCAAATAGGTAGCAATATTTTTGCTGTCTGGGAACAATCACCCTTTGGGGAGTGCATACTGGAGCCAGCTCATACCAGCTTATGAGAGCCAACTGTTACATTTTCCGTGTCAATCAATTTGGGGTAGTTAGATAGGCCAATACATGGAGCACTGCACCTAGAGTCAGGGAGAACTGGGTTCATATGTGACCTCAGACATTTATTTATTAGCTGTGTGACCCCTGACAAATTACTTCTGTTTGCCTCAGTTTTCTCATCTGTTAAATAAGGATAATAATAGCACCTACCTTCCAGGGTTGCTGTGAGGATGAAATGAGATAATAATTATGAAGCACCTATGAGTTTTGATTATTAATAATAAACATTTATTGGGGGCAGCTAGGTGGTGCAATGAATAAAGCACTGGTCCTGGATTCAGGGGAACCTGAGTTCAAATCAGGCCTCAGACACTTGACACTAGCTGTGTGACCCTGGGCAAGTCACTTAACCCTCATTGCCCTGCTAATAATAACAACAACAACAACAACAACAAACATTTATTATCTACTATGTGCCAGGCACTGAGCTGAGCACTGGAGATCCTAAAAAAGGCAAAGACATTCCTTGCTGCAGGACCATGTCCTGCAAGTCAAATACTCTCCCAGAGCCTCATCCATCCCCTCTGGAAAATGGGGATAATAATATAAGGTCTATCAAAGGACTTATCTCACTCCCTACAAATAGCTTTGTTCTATGATGACCAGTCACACCCAAATGAGCCATTAGACTCCATGCATTCATTCCACGGCCACTTATTAAGAGTCTACTTTGAGCAAAAACACTGGGTAGGCATTAAGTAGAAGCAAGGATCCTGAGACAGGAAGTCACAAAGCAAAACAACAGAAAAAATAGTTCCCATCCTCAAGGAGCCTACACTCTATCAACAGGAAACAACATATATGCATAGCGTAATTATATACAAGATAGAAACAAAATAAATATAAGTAAATACAAAATAGAAACAAAGTAAATACAAAATAGAACGAAGTAAATACTTGGGGGAGGGAGATGGGTTAGCAGCAAGGGACCAGGAAAGGCATCATATAGGAGGTGGTCTGAGTTTTGAAGGAAAATAGGTGAAGGTGAGGAAGGCGTGCATTTTAGCACGCACAGGTAGCCTGGGAAAAGACATGAAGATGGGAGACAGAAGGCTGTATGTGAGGACCCACAGGAAGGACAGTTTGGCTAGAGCAGAGTATGTGAAGGGGAGTAAAGTAAACTAAGACAGGAAAGGTAGGTTGGAGGCAACTTTGCAAAGGACTCACGAAGCCATGCCTGTCACGGCCTGTGCTAGATAGAGCTCAAAACCCCTAGTAAAGACTCCTAAAAGCAAATAGCAGTTCTCCCTTCTCAGTAGGAAGTGAGGTGGCTAACACTCAACAGGAGGCTGGAGAGAAAATGTCTTGGGTGGGTGGGAGGGGGTTCTAGATGACCCCTAAGGTTGTTCCTTCCAAACCTAAAATTCTCCCTATGTTTTTTCTCATTAAAAAAAATGGAGTATTTCAGAGAGATGAGTGGCTAAGTTCCAAGGGTCTTCCCCTTGGCTCCCAGCTGGCTGTGTAATCAACAGGGCAGGTTCAGTGCACAAGGCCTGGGGCAAATCCCTACATGTCCCCGACTCCACTCTCTGTCTGAGCTTGCTGGTGCAGGGTTTTTCTCTGGAAGGACATTGAACGATTACTCACTTTCTGGCAGGGGCTTCTGAAAATCGGCACCTTCTTCATCCACTCAGCAAAAGGCCCATAAAATGTTTGCCAGGATGACAGGAGATCAACAATCTGCCTGGAAACAGGCAATATCTATTCAGTCTTGGGTTGGATCCTTGGGGAAAGACAATGGCAAGTAAGAGATGTCTGCCGGATGCAGGAAGGCCCTGGCCTTAAGATTGACTCAGTGAGGGTTCCCGGGGTTGCTGATTATGGTGTTGTCCGTGTTTGCTTTAGGAAATCACGTCCCTGCCTTTATTGAGGTAGGGGTGTGTGTGTGTGTGTGTGTGTGTGTGTGTGTGTGTGTGTGTATATGTATGTAAGAGAGAGAGAGAGAGAGATTGAGAGTGTGTGTGTGTGTGTGTGTGTATGTATGTAAGAGAGAGAGAGAGAGATCGAGAGAGTGTGTGTGTGTGTGTACGTATGTAAGAGAGAGAGAGAGATTGAGAGAGTGTGTGTGTGTGTGTGTATGTATGTGAGAGAGTGAGAGATTGAGAGAGAGAGAGAGTGTGTGTGTGTGTGTGTGAAAGAGACAAACAGAGAGACACAGAGAGATAGAGAGTGTGCATGTATGTGCACACACACACACACACACACACACACGAGCACGTTTGTGAACTGGGAGCTGGAGGTTGGTAGGAGAGGTGCCCTCTCTTGCCTTGGTGCCTTTGCTCATGCCATTGCCTGGCCCTATGTGAGGAAGGGACTGTTTCTTCTTGCTTACCCATTTCTGTTGATGCACTTGGCTTCCTCCAAGTCCCACCCATGGGAAAGTAGAGGGAGTGATGGATCTGGAGTCGAAAGAAGCCTGAGTTCTGGTGCTCCATCAGATGAGTAGGAGCTGGGTGGCCACAGGCAAGTCACTCTTGAGTTTTCAGTTTCTTTATTTGGAAAATGAGGGACTTGGCTATGACGACCTCTAAGACCCCTTCTAGCTCTGAAAGTTATGATCCCACAACCTATGATCATGCTCATATAAATGACACCTCCTTCATGAAGCCCTCTCTGACTCCCCCTGCCCTCCCCCACCCTGCCCGGCCCTATCTTTAGGTGCAAATGACCATTTCTTTTCTCAGATTTTTCACAATACATTTACTGGAACTCTTTATGTTAATCTTATTCTCTCTTGCATCATAGTTATTTGTGCATTTGTCCTTCCATCCATCTTAAATGGTAACTTCTTACAGACCAGGGCCTATGATTGAGATGGATGGATGGATGGATGGATAGATTATATACACACACACACACACACACACACACACACACACACACATACACACATATGCACACACCTATACATGCATACACCTCTCTCTCCCTCTCTCACTGTGTATATATACATATATATATGTATGTATGTGCATTTGTTCAATTTCTTTATTTTCATGTCCCCAGTGCTTAGAACAAAGACTTCTATATCTTAAGGTCCCTAATACTTAACAAATTGACATGAATTGCCCTTTGTGAATAAAACTTATGTGTCTGGAGCATCTGGAGTGTGTGGACACTGGGTAGAGGGGGAAAATGAAAGAGGAAGGTAGTTGCTAGACAGCAATACCTGGAATAGTAGCAGAGGCAGGGAAAGAGAGATGGGTTTGGTGCCTTGAGTTAGGGTACAGGGATTGGAGAAGTTTTAGTAAAGTGGGGCTAAAGGCAAGTTCCCTGGACCAACTCCAACTTATCAGTCAATCATCAAGCCTTTATTAAGTACTTAACCTTTCCAGGTACTGTGTTGGGATACAAAGAAAAAGCAAAAACAGCCCCGGTCCTCAAAGAACTTACATTTTAATAAATGCAATAAGAGAAATTAGTGTCCTGGGAGCTGACTGCAAGTCATAGATGAGAAGATCCTAGATTTAGGGCTGGAAAGTGCCTTTGAGGCCACTTAGTTCAATCCCCTCATTTTACAGATGAGGAAACTGAGGCCCAAGAGGGTTAAGTGACTTGTACAAGGTCATATAGCTAATAAGTACAAGAATCAGGATTTGAACCCAGGTGCTCTGATTCTTTCCATTGTATCATATTAGATTATGAGCTAAATCCTGGTATGAGATGGGGAAAAAGACAATTCACCCACTAATAGTTCTTATTCTCCTGTGATGAGATGTGTAAGCCTTTCTTCCTTTAAATCCAGTGGTTTTTCTCCTAGGTGTAACAGAATATGGTTTGTCTTCCTTTCCTGTTCCCAATGGGCATAATCAAGTCAGAACATTGGCTCCTGGAGCCTGGCTTTCTGAAAAAAAAGGTTGAATATCAGTTTTGGAGCTCAGTCATAAGGTGAACACTTGGAAAGAATGGGGATTGTGGGTTTGGATTTGGAAGGGACTTTAGAGGTCATTTAATACAATTCCCTCATTTTACAAGAAATAAGTCTAAGGCCCAAGGTCAGACAGGTACTACATTGGAAAGCCAGAATTTGTACTTCGTCCTTCTGATACCAAATCCGCCAGCCATGGTGTATTTTGTGGTGTCAATTGTCGCATACTGACTCCACGACCCTTTACCTGGGATGTGTTGGTAAGTGTTTAACAATTTGCTTTCTAGGGAGGAAAATGTATACAGAACATCCTTTTAATTGTATTATGCATTATTAATATTTTCCTCATTATTTTCATAAGTATGTTGTTGTTGTTCAGTTGTTTTTCAGTCATGTCCAACTCTTCATGACCCAATTTAGGGTTTTCTTGGCAAAGTTACAGAAGTGGTTTGCCATTTCCTTCTTCAGCTCAATTAACAGATGAGGAAACTGAGGCAAACAGGGATAAGTGATTTGCCCATGTTCACCCAGCTAGTGTCTGAGGCCAGATCTGAACCCAGTAAGATGAGTCTCCCTGACTCCAGGCCCTGCACTCTATCCTCTGTGCCACCTAACTGCCCCTTTATGAGTCTAGAAATGAATGAAAAAATAAAGTCCTAATTTGGAGCATTTCCCAATTTCTGATGCATTACTGCTCACAATGAAAATTTAACAATTGGCTTCCAGGAACTGGAAGTCAGCTCCAGCATACCCCTGCTTCCAAAGCTCATCACACTTTATTTCTCTTTTGTCCATGTTATCATGGCTTCTCAATGGCTGACTGAACCACTGGAGGTCATGGGATTGAGAACCGCTGGCAGTTTGAAATTTTAAGTTGAAAACATTTAAGTTAAAAACAAAATAAAACATTATTTGTCTCAGGGCTCTGGGAAATTATCTTTCATATATCATTTTTGTTCACTGTAGAATATAGAATTTTAGAACTGGAAGGACTAAACCTCATTTTGCAGATGAAAAAGCTGAGCCCAAGAGAGGGCAAGTGACCTTCCCAAGGTCACAAAACTAATTAATGGCAGAGTTGAGATAGGAACCCAAGCCTCTAGAAAGCTCGAATTGCGTAGTTTCCACTCCACAATGCTGTCCCTTCTATGATAATCTTGTTTATCAGGATGAATCATTTTAATTCTGTTTGTTTTATTAGCGAGCATACTCCAGTCCCTGGGAACTATGAAGAGCAAACCACTATGCATTTCCTGTGTAATGTGTGATAGCATCATTGCAGGGATGACAGGACCTCTTGACCAGGCTTTCTTAACCTTTTTTGATGTCGTGGATCCCTCTGTCAGTCTGGGGAGGCTGATGGGCCCCTTCCCAGATGGATGTTTTGAATGCTTCAAATTAAATATAGAGGTTGCAAGGCTTGTTGTAAAAATCGATCATTTTTATTATTTAAAAAAATAAATGGGGGCAGCTAGGTGGCACAGTAGATAGAGTGCTGGCCTTGGAGTCAGAAGGACCTGAGTTCAAATCCAGCCTCAGACACTTGACAACGTATTAGCTGTGTAACCCTGGGCAAGTCACTTAACCCCAACTACCTCACCAAAAACAAACAAAACAAAACAAAACAAAAAATGACATCCTTCTCACCTGTCCCCTCCCCCAAATAAAATACATAGGATTATGGAGGAAACTTATTATATTGAAATAAAATTGTATTTTTCCCATCCTATTTCATAGACTTCTGTGAAACCTATTCACAGATGCCAGGCTAAGAATACTCATTCTAGACTATGTCTGATGGTGTTTCCACAGGGGGAGATATCACCAGGAACTTAATGGATGCACCAACAGAGAAGAGAAAGAGCTAGGCCTGCTTCTGGCTACAACTTTTTCTTAGTGTTGGTTGTCCACTGAACTATAGCTCTTCAGCAGCACCAAAACCCCTGAGAAACAAAACAAAACAAAACAAAACAGAACAGAACCTCCTTCCTGCAGCCCAGCTTCTCATGTGTGGGCAGCCTCCTTGTACATCAATAAATCACTAGCAGCTAGGGGGGAGACCCTGTTCCCTACTGCTTCCTGAAATTAAAAATGACCTGCTCACCTCTGATAATGACTGTCATATATTAACTGGGTTCCTCCCAGCCTCTGTTCCAACCCAGCTCCTTTCATCAGGGGGTCTGGGAGAAAACTTGGGCTGTGGAAGCTGTTTATTTAGAATTTTCTGTGGCTTTCTTTCTCCCTTAGGGACCAAGTCACAGCTTCTGGAAGTGAGGAAAGAAAGGACATCACATAAACAGCTCCTCTTACCCTCTCTTTCACTCCCTCCTTCTCTCTCTCTCTCTCTCTCTCTCTCTCTCTCTCTCTCTCTCTCTCTCTCTGTGTCTCTGTCTCTGTCTCTCTGTCTCTGTCTCTTCTCACTGTGTGTCTCCTACCTCCTCCTCCTCCTCCTCCTCCTCCTCCTCCTCCTCTCCTTCTTCTCCTTCTCCTTCTCCTTCTCCTTCTCCTTCTTCTTCTCCTTCTTCTTCTTCTTCTTCTTCTTCTTCTTCTTCTTCTTCTTCTTCTTCTTCTTCTTCTTCTTCTTCTTCTTCTTCTTCTTCTTTTTCTTCCTCCTCTTCCTCTTCTTCTTCTCCCCCACTCTGTGTCTTTGTCTCTCCCTCTCTCTTCCAGTCTCTCTTTTCTCCTCCTTCTCCCCACCACTCCCTCTCCTTCTCTGACTCTCTCTCTCTCTCTGTCCACCCCTTCTTACTTTCTCTGTTTCTCTCTCATCAATTTCCTTGCCTTACTTGTGGAATCCTTAGGTCCACCATCACATCATCCCCTTTAAACTTAACATAAGTTAATTGATCACCCAGGTATTCATCCTGTGTCTGCTTGTATGCAAACAACCAGGCAAGGTTCCTTATTTGCACAACCCTTCCAACCCCCAGTGATCAGCAACAAGTACTAGGTAACATGGAGAAACAGATAATTTTGAGGTTCCTGACTCTTCTGCAGAACTTAGCCCATGATAGCCACATGGCACACAATCAATAAATACCAAATAGATTGGTTTATTCTCTCATTCAGCATCCTCAGGGCTCTCTTTCTGACAGATAGGCCTCAGGGTCCTCAATTCCCTTCACTTCCTGGAATGCAATTTTCCTACTTCCCTATCTCCCAATCTCATGCTCCCTGGGGCCTCCAACCTCCCTCCCTAATGCATGGAGCAAAAACGATGAGATCAGAGATCGTGGGATCTTTCTAATATAGCCTTTGTGTGCTCCCTGGCAAGTAGTATGTAGCAAGAGCACTATTTTCTAAAGCTACCGGGGGCCAAGGAAGGGGAGGAGAGTCATCCTTTTTCCAGGGCTTGAGACAGATTTGATCTTATCTATTGAAACCAGAAGGCTTTGAGACCAGCCCTCCAGTAGATATGGAGTTTCAGACCAAAAGGGTCCCAGAGAAAAATTTCTGACTGAGCAAACATTTCATGGTAACTGGCAATGGGTACATTAGTCTCCTTGGGCATGGGCAGGATTACATAGCTAGTAGAGAAAAATGAGCCTTCCTATCTTAAAGCCCTTTTTGATTTCAAAGCTGATTGCCACCTGGCATACTGCTTACTGAGGCATTCAGGAAGTCACTTGAGAAAGCCGGTTGTTAAATTCAGTGTGAGTTTTTCTACCTTTGATATCAGCAAACACTACAGATTAGGACTTGATTTATTGTTTGGTTGATTATCTAGACTTAAGAGAGTGATGGAGAAAATGTTAACAATGCATATTAAACTTATAAGTGTGTGCATTTTTTTTTTTAAAGAGAGGCGGTTGTTAAATATTTGCCAGCACATCTCTGAATTTACCAGCAACTTCCCTGCCAAAAGTTTGCACTTTGAACCCTCTGGTTAGGATTTTAACCTCTTGGCATACCACCTTACTCTCACCACCACCACATATATTCACACATAACACATACACATGTCCCATTAGCAATCCTACCAGCAGAAGTAACTGCCCCTCAAGAAAATGTACGGAGTTATCCCCTTTCCAAACAGTTGCCAAAGTGATAGGGAAGCAATGTGGAACAGTAGAAAGTATGTTGGCTTCAGATCCGGAGGACCCAGGTTTGAATTTCGGCTCTAGAGTCTATTTCCTGTATGAATTTGAACAAATTTAACCTCCCTGAGCCTTAGTTTCCTTATCTGTAAAATAAAGGGGTGGGGGGTTGGGGGGGACTAAACAAAATGCCCTCTGAGGTTTTTTCTTTTTTTATTGTTAGTTTTCAACATTTCTTTTTATAAGATGGGGGGGGTATGGGGCATGGCAATAAGGGTTGTAACTTGCCCAGGGTCACACAGCTAGTAAGTGTCAAGTGTCTAAGGTCAGATTTGAACTCAGGTCTCCTGTATCCAGGGCTGGTCCTTTATCCACTGTGCCACCTAGCTACCCCGCTAAGATTTTTTATTTTTTATTTTTTAGCGGGACAATGAGGGTTAAGTGACTTGCCCAGGGTCATACAGCTACTAAGTGTCAGGTGTCTGCGGCTGGATTTGAACTCAGGTCCTCCTGAATTCAGGGCTGGTGCTTTATCCATTGCGCCACCTAGCTACCCCCGCTAAGATTTTTAATTCCAAATTTTTCTCCCTCCCTTCCTCCCTTCCTTCCCCTCTCCCTAAAACATAAAGCAATTGGATATAGATTATATATGTACAATCATATTAAATATATTTCTGCATTAGTCATGTTGTGAATGAAGAATCAGAACAAAAGGGAAAAACCTCAAAAAATTAAAAAATTAAAAACCAGAAACAGTATGGTTCAATCTGCATTCAGATTCCACAATTCTTTTTTCTGGATATGCAGAGTATTTTCCATCATGAGTCCTTTGGAATTGTCTTGAATCTTTGTACTGCTGAGAAGAGCTAAGTCTATCACAGTTGATCATTGCACAATGTTGCTATTACTGTGTACAATGTTCTCCTGGTTCTGCTCACTTCACTCAGCATCAGTCCATCTAAGTCTTTCCAGGTTTGTCTGAAATCTGCCTGATCATCATTTCATATAGCACAATAGTATTCCATTATATTCATATACCACAATTTATTCAGCCATTCCCAAATTGATGGGCACTCCCTCGATTTCCAATTCTTTGCCACCACAAAGAGAGCTGCTATAAATATTTTTTTACATGTGGGTCCTTTTCCCTTTTTTATGATCTCTTTGGGATATAGACTTAGTAGTGGTATTACTGGGTCAAAGGGTAGGCACAGCCCCATAGCCCTTTGGGCATAGTTCCAAATTGCCCTCCAAAATGACTGGATCAGTTCACAACTCCACCAACAATGCATTAGTGTTCCAATTTTTCCACAGTTTCTCCAACATTCATTATTTTCCCTTTTTTTTTTTTTTTGGTCATATTAGCCAATCTGCTAGGTGTAAGGTGGTACCTATCTGAGGCTCTTTTTAGTTCTTTATGACCTAAAACACAGATTTGACCACGCCACACTCTATACTCAACGTGCCCCAGTGCCTCCCTTGACTGCAGACCAGTCAACAATCATCCATTAAATGCTTACTATGTGTTAGCCACTGTGCTTGGGATACAAAGAAAGGCATGAACACATTCATTGCCCTCTAGGAGATCCCATTCCAGTGGGGGAGACAACACATAAATAGCCATGTACATATAAAATTAAGTAAATGGAAAGTAGTCTCAGAGGGGAGGTGCTAGCATTTGAGCTGCCCTGAAGGAAGCTAGGGAAGTTAGGAGTCAGAGTTAAGGAGGAAAAACTTTCCAGTCATATTAGATATCCAGAAGTGGGAGATGGGGTTTTGAAGGACATGGGACCCCTAGGATACACTGTAAACTCTTCTGTTGGTCATTTAAAGTCCTCACAACCCATCTCCAGTCAACCTTTCCAGGTGTCTCACACATTGACCCCTTCATGCCTTCTTCAATCCAGACAATCTGTCTTTCTTGCTTATCCTGACACATGACATTGCAGCCTCCACTTCCAAATCTCTACACAGATTGTCCCTCATTCCTAGAATCAACTTCCTCTTCTCTCCCTGTTCTTAGAATTCTTAACTTCCTTCAAAGTTCCCCTCAGGCACCACCTCTTGGATATAGCTTTCCTGACTCCCCAGGGTTGATACAAATCCTTTAAAATGGCCTTGTACAGAGGAAGTAATAAAAAGAAGTAGGGAGGAAGAGGAATAGCACTTCTAGACCTCAAAGTATAACATAAAACAGCAGTCATCAAAACTATCTGGTATTGGTTAAGAAGGACAGCTTGGGGGGAGCAGCTAGGTGGTGCAGTGGATAAAGCACTGGCCCTGGATTCAGGAGGACCTGAGTTCAAATCTGACCTCAGACACTTGACACTTACTAGCTGTGTGACCCTGGGCAAGTCACTTAACCCCTATTGCCCTGCCAAAAACAGAAAAACAAAAACAAAACAAAAAGAAGGACAGCTAGGGGAGCAGCTAGGTGATGCAGTGCATAAAGCACTGGCCCTGGATTCAGGAGGACCTGAGTTCAAATCTGGCCTCTGATACTTGACATTGTACTAGCTGTGTGACCCTGGGTAAATCACTTAACCCTCATTGCCCCTCCCCCCCGAAAAAAATGTGGCACAGTGGATAGAGTATAGGATCTGGAGTCAGGAAGACTCCTCTTTCTGCTTTCAAATCTGGCCTCAGACACTTACTAGCTATGTGACCCTGGGCAAGTCACTTAACCCTGTTTGTCTCAGTTTCCTCATCTATAAAATGAGCTGGAGAAGGAAATTGCAAATCACTTTAGTATCTTTGCCAAGAAAACACCAAATCGGGTCACAGAGTCAAACATGACTGAAAATGACTGAAAGATAATAACAATGGTTAAAAAATAGAGAGATAGATAATGGAATAGAGTAGACAAAGGAGAAGTAGAATCAACAGAACTCAGTAACCCAGCATTTGATAAATTATGTAGGAAAAAAACGCTCCTTATTTATTTTAAAAAAACTGCTAGGAAAACTAGAAAGAAGTCTGACAGAAATGAGACTTAGAATAACACTTTACACCATATTCTACAATACATTCTAAATGAAATATTAATATTAAAGATCACACTCAATAATTAGAAGATAAATAGATCATATACTTCTCTTTTTAGTTTTTGTTTTGTTTTGTTTTTTGGCGAGGCAATTGGGGTTAAGTGACTTGCCCAGAGTCACACAGCTAGTAAGTGTTAAGTGTCTGAGGCCGGATTTGAACTCAGGTCCTCCTGACTCCAGGGCCGGTGCTCTATCCACTGCGCCACCTAGCTGCCCCTCATATACTTCTCACAGCTATGTGTAAGCAATGCATTCTTTTTTTTTTTTTTTTTTAGTGAGGCAATTGGGGTTAAGTGACTTTCCCAGGGTCACACAGCTAGTAAGTGTCAAGTGTCTGAGGTCGGATTTGAACTCATCCACTGTGCCATCTAGCTGTGCCAAGCAATGCATTCTTAACCAAATGAGAAACTATTACAGAAGATAAAATAGGTAACTTTGACTATTTGAAACTGAAAAGCTTCTGCACAGACAAAATTGATGCCCTTAGGAAAGTGATTAAATGGAAAAAAATCTTTGCATAAATTTTTTTCTGATAAAAGTTTGATATCCAAGATATATAAACTATCCCTGTTTGTATAATAGCTATCCCTCATTAGATAAGTGGTCAAAAGATATGAACAGTTTTCAAAAGAAGAAATGCAAAGTACTCACAATTACATAAAAAATGCTCTAGATCACCAATAATAAGAAAAAATGCAAATCAAAACAACCCTGAGGTTTCACCTCACACCTTGAAAATTAGTAAAGGTGACAAAAAGTTAATAATAAATGATGGAGGGGTTATGGAACAATAGACACCTTAATACATTGTTGGTGAAGTTGTATGACCATTTTTGAAAGCAACTTGGAATCATACAAATAAAGTGGCTACAATGTCCACACCCTTTGAACCAGAGACTTCATTACTGGACTTATATCCCAAGAAAGCCATCAATAAGGACAAAGGGCTCATAAGCTCCAAAATATTTATAGCGGTATTTTTTGTGCTAGCTAATTTTTAGAAACAAAGTGGATGACCATCAATTGGGAAATGACTGAACAAAATTGTGGGACATGAATTCAGTGGAATATTATGGTGCTGTAAGAAATTATATGTGCAATGAATACAAAGAATCATAGAAAGATTTATAAGAACTGATAGAGTGAAGTAAGCAGAACCAAGAAAACAATATACACAGTAACTGCAACAATGTAAATGGAAAAAAATAACATAAAAAAAAATCAAAAGTAAACATAATGAAAGTACAAAGATGAACTAGGGATCAAATTAAGAAACAAGAGAGGATGTTCCTAACCCACCTCTTCATAGAGGTGGGAAGTCCACAGGTGTTACACATTGAACATGTCTTTGTACTTTTTCAAAATATCAGAGGCAGAATTTGAACCCAAATCTTTCTGGTTCCAAGACTAATGTGGTATTCACTACACTATGCTGTATCCCTCTTATTGAATTCTATTTTGTTATTGATAACTGCTCAGGTCACTATAAAGGGCAAGTAGAGATGATTAGTCCAAATTCTTCAGAGCTAAGTGGTGCAGTGATAGAGTCAGAAAGACCTTAATTCAAATCCAGCCTCAGACACTTACTAGCTGTGTGACCCTGGGTAAGACACTTCACCTCTGTCGCCCTCAGTGTCCTCCACTATAAAATGGAGAAAATGCGATTGTTGGGAGGATCAAATGAGGTAACATTTGAATATAGTAGGCACTTAATAAATGCTTGTTCCCCTACTTCCTATAGTGGAATATGAAGACTAATAAAAAAAGAAAAAATCAATTCCATTGGTTGGTAGGAAAGATCTGGTTTTAGCTGTCCTGAATGAAAGCATATCTGCTTTCCTAAGAGAATAGAAAAGATGACTTAGGGAGAAACCATAGAGACAAATGGCTTCATTCCAACCCCATTGAAGCATCTGGTTCTGGCTCTGCCACAGACTTACAGTTCCAAGGTTCCCTCCTAAGAATGGTCTAGCCCTAGGGGCAATGGTGGTTGGTGGTTGGTGAGGGAACCTGCAATTTTCTTGGTAGGAGAGAGGAAGCAACAAAGTGAGGCAGCCTGAATGAAAATCTAGTTCTGTCTGGTTTCAAATCTGCTCAGCTATGTTTCTTTTTAAAATTGTGAATAGAATTTTATTTTCCAAAATATATGTAAAAACAAAATTTTAACATCAATTTTTAAAAAACTTTGTGTTCCAACTTCTCTTCCCCCCTCCATTCCCACCCCCACCCACAAGAAAAGAAAGAGCACTAGACTGAAAGTCTGGTGACCCAATGCTTGCATAGTGCCTGGCATGTAGTAGACACTTAATAAGTGTTGATTGAGGGCACCTTGGGCAAATCACTTCATTTCTGGAGATTTCAGTTATGTTATTTGATCAACGTCTACAGTCCTTTCTTAGCTAGATAGAAGAAGAATGGTGTAGGAGATTGTAGTAGAACCAAGTCAGGAGATCTGAGTTCAAATCCTACCTCAGACACTTATCTAAGTGTGTTACCCTGAGTAAATCATTTAACCTCTTCCTACCTCGGTTTTCTCATTTGTACAATGGAGCTAATCATACTTAATAGTACCTTGTAGGGTTGTTGCAAACAAAAGATTTTATATCCTTTATGTTATGTTATGTGTTATGATGTTAATAATAATTCAGTTCCATCCATCTGAGTAGGAGAAAATATTTCAAAGTGCCCCTCCCAACTTTGGCCCCACACATTCCCCTCATTCAGGCCATGTATTCTCTCCATCCCTTTTCCTTTATTCCTCTTCTCCTCTACTCTTTTCTCAGGTTTAGAGATGGAGTAAGAAGTTAGAAATCTCAGTCCTTTGTGTCCTAACTCATTTGCTTGGCATCATGATAATTTGTCCAACATGCTTTGAGGAGTTTGCCCAAACCTATCGAAGATGAGGCATTTAAGGTGTCTGATTTAGCCTTGGATGCAGAACAGAGCATTGACAATAGGGCTTTGGATATTTCTATAGAATCTTTGTAAGAAGAATCCCTAGGTTTGTTGTTGTTGTTATTCAATTGTTTCAGTCATGTCTGACTCTTTGTGATTCCTATTTGAGGTTTTCTTGGCAAAGATAATGGAACAGTTTATCATTATCTTCAGTAGTTCATTTTACAGATAAGGAAATGGAGATAAACAGGGTTAAGTGACTTACTCAGGGTCACAGAACTAGTAAGGATTTGAACTCATGATGATGTGTTCCTGACTCTAGTTCAGTACTCTATCCACTGCACTACCTAGCTGCCTAGAAGTTTGCTAGTTCAACTGTTTAACCAAAGCAGGATTCCTTTCTGGGGTAGCCCTAAAAGATGGCTCATATGACCTCTATCTAGAGTGCTCTATCTAGCATTCGATTGCTCACAAAACAGTTCATTACAATGTTGGACAGTACAATTAAAAAGTTATTACAAAGTAGAATTTAGAAAGAATGAAAGATTTAGATTCACACGTCCAAAGTTCAAATCTCACCTTGCCAGTTTTGCAGCTAGGAAAATATAGTGGATAGGACTCTTGACCTCAAGTTAAGAAAACCTGAATTCAAATCCAGCCTCGAACATTTACCAGCTGTGTTGCTCTGGACAAACAACTGAACCTCTGGCTGCCTCAGATTCCTCATCTATAAAATGGGGATAATAATAGCTCCTACCTTCTAGAGTCATGGTGAGGATAAAATGAGATAATATTCATAAGGGACAGCTAGGTGGCACAGTAGATAAAGCATCAGCCTAGGATTCAGGAGGACCTGAGTTCAAATCCAGACTCAGCCATTGATATTTACTAGCTGTGTGACCCCTGGACAAGTTACTTAACCGACATTGCCCTGCCCAAAAAATAAATAAACAAACAAACAGATAAATGAATGAATGGATAAAAAAATAAATAGATAAATAAATGAGTAAATAAATTAATTAATTAAAATCTGTTAGGGGCAGCTAGGTGGTACAGTGGATAAAGTACTGGCCCTGGATTCAGGAGGAAGTTCAAATCCAGTCTCAGATACTTGACACTTACTGGCTGTGTGACCCTGGGTAAGTCACTTAACCCTCATTGTCCTGCAAAAAAAAAAATATTAACAAAGCAATGTTTGAACCTTAAAATGCTATATAAATATGAGCTATTGTTATTATCAGTACTGGTATTATGTGTGAGGAGCCTTGGCCAAGTCATACAACTGCTTCTGGGTCTTCTAATCTCAATTGCAAAATGAGTAGGTTGGACCCAATGATCTCTAGGGTCTCCTTTGGCTTTTTGCATATGCCTCTACATTTAGCCAAAATCTGTTTCCCTGGCACCTTCTCCCCACCAATTTCTGTAAAAGGATAGTTATCACTTCTGCACTGTTATATTACTGGTCAGCATAAGAAAGCAAATGGGAATTTGGGGAGAGTCTTGTGGAAGCCACAGACAACAACCCCAATTTTCCAATAAGGTCCTGTAAACACCCCATAAAGGAAAAGTTCAGACTTTTTCTTTGGTAAGAAGGAAGGGCCAACAAGCTTTATGTAGATTTTTCCAGTTCGCAGAGGTTCTTCGCCTCTAACCCCTGCAATAAGGAAGGGGTAGCTGTATAAACCCAATCTACTTACTCTGTAGCATAAGGGAAAACACATTCTCCTTGAAATTGGGTTTGACTCCCGAGTTTGCCACTTAGTAAGTAGGTATGTGGGACAGCTAGGTGGCGCAGTGGATAGAGCACCAGCCCTGAATTCAGGAGGACCTGAGTTCAAATTTGACCTCTGACACTTGACACTTAACTAGATGTGTGACCCTGGGCAAGTCACTTAACCCCAATTGCCTCACCAAAAAAAAAAAAAAATCACTCATGGTAAGTAGGTATGTGACCTTGGACAAGTAAGTCCATTGCCCTTTAGATGTGTCTCCCTACAGTCTTCATCTCCTCCTATGTTATGTAACTGGTTCCTGAATAATTGACCTAGAAGATAAATATCTAGCAAATATGTTTCACTAACTTTCCATTCTAAGAGCTTTACTGTGATGAAGGAGTAGAAGATTTAGCATGAGAAGGAACTTTAAAGGTCATTTAGTCCTTCTTATAGAAGAGGAAGCCAAGGAACAGAGAGGCTAAGATCAGATCAAGTTCCAATGACAATAGCTAGCATTTACATAGTGCATGAAGGTTTGCAAAGTATTTTATGTGTGTTATTTTCATTTAATTTTCACAGAGGCCCTGAGAGGTAGGTTCTATCATTTACTCCTATTTTATAGAGGAAGAAACTGAGGCTGAGAGGGTTAAGTGACTTGCTAAGGGTCTCATAGGTTGTGAAGTCAGGTCTATTGATTCTGGGGGCATCTAGGTGGTGCAGTGGATAGAGTGCTGGTCCTGGAGTCAGAAAGACCTGGGTTCAAATCTAGCCTCAGACATTTACTATTTGCATGACCCAGGGCAAGTCATTTAACCCTGTTTGCCTCAGTTTCCTCATGCAGAAAATGAGGTAGAGAAGGAAATGACAAGCCACTCAAGTATCTTTGCCAAGAAAACCCCAGCATGCGTCATGAAAAGTTGAACAGGACTGAAAATGACTAAACAATAAAATAACTATTGGTTCCAAGTCAAACACTCTAGCCACTCTGCTTGTAGAAGTAAATACTATGGCAGCAGCTAGGTGGTGTAGTGGATAGAGCACCGGGCCTGGATTCAGGAGGACTTGAGTTCAAATTCAGCCTCAGGTCCTTGACACTAACTAGCTATGTGACTCTGGGCAAGTCACTTAACCCCAACTGCCTCACCCCCTCCAAAAAAAGAAATAAATACTATGAGCATTTATTAAATGCCTACTATGTGCTAAACACTGTGCTAGGTGTTGATGGTACATAAAAATGAACCAAAACAGCCTCTTCCATCAAGGAACTCACATTTTATTAGGGGAAACAACATGGGTGCAATCCTTTTCTTTTTTTAGTGAGGCAATTGGGGTTAAGTAACTTGCCCAGGGTCACAGAGCTGGTAAGTGTTAAGTGTCTGAGGTCGGATTTGAACTCAGGTACTCCTGACTCCAGGGCCGGTGCTCTATCTACTGCACCACCTAGCTACCCCGGTGCAATCCTAATATGAAGGGAAGTTTGTTAACAATAGAACAGGGATTCCAGAGGGCACAAGGAAACTGTAGGGAAAAATGGCATAGGGACACATGAGGGATGGGACTAACGTACATATAAGGGAGCAAAGAGTGGTGGTCAGAGAAGGGAGCTTTGGCCTGTTTGGCCTAAAACTAAGCCTGGTGGCTTCACTCAAAATCACAGGGACCCTGTCACCAAATCATATGGCTTCTGAGTAGGGACATAAGAAAGAGGGTTGTCATGTCCTCCAAGTAGCAAAAGTAACATTGATTTGCTCATTGTTCCCTATAAAGGAGCTAGAAAGTAGAGGGGGAGAGGGAGCATGTGGAGGTAAGGCAGATATCCAGTTCCTCATCTTACCTCCCTATAAAGCCAGGGGTCAATGGAATCCTGTGTCCAGGCTAGTCACACAGGGGTGAGACTCTTTTTAGGTAACTTGCCCAATGTAACAAAGATAGTAGGTAAAAGAGCTTGGGTTCACAGAGACTAGGACTTCAAATCCAGGGCAATTTCTACTATACAGTCAAGCAATCAAGCAATGAGAATTTAAGTGCCTACTATGTTCCAGGCACACTACTGGTGACAAGGATACAAAAACATAAATGAAGCAGTCCTTGATTTCAGGGTGCTTACATTCTATTGGGGGAGACCGCTACATAAATAAATAAAGAGTATCAACAAAATAATTGTAAGGTAATTGGGGAGGAGGGGAACTGATAGCAGCTGAAGGGATTAGGAAAAGATTGAATGTAGGAGGTCACATTTGAGCTGATCTTTGAATCAATAGATTAACAAAAAATATATTAAGTGCCTACTATGTGCTAGGTATTGGGGATCTAAAGAGAAAGAAAAATCCCTCCTGGCAAGGAGCTCTAGACAATAAATCCGTATAAACATATGTTGCTGTTTCAGGTGTGTCCAACTCTTTGTGGCCCCTTTTGGGTTTTCTTGGCAAAGACACTGGAGTGGGTTGCCATTTCTTTTTCCAGCTCATTTTACAGATGAGGAAACAGAGGCAAGCATGGCAAAGAGACTAATCGTCTGAAACCAGATTTGAACTCATGAAGATGAATCTTCCTGACCCCAAGCCCAGTACCCCATCCACTGTGCCACCTAACTGCCCATATAAACATAGAGAAAGCATAAATGGAAAGCAAATAAATACAGATATAAAGTAAGTCAATACAAATCTATACAACAAGTTAACCACAAAGTAGTTGGTAGAGAGGGAACTAAAAACTGGGGGATCAAGAAAGGTTTCATGCAGAAGATGGTGATAGAGCTTCATCTTAAAGGAAAAACAAGTGACCGTGAAGGCAGAGGTAAGGAGATAGAGGATTCCAGAGGTGAGATAGCCAGTGCAAAGGCCTAGTGTTGAGAGGTAGAGAGGTAGAGAGGAACACAGAGAAGGCCAGTTAGGCTGCATCCCAGGCTGTGGGTGTAGGAATAATGTCCAAAGAGGCTGGAAAGATAGATTGGAAGCAGAACACAAAGGGCATTAAAAGTTAAAGAGATAGGGGCAGCTAGGTGGCACAGTGGATAAAGCACTGGCCTTGGATTCAGGAGGACCTGAGTTCAAATCCACCCTCAGATACTTGACACTTAACTAGCTGTGTGACCCTGGGCAAGTCACTTAACCCTCATTGCCCTGCCAAAACAAAACAAAACAAAAAACAACCAAAAAAAAGCTAAACAGATGAGTCCCACTCTGAACTGAAGAGAAATTATTGGTCAACAGTATGTAGGCTAGACTGGAGTGGGGGGAGATTTGAAGCAGGGTGATCCATTAGGGGGCAGTTGCGATAATTTTAAGTGAGAAGTCCCTGGACTAAGGTTGGTAGCTCTGTGAGTGGAGAGGAAGGGTCCAACCTATCCTTGACCAGGAACTCCCTCTAAAAAAATGTTTTGTGGGGATATAAGTACAAAGAATAAAATAATCCCTACTCATAATGAGTAGGGGCATCTAGGTGATACCTAGTTGTGGAATCAGGAAGACTTCCTCATCAAATCTGGCCTTGGACATTTACTAGCTGTGTGACCCTGGACAAGTCACTTAACCCTGTTTGCCTCAGTTTCCTCACCTGTAAAATGATCTGGATAAGGAAATGCCAAATCACTCCAGTATCTCTGCCAAGAAAATCCCAAATGTAGTCACAAAGAGTCAGATGCAACCAAAACAACTTAACAACTCATGATGAACTTATATTCTATTGGGGGAGATAGAAAGTGTTAAAATATATACGTCTTAAAGTTAATCAATACAAGTATAGACAGAGTAGTCTGGGAGTGAGGGCCTGGGCAGTTGAAAGAAACTAGGAATCCTGTGAGGCAGAGGTCTGAAAGGAACGCTTTCCATGCCTTAAGGCGCTAAAAACAGAACAGGTGGGTGAGTAGTCAAAGGCCACACAGACATCAAGGAGTGGCAAATAAAAGCCTACAGACTGGAGCCCAGAAGGAGGAGGGATTCAGTGATCAGAAGGCAGGGAGGCAACAGCTTTGCCCAAGAAAATCCATCTTCCACTGAGCTGAAGTCCAGGACCAGCACAGCATGTAAAACCAGGATCACCCCTGATCACATCTTATGACGGATGACACTCTGCTGTGCATCTTGGCTTCTTCTTCGAGCTGCCCCCTCCACACAATGGTGGCTAAGTGTTGGGAGCTTCAGAGTCCAACCAATGTGATCTTTGATGGGATTCCAGTTCAGGAGAATTTCAGAGAAGGAGTCCCAGACACCAATTCTAGAGAGCTAATCAGAGTCCAGAATTCAGTCACTGGGCTGAAAAAGACTTCCTAGCCATGGCTGCCCCGAATATTCAAGTATACCCTTAGTATAATAAATGTAGAGCAGGAAAGACCCTTAGAGGCTATCTTGTACAAATTAATTTTATAGAAGTGAAGGTGCAATGACTGGCTCTAGGTCAAAGGGTAAGTAGCAGAGCCAGGATTGAAACATAGGCAAAATTTTTTAAAAAATAACATCAACAATAAAAATAGCTATTTATATGGCACTTTAAGCTTTGCAAAGTGTTTTACAAATATCTCCTTTCACTCTCACAGCAACCCCATAAGGTTATTATTATTATTATTATTATTATTATTCCCATTTTACGTATGAGGAAACTGAGCCTGGGGAATTTAAGTGACTTGCCCAATGTCACACAGCTAGTAAGTCTCTGAGGGTGGATCGAAGTCTTCCTGACTCTAGGTCCTGTGCTCTATCCACTGTGCCACCAATTTGACTTTAAATTCTTAACCCACAGGGGCAGCCACACATAGAATGGAATGTTGAAAATGTGTTGGGCAGCAGGTCCGTGCCCCAGAATGGGTATTGCTGAGGTCATTTCTCAGATCCTGAGCCATGCCATCTGCCCCCATGACAGTACAAACTGCAGTGCTAGTATATAGATTTCCTTTTGCTCTTTCACCCAGAGCAAGGCCCCAAATACCACCAGTTTTGTGAAACAGTTATATTACAGCTATCGTACTATGCCAAAGACTGTCCCCTGGGGCTCACACATGTCTGAAGACATGCAAGGTCTTGCAGATGACTTTTACAAAACCAGCACAGCAAAACAGGTTTGGAGTCAACGACTCATACTGAAGGGGTACTGGAGATCATTTGGTACATCTCCCTGCCTTAAGGCTCATGTGTACCAGATATATTTGTATTTTGAAAAATCCTACTCTTAAAGTTATTGTGGGAAGTACTGACAACCCATTCCTTTTCCTTAATTTTTTTTTTCGTGTGGGGCAATGAGGGTTGAGTGACTTGCCCAGGGTCACACAGCTAGTAATTGTCAAGTGTCTGAGGCCAGATTGGAACCCAGGGCCGGTGCTTTATCCACTGCACCAACTAGCTGCCCCTCCTTAATTTTTAAGGACATAATTTAGGCAAACTATGTAGAGATCCAAATAGGGACTCTGATTTCCCACTACCAATAATCAAGAATATTTTTCCATTGAAGAAGGGGGGAAAAATCTGAATTCTGAAACAATGTGTTATACAGAGTTCATCTGTGGATTACAGACAACCTAGTCATTGAAACCCAGGACAGGATAGAAACCAACATGGCCTCAGAGAATGAACAGGGGGCTGTCTTGCTGTCAGTGATGAAGCATGAACTGTTCAAGGGTTCTGATTCTATCAGATGGCAGAGTTGTCAACAAGTTTCCCATCCTATAGGTCTGTTCACAGACCTTCATTCCCAAGGTTCAGCTCGAGGTTCTTCTTACAACCACAGTTGATGCAGAAGAGAAGCTTTTTGACCTCTGTTGCTATGCGCAGCATGGCCCAGTGTGTGGGCCAGGCCATCCAAGGCAAGACTGACTACAAGCTCATGAGTTTTCTCCCCGAGGGCAGACAAATAGCCCTCTCTTCTTTAATCTTCCCCTTGCCCCCAACATAGCTAAAGAAAAGATCTTTTTTTATTGTCCTTAGCATTCATCACAAGCCTCAGCTCGTTCTGGGCTTTAAACATTCCTGACATTCTTATAGGACCTTGCTACTCTTTTATATTCATCCACAGTGACCTACCCTTGTTTCCATCTTCCATACCTGTCTTTTAAAAATTCAAATTGGCTGATGAATTTTCTATACAGTCACATAAGTCTGATGATAGCTGACAACAGAGAGAGGGCAAACACTACTTAAATCTTTTGTCCTGTTTTCTTTCCCAAAGAGAATGCACTTCACATCTAGAAGTATGGAACAAAAGTAATTAAAAACAAAAGTAAACCCACCATCTGTGAGTCTTTATCAAGTTACCACAGGACTGAAAATGGGCAAATGTTTCCTCATTTTTTAAAAAAAGAAGGCGAATTCTTTGAATCATCTGCTGAACTACCTCACTTCACTTCCTGGCAAAATTCTTTGGTTTCACAATCTGTGAAATGGGGGGATTGGATTAGATTAGTGGTCTCAGGGCAGCTAGGTGGCACAGTGGATAAAGCACCAGCCCTGGATTCAGGAGGACCTGAGTTCAAATCTTGCCTCAGACACTTGATACTTACTAACTGTGTGACCCTGGGCAAGTCACTTAACCCTCATTGCTCCAGGAAAAAAAAAAAAAGATTAGCGGTCTCCAAAGGGGAAGGAGGGGGGTCAGGAGGCTTCTGCAGGGGTGCATGTGGCATGACTCCAAAAATTCCTGCCCAGCCAACCAGAAGATGGGAAGATAGATTGCTTCCCATCCTCCCTTGCAATAGCTATTCATGGGACTTGTTTCCAAATACAACAATTCCTGTTACA
Organism: Dromiciops gliroides; assembly: GCF_019393635.1. Taxonomy (NCBI): domain Eukaryota; kingdom Metazoa; phylum Chordata; class Mammalia; order Microbiotheria; family Microbiotheriidae; genus Dromiciops; species Dromiciops gliroides. The sequence continues at coordinate 538,170,379 of NC_057861.1, read as the reverse complement.
ATTGTATTTGGTCCTCATCTCTGCCTTCTGCCCCAGCATCCGCTTCTCAAAGCAGTCATAATCTGACTTGGTGGGTAGACATGAAGCTAGAGATAATACAGTAGGGCAAATGAGAAGGAGAATGACCATGAGGAAGCAGGTTATCAAATTAGACCATATGGTTTGGGAAATAGGGGAATGTATACTATACAGGTCACCACTTCTGTCTTCAATATTTCCCTCATACTTTGATATCTCTAACTGTGAGGCACAACAGGGGAAAAAATACAATGGACAGGGGGCAGCTAGGTGGCGCAGTAGATAAAGCACTGGCCCTAGATTCAGGAGGACCTGAGTTCAAATCCAACCTCAGACACTGTGTGACCCTGTGCGAATCACTTAACCCCAATTGCCTCACAAAAAACCAAACAAACAAAAGTAAAGTCTTAAATTTGAATCCATACAACTGCACAAATACAGTCAGAGAGGGACAGAGCTATTACCTTCACTCAACAAGTCCTTATCAAGCCCCTTCTATGCTTAAGGCTCCATGCTAGGCACTAGGCATACAAATACCAAGAAAGTGTCCCTGCCCTGGAGGAATTTAAATAAGAAGCCAGTCATGGAGTGGGTAGAGGGTTAGAATTGGAGTCAAGAAGATGAGTTCAGGGGGCTGCTAGGTGGCTCAATGGATAAAGCACCAGTACTAGATTCAGGAGGACCTGAGTTAAAATCTGTCCTCAGATGCTTGATACTTACTACCTGTGTGACCCTGGGCAAATCACTTATCCCTCATTTCCCCACCAAAAAAAAAAAAAAATATATATATATATATATATATATATAGAGAGAGAGAGAGAGAGAGAGAGAGAGAGAGAGAGAGAGAAAGACAGAGAGAGAAAGATGGATAGATGGATGGATGGATGAATGAATAAATGAATGAATGAATGCATGCATGTATCCATACATACACAAATAAATGAATGAATGAATGAGTGAGTGAGTGAATAAATAAATAATAAATAAGTGAATGGATGAATGAGTAAATAAATAGATAAATGAATGAAAGAAAAAAGAAGATATGAGTTCAAATCCTACCTCAGACACTGTTTATGTGAACCTAGGCAAGTCATGAAATCTGTTTGCCTCAGTTTCCTCATGAAAAAATGGTAATAATACTAATATTTGCCTCATAGATATGCTGTTATTTGTTGTGAAAATCAAATGAAATCATATATACAAAGGTATTTTGTCAAGCTTAAACCACTATGTAAATGTTATTGTTGATGTTTCAACTTACTGAAGGAAACCCCTCCTGGATCATTGCCTCATCATGGCTCAGGGGTTTATGTAGCTCAATGAAACTATGAACTATGCCATGTAGGGTTGCCCAGGATGGACAGGTCATAGTGAAGAATTCTGACAAAAGGTAATCCACTGGAGAAGGAAATGGCAAAACACTCCAGTATCTTTGCCAAGAAAACACCACTGACCATTTTTTTTTTTGGTGAGGTAATTGGGGTTAAGTGACTTGCCCAGGGTCACACAGTTAGTGAGTGTCAACTGTCTGAGGCCAGATTTGAACTCAGGTACTCCTGAATCCAGGGCCGGTGCTCTATCCACTGTGCCACCTAGCTGCCCCTCACTGACCATTTTAAAATGCTAAAAGATGTGACATCAGAATAGTGCTATGGTCCATGGGGTCATGGAGAATCAGACATGACTGAATGATTGAACAATGAAACAACAATCAAAGAAAGGATATGCACACAGAGAAGTGAATACAGTGTAGTTGTAGTATAAAGTAATCTGAAGGATGGAGAAGGAAGAATGGAAACAAGCATTGATTGAGCAGCTACTGTGTGTCAGATACTGTGCTGAGGACTGGGGATACAAAAAGAGGCAAAAGACAGATCTTGCCCTCAAGGAGCTTACAATCTAATGGGGAGAGAAAACATTCAAACAAATATATGCAAACTATATAAAGGATAAATAGGACATCATTCACAGAGATAAAGCACTAGAAGCAAGAAAGATTGAGTAAGGCTTCCACTAAAAGTTGGGATTTAAAGAAAGCCAGAGAGGGGAGTAGTCAGAGTGGAGGAAGAAAAATCTCTGTTCTATGCATGGAGGTGTAATGATTAGAATGATGCCACCTACTGGAGACTTGCTGTGGGAAAGCTCCACCATGAGGAAAATGCCTGGCTGAATTGGTAGTTTGTAAGTGTCCCAAGCTGCAATAAAATGTATTATCTTCCACCCCCTTTTTGTAATTCAAAAATTTCTACACTATGACACAAAGAAAAGTCAAAATTAAAATTAAAATTAAAATAGGAATAGAACATTCGAATTCATAAGGACCAAACTTAAACAGAAAGTCAATTCTGGTAAAAAGCCAGGGGAAGAGGCTTAGTCCTCTTTGGTTCCTCAATTCCCGGTCCATTTTGTAAAAGGGAGCAAGGCTTGAAAATAGGAGGCTAAGAGTACTTAAGGGTTAAAATATATACTCAACCTAGGTACTTAGCTGTTAAGGAGAAACCCAATTTAAAGAGACAGGCACATGTGCAAATAAGGAAGGAAAAGAGAAAAAAAAAATTCTTACCAAATTTGATCAGAAGATCGAGGATCTGCTTTTCCTCTTCGTGGTCAGCCAAACTGTGTCATTTAAGATTCTAAATGTGGATTCTAATCTGTTCCCCCAGTTTTGGGGGAAACTGACTAAAATCACTGATAAAACGAGTTTACGTTTTTAAGGGTTTATTGGAAAATAGAAAGAAAAAGATTGAGAACAGAATTCCAACAGCCTGGCATTCCTATCTTTCCTCAAATTTCCTGTGAAGTCCTCTGCCGCCACCACCACCAAGTCAGGAACCCAAAAAACGCCAGAGCTCTCCGCTCAGGCTCCCTCTCCTCCTTCCTGTCTCCTCCCAGAAAATAGGAGGCTCCTCAAGTTGATTGGCTGGTAGCCTTGATAGACAGCACCCAGCACCCTGACGCCAAGGAAAAGCCTCTGAGGCATTTTCCTCATGGTGGAGCTTTCCCACAGCAAGTCTCCAGTAGGTGGCATCATTCCAATCATTACAGAGGACAGACAGAAAATGCCTGGAGCTTACACATGGAGGTCTTGCATGTAGAACAACCAGGAGGCCAGTATCATGGCATCGAAGAGTACATGTTGAGGAACATGTTAAGGTATAAGAAGAACATGTTAAGGTATAAGAAGACTGGAAAAGTAAGAAGAGGCTAAGTTATAGAGGACTTTGAATACCAAACACAGCATTTTGTATTTGATCCTGGAAGCAACAGGGAGATGCTGGAGGTTTTTTTTTTGAGAAGAGGGGTGACATATGCTTTAGGAAAATCACTTTGCTAGCTGAATGGAGGATGGATTAGAGTGGGGAAAGGCCTGAGGCAGGTAGATCCACCAGCAGGCTATTGCAATAATCCAGATGCAAGATGATGAGGTCCTACATTGGCATGGTGGCAGTGTCAGAGGAGAGAAGGAGGTGTGTTCAAGTAATGTTACAAAGAGGAAATCAACAGGCCTTGACAGCAGTTTGGATATGGGAGGTGAGAGATAGCAAGGAGTCCAAGATGACTTCTAGATTGTGAACCTGAGGAAGGTTGGTATTGGCCTCTATAGTAATAGGAAGGGTAAGGGGTAGGGAGAGATTGGGGGAAAGATAATGAATTTCATTTTTAATATATTCAGGTTAAGATGTCCACTGGACACCCAGTTTGAGATGTCTGAAAGGCAGTTTAGAGATGCGAGATTGTAGGTCAGCAGAGAGAGGCCGGATGAGTAAATGTGAGAATCATCAGCATAGGGATGACAATTAAATCCATGGGAGCTGATGAGATCATCAAGTGAAGTAGCGTAGAGGGTGAAGAGCAGAGGGACCAAGACAGAGCCTTCTGTTATACTCACAATTAGTGGATATGACCTGGAGGAAGATCCAGGAAAAGAGAAAGAAAAGGAGCGATCTGATAGGTAGGAGGAGAACTAGGAGAGAGAACTATCACAGAAGCCTAGAGAGAAGAAAGTATTTTTCTTTTTCTTTTCTTTTCTTTTTTTTTTTTGTGGGGCAATGAAGGTTAAGTGACTTGCCCAGAGTCACACAGCTAGTCAGTGTCAAGTGTTTGAGGTCAGATTTGAACTCAGGTCCTCCCGAATCCAGGGCTGGTATTTTATCCACTGTACCACCTAGCTTCTCGAGAAGAAAGTATTAAAGAAAAGAGGGTGGTTATCACATTCTTAAAGCATTTTTTTTTTTTAGTGAGGCAATTGGGGTTAAGTGACTTGCCCAGGGTCACACAGCTAGTAAGGGTCAAGTGTTTGAGGCCGGATTTGAACTCAGGAACTCCTGAATCCAGGGCCAGTGCTTTATCCACTGCACCACCTAGCTGCCCCTCTTAAAGCATTTTTAAGGTTTGCAAAACACTTTTTGTCCCACAACTAGGTGAGGTAAGAAGAAGCAACTAGATGGCACAGTGGATAGTATTGGATAGGGAGTCAGCAATACTTGAATTCAAATGCTACTTCAGATATTTACTAGCTGTGTGACTGGTTAAGCCACTTTGTCTCAGTTTCTTCAGTTGTAACATGAGGATAATAACAGTAACTACCTTCCAGGGTTGTCATGAGGATAAAATAGGATATTTGTAAAGCACTCTATAAGCCTACAAGTCTAGATAAATGCTATCTATCTATCTTCACCTTCATCATCACCATCATAGTTTCTCCATTTTACTGATGAGGTGCTTCAAATTTAAGTGACTTGCCCAGTGTCAAAGCTAGAAAGTTTCAAACCCAGTTCTCCTGACTACATGCCCAGAGATCTATACACCACATCATATTGTACTTTTTCTATCCAAGCAATTGGCTTAGGGGTGTATATTACAATTATATAAGGGTTGGTTGAAAGAGCTGAGCAGGTTCATTCTGAAGAAGAAAAAACTTGGAGGGTAGAGGGCATGATAACTGTCTTCAAATATCTGAAGAGCTGTCATATGGAAGAAGAATTAAATTTTCTCTGCTTGGTGCCAGAGGGCAGAACTAAATTTAGTTGGAAAAATGACTGAACAACAACAAAACAAAAAGGCAGATTTTGGCTCAATATGAGGAAAATTTCTCAATAAGAAGAGCTATCCAAAAGTGGAATGAGCTGCCTCCAGATGTGATGGGTTTCCTAGCATTGGTAGTTCTTGAGTAGAGTGTGGGTGACATTTCTTGAGAAATGGGGAATCTTCCTCAGCTATAGGTTTGTCTAGACGTACTTTGAGCTCCCTTCCAAATCTCTGATTTCATGGTTCTTTCATTGAGGAGCTTGGGAGCTGTAGAAGCAAAGTATCTGCATAGTACTATTGAACTAAAAAATCTGAAATGGGACAACCAACCACTACTATTCAATGACAATATGACAACATCCATTTGTAAGCAAATAGCCTCAAACAATGTTTTCTTGGAATGATCACCAACTATTTTCATTTAAAGCCTAACCATTTGTTTGGTCATTTTTCAGTCATTGATTCTTTGTGACCCCAGTTGGAGTTTTCCTGGCAAAGATATCAGAGTGGTTTGCCATTTTCTTCTCTAGCTCATTTTATAGATTGTGAGGCAAACCAGGTGAAGTAACTTGCCCAAGGTCATACAGCTAGTAAGAGTCTGAGGCCAGGTTTGAATTCGGGAAGATGAGTCTTCCTGACTCCAGGCCCTGGCACTCTATCCACCCATGTACTATTTGCATAGTACTAAAGAACTAAAAATCTGAAATTGGACAACCAAACGCTACCACCAAGTGACAACATATCACAATGGCTAAAATTATATTGGTAAACAAATAGCTTTTAGAAAAAGTCTTCTGAATATGATCACCAACTCTTTTCATTTAAAGCCCAACCATGCAAGCATTCTGATGTTATTGCTACCCAAGGGTATCCCAAGGGTATGCAAAACAAATTCTGTTGCTTCCTATAAACCAAATTACCAAAGCTACCATAAAAGTACATATTATCATAACAAATTAAATTAACCATTCAAAAGGATTTACAAAACTAATGGGCCAGATCCTATTTCCTGCCTCAAGCACTTACCAGATGTGTGACCTTCTACAAGTCACTTGTACTCTCTTTGCCTTAGTTTTCTCATTTGTAAAATGAAAAGAATAATAGCACCTGCCTCACAGGGTTGTTGTGAAGATAACATGAGATAATAGATGTAACACACTCTGCAAACCTTAAAGTCCTATATAAATGCCAGTTATTTTTATTATTATTTTGGGGGGGTTGAGGGTTTTAAATTTTTACCATTTTTAGAGAAAGAGTATGGTACAATAAGAAAAGCATTAATTCTATACTCATTGGATGTGTGTTCAAATTCTATCTCTGACATTTTTTTACCTGAGTAATCATTTAACTTTTGGGGACCTCAGTTTCCTCATCTGTAAAAAGAGACAGATTGGACTAGGTAGCCTCTGTGGTCTCTTTGAGATCTAGATATAATATCATAAAATCAGAGATTTTCAAGGCTATCAAGGCCAACCTCTTCATTTTATAGATGTGAAAACTGAGGCTGAAAAAGGTTGTTACTTAGGGGCAGCTAGGTGGCACAGTGGATAGAGCACCGGCCCTGGAGTCCGGAGTACCTGAGTTCAAATCTGGCCTCAGACACTTAACACTTACTAGCTGTGTGACCCTGGGCAAGTCACTTAACCCCAATTGCCTCACTAAAAAAAAAAAAAAAAAAAAAAAAGGTTGTTACTTTCCCATGGTCACACATGTTGTGATGCTGAGTTAAATATCTCTGAAGATTCCACAGTATGGTTTCTGGAAAGCACAGTGCACCATGCCTCAGATCAAAATGTCTTGAGATGTTAGATGTTGCCTGAGGTTCCCATTAGATTGCAAGCTCCTTGAAAGCAGGAGGTTTTCTTTCTCTCTCTCTTTGTGTCCATAGTTACTTAGCATAGTATCTGGAATACAAATGCCTGTTGATTTGACTTGAGTATTCCACAGGTTCTGGGTGACATGAGCAACAAGATGGCAGACTAGACATTTTCTTTGCTCCTCACAGATGCTCATACCTTTTAAAAATAGAAATTATACACCAAACTTAAAGCAGCTTCAGTTATCTCCATGTTATAGGACACACTGAATCAAAAAGAAAGTTAAAAAAAGAAACCCTCAGATCCAGAAACTGATGTTCATTCAATATCCCTCCCTCACTTTTCATGTTACTGGCAATGAGGCTGAACTAGTAAACCCAAAGACACAGCACAAGCTTATACCAAAACCCTCCCTTGTGCCTGGTTCCCCCCTCTCTCTTTATAGTACCATAGAGACCCCAACCTCAGTCTGTGGAAGGTTGTTTGGGCCTTGACAGACAGCTTTGCCTCAGCTCTTCAGAAGCAAAAGCCTGCTAGGGGCTGCAACCTGGGAACACCAATGCTGCAAAGTTCTGGACTATCAATTTCAGGGAAAGCAGGCTCTGAACTGCTGGTGGCAGGTCAGAGAACTAAGGAATAGAGGTAGCAGAAGAGGTAACCAAGAGAGGAGACAGTGCATGTAGGGAGCTGTGCAGCACTCTACCAAACCTGAGGAAAAGAGTACAACATCTAACTGGGGCCAATTCTGACCTCCCAGAAGTCAGTTGTGGCAAAACACTTGCTGATGAACCATAAATTGCCCAGTATGCAAAGAAACTGAGATGCTTTGAGATCTAGCCCCTAAGGAAACCACAGTCAGAGGGGAGGAAGTGAGGAAGGAAGTAATAAGGAAAATAAGGTTTGGGGGAGATGACTGAAAGTTTAAAAGGTTTCAGGAAGAAGAAATCTCAAAGAATTTGAACACAATAGAAAAATCAATGGGGGCAGCTAGGTAGCACAGTGGATAAAACACCAGCCCTGGATTCAGGAGGACCAGAGTTCAAATCCGGCTTCAGACAGTTGACACTCACTAGCTGTGGGACCCTGGGCAAGTCACTTAAGCCTCATTGCCCCACAAAAAAAAAAGAAAGAAAGAAAGAAAAAAAGGGGGAAAAAATCAACAGAAATAAATAAAGACTCCAGATATAGCAAATGAAATTAGACATCAATGAATAAATACTTCAAAATGAAGGAAAATGATCCAACACCTGATGCAAAGAAGCAAAAAGAAGAAAGGATCCAGTGAAATTTTATGAGAACATGGAACCATAATATGCTATTGCTAAGTGATGAAAAAAGAAATAACAATTATTAGAGGAGAATGTATGTCCTGTACAACAAATTTAATGAGCAGAATAGGATAACCTGAACCTGTAATGGCAAGCCTTATCAAAGAAACAAAAGAAAGAACAATCAATTGGGAATGCAAATATACAGATGTGAAGGATAACCTAGAAGAAAAGAAGCATTAAAAGAAAGTATATTCAGTTTGCAAGCAAAACATATAGATCTCAAAGACAGTATGCATAGAGTCAAACTAAGGATCACAGGTTTCCCAGAAGAACACAACAGGATAAAAAAATCTTAATACCATAGTGAAGGAAATAATAGATGAGAACTTCCCAGAACTTCTAAACATAGAAAATAAAATTCTAATTGAACAAATTCACAGATAGCCTCCAGGGAAAAAAACCAAGGCTGGAAAATCCAAGACACATAGTAGTTAAATTTAATAATTCATTTCAGAAACAAGAGTTATGCAAGTCATAAGGAGAAATATCTTCAAATACTGAGGAGAGAACATTTGAATAACACAAGACTATTCCAAGCCCACTAGGAAAAGGAAGAGGGAATGGAATGTCTTCCAAAGAACACGAAAGCTCAAGATTCAGCCCAGGGTGACCTGTCCTATAAATCTAAGTTTAACCATAGATGACAAAAGATGGACATTAAATAATAAAGAAAGTTTGACACATTTTAGAATGAAAACAAGAACAGAAGAGATTATTTACTTCTTGAAAACTCCAAACAACAGAAATACAGGAGGAGTGAATAAATGCAGAGAGCAATACAAGGAAATGGGGGAAAAGGCAGGAATCTAGTAGCTGTTACAGTGAAGAGATGGAGACATGACATTTTGGATATAACCTGGAGACACCTTGCCCACAGGTGAATGCTTCTTTTGCAGGACTCCATCATAACATAAAAGGTAGGTAGAAGAGAAGGGAGATACAAAGGAGTGAGTGATGCTTCAGGATCAAATCAAGGGCTAGTAATAAGAAGGTGGCCTCTGTGGTTTCAGAAAAAGACCTCCAAACAACTTTAAAATAATATCTTGGGGGCAGCTAGATGGTGCAGTGGATAAAGCACCAGCCCTGGATCCAGGAGGACCTGAGTTCAAATCCAGCCTCAGACGCTTGACACTTAACTAGCTGTGTGACCCTGGGCAAGTCACCTAACCCACATTGCCCTGAAAAAAAAAGGAAAAAAAATATCTTAAATTGAATTCTGGAACAGTAGAACCACTGAAAGGTCAGGGTGAGATTTACTTCCAACATAAGATGACTTAGGAGAGGTCTGTAACACTGGGGAGGAGCCCAGCTCTGAGTGCATGTGTTAGCACCATCAGCTATGGTCCTTTAAGCATGCTAAGACAGGGGCAGTAGCAGCTTTGGGAGCTCTCAGCTCTGAGACAATACGGGGGTCAGACCACTGATCAGAAAGAAATCACATGGGACCCTTTGCTGGCACTGAGTGCAAGACCCAATGCTGTTTGACATCTCTATTGCCCATGTGCAGTTCTGTGTCACAGTTTCAGGGCATAGAGGAGCACTTAGGGTCATAAGGGAGCAGAGGCCTTGGTCAGTGTTTCAAATCAGAGAAGAAAGCACTAGTGCTTATGGATGCAGGAGAGCAGGGAACTTGGTCACAGTTCCCAGACCAAGAGGAGAGTTAACACTTATAGCTACAGGGAACCATGGCTCCTTCTGGGAAAAGATGAGAATACAGATCAGGAAAGCAGTAGCTACACTTCTCCCCAAATGATATCATCTTGTAAGTACCTAAAACTTGCAGACTCCTTCCCCCCTCCTCCTGAACTAGCTCTGAAAACAGCAACACAAAAAACCTGAAACTTGGGACAGCGCCTCCTCCCTACCACTAAGCAGAGCCCAAATTTAACATAAAGTTCAAAATAAACAAATAGGCTGGAAAAATGAATAAACAAAAACAACAACAAAAGAAGTTGACCATAAAAAGATAACACAGTGGCTGGGAAAACCAACATCCAAACTCAAAAGAAGACAATGTACAAATAGCTACAAACAAAACCTCAAAGGAAAGAAAAACACTGCAAATTGGACACAAGTCCAATAAGAATTTCTAGAAGAGTTAAAGAAAGAAATAAGGGTAGTATAGGAAATTTTGGGAAAAGAAATGAGAGTGATACAAGAAAATTGTGAAAAGAGAATTAACAACATAAGAAAAGAAAAGGGGGATAATTTCCTAAAAACCTAGGAATACCAATATGAACTGATGCAAAGTGAAGTGAGCAGGACCAGGAGATTATTGTACACAGTAACAGCAATATAGTAATAATTATCAACTGTGAAAGACTTAGCTATTCACCTCCAGAGAGAGAAATTAGGAACTCAGTGCAAATTGAAGTATAATTTTCTCCCTTTCATTTTCTAGCCTTTTTTATGATATGGCTAATATGGAAACATGTTTCCCATGATTTTGCACGTGTAATTGATATAATATTGCTTGTTTTCTCAGTGGGTGGGGGAGGGGCTGAATGGAGGGAGAAAATATGGAACTCAAAAATTTAAGAATGCTAAAAAATAAGTAATTAATTAATTTCAAAAGGGACAAAAAGAAGGGGGTATAGATGAGTAGGGTCAGAGGAAGGGCCCTCTCAAGAGATAGTGTTCTCTCTGACACTTGTAATAATAGGCATTATTTTGAGAGTGAGGCACAATGTTAAAGGGTAATTCATAGAAAAAGCCCTGCAAGGCAGAGGTATAAAGTGCCTAGAGAGGAAAGCCTATAATTGATATTTTGAAAACTTTGATTGTATGAAGTCAGACAGACAAACAGAGAGAAACCAGATGATTTTAAGGGTCATAAATCAGAGAATGAAGGGAAGATGGATAATGAAGAGAGAGTGAGAAAAATCCTTTTTGGAAAGGTGTGCAAAAATTTTAAAAAAACCCAAACAAACAAAGAATAGATATTGCTGAAGGGAAAGAAAAAAGGGGAATCTATTTGATTAGCTGAAAGGAAAAAAAGAGGAGAAGAAATATATTACCAGATAAAAGCAGAAGAGAGGAACTAATAATAAACAAAACCTTGAAAGGAAAGGATAACAAATGATAAGAAGGGATCTTGAGTAAGGGGAAGAGAGTCAGTGAGAACACCTTTAAAAAAGATTAAAGTAACTGAAGGAACATGATACTATGTTTAAAGCAAAAAGGAGGGGTTGATTTCAACTTGAAAAAAAAAAACTACTTTAGAGACAGAAGGAGGAAAAGATAAACCTAAATTTTATAACTTCAAATATGAATGGATTAAACAATCCAATAAAGTGAAAAAGAGTGGCAAATTGGATAAGAAAACAAAAACTTAGGATTTGTTGCTTACATGAAACACACTCAGAAAACAAAGACATACACAAAATAAAACTGAGGGGATGGGAAAAAATTTACTATGCATTGAGTGAATCCAAAAAACCAGAAGTTGCCATTATGCTTTCAGAGTTCCACAGGTTGCTTCCTGGAATTGGAAAAGGAAAGGGAAAGGAATAAGCATTTATATAGTACAAATTATGTGCTAGACATTGTGTCAAAGGCTTTCTTCCCTCTCTCTCCCTCCCCTCCTGGCCAATATTATCTCATTTAGTATTCAAAACAACCCTTAAGAGGTGGATGCTATTATTATCCCCATTTTACATTTAAAGAAACTGAGGCAAAGAGAAGTTAAATTACTTTCCCAGGGTCATGCAACCAGTGAGTGTCTGAGTCCAGATCTTAACTCAGGTCTTCCTAGCTCCGTCAGGCCCAGTATTGTATCCACTGCATCACCAGATTGCTTCCAGTTGAACAAACTTTGCATTCTTAAAGCAGTACATAAGTGTCAGGTATTATTATTGCTGTTATTTTAATCATTATTATTATCTGTTTATATATAATTCTCATTAGTTATGGATCTGTCTTTCTTCAGTGTAGTTTTGGTCTACATGACTTTCTGTCCTGTGCTATTCTAATCCATGATGTTTCATAAACTCTTTAAAATAATTTGTTTTTTATTAATATGTTTTGTTTTAACATTTAAGGTATCTCCCATACCACTCCATCCTTCCCAGTACCTCAGATAGGTCCCTCTCTTGCTTTCCATAAATTCCTGATAGTGGATCTCTCTCATGTACCAGTAGCCTTTTTCTGATTCTCTTACCATTTTGAGAGTAGCATTATAACATCTGAGCTAGCCCATATTGAGCAAGCCCACTGTTGCTTCATAACAAGCCCAGCGTGTCCCATATTCATGTCCTAGATAACCTTTATCACTCAATCCATCCATCCATCAAGAGGCATTTATTAACAGCTTGCTATGCGCCAAGTGCTTTGCCAAGCAGCTCCTTGAGGGCAGATTATGTTCTAACAGGGGAGATAACTTGTAAATAAATGGGTACATAAAAGAAAAATACAGAGTAAATGGAAGATAAATTTTGTAGATAAAGTTCATAGATCAATTAACAAGTGCTCTAGTAGCTTGGGGAGGCCTAGAGATCTTTACTCTGCTTTCTGTGTAAAAATTATCCTTTATACCACATTTCAGCCCACTTACCACCCATCATGTACCATCCAATGGTCCTTTGGGATGGCCACAATTTTAGTTCCAAAAACATAGAGTTTCAGAATTTGTTGTCATTTAGACAAATGGAGAGGGTGTTGGCATGGAGATGACTCTAGATACCCAAAAACTTGCCAATGGCTTGCAAGCTCTGGCATACCCTACTAAACAGATCCTATTCCCTTATTAACTGGAATCTATCAGCAGACTAGAGCCCTGAATTCAGGACCTGGAATTCAAGTCCCACCCTGGGGTGGGTGGGTGGGTGACTCTGGAGAAGTCATTTAACCTTTCAGTGCTGTGGCATCTTTCTCTAAGACTCCAAGATGCAGAGAAGTTTCTCCCTCCCCTTACATTAGTAGATGGGCTTTCCACACCCGGAATTTCCTACCCTGAAGAAAAGCACAGGTCCAGTCCCTGTCCCTATTACTGACACATAGCACTATGTAACTCCAGCAGCATCCCCTAGGGGGAGTCAATGCGGTTCAACAAGCATTTAAGTGCCCACCAAGAGCAAGATATTAAGGATATATGGACAAAACCAAATCAAATCAAAACAGAGACAGAGATAGACAGTCAGAGAGACAGAGACAAAGAGAGGGGAGACAGAGAGGGAAGAGATATAGAGAGAAAGACAGGGAGAGACAGTGAAAGAGAAGACAGAGAAATAGAGACACAGAAAATAAGAGTCAGATAGAGAGGGAAAGAGTGAGAGATAGAAAGAGTAACAGAGAGGAAAGAGTGAGAGACAAGAGAGAGAGTCAGAGACAGAGATAGAGGGACAGAGTCAGAGACAAAGTCAGAGACAGAGAGACACAGACACAGACATAGACAAAGAGAGATACAGAGAGAGTCTATCCTCAAGGACACTTATAAAATTTTTAATTTCCATTATATCTCCTTCTCCTAAGAAAAATTCTGCCAAAGTATTGTATGCTTACCCAGAAAACCCCTTGTCCTTTGGAATGGAGTGAAGCCAAAGAAGAGGAAAGGGGCTGAATTTGGGAGGCAGAATAGCATAGTAGAAAGAACTTTGACTCAGGAACAAATGTACCTGGATTCAGATCCCACCATTGATATTTGGCAAGATAGTTAACTTCCCTGAACCTCAGTTTCCTCATATGTATGATAGAACTGGACTAGATGGTTTCTGAGGTCCCTTCTAGATCCACGATTCTACTTTAGTATTGATCTAAGCATGATAGGCATTTGGTGGTGATACTTCTGTCTACAGAACTAAGACATTCTCCTGCCTTTCAAATACATTTATTTACTACCAAGTCAGCATGGAGCATTTCTTCTGCTTTTCAAATTCTATACTTCCCAAGAAAGGTATCAGATCTTAGGAAAGAAAGAAAGGGAGAGAGGGAGGAAGAAAGGAAGGAAGGAGGGAAAGAAGGAAAGGAGGGAGGAAAGAAGTAAGGAAGGAAGGGAGGGAGAGTGAGGGAGGAAGGGAGGGAGGGAGGGAGGAAGGGCAGGAAGGGAGAAAGAAAGAAAGAAAGAAAGAAAGAAAGAAAGAAAGAAAGAAAGAAAGAAAGAAAGAAAGAAAGAAAGAAAGAAAGAAAGAAAGAAAGAAAGAAAGAAAGAAAGAAAGAAAGAGACAGTCCCTGCCCTCAAAGCTCTAATGATCTAATTGGAAAGATAACACATTCAAAAAAGCTGAAAAGGGAGGGGGAAGGAAGGTAAGATACCTAGAATGGAGACATGATAACGTCCTGTAGTCAGGTGGGAAATGATGTGGCCCAAGGGGCAGGGGGTACTAAGGAGGTGCGAGTGTCATATTTGATGTGATCTTGTAGGAAAATGTGTTTCTGAAGACCATGGAAAAGTCTGATAGAGCAACTAGGTGAGAAGGGATGAGGCATCTACCCTTAAATAAAGGATCTGGAAGGAGCTCTCTGGTGTCCACTCTCCATCTTCTCCAATTGGAGCTATTCATTCAGGTCTTCAGTATCCTCAGTGTCAAGGTGATTCGAAGAAACAAAGAAATAGGAACAGTCTCTATAACAGAGACTGTTATTGGGATTTTCCTCCAACCCCCTTGCCCCCCCCCCCGCCCCCTTCCTCAAAGGCTTTCTCTGAAATTCTGTAGTCGTGAAATGGATAACATGAAGACAAATTTGGGTTTCAGGATTGTGTTATGTGGGGAGGGGGTGAGGGGGAGGGGAAGGGATATTTGGCTGATAATCCAACTTCTAATTATCCAGGTATTTTCGTTGCTCCTGGCAAGCTGCCCACAAGTGAAAGCACTTTGAAACCTGCAAACTCCACAGCCTGACATGTTCTCCAGTGAAATTCTTTCCATTCATTATGCTGCCTGCCTATGGTGTTACTCATGAGTTGGGTGGCCAAGAGTGGGAGCACAATTATTTTATTCAATTACAGTTCTGATGTAGGCTTCTAACACGCCTAAGCCAGACTCTTGTTAAAAACTTCCACAGTTTATCAGACTTTTGTGAAGTCCACTCAAGGGAGCCTAGGATCTCATTATCAGGATTGAGACCTAATCTAGCCTGAAGAGTGTACACACCTCTCAGCCTGAAATCAAGCCATAATTCTGTGAAGAAAAAAAAAGTCCTTTTTCCTTGGCATTTTTCCTTTTGTGGAGAGAAAGCCTCTCGATAAAGAAGTAGATTTCAGTTTTTAAAAATCTATACTTAGGGGCAGCTAGGTGGTACAGTGGATAGAGCACTGGCCCTGGATTCAGGAGGACCTGAGTTCAAATCTGGCCTCAGACACTTAACACTTACTAGCTGTGTGACCCTGGGCAAGTCACTTAACCCCAATTGCCCTGTGCAAAAAAAAATTTATACTTAACAAAATGAAATGCAGGACATATTGAGGAGAAACATAACAGAGGGTTTCCTTGTCATCTGGAAATAAGAGCGGACCATGCTGAAATGTGAAGGAGATCAACTGGAACAGGCTGCCATTGGGGATACCCCTTAATGGAGATCTCCAAGCAAAGGTAGGATAACAATAGCATCATAGATTAGAGATGGAAGGGAATTTTTTGGCCATTGATTACATTGCCTTCATCTTACAAATAGGGTCACAGTGGGCACCTAGCTACAATCCCTAAAAGGATAATGCTAGTGGATCTCTAAAATTTAGGAGTTCTGAGCTACAGTGTTATTGTTCAGTTGTTTCAGACATATCCAACTCTCCATGACCCCGTTTGGGATTTTCCTGGCAAAGATATTGGAGTGGTTTGACATTTCCTTCTCCAGCTCACTTTACAGATGAAGAAACTGGGGAAAACATGGGGAAGTGACTTGTCCAGGGTCAGACAGCTAGCAAGGTCTGAGGCCAGATTTGAAGTTCGGTCTTCCTGACCCCAGACCTGGCACTCTATCTACCATACCACCTAGGTGCCCCCTAAGCAGTAAACCATCTAGTGTCTTCCCTAAGTTTCAATATAGTGAGCCTCCAGAAGTGGGAACAGGTGGTCTAAGGGGAAACAAACTGACACAGCTCAGAAACAGAGCTGGTCAAAGCTTCTGTGCTTATCTATAGTGAGTTATGCCCCGAGTGCCCCCTGTTCCAATCTGGGAGACCCAGTCTCAAAAACAAAACAAAACAAAACCAGATGAGGAAACTGAGGCACAGAGAAGTAAAGATTTGCCCAGGTTCACACAGCTAATAAGTGTCTGAGGTGATATAATATTTGTCAGGTAATAGTAGGGGAAACTCTTTAGTTATACATTGGACTAGAAAGGTTCCTGGTGTCCCTTTCAACTTGAAAATGTGGAAGAGTGAGTTTGAGGCCCTGGGCATTCCCTTCTATGATCCCTTCTTCCCTTTAAAATAACTTCATTTTGTGCCCATCTTTCCCCATCAAAAGCATTCCATAATATATCCTTTCCTTCCTGGCCTCCCTATCTCTGACCCAAATTATAACTGACCTGTCCTGGCTTCCATCATCTTAGAGTCCTTCTTTGTTAATGCTGATGAACTTATCTGATAAGCTCAACTATGCCAAATGTGAGAATGGTTATGAGTGAGTTTTAAGTACTTAATGGATTTTATTTTTGTTTCTTTTTTGTTTTTTGTGGGGCAATGAGGGTTAAGTGATTTGCCCAGGGTCATACAGCTAGTAAGTATTAAATGTCTGAGGCTGGATTGGAACCCAGGTCCTCCTGGACTCAGGGCTGGTGCTTTATCCACTGTGTCATATAGCTGCCCCGCTTAATGTATTTTAACAGAACCTTCTGGAGGCAAGATCTTGACCACAAAGAGTTTACTCTAAGAACTTCTGGTCCAGTAGCAGGCAAATGGAATTAAGTCAAGTCTACAAGCATTCCTTGAATGCTTACTATGTACCAGTGCTAAGTGCTAAGTGTTGGAGATACAAAGAAAGGTAAAAAAAAAAAAAAAGTATTCCCTGCCCTCAGGGAGCTCAAAAATGCAAATAGCTATGTTTTTGCTGTTGTTCTGTCATTTTCAGTGGGTTCTGATTCTCTGCGACCCCCTTTGGGGTTTTCTTGGCAACAATACTGGAATGGTTTATCATTTCCTTCTCCTGTTCATTTTACAGATGAGGAAACTGGGGCAAATGCACTTAAGTACAAACAAAATATTTACAGTATCAAAATGAAGATAATCTGAGAAGGAAAGTATTGTCATGAAGGGGGACTGTGAAAGGCTTCTTCCAGAAGGTGGGATTTGAGATGAGGCTTGCAGGAAGACAAGGAAGAGATGAGAAAGGAGAGGATCCTAGGCATGAGGGACAGCCAATGAAAATGAATGGAGCCAGGAGATGTAGTGTGTTTGTCTGAGGATCTGCAAGGAGGGCAGTATCACCAAATCATCAAATACATAGAGGAGAATAAAGTAGAAGAAGAATGCAAGGGTTGTGGGGAGTGTAAATGTTTGGGAGAGAAGAAGGCCTTTAAGCACCTCTCAAATCATAGTTCTGGGCAGCTAGGTGGCGCAGTGGATAAAGCACCGGTCCTGGATTCAGGAGTACCTGAGTTCAAATCCAGCCTCAGACACTTGACACTTACTAGCTGTGTGACCCTGGGCAAGTCACTTAACCCTCATTGTCCCACCAAAACAAAGAAATTAAATCATAGTGCTTAGGTAGTTTCCTATTCCACCTGTGCATAGGGCCAGGATCATACCTATTTATAGTATTTATAGTACCTTATTTCAATTATATGACCACACTGAGTCCTTCCAGTGTCGATAGCAATTGTTCAAATTTTGGGAACTGCCTCAAAAGGCTTGATTTTATTACTTCTATTTCCTGATGCTTTTTCCATTTCAAAGCACTTCATTTTGTGCAAGCATAAGATTTTAGGATTATTGATTTAAAGTTGAAAGGGACCTCAGAGGGTCTAGTCTAACACCATCATTTTACAGATGAGGAAACCAAGGCCCAGTGATTTTAAGTGACTTGTACAAGGTCACAGAGAACCAGGTTTTGAAATTCAGTTGTTTGTATTCAGAAGGAATACTCTTGGGGCAGCTAGGTGGTGCAGTGAATAGAGTACTAGCCCTGGATTCAAGAGGACCTGAGTGCAAATCCAACCTCAGATACCTGACACTTACTAGCTACGTGACCCTGGGCAAGTCACTTAACCCTCATTGTCCTGCCAAAAGAAAAAAAAATTTAGAAGTAACACTCTTGACCCTACACCGTGACCTTTCCATAAGTTGGTAAGGTAGGTAAGGTAGGTCCGCCAGGTATCCTTATCTGAAAGGTCAGGAAATTGGACCTCAGTAAAGTAAAGTGATTGGCCCAAGGTCATACAGAAAGGGAATGGTAGAGCTGGGACTATTTGACTTCTGCCACTCAAAGTCTCTTTCTACCACAGTCTACTGCTTGACATGAGGAAGAGAATGCACCCATGCCCCATGTGTCTAGGCCTGACTGGTTGCCAGCAATATGGTAAGTGAGCTAAATCAAAGAGCAGATATCCCAAAGAGAAGAGACAGAAGTTTTAGGGGGTATAAGATCATAAGATCATAAATTTGGAAAGGGAAGGGACTTCAGAAGCCATCTTGTCCCACTATCTCATTTTACAGCTAAGGAAACAGAGGCTCACAGGGGTTAATAGTCATAATAGTAGCTAGAATTTATATAGGGTTTTAAGGTTTGCCAAGTGCTTATAATATGTTATCTATATTATGTTTATATTATGTTGTGTCATGTCATATGATATCATATTATATTATATATTATAATATATGAAGATCTTAAAAAAAACAACACCCCGGGGCAGCTAGGTGGCACAGTGGATAGAGCACCGGCCCTGGAATCAGGAGTACCTGAGTTCAAATCCGACCTCAGACACTTAACACTTACTAGTTGTGTGACCTTGGGCAAATCAAGTGACCCCAATTGCCTCACTAAAAAACAAAAAACAAAAACAAACAAACAAACAAAAAAAAACCCCAACACCCTGTGAGGTAAATGTTGTTGTTATTCCTATTAAATGATTTGCCCAGGATCATACAGCTAATAATAAGTATTTGAGGCAGAATATGAATTCAAATCGTCCTAACTCCAGGCCACTGCATCATCTTACTTGTTATTTGTCCTTCATTCTCAAAAAGGATTGTGACATCAGGGTGATATCATGACTTCACCTGAATCGTATTTAAGTGAGGGAGGGCTATGCAAGGTCACCAACCTTCCTCTCTCCTCCAGAGCCATCTGGGTCCAGTGGCAAGATATATATTATTAGGATAACTGGACATGGCCCAGCATGTTTAAAGCAATTGAATTTAATTGACTTGCTCGGGGTCACACAGCTAGTAAGTGTCTTGGGTGAGATTTGAACTCAGGTCTTCCCAACTTCAGGACCAGTGCTCTATCCATTGCACCACCCAGCTGCCCCCATCATGCCACTTACCAAGAAGATGAAGGAATGAGAGGAATATGAATGAGCAGAGCTGGCAGTTCAAGTTTCATTCAAGGCCCCAGGGGCTGCCCCCTTTAGTGCTTTAATTCTGGGCCCTCCAGGTCTGCCATAAACAGCAAATTTGTCACAGTCCAATTTTCTCAGTCTGAGTCCTGACGACCTCATACCGCTAAGATAACAAAGAAGGAATGAATTGGTTAAAAGCAGCTCTCTAAGAAAAGAATGAGTCCCTTGTGAAGCAAGACTCGTTATTGAACAGGTCTCTACCTTGTTACTTAATGTCTTTCCTGCCAAGAACCTGATTCAAAAATGTGGGCTATGTCAGATTTCTTCATTTCATAATTCCTTCATAAGCATTTCTTTTGTGTGAGCCGGGTAATTCCCCTGTTTCCGAGTTGCAGGCCTTCTTACACAATGCTCGTGCCTTGTGAATGCTGGCTTTTTTTGGTGTGCAGGTCAGTGGAGTGTTGGGTGGGGAGTGATGAGGAAGCTTGGCTTAGCCTGCCAGGGACCAGCATTCATGCTCCATGAGATCATCTGAGCGGCAAACAGGGACACTGTCCCACAAAGCTTTCCTCTCTGGGTCCTTGAGTCCTTTTTTCTCTCACCAGAGCCGTGCCCAGAGACCAGAGGAGCATGGAAAGGCTGGACACTGTATTAAAAAAAAATCTCCAAGGCTGGAGCCAAGGACTTGAGAAACAAGTATCTTGATGGTCCTTAAAGTTTCATTGAAATTCTTTCCACTGGAAAGCTGTGACAACAAAGGAATGGCCTGATAATGGGCTTTCTCAGAGCCTTCTGACATATAATTTGATGTTAAAAATCCAAACAAGAAAAAATTCACACCATCCCTCCCTCCTGCTCTGATATCATCATCATCTTCTTCTTCTTCTTCTTCTTCTTCTTCTTCTTCTTCTTCTTCTTCTTCTTCTTCCTTCTCTCTCTCTCTCTCTCTCTCTCTCTCTCTCTCTCTCTCTCTCTCTCTCTCTCCCTCATTCTCACCCTGTATCTGTCACTTCATTTGTATGACCCCCAACTCCCCATGTTGAATGCTTCATTTTTCGCTTGCTATCTTTTTCTCCAGGGATCTATACAATCCTTTCCTACCTCCCATCAGGGAACCACCAGAAAAAAGTATTATTGTCTTTACCTCTCAGGTCTGCTGGCCTCCTCGTGGTGACTGATTTTACTTGATGGTAAAACTAGCTTTTGGAAGCATCTAGGTGGTGCAATGGATAGAGTACCAGACCTAGAGTCAGAAAGACTCATCTTCCTGAGTTCAAATCTGGCCTCAGACACTTAATAGCTGGGTGACCCTTGGCAAGTCACTTACC
The DNA here is from genome assembly GCF_019393635.1 of Dromiciops gliroides. Lineage (NCBI taxonomy): Eukaryota > Metazoa > Chordata > Mammalia > Microbiotheria > Microbiotheriidae > Dromiciops > Dromiciops gliroides. Next base: position 538,149,424 of record NC_057861.1, on the reverse strand, counting down.
CGTGTTTGCCTCCATTTTCTCATCTGTTAAATGAGCTGGAGAAGGAAATGGAAAACCATTCCATTATCTTTGCCAAGAAAACTCCAAATGGGGTCATGAAGAGATAGACCCAATTGAAAAGCAAACACCACATCTAGCTTTCTGTAGCAGCTAGGTGGCACAATGGATAAAGTACTAGGCCTTGAGTCAGGAAGACCTAAGTTCAAATTCAGCCTCAGATATTTACTGGCGGTGTGACTCTGGGCAAGTCACTTAATCTCCATTTACCTTAATCTATTGAAGAAGGAACTGGTAAACCACTCCAGTATCTTTGCCAAGGATACCCCCCATGCACAGTATTTGCATGCTATGGTCTACAAGACTCACAAAGAGTGGGGCATGACTAAACAACTGAACAGCAACAACATCCAGCTCTCTAAGTGCAAGCAGTACTCAACCTGACAACTCCAAAAGGGGTCTAAAGCAGAGGACAAAGATCATATAGAGTTGTGCTTCTCCTGGATTATTTGCTTCTTGGGGCAGGCAGAAAGAGTTAGAGGTTGATCAAAGGCCATTGATTAGTAGGTAAACTCAAGAGCCCTAGGAATAGCATCTCCCAGAACTGAGGTATCAAATACCCAGGGCCAACACTCTCTTGCTGTGGGAACTAGATTAAAATATAATTGGGAAATAACTACCAAAATAAATACAGCAGGCAGGGATCCTTATGTAGGGATTAATGACCCCCATTTCTATTTGAGTTTGGCACCACAGCTTCAGATCAATGGCTTGGATCCCAGACTGGCCACCATAGTCGATATCTTGGGGTGTGATGGTAAATGATTAACATCCAGATCTCTGATAACCAAAAGGTAACCAGGACACACTTTTAAGTTTAATCTTCATTGTTAACATTTTTTCCATCACTTTCTTAAGTCTAGACAAGCAACAAAACAATAAATCAAGGCCTTATTTGCAGCTTAGTTTCTGAGGTGTAAATGCTTACAGCTGCTTGGAGTCAGCTGGGTAGTACAATGGCTAGTGTGCTGAACCTGGAGTCAGGAAAAAAGATGAGTTAAAATCTAGTCACTGACACTTAGAAGCTATGTGACCCTGGACAAGACACTTAAGTTCTATCTGACTCAATTTGATCTACTATTGATTGAGGATTATAATAGAATCTACCTCCCAGGGTTGTGGTATGGATCGAATGAGATACTTGTAAAGTGTTTTGCACAGCAACTGGCATATAGTACTTACTTAATAAATGCTTGTTCTCTTTTCCACCTCCCCTTCCCTTCACACTGAAAACTCAGTCCCCAGGGCCAGGCATATAGTTAAGTGTTTAATAATTGCTTTTAAGTTCTTTTTTTTGTGGGGCAGTGAGGGTTAAGTGACTTGCCCAAGGTCACACAGTAAGTGTCAAGTGTCTGAGGTCAGATTTGACCTCAGGTCCTCCTGAATCCAGGGCCAGTGCTTTATCCACTGCACCACCTAGCTGCCTCCTAATAATTTCTTTTGGATTGATTTTTCCCTCTTTTGCCTATCATTCATTCAACATGTTTCCTCCAAACTAGAATTCCTAAGATTTTTCTGGAATGACTTCACAAGGACAGTTTGGAGAATGGGGCGTCAGTTCCTTAAATTTGTGTTACTATGAATTACTGAGCAACCATGGATCACATTTTCCACATATATCAGTGGAACCATAGGATTTAAAACAGAATGGAGGCTTAGAGATCTAAATAACCCCCTCATTTTACAGATAACAGAGCCCCAAAAGGGTTGGTGACATGCCTGAGGCCACATAAGTCTGTCAGGGATTCACACCAAGATTCTCTGTTACCAGATCCACTGTTCTTTCCACCACTACTCAATACCTCTAGTAAAAAAATGTTTAATTGAGTTCCTTGGATGGAGGTAGGATACACAGAATGCTTTATACGTAGCCTATTGGCTCAGTGGGTTGGACCACAGATGCTGCTAATAGCTCAAATTTATACAGTGCTATGAGGCTTACAAAACACTCTGGACAAAGTTGCTAAGGAGGCCATTTGGGGGTCCCCGAGTTGGAGTTATATGTGGCTTGCTCACTTTTTCCCAGAAACCAAGGACTACCCTTTTTCATCCTGGCATAGCCTGACTGTGCTGGCTCCACTTCATGTAGCTGTCATTCAGACCCCCACAAGGGCTGCCTCTGGAACTCAGCTGAAGCCAATCCTAGTACAGCTGCTGACTCAGACATCAGCTGCTTCAAGAGAAGATAAAGAATGGGTTGGTTCCATGGTCCAGGCAGCTTCGTGATGCAGATGAAAGAATATCTCTGTGACCTTGCACACCCAATACACTGATAAGGGATCCTCACTTGACCAAGGCACCTTTTTGAAAGAAGAAATCATTGATTAACAGATTAGGCTTTGATGAACAGAGGACAAAGAGAGGGCTGAACTAATGAATTAGCTCTGGACTTCAGTTTGCTCATCTACAAAAAATGAAGAGGTTGGATTAAACTGTTTCTAAGAGTCCATTCCAGCTCAGATGGTTTATGACTCAGAATCCCTTGTTAGAATCCTCAGTTCTTGACTCTGGGATCCTTTTTCCCTGTCCTTAGCGAGAGATGACATCATGAAAGTCCCAGAGTTGTTTAGAATGCTCCTTCCCCTCCTCCCCCCTCCCAAATGTTTTTCTTTCCTTGGACCCTGTGGGAGCCTCCAACCAAAGTGGAAATGCATTGGGTCAGTTTTTGTTTTGTGGGAAAGGGGGGGAGAGAGTTGACACCACCCCTGCCACTAACAAAGCCTGAAATTCCAGTTTTCCAAACAGGAAAATGCACTATTAATTTGCCTAGCTTTGAACGAAATACCCATTAATGTGAGCGATTTTCTTCTCTTAAAATCAAAGCACAAACGAGAAGAAAACAAACAATTCGGGACAAAGGAGATGCCCTTGCTCTAGCAAGTTCAGTGAAACGAGTACAATTGGAAAAAATACATATATACAATTCAGTCACCATGGAATGATGGAGCCTTATGCCTTTTATTGTGTCCAGAGGCAGGCCTTTTTCATTCCAAAAAGATATTGAGTGTTGATGCCTACTGCCAAGAACGTAGAGGGGAATAAATCCTCTCCTAGCTACCCCTTAAGAGAACTTTCAAACCCCCTTTGATACTTAGCACTGTTAGGGATGAGGACCTGACCTGTCATTTCTTTAGCAGAGGAGAATTCCTGAATAAAGAAACTCCCTCTACCAGGGCAGGGTAGGCCTCAGCTTAGAAACTAGATTAAATGATTTGCCCAGGGTCACATAGACAATGTGTCAGAAACATGACTTGAACCCAGACCTTCCTGGTTCTGAAACCTGCTTGATATGGACCACGGTGTCACAAACTTAGCAGTGTTACAGAGTGGAAAGTGTGCTGAATTGGCAGTTGGAAGAGATGTAGATTTAAATCTTGTCCCTGACAATTACATTGTTGAACAAGTCTCTCTAATTCTCTCAACTTTAGTTTCCTTAATAAATTACAAAGAAAACACATTCTGACATCCACCAGAATTTATTTCTAGAGAAACATCTTTTTCGGACACTTCAACAAGTATTTGCTAAGTATTTTTGGATCTGGCTTTTGATTTGATTGATGTAGGAATTTTCCTACAAATGAAGAAATGCCTTCCAATGAATATGGGCACCTGCTCTATAGGTAGGGGCAGCTAGAAACTAAATGACTGCTCAGGTCCTTTAAGCCAGGATGTGCCAGAGGCAGGAGTCCTCCTGTGTCTCTATCAACAACTCCCTCCGAAACCCACCTATTGTGTCATGTAGTACAACACACACTGGTTCTGGAGTCAGAAGACCTTGGTTCAAATGTTGTCTCTGTCATTTGTTATATGTGTGACTTTGGGTGAGTCACATAACTTCCCAGAACCTCATTTTCCTCATCTGTACAATAAGGAGCTTGCACTAAGATGGCTTCTAACATCCCTTCTGTATCTATTTCCATTATACTCTATTCTAAACACAGCCCTGGATGTTGAGGATTCAAAGATTAAAATGGAAAAAAGTGCCTGCCCTCAAGGGGCTTACCTTATGCTATGATAAAACAACAACTATACAGAGAAATATAAAATACATACATAGTATTGGGGGGAGGGATGAAGAAGAGAATTAATAGGAACAACCTCAGGAAGAAGTTGGAACTTGGGCTGAAGGGAAAGGAGCTAGGGATTCATTCAAAGAAACAATGGGGAGAGCACACTCAGGTCCTGAGAAGTCAAAATATAGCCAAGACTTTTCCTTAAGGGTTTTGGTGAATTCAACCTACTCAATCCCTCCCCTATTCTCTACATACAGATATTAGGATGAACATTTCCCCTGATTGAGTTTCCATGGAGAACAGTCCTTCTGCCATAAAGTCAGGGAAAAGCCCTTTGGCATCCCCCAAAGAAAGATCTTTGGCCATTACCCAGAATCTATAGATGAGCAGAATGTCTGTAGATTAAGGCACATTTTGAACCAATTTTGCTTCTTCGTGCTGCTGATTTGATTCTCCTAGAAATGGCTTGTTTTTCCTTTGGAATGTGTTACAAGGGGATGGATGGTTCAATTACAAAAGTCTTCGATTTGAACTCATAGGAGGAAGGGAGAGGTAACCAAACAACCCCAGCATTACTAAATACAAGGACCTTCTCTTAGATCCTTTTTTCACTTGCTGATCTTTGCCAGCTCTAAAAGAGCTCAGTTCTTTGCAAAGCTAAAGTCAGAGTCTAAGCAACTGAGGTTGACAATAATATCAAGACTGGAAAGGACCTTGGATTTATGCGGACTATCCCCCTACCTTTAACCAGGACTGCTCCCCAGCAGAATGTAAGCTTCTAGAAGGAAGAGGCTGCTTCATTTTTCTCTGTGTCCTCAGGACTTTTCATAACTTCTTACATAACAAATGAATGTGTAATAAGTGTTGAATTGTTTTAATTGATTAGCTTTCTGCCCGATTCTTTAGCTTCAGGATTCCAGATTCTTCCTATGGTTTTTAGTCCTAACTCCCCTGGTTGAGATCAAACCTTATTTAGCTGGGCAAGTCACTTCAGCTGTCTAGATCTGAGTTTTCTAAATGTTAAAATGAAGGGATTATATGAGATGATTGCACACATATCCTTGTCTCCTCTAACTCTGAAACCACCCTGGGGTAGGCTCTCATCACCTCATTCCTGGACTATTGCCCATAGCCTTCTGTTTGGTCTCCCTAACACAAGTCTCTTCCCATTCTAGGCTATCCTCCACTCAGCTATCAAAGTGATCTTCCTAAAGCACACATTTCATCACCATGTCACCCTCCTCTTCGATAAACTCCAGTGGCTCCCTAGCACTCTCAAAATCAAATATAAAATCCTCTATTTGACATTCAAAGCCCTTCATAGGCTCCACCATCACCACCACCTTTTCAGTCAGTATAGTTTACTAATTCCCACATATTTCTCAATCCAGTGATACTGACCTCCTTGCTGTCCCTGTAACAAGAAATCCCATCTCCCAACTCTTTTTCATTAGCTGTCCCCCTACACCTGCAATGCGCTCTCTCTCTCTCTCTCTCTCTCTCTCTCTCTCTCTCTCTCTCTCTCTCTCTCTCTTTCTTTCTCCTTATATCTGCGTCCTTGTTTCCCTGGCTTACTTCATATCCCAGCTAAAATCTCACCTTCTACAGGAAGCCTTTCCTGATCCCCCTTAATTCTAGTGCCTTCTTTCTGTTATAAATTTCTTATTTACCCTGTATATATCTTGTTCTTCATAGTTGTTTGCACATTGTCTCTTCCATTAGACTGGAGGCTCCTTGAGGGCAGGGGTTGTCTTTTGTCTTTTTTTTTGTATCTCCAGTGCTTAGCACAGTGCCTGATGCATAGTAGCACTTAGTAAATGTTTACTGACTGACATATCATACTAGAACTGGAAAAGACCTGAAATGGTCTTCTAGTTCAAATCGCTTGTTTTACATAGGAAGAAACTGAGGCTCTGATACAAATAATAAATATTAAAGTAATTTGTTAATACATTTTAAATACCAATTATAAATAACATTTGTAAATATTTGCAAATAATAAAAGAACTTGCCCAAGATCACATAGTGAAACTGCAAAGGCAAGAATCGTATAAAAAGGAAATTGCCTGACATCCAACAAAAGTTTTAAGCTGTCAGTAAGCATTTAATTATGTGCCTACCATATGCTAAGCACTGGACTTACAAAAAAAAAAAAAAAGACAAAAAGAATCCCTGACCTTAAGGAACTCATATTCTAAGGAAAGAGACAACATGCAAACAAAAATGTACATACAAGATGCATACAGGATAAATTTGATATAATCTTAGAAGGAAGGCACTCGAATGCTTTAAGTAAATTTTCTACCATCAAGAGATAGAAGAACATCCACCAGGAAACAAAAGAAATTTAGTTCATCAGATATGAAGAGAATGACCACAGTATCATGTGGATTATATAGATTCATACTAGTAGTACGGACAGTCCCCACTTTTCCCTGCAAATGTTTCAGTAAAAGCCAAAAATAAATTCCCTCTCATCCCTTCCAAAAAATTCCTGATGCAACATTGTGTGTCAGTCCCCTGATGTATTTTTAAAGAAGAAATGAGCCAGTAACACATCAACAGCCTTCAGTGTTGACCAAATACTATAAAATGAATTCAGTGAAGGTCCTTTGTTTTCAAGACTATGCAGTGAACCCTGAGGACAACAAGAAAAAAGCTGATCACAAGAGACTAATCAGGCTTTCTTCCTTTGAGTGTTTTAGGTGTTTCCAGAAATTTTGGAGTTTTATCTCTAAACTTTTTTGAGTGGCTCTGAACAAATAGCTTATTTAAGTGTTTCTTTTTATGCATTTGTCTGTCTGTATGGATGTGTGTTCATGAGTATGTATGGACACACACATGCATACACCTCAGTTTCTTAATCTAAAACAGCAAGCTGGATAGAGCACTGGGCCTGAAATCAGAAAAACCTGAGTTCAAATATGGTCTCATTTACTAGTTATGTGACCTAAGCAAGTTATTTAACCTCTGTTTGCCTCCATTTCCTCATCTGTAAAATGGCAATAATAGTAATACCTGAACTTGGAATCAGGAAGACTCATCTTCCTGGGTTCAAATCTGCCCTCAGACACTTACTAGCTGTGTGACCCTGGACAAGTCACTTATCCCTGTTTGACTTAGTTTCCTCATCTGTAAAATGAGCCAGAGAAGACAATGGCAAACTCTTCCAGTATCTTTGCCAAGAAAACCCTAAATGGGGACACAACTGGAAACTACTGAACAACAGCAACAAAAACTCCTAGAATTGCTGTGAGGATTAAATAAGATAACATATGTAAAGCACTTTATAAACTTGAAGTGTTATATAAAGACTAGATATCATCATTATTATTCTGTGAAGTGGAAACATCACCTATCACAGGAAAGCAATGAACACTGATGAGTCAATACTTAGAAATCTCAAATAAAAGATACCATATAATTAAAAATGGCATTTTATGAGAGACACCTTTATACACATATATCTTCATTCATGACTGAGGAGTGAGAAAGACCTCTAGTAGAAAGGAGAATTAAGCTGAGTCTTCACATAGGCCAGAGAAACTATCAAGCAGAGATGAGGAGAGTCATGAAAACTCACCGAGTTGGCAAGGAAGCCAGTGTCTCTGGATGATAAAACACATAGATAATCTAAGAAGACTATAAAGGTAGGAAGGGACCAAGTCGTGAAGGACTTTAAAAGCTAAACAGGATTTTATTTTCAATCCTAGAGGGCACAGGGAGCCACACAAGTTTATTGAGTAGGAGAATGATATGTTCAGACCTGTTCTGTAGGAAGATCACTTTAGCAGATGAGTGGAGAACAAACCGGAATAAGGAGAGACCAAACTTGCTTATGGAAGGGAGGCCAAACTAGAGGCTATTACAGTAATCCAGATGTAAGATGATAAGGGCCTGTACCAGGGTAGTGGTTGTATGAATGGAGAGAAGAGGTATGCAAAAACTGTTGTGAAAGTAGAATTAGCAAGGCTTAGCAACATATTGCTATATGTAGCGTGATTGCCAGTAGAAGTCAAGGATGATAACCAGGTTGTAAGTCTGTGCTTTGCTATTTCCTTCTCCAGCTTACTTTACAGATGAGGAAACTGAGGCAAACAAGGTTAAGTGACTTGTCCAGGGTCATACAGCTAGGAAGTGTCTGAGGGCAGATTTGAACCCAGGAATATGAGTCTTCCTGATTTAAAGCCTAGTGCTCTATCCACTGTGCCACCTAGGGCAATGGTGCCTTAGACAATAATGAGGAATTTAGGAAGAGGGAAGAGTTTGGGGAAAAGATAATTATTTCTTATTTGGACATGTTGAGTTTGAGATGTCTGTGGGACAGACATCCAATTCGAGATGTCCAATAGGTAGCTGGTGATGTGAGACTGAAGGTTAGGACACAAGTTAGGGCTGGATAAGAAGTTCTAAGAATAAGAAATTCTAATAATAATTGACATAAAGGTGATAATTGAACCAGTTGGAGCTGATAAGCTCACCAAGTGAATTAGTATGGAAGAAATAGAGAAGAAGCCCAGAAAAGAGTTGGGGTTAATAATTAGTAACTCATGGTGAGTAATATGACCTGGATAAAAGTCCGGCAAAAGGGAATAAGAAGGACTGGTCATACAGGTGGAAGGAGAATCAGAAGAAAACAGTATCATGAAACCCTAGAAAAGAGTGTATATCCAAGAGATAGGGATGATTAATGGTATGAAAAACTATAGTGAAGTCAAGAAGCATAGGGATTTATAAAAGGCCATTAGATTTGGCAATTAATAAATCATTGGTTACATTGGAGAGAGAAGCTGTTTCAGTTGAATGATGAGGTTGGAAGCCAATACTGAAGAAAATTCAGAAGAGTTAGAGGAGAAGCAGAGAGTTTTCTCAAGGTGTTTAGCCACAAAAGAGGGAAGAAATAAAGAATAATAGTCAGTGGGAATAGTCTAATCAAGTGAGAATTTTTTGAAGAATAAGGAACCATGATCATGTTTGTAGTCAATGAGAAGCAGCCAGTATATAGGACAAGATTGAAGATTAATAAAGAGTGGTGATGATAGAGATCTGCTAAGGGAGATGGGATGAAATGGGATTAAGAATACACGTAATGGCAAGGAATTGGAAATTGAGGGGTTGCCCATCAGTTGGGGAATGGCTGAACAAGTTGTAGTATGTGAATGTAATGGAATTCTATTGTGCTGTAAGAAACTATGAGCAGGAGGAGTTCAGAGAAACCTGGAAGGACTTGCATGAACTGATGATGAGATGAGCAGAACCAGTATCATCAATATTATGTGTTGATCAACTGTGATAGACTGGATTCTTCTCACCAATACAATGGTACAAGAAAGTCCCAGGGGACTCATGATGGAAAATACTCTCCAAATCCAGAAAAAAAAAATAACTGTGGAATACATGGTTGCTGATTGAACCATACTATTTCTTTAGTCTTTGGTGCTGTTGTTTTTCTATTTTGAGATTTTCCTTATTGCTCTGATTCTTCTCTTATAGCATGACTGATGCAGAAATATGTTTAATGTTGTTATGTATATGTATATATGTGTGTGTATATATATGTATATATTTGTGTATATATGTGTATATGTATGTATGTATGTGTGTGTATATATATATATATATGTAAAACATATCAGATTGCCTGCTGTCTAGGGGAGCAGGGGAGAGGGAAGGGAGGGAGAAAAATTTGAAATTGGAAATTTTATATAAACAAATGCTGAAAACTATCTCTACATGTAACTGGAAAATAATAAAATACTTTTATTTTAAAAAAAGAATGCATGTAAAAGTGTTTTCCTTGGCAAGGAGAAAACTCACCTCTTTATGTGAGACAGAGATGAAGGTGGACCCAGTAGAGGAAAACATCTAAAGTGATGTAAGATGAAGAGGGATCTATTGGCAAATGGCCTCAATTTTTCAATGAAGTTTGAGGAAAGTTTTTCAGTTAAAAGGGTGAATGGGAGCAGCTAGGTGGCACAGTGGATAAAGCACTGGCCCTGGATTCAGGAGGACCTGAGTTCAAATCCGGCCTCAGACACTTGACACTTACTAGCTGTGTGACCCTGGACAAGTCACTTAACTCCAATTGCCTCACACAAAAAAAGGTGAATGAGGGTATGCCATGGGAGGTTTGAGGAAGGATAAAAAGGTATAAAATAGCCACTGTTACGCGTGGGATAGTGAATTGATTAGGGAAGGATAAAAGGATTGTCTACAGGACTCCATTGAATACTTGCCCTCCTCCTCCCCTTTTCCAGCTTCCTTTTGGGTATTGTCTTTTCCAATTGGATTGTAAACTCCTTGGGGACAGAGACTATTTATCATCTTTGTATCTTCAATGCTTAGCACAATGCCTGGCACAGAGTAGGCACTTAATAAAATGTTTTTGACTGCTTCTTGACTAGGAGGGGTGACAATAACTTAACCAGTCCCTAGGTGTTAACTCATTTTGTTAGATGGCCTTCCCTGGTGACGCAGGATACATGAGCACACAGAAGGTCACTGAAATGAGGAAAATTTCCTACTTCATCACTTTATCCCTTCTGTCCTTAAAGGGAAGTTCAGGAAAAGTTCATTCAGACCTTCTAGTTTGTCTTTCCATTTAGGCATCTTTTGACTCTCATTCTCATTTTTGTGGTTACGGAAATTCACCTATAAAATCAATTTTAGGGAAAAACATTTTCTCTATAAATAGTGCATTCTGGTCATACTTCCCTGCTGTGGGAAAAAATCCTTAGTGACTACTGGTCAGGGTAAAAAGCCATGATGAAATTCTAGAGGAAACAGATCACGGTTGGGGGGCAAAATTCCCATCAAACCACAATTATGCAGAAACAAGTCATTTCCCTATATGCCATCTGTGTATAGTCCATCAACTAGTTACAGCAAAGATCAACATTAACCCCAAACTAGAAGAAAGGATAAAGATGGTAAGAAGACATGGCATGAAATCACCATACTGAACTTACATTACCAAAGTGTTAACTCTAAAAAAGAGGAATCAGAAAACAGCAAAAACATTTCCATTTATTATCACTGTCTTAAAGTTTAATCAATATAAAGCAGTCATGACAATCCAGCCAAAAGAACCAAGAAACAACTTTAGCCAATAAACCCTTATTCTCTTTGTCAAGCAAAGACAATGGCAATCAAGGGCAGTACTGGTTTTATAATCATAAGCCACTTTGCAAAGTAGGCAAGGAGAAAATTTTCAGAACATTGCTAGCAATAATGTTCCACAAAACAGCAAACGCCATTGAAGAAGAGAACAGAGCTTGCAGAAAGTGAGGCAAGAGTAGCAACTCAACCAGATCAGTTCCATAAACATTTATTAGATACTAGCTATGTACAAGGCAAAGTTCTAAGGATACAATTTTTAAAAGAAAAAAATCCCTATCCTCAAAGAACTTACATTCCACTAAGGGATTATAAAAGAACAACAACAAAAAATAACTGACAGGCACAGTCAAGCTTACAGTCTACTGAGGGGAAAATAATAATAATAACTCACATACACACACATAGTGCTTGATGAAAATATGAGAAGCAGGGTCTTGTAGACAATTTTCTACCACAGATCACATTCCCATAATCACTCACACATACTATAAAGTATATAGAATACAGTATGTAGAATATATATCATAAAGTATATAGAATATAGTATAAATATTACAACATCCTACTGTGTTTGTTGTTAATTAGTTTTTTCAATGAATTTCACTCAAGCAGGCAAAATGTACCCTTAAGAGCTCTTCTCCAACAAGAAGTGTAAAGTGTAAACAAAAAAAGTGCAAAGATTATGTGCGTGTAAAGATTACGCAAGACTCCTTCATAGAGATGACTTTGTTCAATGAATCTTTTGAAGAGGGGTTTCCCATAAATCATTAAGTCCTCCAAATGCTCATGCTCTCTCTCTCTCTCTCTCTCTCTCTCTCTCTCTCTCTCTCTTTTTGTGGGGCAATGAGGGTTAAGTGATTTGCTCAGGGTCACTCAGCTAGTAAGTGTCAAGGCCATATTTGAATTCAGGTCCTCCTGAATCTGAGGCCATGTTTTATCCACTGCGCCACCTAGCTGCCCCCAAATGCTCTCATTTTTTAAATGACATTGTGTTGTTTACCACCAAATTCCAGGGCTTCTTCAGTGAGATCCACAACCACTCAATAAAAGATTCTACTAATGATCCACAAAAAAAAAGTGAATAAGGAGCTTATGTTATCCAGGTTTTGACATGCATTTGGATGGGCAGCCAGCACCGGGCTTAGAATCAGGAAAACTCATCATCATAAGTTTCAAATCTAGCCTCAGACAAACTGTGTGACTCTGGGCAAGTCATTTAACCCCGTTTGCTTCCATTTCCTCTTCTGTAAAATGGGATAGAGAAGGAAATGGCAAACCACTCCACTATCTTTGCCAAAATGGGGTCATGAAGAATCAAACACAGCTGAAACAACTCAACGATGACTGTAATATATGTGCATTTTTTCACTCCACACATAAGTGTTGGAGTGTGGTGATGCATAATCTCCATAAAAAGCGGCCAGGTATAGTAGATAAAGAGAGCTTCAGAGCCAGGATAACCCAGGTTCAAGTCCAGTCTTAACAACTACTGGCTGCGCAACCCTGTGTAAGTCACCTATGGCACCTAGGCACACCAATGAAATCATGGGTCTATTCCCTATCCCAATATAGAACACTTGTACATAAATTCAGGAATAAGGTAATTTACAAATCATATTACCACTCTGGAAAATCCTGATCTCATGATTGAAGGCTTTATCATGAAAAGAGGAACCCCAAGGGGCAGCTAGGTGGTGCAGTAAATAAAGCACTGGCCCTGGGTTCAGGAGGATCTGAGTTCAAATCTAGCCTGAGACACTTGACACTTACTAGCTGTGTGACCCTGGGCAAGTCACTTAACTCTCATAGCCCTGCAAAAAGAAAAAAAAAAAAGAGGAACCCCAAATAGGCTTTCCGCCTTCTGAACACTTTAGATCCATAATATCAGTGTAGGTATTCCTCCTTTAGTACAGATTACAACCCATCCACATTGTCTCTCATCCAATGTAATTCTTCCATATCCATGTTTCTCATAAACTCCCCAGAGAATCTATTCTATATGTCAGAGGTCCTTCTCTAGTTCTCTTCATTTTGGAGAGTAGCTCTTGAGATATCCATCTCTCCATTTCCATCTAAGACTAGCCTACTCCCTTTTCTGTGGAGATAGTTCCTCATTATCTTTAATATTGTGTCTTATGCATAAGTTATGTTTGGCATTCCGCTCCAGCTCATCATGTAGCCCTCTAGTGGCAGTGAAGTAGCCACAATTTTGAATCTTGTTTTCAATTGATTGATAGTGTATTTATTAAGCCCTTAGTATGCACCATGCACTGTACCTTAGTACAGTACAATAGCAATGGGGTTAACCATACAAGCAAATAAAACAGTCCCTGCTCCTTGAAGAGCTCACATTCTAATGAGGGAAAGCATGATCTGAAAAAGGAAGTTATGTCATTCTCTGCAAGATGAAGTAAAAGCTCCCCTGTCTAATCCCCTGCATTCCAGGGATGATGTTCAGAGTTCCAATGATAGGTAGATGAGGATGGTGACTAGCAGGCAGGCAGCATGGTATGGAGATGAAGTAGAAGTTGCACCAAAGCTTGGATTCCAGGCAAGATAAAGCCAAAGCTTACCCATCAGAGCCTGGCATCACAGGGGAAGAGTCCTGAAATAATGGGGTGCCATGACTGACAGCCATATAATATCACTGGAAGAATTTCTGTGTTAAAAAAGATAAGATTTTATGATGGAAGCAGCTTGGGATTATTGGAAGCAATGAATAATTGATCAAAAGCAATAGGTGGCACAGTGGATAAAGCACCGGCCCTGGATTCAGGGGGACCTGAGTTCAAATCTGGCCTCAGATACTTGACACTTCCTAGCTATGTGATCCCGGGCAAGTCACTTAACCTCCATTGCCCTGCAAAAAATAATAATAATAATTTTTTTAAATCAATAGACAGGGGGCAGCTAGGTGGCGCAGTGGATAGAGCACTGGCCCTGGAGTCAGGAGGACCTGAGTTCAGATCCGGCCTCAGACACTTAACACTTACTAGCTGTGTGACCCTGGACAAGTCACTTAACCCCAATTGCCTCACTTAAAAAAAAAATCAATAGACAAGAGAACTCCAAAGATCCTTTAAAAACTTCTAAAGGCATTTTTTCTGCTTTTGCAAAAATGCAATAAGAAATCAGTTCTACGTTACTAACCAGATAAATTCCCTATGTCTTGTTCAGGGTAACCTGAACTTTGACATACTAGGGATAACACTTGCCAAGTACCTACTTCTACCATTAGGTTTTTGCTAAAATGACTATTCACTCTAACCCCTCTTTAATAATCTCACAAGGGTATAGTTATCTATGGGGCTGGTGTCAAACTCCAATAGAAATGGGGGAGAATGGAGTGGAAGGCACTAATCCATGCATAAGGATCCCTGTAGGTAGCATATTAACTTAGAAAACCACATATGAACATTATCTATGTTCTGTATTTTTATTTTATTCAATAGTTCCCAGTAACATTTTTTGGGAGGGGCAATGAGGGTTAAGTGACTTGCCCAGAGTCACACAGTTAGTAAGTGTCAAGTATCTGAGGCCACATTTGAACTCAGGTCTTCCTGAATCCAGGTCTGGTGCTTTATCCACGGCACCACCTAGCTGTCTCCCCCCAATAACATTTCTAATCTAATTTGGGCAGCGTTCAGGAATGTTATGCCCATTTCTAAGTATTTGACACCTCTCATCTGTAGCATGGTACAGTGGAAATAGGCACTAGCTCAAGAGTCAGAGGGACTGAGTTCAAAGCTTATCTCTCCATCTTACCATTTGTGTGACCTTAAATAAATTATCTTATCTCTTGGCTTCAGTTTCCTCATTTGTAAAATGAAGGGCGAGAGAGTGGACCCCCGAAAGGATTCTGTTGTCCAGTCTTATGATCTGTTTCACTGAGGTCTTTATATACCCAGTGCCTGGCAGAGGGTACACACTTCACAAAGTTTGGTTGTCTCGATTAATTAGTGGCCAGGCACTGGCTGGGTAGGATTTAATCAACATTTGTTAGATTTAAATAACTACATTCTATGAAAAATTCAGAGGAGCATGGACAGATTCACATGAACCAATGCTGTCTGATGCATCAAAGGAGTGCAGCGTACTAAGAGGTTCAGATCTTACTTCATAAACTAGCTGTGTGATGTTGGACAAGTCATTTAACCTGTCTGGGGCTCATTATTTATTAAATAAAATAAAACCAAAAGAATCAATTTCTCCATCTGTAATATGAAGGATTTAAATTCTAAATCCATAATGTTCTTTTTTGGGGGGGGAGGGCAATGAGGGTTAAGTGACTTGCTCAGGGTCACACAGCTAGTAAGTGTCAAGTGTCTGAGGTCAGATTTGAACTCAGGTCCTCCTGAATCCAGGGCCAGTGCTTTATCCACTGCACCACCTACTTGCCCCTTCAATGATATTCTAATACTGAGAAAACAATCTACACAACACCTACAACAATATAAATGGAATAACCAAAGAAAACTCTAAATGCTATGTGATTATAATGACTGATTATCCTCAAAGTTGTGATGAGAAAATGCAGCTCCCTTCCTTCATTAGAGAGATAGGAACTGTGGGTACACTGTTGCATAGACTGGTTTGGTGTATTGACTGGTTTGGGTAAACTGTGTGCTCTCTTCTTGCTCTTCTTCTTCCTCCTCCTCCTCCCTCTCCCCCTCCTCAAAAATATTTGTTGTCTATATTCATAATGAAAGGAACTGCTATCTTTCAGTTAGAGTTTAGTGAAAACAAAGATGTCATTTCCCCCCTTACAACAAGTTCTCCAACCACCTAAAATCTATCAGTGCATCTAGGTTAAGAATTCCTGTCTGACCTATTTGTACAAAATGTTTATAGCAGCTCTTTTTGTAGTAGCTAAGAATTAGAAATCAAAGGAATGCCCATCAATTAGGGAATGGCTAAAGAAGCCATCACTATGTGATAGTGATGGAATATTATTGTGCTATAAGAAATGACAAGCAGGATGATGTCAGAAAGGAAAGGAAAGACTTGAATGAACTGATGTATAGTGAAGTGAGCAGAACCAAGATAACATTGTGCATAGTGACAGCAATATTGTTTGATGAAGAACTACAAATGACTTGACTATTCTCAGCAATAGAATGATCCAAGACAATTCCAAAATGAAAGATACCTCCAAAGAAAGAACTGATTTTGATTGAATACAGGCTGAAGCATGTTATTTTTCACTTTCTTTCATTTTTTCTTTTATTCAAGTTTTCTTATATAAAATGACTAATATGGCAATGTTTTACAAAATTGCACATGTACTGCCTCAGCGAGGGGGAGGGGAGAGAAGGAAGGAGGAATAAAATTTGGAACTCAAACTTTAAATAAAAATGTTTATTTAAAAAAAAAAGAATTCCTGTCCTAGACTACCTGGCACCAGATTGTGCCCATTAATAGAAAGTAAAACATGCTTGTTGTTTTATACCACTGTATCTACTGAAGACCCTTGTTCCCAGGAATGACTTTAGGAGTCACTTCCTGCTATCCCCACCCATAGCTAAGTAGTTTTACTCACAGCAAAATAGCCCAAAGTGACCTTGAAAATCAAATTCTATTTTCCCATTGAGTGATTTTCCTCTGGTAAGTTCAATTAAAATGTCTGATACAGAATCCTCTTTAATAACTATAATGCCTCATTTCAATATTACTCATCAGCTAGTTATGGCCGCCACGGAGACTTTGACACTTGGGAATAGATTAACATGAAGAATGATAGATTTAAGGGGGAAGAAAAAGTCGGGGCATTCCCAGACAGGAGGAAATCTAGGTTAAATCTGGATTAGAAGCTCCTCTTTCTAAATTCCGGATATTGTCTACTGGCATCTTACACTGTCTTGTAAAGATCCACTGATCCTTTCCCCCAGGGCCAATATCTCCCACCCCACCCCCCAATTCCGTCCCCAGCAAGCTGGAGCAGCCTTTCAAGTTCTACAGATGGCCTATCGCAAACTGAAGATCAGTCCCCATGGGGAATTTGGAGATTTATTGCATTCCTTGGGAAACGCCCCTCAACATAGAATGCCAATCACCAGAAAATGGAAAATACATCCAGTCCACTCCAAACCCCCACTGACAATTGCCTCTTAAATACAATCCTTCCTGGTAAGGGCAATAATAACACTACTAGCTCATATATATGGACCTACATATACTTTAAATCTGAAGTACTTTCCCTGTGACAATCCTGAGAGGCTGGTAAGGAGTGAGGATAAATAAAGGCAAAAGTCAAGTCTTGAAAAGCAAGCTGAGATGCTGAGATGTATTTCCACATTCTGAGTTCCTGGGTTCCCTGGTTTTCAAATGTGTCTGCATGCTCTTCTCCAGGCACAGAATCACAGAATTTCAGACTAGAAAAAGATTTCTCAGGCCATTTTGCTGTTGTTTGTTGTTTGTTTGTTGTTGTTGTCATTATTGTTTGGTAGCTTTCAGTCATATCTGACTCTTTCCTATTCCCCAATATCCCCATCAAGTGATAACCATGCCTTCACTTTAAGTCCTCAAGTGAGAGAGAGCCCACAGGAACTAGCCCATTCTGCTTTTGGACACCTCTAGTTGTTAGGGAATTGTTCTTAAAATGAACTTAAATCTGCTTCTGTGCATTTTCCAACCATTGTTCTTCCACCAAGGGCCAAGCAGAAGAAGTTTCAATCGTTGCTTACAAGGCAGTCCTCCAAATAATTGAAGATAGCCACCCTGTCTGCCCTCATCCCTCAGCTCTTCCCTTCTCAAGGTTCAACATTCCCACTTCCTTTAATCAGTCTTTAATATGACATAATCTTAAGAGCTTTCACCACCTGATCGATCACCCTTCTCCAGAAGCTTTTTTAAAAATTTATTTTATTTTCAATTCAGGGAACAAAACATATTTTTCCATAACACAGTACAATAAAAAGATGATTGCACATGAAACTGCAGATCTATCATGTACAACTTGCTATTTCCTCCAAATATAGAACAAAGTTATCATGTAAATTTCTCTCTTTTTTTCTTTTTTTCTTCCCTTCCACTCCCGACCTTAGATATGGGCTACCATTAGACACAGATAGGTATATGTGAATATGTTTATATGTATATATGTAAAACTATTCTATACATACACTTATTTATCCATTCTTTGGATGCAAATAGCATCTCTCTTCATATGTCCTTTATTTTTAATTTATGTATTTATAATAGTCAAAATTGCTTAATTGCTTAGTCTTTCTTAAAACAGTATTGCTGGGGGCAGGTGGGTGGTGCAGTGGATAAAACACTGGTCCTGGATTCAGGAGGATCTGAGTTCAAATCCAGCCTCAGACACTTGACACTTGACACTTACTAGCTGTGTAACTCTGGGCAAATCACTTAACCCTCATTTCCCCACAAAAAAACGAACAAACAAAGAAAACAATATTACTGTTATTATATACAATGTGCTCTTGGTTCTGCTCACTTTGTTCATTATTCCATACCTTTCTAAGATCAATGAG
Organism: Dromiciops gliroides; assembly: GCF_019393635.1. Lineage (NCBI taxonomy): Eukaryota > Metazoa > Chordata > Mammalia > Microbiotheria > Microbiotheriidae > Dromiciops > Dromiciops gliroides. The sequence goes on along the minus strand of NC_057861.1, from coordinate 538,130,742 downwards.
CTCATCATTTCTTATAGCACAATAGTATTCCATCACAACCATATACCACAACTTGTTCAATCATTCCCTAATTGATGGGGATTCCTGAAATGTCCAGTTCTTTGCCATCACAAAGAGAGCTGCTATAAACATCCCATTCATATTCAAAATTACAATTACTATTTGTGAATTTCCCTCCATCTTATTTTTACTCACTATTTTCTTTCTCAGCTTCTTTTTTTTTACACTTTCTCTGTTACCTTATCTTCTCCCACCACCCTCCCACCCCTTACTTCACCCACCACTCCAAGTCTCCTCATCCCCTCCCCCATTCCCAAAATCTCAATGGACACACCCCTCTAAAAGTCCCTCACCCACCCCAGTTTTCTCACCTCTTTATATGTTCAGATGATTTCTACATCCTTCTAGATGTACATGTTGTTTCCTCTTCAACCCAGATGAGAGTAAGGTTCCAACATTACCAGCCCTCCACCCCGACCTGCTTCCTCTGTATTAATTCTTCCTTTCATGCTTTATTTTTATAATATAATTAATCCCTTTTACCTTTTCCTATCCAATTTTGTTTATTATAATCACCCCCTCATACACAACTCAGTCCCAACATTTCTTTCAAACTACCTTGGTAATGATGACAGTTTTAAAAATACAGATAACATTTTCATGTATATGATAAGTAAACAGTTTTACCTTAATGAGTACCTTAATATTGGTCTTTAATGTTTTCCATATATGTCTTCTGAATCTTTTATATCAAATTTTCTATTTAGTTCTGGTCTTTTTGTTATAAATACCTGAAAGTCTTTCAGTCTGTCAAATGTCCATTTTTTTTTTCATTCAGGATTATACTCAACTTTGCTGGGTAAGTTAGTCTTGGATGCAACCCCAATGCTTTTGCTCTTTGAAATTTGTTACAAGACCTACAGTCTAGTAGAGTAGAAGCTTCTAGGTCTTGTGAAATCCTGACCATATTTCTTCAGTATTTAATTTTTTTTCCTTGATGCTTGCAATATTTTCTTCCTAACCTGGGAGTTTTGAAACATGGATACGACATTCCCGTAAATTTTCCTCCTAAGATCTCTTTCAGGTGGTGAACAGTATATATATTTTTTCTATTCCTACTTTATTCTTTTGTTCTAGAAGTTCAAGACAATTTTCCTTAATAATTACTTATAATATCATATTCAGAATCAATTCCTCTTTCCCAATTCAAGTTTTCAGGGAGTTACTTTCATCCTTAAGATTTTTCATCTCTTTTTCCAGTTGGTTAAACTTCTTTCCATAATTCTCTTTATTGCTTTTACATTTTTTCCTAATTCTTCCCACCCTCCACTCCCTGACTCCTACCTTTCCTATTACTGTAAAGGGCAACACTATCTTCCTCTTAGTCCCTCAACCTCACAATCAAATATGTCCCCTTTTGAATGTGTCCCTTTCTCTCTTTTGAAATAGCTACCAGCCCTCTACTACAGTCCTTCATCAATCACCTCACGCTTAGACTACTGCAAAATAGCCTGCTGGTAGGTCTGCCTGCCTCAAGTCTCTTCCCACTCCAACCCTTCCCCATTCAGTCACTAAAAAGATTTTCCTAAAATGCAGGTCTGATTATGTTAAACCCTGCCCCCATTCCATAAACTCCCGTGGCTCCCTATTTCCTCTAGAATGAAAATATAAGAAGCTCTGTTTGATATTCAAAGCCCTTTATGACCTAGGCCCCCTCTACCTTTCCAATCTTCTTGTACTTTATTCTCCACCATGTACTCTTTGATTCAGTGACACTGGCCTCCTTGCCGTACCACTAACAGAACACTCCATCTCTCAGCTCTAGGCATTCTCTCTGGCTGTCCTCCATGCATGCCTGGAATGATCTCTCTCTTCTGCTCCGGCTACTGAACAAATCCCTCCTTCTACAGGAAGCCTAGTTTAACCCCACTTAATTCCAGTGCTTTTCCTATGTTCATTATGTCTTACTTTATCCCATATATAGCTTGCTTTGAATATACTTGTTTGCATGTTTTCTCTCTGGTTACATTGTAAGCTCCTTGAGGGGAATAACTATCTTTTTGCTTCTTTTTGTATCCCCAGTGTTTAGCACCTATTTATTAAGCACCTATTATATACCTGGCATTTAGTAGGTACTTTTTTTTTAATTTTTTGTTTGTTTTTTGGGGCAGGGCAATGAGGGTTAAGTGACTTGCCCAGGGTCACACAGCTGGTTAAGTGTCAAGTGTCTGAGGCTGGATTTGAACTCAGGGCCTCCTGAATCCAAGGCCAGTGCTTTATCCACTGCGCCACCTAGCTGCCCCCTTAGTAGGTACTTTTTAAAAATATTCATTGACTATTAATTAAAAGCAGCTTAATTCATTCTGCTAATGAATATTTTTAAGTGTTCTATTTTTTTATGTTTCTTTTTCTGTGTAGGAATAAATTACTTGCCCCATCCCCAATTTATATTTTGCAATTTATATTACTCTCTCCATGATCTAATTTATTATAATTAAAGTCATCCCCTAAGGAGTGGGAATTTGTTAATGATCCAAAGAGTGTGAGAAAAAGTTGAAATGGTTTCAGTTGATTACAAGGTCCACAATTGATGATTGTGGGCTGACTGAGATGTAACCCACCTAACCTCTGGTTGATCTTGGGATGACAATGCCCCATAGGAAGACAAAACTCCAACTTGAGATATTGATGTTCTAATCAAACTCAGTTGACTAAACCTACAAACAGGCAATGCAAATACCTAAAATTGGTCCATAGGTGAAATGTCATCATTTTAAAAAGCTCCATTTACCCCCCAAAAGGGAGAATTGTTTCTTACAAACTTATAAAAGACTCTAGATATCTTTACTGTATGCTAAGTCTCCTGGAAATCTGGTTACTCTATGGCTTTTCTCTCTAATGTCCTCAACAATTTTTTCATTTTGAATTGTAATGTGGCAGCCAACCTTGAGGGAGCAAAACAGACCCCTGAAGCAAGTGGCAGTCTTGGAGCACCCAAAGATCAGAGCTACCCTGGTTTAGCCACAGACAACAATCTGGATGGTATTTTAGTTCACCCTGAACTTGAGAACCTGAACTCCATGAGAATTCTCAGTGATTTGGTTTCCTGGAAAGAAAGTGTAAAAATACAATGACTCAAATAAATATGCATCGGCGTTGTCTCAGACCAAAATAAACACTCAAGGCTGATCTTTTATCAAGGGGGCCAACAGACATAGTTTACACCATGATAAATCTTTGCTGCTAAAAATGGTGTGGCTTCCCACAATAGATGGCTGAAAAGGCCAGCATACCTTCTCTAACCCAGCAGAAGAGAGAGGGAAATGAAGTCGTCAGACTTTCAAGTTTAAGTTCACTTCTTCCTAAATCTAAACTTTGTGAGTTGGGCTTATTTACTGGTTTAACCACTCTTCAGAGAGTAAAAACTACTAGTTAGGTTGTGCAGTAAGTAGAGTACTGGAATTTAAAGTCCAGAAAAACCAAGTTTGAATCCTCTTACCTCAGTCACTAATTAGATGTGTGACCATGGGGCAAGTCACTTAATCTCTCTATCTGCCTCAGTTTTCTCATCTGAAAAATGGGGTCCTTTCAGACCTCTTAAAAATGTATTACCAAGTTCATTTACATCTTTATACAACAGATAACACTATTTCTACCCCAACCCTGTACCTGTCCAAATCCCACTCATCCTTCAAGGATCAACTTAGATGCCATCTCCTTTTTGAAGCTTTCTAGAAGGTTTTAATAAACTCTTATTGATTGATTAATTGGTTTTCCAGCTAGCTCAACCCACAAGCATCTCTCTTCTCCAAATTCCTGTTGGACAAAAGTGTCAAATGACATGTTCTCTGGTTATTTTCTGTGTGTTTATTTTGTCTTCCTAATGAAAGATTAAGCTACTTGAGTTCAAGGATGCTACCACAGACTTTTTTTTTAATGTGCCTGACAAAGTCCAGTTTCCATTGTGCTCCATGGATATGACTAACCTATGTCTGTGAGTAATCTATGTCCCCTATTAAAGCATATGTTCTCTTCTCCATTTATGTAAGCAATGGTCCTGACTCACTATCAATAAGATAGGTGCTTGGGATTGTTTTGGTAGTACTGTAAGTCTATACTGAGACAACTATATTTTCTTTTTTGTGATAAGAAGTAGAGTTTACTTGTGAACTGGGTGTAGTCTGTGGTCATAGAAAATGAAATTAGCCTTTTTGCTGCTCCTCATGTGATACTTTCCAGATGGGAGGCTAAGAAATTCACTGTACAAGCTGTCCCCCATGTATGGAATACACGCCCTCTTTACTTCTAGCTTCTAGAATCTGTATTTCCCTCAGAACTCAGATAAAATGCCACCTCCTACAAGAAACCTTTCCTGATCCCCATCTGTTAGAACCTCTCCCATATAGACACATCAAAAAGATTGTATTTATTTTATATATGATTACATATGCATATGTTGTCTCCCCCTATAAAATGTAATCTCCTTGAAGGTAAGGACTGTTTCATTTATGTCTCTATATTCCCAGTGACTAATCCAGTGCCAGGTATATAGGTGCTTAATAAATGCTTGTTCCTGAATTAATTGACCCATATTGTTTGCACTAGCATTTAACCAACTATTGAGTAGGAAGGAATCTTTGAGGGAATAAATTGGGTTGGAGTAGAAGGAAGGATGGAATTAAACCTAATCTTTTATCTCCTAGTTCCATTAGCAAACAGCAAGTACTTAATAAATGCTTGTTGAGTTTAATTTCTCCATTCTCACAAACCTAACTCCAACCAAATAAGTGATCATCTCTCTTCAACCCTGCTCTCCAATCTGAGATACAGGAAGGTCTTTCCTACTTCAGACTTGCAATACACAGAATCATGTTACTGGTGAAATGCTACTTTGTGCTCGAGAACCTGAAGAAAGAAGAAATTACCTCTTTTCTCCAGTATTGCCTAGAAACTGTAAACTACAGATCTTTTTGATCCCAGAATCTCATTTGCTCTCTGGAAGAGCTAGTATGACAAAGTGTAAGAGACACTGGTTTGGGGGTCACAGGACCTAGATTCAAATCCCAAATTTGCAAGTGATACTGGTCTGAGTGACCTTGAACAAATCATTTGACTTCTCTGGGTGTCTTAGCTCTCTCACCTAAAAAACAAAAAAAGTTGGATCAGGTGACCTCTAAGATCACTTCCAATTCTAAATCAACAATCTCATGAGTTTTTTGTTGCTTATCCAACTATTCACTAAGGAGACACAGCCAAGAAAGGATATCTAAGCCCACTGATGGCCAGAAAATAAGTTGTTGTGTTTGTTATTTTTTCAATTGTGTCTGACTCTTTATGACAGCATTTGGGATTTTCTTGGCAAAGATACTAGAGTGGTTTTCCATTTCCTTCTCCAGCTCATTTTACAGATGAGGAAACTGAGGCAAACTGGGTTAAGTGACTTGCCCGGGTCACACAGCTAAGAAGTATCTGAGTCCAGATTTGAACTCAGGAAGATGCATCTTCCTGACTCCAGGCCAGCACTCTAGCCACTGTGCCACCTAGCTACCCATAAATTAAGTAATAATCTACTTTACTGTGGGATATTGGGTTGTATCTTTTTCTTTAATAGAAATCTAATTTTAATGGTAGTGATGGAAAATAGTCTACTTAATATTGGACACTATGTTGATTCAGTTGGATTTTAAATGGCAAATAGAGTTGTTGTTATAGTTGTTGTTTTTGGGAACTGTCATTCAATTAAAATGTTTATCATCCATTCCCACATTTTTAACTGTCCTAATGTTTTATGCATCTGTTGGCAGAGATCTTCTGTTACCCTAAGAAATATTGAAACAAGAACTTTAATTAGTTTTTAAATTTTTATTTGATGTAGCTTTATTTATTTTAGTTGCACAATTTAATGTCTTTGGGGCTCTGAGTTGGACATTTCCTGCTCCTTTTATGATGAGAGACAGCTTTGAAAGTTAAAGGCGACATATAGAAAAACCTTGCTGAAGAGTCTAAAAGATTTCTGTTTTTATCATGTTCTCAACTTTTTAGCTTAGTCTTCATGGCCTCTCAATGGCTTTTTTCCTAGTTCATAGGATCATAGATTTAAAGGTAGAAAGGACCTTTAACCCCCTAATTTAAAAGATGAGGAAACAGGATCACAAAAGTTAAATGACTTGGCTAGAGGTCACACAGGAAGTGTCAGAGGTGGGATTGGAACCCAGGTCTTTCTGACTCCAAGTCCCATACTTTGTCCTTTACCCTCTGAATATGCCAGAACCAGGGAGCTTTCTACCTTATTAGGAAATACTTCCCTTCTATATCTGAAACCTTCCATCTCATCATACTTCCTAAAAGAAAATCATTATTCTCATTAAAAGGGATCATCTTCCCATCTGTCACATATCATATGTTCATTTAATAATCTATAGGAAAGCATGGCTGCCCCCATTTACTCCATTCTATGACCTTTTCCTTCACAAGTGTGGTTCAGGCCCATAAGAACCCTTCCTTTATAGAGCTTACCCAGCCTCCATCACTCTTCTGCTGATAGGTTACATTTTTAGTCTTGATTGTGTTTTGTATATAAACTAGATGTGCTTATGAGGCTGTGGTGGAGTGTTTTGCTTGCCTGCCTTTCATTCTTTTTCCATGTACATATCCAAACTTCTCTATTCCAATGAGTGATGGTCTTCAAAGTAGCCACCTTGGGAAGCCACATTATAAGTTCACTTGCATTGCTCAAAACATGTTTAGAATTCCTCCTCTGAAACTGTTTATAGAGCTAGTTTTGTACCACAGAGGAAAAATCAACTTTTAAAAAAACCCAAAAGAGTATGAATCAGCATGATTAGTAAACTCATTCACAAGACTTGGCTCTATATGACCTTTTGTCCTTTGCTTCCAGAAATCGAATCTTCTCTTAAAGGCTTGACACAACTGAAGATCTCACAAAGATTGAATCTCTAGGCTCTGAAATCAGTGTCCAAAGAGGAGGTCCAAAGAAGTAAGTCAAACCATGCCACGGTATCAATGGGACCGGATCCATGGCAACTACAACGGGATCCAGATGAAGGCAGCACTACGGGGCTGTGAACCACATATCAGCAATAAAAGATGAGTTTTGGCAGCACCAATGGTAACCGAGTTGTAGCAATTCATGTTTTGGATACATTCATTTTGGTGTGGTTGAGAATATTTCAGTCATATTGAAAGGAAAAACAAACAAACAAACAAATATGAGACATGACTAGACTGCCCACTGAAGAGCTCTAAGGAACAGCAATCAAAAAGAGATGAGGGTGACTATCTTCATATTTGCAGAATCATATATTTTGGACATAGAAGGGACCTTGGCAGATATCTAGTCCAGCATGTCCACTTTGAAGATAAAGAAAGTGAGACCCAGAGAGGTGAGTTGCCCAAGGTAAGTGACAGAGCTAACTCCAAATCCAGCCCACTTTTAGCTGTTCACATGCCCTCTCCTCTCATTGTATCTCTATATGGTGGGTGATTAATGTGAAGTCTATATCAACTAGGTCTGTGACCTTGAACAAGTCCCTTCCCATTTCTGAGTCTCAGTTTCTTCATTCTTCACATAAAAGGTTGGATTAGGTGATCTCTGAAGCTTCTACTATTCTGGGCTTCTCCTTTACCCACTGAGGAGTTAGTGGTTCTCACCATTCATTATTAACTACAATAGGCACAATCTTATTCAGCCACATAATTCTAGTTTAAACCAGAGGATCAATCAATCAACATTTATTAAGTGCCTACTATGTGCCAGGCACTGTGCTAAGCACTGGACAAAAACAATCCCAATTCCTTTAATTTTTCAGATTTCAACCCAATAAGACCTTTTCTAATTCAGCAAATGATATCTCTTACCACTTTTTTTAATGGTTAACAGCTGCAATAAAAATGGTGATAATGAGTTTTATTATTTCTGCTTCAGAGGGATTTCTTATCGGTGTTCCAACATAAAGAAGCATGTGAATGCTGTAAAAGTCTCACTCTTGTTTCTATCTGTTTGGCTGCAGATGAAAGAATGAAAGAGCCCATAGTTGAAAAGGGAGAAAGCTTTTCCCAAACCGAATGCCCTTCACCAGTGCAAATTTTACTGTAAAAATAGAAATAGGAAATTCTTAATCTACGCTCCACTCAAGACAAGCTACTCTGCGGTAGGACAGCGTCTACAAGAATGCCCTCTGTTCCTTTATCTGTAGCTTTTCGTGGTCTTTCTAATCACATGTAAATACCCAAGGGTTCACCAACTGTGTGAATCTGAGCCTTTTGTGTCTGGGAAGAAAGCAATCTGCCTCCTTCGTCATACAAGGAATATTTCAATGTAGGGAACTGCTGACACAGGGTTGGAATTGGACAGCCTCTCATTTCATCTTTGATCTGTAATTTTAAAAACATGTTACAGTGCCACACATACCACCCTTCTCCCCGCCCTCCACCCCCAATCCAGAGGTCAAACTTCTGGGCTTCCTGGATTGTTAAGAATACAGCCACAGTTCTGTAGGGTTCTAAGTAATAGCTACTATAGAAAGACTCTGAGGACTTCACCTCCAAGAGAATATATAAAATCAGGCCTCAATGGCAAAAGGACATGCAGAAAGAAGCAACAGCTGACTATGAAGAGAAAGACAGAATAACCCCTTTTTAAATAATATTTTATTTTTCCCAATTATATATAAAAATAATCTTTAACATTCAGAATAACTTTTTAAAAGCCCAGTAGTCTGGGATTATTCAAAGGAGGAATAAATAGTCCTTCTTGTCTCAGCAGCCCCTGAGAAACATTAGTTAGAATACCAGAGGTCAAACCCAAATTTCACCACTATATGAATTTGAGCAAGTCATTTACCCCTCTGGGTCTCAGTTTCCTTATGTGTAAATTGAAAAGTTGAACTATTTAATCTCTACAATTCCTTCCAGGTCTTACTCCTTTGACCTTTTTACTATAGCTACAATAATTATACATATATATATATATATATATATATATATATATATGTGTGTGTGTGTGTGTGTGTGCGCGCGCGCGTGTGTGTGTATATGTATATATACATATGCATATACATATATATATAATAAGTTCCTGGATTATCAAGAAAAAGTTAAATTATGTTCATTATGGCAGGGGGATCTAAAATAAATAGGAGAACATTTTGTATCTGAAACATTAATTATTATAATAGCATATGGTGCCCTCATAGGCAAAGTAACATAATAGATTGAGTGCTGGGCCTAGAATCAGGAAGAAGTAAGTAGAAATCTGACTTCAGATACTTGTTAGCTCTGTGACCCTGGACAAGTCATTTAGACTCTCTTGGCCACAGTATCATCAATAGGGAAAAATAAGGATAATAATAACACCTACCTCCCAGAATTATTGTGAGGATTAAATCTGTTAATATTTGTAAAAGCGTAGCAGAGTTCCTGGTATACTGTAGGTGGTAAATAAATGCTTTGCAAAGAGATTTACATATATTATTCTTATTCTTATTTGAGCCTCACAACAATAGTGTGAGGAAGGTAATGTAAGTCTTATTAACTCAATTTTACACATGAGGAAACTGAGGATTATAAATCTAGAACCAAAGGGAATTTCAGAGGTCATCTAGTCTAACCCCCATTTTATAGATGTGAAAACTAAAACCCAGGGAAGCTATATGACTTGCCCAGGATCATACAGCTAGTAAGCATCAGAGATGAAATATGTTATGGTTTGTGTTTATTAATAAATTATATTAATTATTCATTGTAATAAATTAATTTAAAGTTAAAATATAGAATATATTTTACTAATTAATATATTGTTTGTTGATTTAAGCCCTTGCTATGTGCCAGGTGCTATGATAAATAATGAGGATGCAAGTAGCAAGAATGTAACAATGCCTAGTTGCAAGTAGCTTATATTCTAATTGGAAAGACAAGTACATATAAAAATATGTGTGTATATGTGTTTATGTATGTATATATGTATACATGTGTGCATGTGTGTGGGGGGTGGGTATATGGGTGTGTGGGTGTGTAGATGTGGGTGGCATAGTAGATAGAGCTCTAGGCCTCCAGTCAGGAAGATTCATCTTCCTGAGTTCAAATCCATCCTCAGACACTTACTAGCTATGTGACCCTGGACAAGTCACTTAACTCTCTTTGCCTCAGTTCTTCATCTGCAAAATGAGCCGGAGAAGGAAATGGCAAACTACTCTAGTACTTTTTGCCAAGAAAACCCCAAATGAAGAGTCAGACATTACTAAAATGACTGAACAACAGCAAGAAAATATAGAGAATAACTACAAACTGAATATATATAAATATGTACAAAGTAGTTACACACAAAGAATTTTGGGAGAAAGGACATTAGCAGTTGAGAGGATCAGTAAAGGCTTGAGAATGGTGGTTCCAATTTTTTTTTTGGTTCCACAAACCTCTTTTAGCAACAACAAGAAAATGTGCTGTGAACCCCGCCCCCCCAGGTAATTTAATATATGACTCATAATATTCCATAATTGTTTATTGCTTAAGGTGTCATAAATTTTTTTGTGTGAACCCCTTGAACCATCTTAATAAAGTCAGTCTAGTTGTTTTTTTAGTAGATGGAGTTTCTTTGTGTACTAAATAGGAACCATTGAGTTAGAATATGGAGCCTGAGCAACTTTTTTAAAAAATTTAATTGTTGGGGGGGGGGGCAATGAGGGTTAAGTGACTTGCCCAGGGTCACACACCTAGTAAGTGTCAAGTATCTGAGGCCAGATTTGAAATCAGGTCCTCCTGAATCCAGGACTGGTGCTTTATCCACTGTGCCACCTAACTACCCCGCCTATGCAACTTCTTAAAGGAAAAAGAGGGGTTCTGTGAAGAGAATGTAAAGAAGCCATACATTTCTTCACAATATCAATTCTGTATGTATCAGGAATAGACTAGTCCAAGGGTTCTTCACCTTTGCGGATAGATTTCAGGAGGTCCATGAGATTGAATGAGGGGGAAAAAAAGGCTCCATCTTTATTTTCACCAGCTTTTAGGTTCCTTTGCAACATTCTGTATTTCATTTTATGCATTTAAAAACATCCTTCTAAGAAGGGGTTCATGGGCTTCACCAGACTATCAAAGGGGTCTGGGACACATTAAAAAGTTAACAACTCTCTGATTAGACTGAGTATACTGAGTCTTTATATTATCTGGAAGTGTTGTTTGTTTGTTTTTAATCTCCCTGAATGAACTTATTCCTCCACAAAAGTTCTATTCCAGTGCCTCATCAGGGGATGAAGGTGATTTTGAGTTCTCAAAGACAATGCCAACAGAGTTAACTCCTAAAGTTTCTACCAAATTCAAAAGGTTTTGAGCCTGGCCACAAAGACTGTGGAATCTGGCCAAAAAGATTCGTCTTTGCCAGGTGGAACACAGGGAGGTGTGTAAGAAGTCAGATTTTGGCTGAGTAAAATAATTTTTATATTTTATATATTTTTTTATATTTTTTGCAGGGCAATAAGGGTTAAGTGGCTTGCCCAGGGTCACACAGCTAGCATCAAGCATCTGAGGTCAGATCTGAACTCAGGTCCTCCTGAATTCAGGACTGGTGTTTTATCCACTGTGCCACCTAGATGCCCTTTTTAATATTTTTTTTGTAAAATAATTTTTTTTAAATAAATCAATAGGGGCAGCTAGGTAGCACAGTGGATAGAGCACCAGCCCTGGATTCAGGAGGACCTGAGTTCAAATCCGGCCTCAGACACTTAACACTTACTAGCTGTGTGACCCTGGGCAAATCACTTAACCCCAATTGCCTCACTAAAAAACAAACAAAAACAAAAATAAATCAATAACTGATTTGTAATATTTGCCCATTTCTGAGGTGTAAATGCTCACACTGAAAATTTGACAATTGGAGCCAGTAAGAGTCAGCTCCAGGAAACCCCCATGGCTTAAAGGCCCCAAGAAGCATCATTTCATAGGACACAATGATCTCAGTTTACAATGTTCATGATAAGTTTAGACAAAAAGACCACTATGAAAATAATTGCAGCTTATGCGGCAATATCAGTTGTTAAAAATGACAAAGAAAGCATCTTTAGGTGAGAAATCACTTGTTCTGGAGTTGAACTGGGTAGACTCAGATCCTATCTCTGATGGTACCTGTGTGATCTTGGATAACTCTTCTCAGGCCTCAGTTTCTACATCTATAAAATGAAGGAGTTGGACCAAATGGTTTCTGAAATCTCAATAATCTTAAATAGAGAAATGCCATGAAGAATTTGACAATTTAAATCTATTCTGTTCAATTAAGCATACATTTATTAAGCAAACATTCTGTGCAAGTCACCCTGCCTTGCACGTAGTGTATGTGTGTATGTATATATGTGTGTGTATATGTATGTGTGTATGTATATATGTGTGTGTATATGTATGTGTGTATATATGTGTACTTATATATACACATGCTTACATATACATATATATTTATATGAAGAGATAAAAACATATCGATTTCTACAGGTAAAATTAAGCATCTGTGCCCTGAAGAAGTTTAAATTCTACTGGAAAGGGGTATATAACGTGAATCCAATAAGTCAGAGCAAAGCATATACAAAGCAATGCAGTACATATCAATGAGCCTCATAACTGAGTCAACACATACCCTGATGATACAGTGACTTCAGTGCAAAGATGAATTCTGGGAAAGTCAATAAAAAATACGGCAATCAATCAAAGAGTGTTCTTGGAATTAAAATAATGAAAGGAAATAAAGATTATAGACTATTCAGAAGCATCATATCTATAAAATGAGGGGCTTCTTCACAAAAAGAGTTGGTTATCATAAGACATGGTAAGCTCTGAACAACAGTACAATGAAAGGAAGTGAAGCCAGCTTCGTCATTTGTGAAAGACACGCAGTCAAAACATTGACTAATTAGAATAAAAGTAAAAACCAACAGAAAATGAGAAGGCTAAAGATAGCATGCTCAGTGACAACTACAGCTCTACTTGTTTAAACAAACTTTTGACTTCTAAAAGGGAACACAAAGGTTGACTGTGATTCAAAACATTTCTACGAGACTAACTGATTAACAATAATTACTGAGGCATGTTCATAAATGGAGCATAAATGGAAGAGGAATTTCCCACATATACTGAGATCTTCTAGGTGTTCCTATTTGCAGAAGACACTGTGCTCAAGGCCCAGATTACTACAGGCTAGTGTTACAGGGTGTCCTCAATGAAAGTCAGTCTCTGAAAAGAAATTGGCCTAAAAATACACCCTGCAAAAAATAAAATGGATCAAGAATGCACATAATCAATTTATGACACACAGTTTATGACAGGCAGCCCAATGACTTCATCCATAAATACACAAGTGTTAGACCAATCCTGGACAACTAGGTGGTGCAATGGATAGACCACTGGCCTTGGAACTGGAAAGACTCACCTCCCTGAGTTCAAATCTGGCCTCAGATGAGCTGTGTGATGCTGGGCAAGTCACTTAATCCTATTTACCTTGGTTTCCTCATAGTGAAATGAGCTGGAGAAGGAAATGGCAAATCCATGCAGTATCTTTGACAAGAAAACTCCAAATGGACTCACAAAGAGTTGGACGTGACCAAACTGAATCAACAACAACAACAGAACAGCCCTGTAGATGAACAATAAACTTGGTGCAGAATTGAATAAAAAGAAAGGACTTTAGACTGTACACAGGACATTTTATTCAGCACTTTCAACAATCTCACACAGCTCCCTGACTGAAAAAAAAAATGCAAACAACCAAAAGACAAAAAAAACCCTACATGTTTTTAATACTAATGTTTTTCCAGTGATGTTTATGGCAGCAACTCATGAAATATGATGATATCTGAATACTCAAGAGACTGTAAGCTTTTAGACAGTAGGTGGTTTTGATTTTTGTCATTCTACCCCAGTATCCAGAACAGTGCCTACCATTAGCAGGCCATTTAATGAATGCTTAGAGATGTCAGGTGATCCAAATGGTGCTAAAGATGTGCTTGAATTTCCTAAACAGGGTGCATCATTTTATCATCTGTATATCAAAGTATTACTAGAAAAGATTTGCTAGTCATTTTGAACAATTGAGGGGAAAGTGATGGACAAAATACTGAAAGGATCAACCCACACAATGTCAAAAGTCCTAGAAGATGTCCAGTTAGATCCTCTTTGGAGAATTTCTAGGAGGATATAGACAACAATCAGAAAGGATGAGAAGATGTGGATGGGTTGTGATTAAGCTGAAGGAGAGAAAACCTTCATTTAGGGAATTGGTACAATCACAGATTCAAAAAAGCATCCATTTAGGGCAGCTAGGTGACACAGTGGATAAAGCACTGGCCCTGGATTCAGGAGGACATGAGTGCAAATCTGGCCTCAGACACTTGACACTTACTAGCTGTGTGACCCTGGACAAGTCACTTAACCCCAATTGCCTCACCAAAAAAAAAAAAGATTTAGATTTGAGTTGATCTTTCAGGAGGGATATTTAAGGTACTTAAGAAAACCTGTTTTCAAACACTTTAGAAATACCTACTGTATTGGTCTGAATATAGACTGCATTCCCCCTCATCCCAAATCTGACTTTTACAAAACCTGAATACAACCTATAATTACTGTCATTTTTCAGTTTATATATACATTGTTTCCTCTCAGAGAGATCTCATTCTATGGGTGTGGCCTAATATAAAAAAGACAGCCTAATTATATCTCTAACTACCAAAATAGGTATTCAAAGGTCTCTACTTGCTAAGCAAGCCTTGTCTATTTACTTTGTCAAATGGTCTCTTCCCCTTTGTTATGTGGCACCTTTAACAAGGCTTGGGATAATTTTTACTCTCTTATTCAAGTCTATGTCATGTTTCTTGTATATATGAGCATTCAAGGGTCTAGCTGCATGATTGTAATCCATCCTCCATTCAGCAGCAAAAGTGATTTTCCTAAAGCATAGTTCCAACCAAGTCACCCCCGTATTCAATAAACTCAAGTGGCTCCCTATTGCCTTCAGGATCAAATATATAATAATCCTCTCTTTGGCACTCAAAGCCCTTCATAACCTAGACCCACCCCCTTCTACTGTTCCAGTCTTCTTTCACCTTACTCCCAGACTTTTCAATCCAGTGACGCTGACCTCCTTTACTGCTCCTTAAACAAGACACTCGAGGCAGCTAGGTGTTGCAGTGAATAAAACACCAACTCTGGATTCAGGAGGACCTGAGTTCAAATCCAGCCTCAGACACTTGACACTTACTAGCTGTGTGACCCTAGGCAAGTCACTTAGCCCTCATTGCCTTGCAAAAAGAAATTAAAACAAAAAACAAAAAAACAAGACACTCCAACTTTCATCTGCATTTTCTCTAGCTATTCCTCCTCATTTCTACCTCCTGGCTTACCTTGTGTTCTTCAACTTCTAACTAAAATCTCATCTTCTATAGGAAATCTCCCTACTCCTCTGAATTCTAGTGCCTTGCCTCTTTCCGTTATTTACTTGTTTCTTGCATCAAGCTTGTTTGTACATAATTATTGCTTGTTGTCTCCTCCATTAGACTGGGAGCCACATGAGGGAAGGGACAGTCTTTTGTCCCTCTTTGTATCCCCAACACTTAGCACAGTTCCTGGCACAGAGTGGGCACTTAATAAATGTTTATATACTGAGTGTCTAATTGTCTTAAAGCAGTGATTTCTGGGGGTAGCTAGATGGCACAGTGGACAGAGCACTGACCCTGGATTCAGGAGGACCTGAGTTCAAATCTGGCCTCAGACACTTGACACTTACTAGCTGTGTGACCCTGGGCAAGTCACTTAACCCTCATTGACCCACTCAAAAAAAAAGCAGTGATTTCTAGTCTTGGTTTCACAGCAACATCTGGGAAGCCCATTTATCTCAAGGGACTTCACCCAGTTTGGTGAGAGCTCTCATAACAAAATTGATTTTAATAATTTTGAAAACATCAGGAAGTCCATTAAGTAGTTGTTAGGGTCTGATCTGGTGGCAGCTCTCTCTGGGGCTCCATAAGGATCATAGACTTAGAGGTGGATTGAATTTTAGAAGCCACTTAGCTCAATCCCTAACAAACAGATGAACAAACAAACAAAAAAACCCTACATATTTTTAGTACTAATGTTCTTCCAATAATACTCTATGGCAGAAAATCATGAAATACTATGATCTTGTCTGAGTAATCAAGAGAATGTAAGCTATTAGAGGGTAGATGCTATTTTATTTTTGTTTTTGTCATACCCCAATTTGTCCGGTAAGAAAGCTAAGGCCTAGAAAGATTAGCCTCTTCCAAGGCTAAATGGGTAGTAAGTGACAGAATTCAGGTCTTCTAAAACCCAATCCAGCCCTTTTTCCACTGGATCATACTGTCTCACTGAAGTTTACGGAAGAGATATTTTGTTACTTAAAAAAAAAAAACTGTTATTTCAGTAAATGTCTTTGCCTTGTGCTGTGTCCTATGGCTGACTACCAAAAAGTAAATATATGGGTGGGGGCTCATAAGCTATAGCTTTAGAAGACTGGACTTATAGACTACTTTAAGCCTAAGGTAGAGATCCTCCAACACAAATATGAGTTCAAAGGGCTAGCTCAAAGGGACATTACACTGTGGAATCTTAGCAAAGCCATAAAATGCAAGCCCTGTTCTTGTGTAATTTACTAATTGAAGACAAGACTAATGGACACAAAATGATCTGAGACTCTTTCCATTGTTTTCAGAGTGCTAAAGCAAGTGGAATGAACCAAAAATGCCAAAGAAATTCAAAGAAGGGAGAAGATCATTGACAATTTTCTTTGGAGAATGTTTCCATGTAGGTACTTATTTTGGTGAAAGGACTGAGGGGAGAGGATAAGGAAATAAGAATGTGATATTAGAATTAGAATGTAAGCTTTCTGAGGGTAGATGTGTGTGTGTGTGTGTGTGTGTGTATGTGTGTGTGTTTTCAGAGTCAGCTAGATGACACAATGAATAGAGCTCTGAGCCTAGGGTCAGGAAGAACTGAGTTCAAATCCAGCCTCAGACACTTACTAGCTGTGTCACCTTGGGTGAGTCCCTTAACTTCTATTTGCCTCAGTTTCCTCAATTGTAAACAGGGATGACAACAGCGCCTACATTTCAAGGTTGTGGGGATCAAATGAGATAACATTTGTCTGGTAAGAAAGCTAGTTCCTGGTACATAGTAGGTGCTATATAAATACTTATGTCCTTCCCTTTTACCTTTCTTTGTAACTTAAGAGCTCATATGCCTGGCATATAGTAAGCACTTAATAAATGCTCATAGACTGTCTGGCTGAAACAAAACAGTAAACTTTAAGATTTAACAAAGGTTAAGAATTTCTTTTTAAGGAAAAAGGTCAAATCCCATTACCATCTACTCTATTCAAAAGATTTTCCCAAAGAAAAAGCCCTAGTCAGTGGTCAACATTTATTTTTAAAGAATATTGGAAAGAACTTTACTCTAACATCACAGAAAAATTAAGGCAATCCCCTGGAGTTTATTGAAAGTAGAATTTAACCTATACTAAGACATAGAATACCAATTTAATCCACTCTAAAAATAACATTCTCCTTCATACACAGGAGATTCAACAGAACAAGGACAAAACAAAGCTTCCTATAGGTATTGGCCTTAGTCAAGACAGGTCTCTAGACCTCCATTTCTTCATCTCGAGAATGGGCTTTATTTAGAAGATCCTTTGTAGCTCTGAAATTCTGTACTTGAGAGCCAAAGTCCCACATTCCCACAATACTGCTGCAATCCAACACTTTATTAAATTCTCTTGATAACTTGCTTTATGATTGAAGATGTCAGGGCTAATCGCGACAAAACTGATAAGTATAGTATTGAATTGGAGAGCTATTTACTAAGTAACTATGTGCTTGGTGTCACAGGAAATACAAAGATGTGTAGGATGTATCCCTGTTCTCAATGAGATTAAAATATAAAGGTGAAGAAAATATAAGCAAATAACTGAATGAGCGAATAATGTGATTGACATTTGTATGTTACTTTGACGAATACAGATCTCTTTACATAGATGACTTCATTTGTGCCTCACAACAACCCTACAAGACAGGTAATATCAGTATTAGAAGAAAAAAAGGAGGAGAAAGGAAAGGAGGAGAAGGAGAAAGAGGAGGAGGATGAAGAAGAGGAGGAGGAGGAGGAGGAGGAGGAAGAGAAGAAGGAGGTTTCCAATTTTACATATGAAGAAACTGAAGCCAAGAGAAGTTAAAGAGTTGTCCATGATCAAATTGCTTGTAAATATAAGAGTTGAGATTTGAACTCAGGTCTTTCTGATTTCAAGCCCAACAATCCTCCATCCACTCTACCATACTGATTTATCAATGACATGAAGAATGCCTATTATTCAGATTATGATCAGAATCAGATGGATAACCCATGGAGAGGAGATTGGTATTGTATTCAAGGTAGTCTATGTCAAAATAAATGTCAGGTCTGTGATTTAGTGGATAGAGTTCTGGACATGGAGTTAGGAAGACCCAGGTTCAAAGACCCAGTGGATAGCATACCAGGATTCTTCCTCAAACACATAACAGCTGGGTAAGTCATTTAACCTCGCCAGTTCTCAGTTTCCTTTTCTGTAAAATGAGGAAGTTGTATTCCATTGCTCCTGGCTTTAAATCTATGATTCTTTGAATCATGCTAACTAAGAGTTATTGCCATGGAGAGGAAGGAACATCACTATCACTTCTACCTGCAATGATCAAGGAGGATACCCTGGAAGAGGTAACACTTGAACTGGTCTTTGAAGGATAGGTAGAGAAATCATGAACATGTTAATAGGCAGAGAGGAATAAGCCAGTGGTGAGGGAAAAAAAAGTAGTATTTAAGAGAAAATAGAGGGGGCAGCTATGTGGCACATTGGATAAAGCACCAGCCCTGGATTCAGGAGAACTTGAGTTCAAATCCAGCCTCAAACACTTGATACTTAGTAGTTGTGTTACCCTGGGCAAGTCACTTAACCCTCATTGCCCTGCAGAGAGAGAGAGAGAGAGACAGAGAGAGAGAGAGAGAGAGAGAGAGAGAGAGAGAGAGACAGAGAATGGAACCTCAATGGAACGAGGCCCTAGAAAATGTCAGAGCAGGGTAGAATCAAGAGCAAAGGTAGAAGCAATTGGCCTTGGAAAGGACTTTTCCTTTGTGACATGAAGGTGAGTAAAGACAGAATTTTTTGAGGTGATAGGGCATGAGAAGCATCATGCAATAAAGAATAAAGAACTGGTCTCTGAGTCAGGAAGACCTAGGTTGAAGTCCAGATCTTGATACATATTGACTGTGACTTGGGCAAGTCACTTAACCTGAGCAAATGACTAAAACTCTCAGTACCATAATTTATAAGGAAGATGCTGACCTTCCTTGATGGAGGGAGCTTTCTCATCCAGGAGCTCCCTATATCAATGAATCACTTCCAGTGGAGGATAAGGTGATAAATAGAAGTAAATAATCTCAATGTAGGTCACAGATCTAGAGCTGGAAAGAGACTACAAAGATCACCCCACCCCTATTTTATGGGACAACTAGGTGGCACAGTGGATAGCATACCAGGATTAGAGTCAGGAAGATTTATCTTCCTGAGCTCAAATCTCACCTCAGACACTTACTAGTTGTGTGACCCTAGGTAAGTCACTTCACCCTGCTTACCTCAGTTTTCTCATCTGTAAAAAGTACTTCAGAAAGAAATGGCAAAGCATTCCACTATCATTGCCAAGAAAACCCCAAATGGGGTCACAGAGAGTCAGACATAACTGAAACGACTGACCAACAAAAGAAACACCAACATTCCCATTTTAAGGTGGCAAAATTGAAGCCCAAGGATGTTAAGTGACTTGTCCCAGGCCCCTGATATGTGTCAGAGGTTTTGAACCCAGGTCCTCTAACCCCAGAGCCAATGTTCTGTACCACATTGACTCTTTTTTTGGGACGTGATTTTCTGAATTTCAATCTGGTTGATGAGGTAGAACATACGCATATAATACTTTATCCTTTCTCACTCATATATGGAGGTCATGCAGTACTGATGCACCACCATTTCCTTCAACTGATCCTCCCATGACACATTCTCCAGTCTTTTCAGCATCATGGACCCTCTCCTCTGGATGCATGCCGACATGTCTTTGCCTTTCATAAAATTTGGAGCCCAGAAGGGAACAGAATCCTCTGTATGTGGTCTGACATCCTAGAGTTGAGTTATTACCTCCCTTGTTCTTGACCCCATGCCTCTCATAATGCAGGCAAAGATTGAATCAGCCCTTGAGGCAGCCATGACATACTAGTGATTCCTACTAAGACATTTTTCAGGTGAACCTGTTTGCTAGACACACCTCTGCCATCTTGAACTTGTGAAATTGATTTTTTTCAAGTGTGTTAGAGGATCTTGTACTTGTCCCTATTAAAATTTCAGATTATTTTGCTTGGCCCAATTGCCCTAGCCTATTGAGATATTCTTTGTATTCTGCTTCTGTCATGGAATATATTTGCTGCCTTTCCCACTTTCATGTCATTTGCAAATTTGATAAGCTCATCATGAGTCTCTGCCTTCATCTAAGTCATTGGACATGTTAAGCAGCACAGGGCCAAGGATAGATGCCTAAGAAATTCTACCAGAGACTTCCCTCCAAGTTAACATCTACCTGTTGATAACAGTGCAGTATAATGGCAATGGTGCTCATTTTGAAGTCATAGGGCCTGGGTTCAAAATCTGCCTTTGTTGCTTCCTACACAGGTGTGACTTTGGGTAAGTCACTTAACCTGGGCCTCAGTTTTCTCATCTGTAAACTTAGTGGTTTAGACTGGATGGACATCTCTGGTTCAGTCCAACACTAAGCCTATGATTGATCTTTGAATTTAGTCAGTCAACCAGTTTGAAATCTACCTAACTATACTATTGTCAGGCCTTCATCTTGTACACAAAGATAGTACCTTTTCAAGTGCTTTGCTGAAATCTGTAGACTATATTTCCAATACATCCTTGACCTACCAGTCTAGAACCAGGTCAAAAAAGGAAATATGACTTTTCTCCTGTGTCCTTTTCTTGATGAAGCTATGCTATTTCTTTGGAATTTTAATTTCCTTTTTGTTTTTGGAGGCAATGTGGGTTAACTGACTTTCCCAGGGTCACATGGCTAAGAAGTATCTGAGACCAGATTTGAACTCAAGTCCTCCTGACTTCAGGGTTGGTGCTCTAGCCACTGACACACAGAGCTGTCCTTCCTTCTTGAAATATTCAAAAACCATTTCATCAATGAATAGAGGTGAGGAAACTCCTTCTAATCCTTCAAGTTATCATCTTCTCTGCACCTAATAGTCTTAGAAAGGTGCTTAGAGCACAGAAAGTTCAAGTCATTTGACAGGTTGGATGGGTCACAGAGTACAGGAGGAGGAGTTGTTGTTTGTGCTTCATTCTCAAAGAGGACCATGACATCAGGGTGATGTCATCACTTGCACTGAATTGGGTTTAAGTGGAGGAAGGTTGTGTAAAATCATCAACCTCACTCTTTCCTCTAGTCATCTGCATCCAGTGGCAAGATATAGATCAGGATAACTGGAGATGGCCCTGGGGGGTTAAGGCAGTTGGGGTTAAGTGACTTGCCCAGGGTCACACAACTAGTAAGTATCTGAGGTGAGATCTGAACTCAGGTCATCTTGACTTCAGGGCCAACACTCTAGCCAATGTGTTACCTGTAATATCCAGTAAAACTGGAAATATAGGTGGTGTGAGATTCAAAATTGGATATACAGAGCATTAATCTCCCCCCTTTAAACTTTCCCATATATATATATATATATATATATATATATATATATGTGTGTGTGTGTGTGTGTGTGTGTGTGTCTATATATGTATATGTATATGTATATGTATATGTGTATGTGTATGTGTATGTGTATGTGTATGTGTATGTGTATGTATATGTATATGTATATGTATATGTATATGTATATGTATATGTATATGTATATGTATATGTATATGTATATGTATATGTATGTCTCCCAGGCTAATAAGAAAAGGAGCCTCTGAGCTTTAATCTGTGAGGGATCAGTTTTTATTGCTTGGGAATTAATTAGACAACAAAGGTGAAACCAATTAGGGAAATAAGGAAGTAGAAATACAGATGAATAGTCTTAGATCTAAGCTTAGTCTATTCGATCCCATAGATTAAGCTGGTTTAAAGGAATTTAGGATTTTCCTTTATAAAACTCACTGAATCCCAAACTGCCCACCAGGCTGCAAACCAGCACACCCAAAGACCAAACACCAACCATGTACTAAATAAATTTTACCACATTCCCCCCTTTGTTTCATTTGAAAAAGAATGAGTTTGCTCAATGAAACAGCCAAAAATAATATCCTATGCTAACAATATGTTAATATCAATATAGAAAAGGGAGAGAGAAAAGTTTTGTCCAGAGGGGCAGTCTCTCATGAACGTGACACCTTGACATTGGTCTTACAGAAGGAGGACCTCTGCAGTATATAATAACAGGAGGAGAAAACAAAACCAACAAAACAAAACTGTTCATGAGTTCTCTTGTCTTTTTGGAGTGGTAAGATGTCATCAGGAGGAAACTGGACTCTGGTCTGGAAAACTGGGCTCTGGACTCTGGACTCTGATCTGGAAAGCTGGACTCTGGACTCTGGTCTGGAAAGCTGAATTCTCTTCTTTAACTGTTTGAATTGCTGGATTTTTTACTAAACCTTAGCATAGCATTGTCAATGATCAAATTAATACATTCCATTACAGTGGGGACCAAGATGTGAAGGAATAGAAAAGCTAAACAGAAGAATTTGTAGTGTATCCTAGAATCCATAGGAAGCCACTTAGGTTGGTTGAATAAGGAAGTCACATAGTTATATCTGCATTTAAAGAAAATTATTTTGGCAGCAGTGGGTGGGATGGACTAGAGCAATGAAAAATTTGAGACAGGGAGATCAATTAGGAGGCTGCTGTAATAATCTAGGTGAGAGATGATGAATATGTGAGTGGAAAAAAGGGGTGCAACCCATACATGACCAGGAACTACTTAAAAATTTTTTAAAAACAAACTGTTCATGTACAGTTTGGCCAGTCAGCAGATTGGACAGTTGGCTACTTAGGGCTCTTCCAACTTTGAAATTCTCTGATTTGGTGATAATTGAAGTACAGCCTGTATAAAGTGCTTTGTGAACTATGAATGTGAGGTATCTTTATGTGAGCCATTATTCCTATAGTCAACAACTCTCAAAGTCTTAGCAGGGGTAAGCCTGGAAGAAATGAATGAAAAATAGCTAATTTGAGGACCCATTGTCAAAGCAGTCACCCAGAGGAAGGATCTGAACAGCCTTTAAGAAAGAGGATTATCAAAGAACATAATAGCATTTCTAGAAATAAAAAAGTAACTTGTTTAATAGATAAAAGGACCCTGGAGTCTATTATTATTCTCACTAAACCTAGGTCCATTCTTTATTGAGTTTGATGATATTCTTCATTGCTGAGACTTTCTTTCTGGCTCTGGATTTCCACAGAACCATTGATTCTTGTTTCCTGGATATTCCTTGGTTCACTGTTGGGAATCTTGCTTTTTAAAAATCCTGTACTTAGAGGACTGAAACACTGGAAAGACCAATTGTGTCAATTGATGAAAAAAATGCACTTGGTCTTCTTGGTCTTTTTAAACTCCAGTCCTTCATTAAATATCTGAAGACTCAAAGTTGGGTCCTAATTTAGAAAAACCTCACAAGAAATAATTATGTGTTCTTAGTTTTAACCTATGAACTATGAACTGTATGATTTAGCTTATTCTACAGCAAGGATACTTTTAAAAATTAGATGTAGCATAAGGAAGATAAGAACCCAAGTCCCAGTTCCCCAAGGCCAGAAAAATATTAACATATATAGTGTGTTAAGATTTTCAAAGTGCTTCACAAATATTATCTCATTTTATCCTCACAACAACCCTGGGAGGTAAGTGTTATTATTATCCTCATTTAATGGATGAGGAAACTGAGGCTGAGACAGGTTAAGTGACTTGTCCAGGATTACACAGTTAATAATTATCTGAGACATAGTTTGAATGAGAGAGAGAGAGAGAGAGAGAGAGAGAGAGAGAGAGAGAGAGAATATTCTTTCTTTTCTTTTCTTTTTTTTGTGGGGAAATGAAGGTTAAGTGGCTTGCCCACAATCACACAGCTAGTTAAGTGTCAAGTGTCCGAGGCTGGATTTGAACTCAAGTCCTCCTGAATCCAAGGCCAGTGCCTTATCCACTGCGCCACCTAGCAGCCCAAGAGAACATATTCTTAGCTTGAGTTGGGACCCATGGATATATTTCAGGGGGTTCCATGAATTTGGCTGAGAAAGATATAATTGGTTTCCTTTGTAATCTTACAGGTTATTATGAATTTAAAGATAGTTCTAAAAAGGGATCCACAGGTTTCACTAGAATGCCAAGGGGGTACATTCCACAAAGAAAGGTTGACAACTAAAATAGTAGATTAAGCTTGGTGTCACAATGGTATGGCTTAAAGCACTATCTTTGACACTTAGTGACCCGATAACCATGGGCAAGTCACTTAACCTTCAATCAATTGTGCTTCAGTAAATTCTTTTAAACTGTATGGTGTCCCAGGTCACATTTCTTGACCCCAGTTGCTATATTCCAAGTGAAATTCCAAAATAATTCATGATTCTTGCCCTGGGCACAAAAAAAGTGTTAGTGCTGTGTTCCCACTATAGAAGTCTTTGTCAAAAACATCATGAAAATTGTTCTTGATCAACATCAATCCAGATCTAAGGTTCCCTGAGGTAGATCTGGTTTGCTGCATTGGTAAGAGTCTCCTGTCTCCATCCACTCTGTCTATATTTTTATTTTGGAGACCAGACAAATAAGGTTTTCATTAGCAGATATTAAAAAAAAAACTAAATTGCACCAACAAATCATAGAGAGCATAGCTTCAGGCAAGGGGCAGCTTTTGCTATTACCTAATTCCTCTCTGTTCAGATTCAACCCTGAAATCTCATGGAAATGCCAGACTTCCTTAGCCCAGAAGGCTGCCCACCCCCCTCCTCAATCTCCTGTCAGCTTCATCCCCTTCTCCCTGAAACACTTCCTATGAAACAATCCAACATTTTAATTCAGGTTTCCCCTTTTCCCTGGGCATATTTCTGGAGCTCACTTCCTCCAAAGTCCCACATAAAAAGCCTGGCCTACCCCAACATCTATAATGGTGAAGGTAGGGGGCAAGAGAAGGAAGAAAGTAAGAAAATGGAATGTAGTAAAAAAAAAAAAAACCCTAGAATGCCAATCTCAGCAGCCTGGGAGTGTCAGGTGGGGGCATCTCTGCTGAAATAAAACCTTTTCCTGGGCAGCTAAAGACTCCTTAACTTCACTTACTGACAAAGATGTCTTTGGGACCTCTGGTTTCTCCTCTGTATCATATTCTTGGAAATGAACCATTAAACAGTAATTTTCATCCCCTTCCTAAATGACTCTAAACTAATTTTTGTGTCCAGGCACTCTATGTTTATGCCAAGTTATCTCATCTTCAAAGAAAATGGCTTTTCTTTCCCCTACCTTGTTGGCATATCCCGTGATCCCTTCCCTAGGATGGACAGATTTCGTAGTATGTTTTACTTAATTTTCCTCTTCATGATCTTAGATTTTTCCCACGATAAGATTATGCTACTCTATATGCTACCAGCACCAGAATAGTGCATGAACTCCAAGTGAACTCTAACATCTCAACTTGACATTCCATATTTTTAAAAATATATCTATATCCAGCAAAGCAAGGTTTGAATATTAATCTCTTCAATGGGAAAGTATTGATGGAGAAATAGGACTCCCTGCTTGTATATCCTGGGGGTAAGGAACTAGGTTTTATCTCTCCAAGAGAGAGACCACAAAAAAAAAGTGTAACTTGGAACAATTTAAGTGCCAGGAGCATTGCAGTAAGAACCTGAGAGGAAGGCAAGGCATCCCAAGGGGGTGAACAGGCAGCCCAGGACACTGAACAGAAAGAGAAAAAGCAAAATTGGGCACCTTGGGGGAAAACTCTGAGGTCCCAAGGAATACTAGACAGGGGGAAGGAAGAATGAATATCTGGGCTACCTTGGAATCTTGGAATGAAGCCCGTGTTTTAATTCATCTTTTGCCTTTGGGAGAGGTCAGTGGATCTGCTCTTTCTCTATCAGCTTTCAAAACATGGTGGCTAAGAGACCGTAAAGAAGGTAGAAAGAGAACTTCATCTCCTAGAGGATTTCATTCAATTCAGCATACATTTATGGAGTGCCTATATTGTGTAAACCACCATGCCAGGTACAACAAATACAAAGAGAAAATGGAAAACAGTCTCTAGCTTCCAGATGTTTGTGTTCTATTCATTCAATGTTATGGTAGAATTAGGAGAATATGAAATTGAACCAAAAATGTAAATCGAAGAGGTTGAGAACTCAGACAACTAGGACAGAAAAGAACATTTATAGCTGGAAAGAACGTTAGAAAAAACCCAGTACCAAGGTTTCTAATCCTTTTTTTGAGGCGGGGGGGGGGGTGGTCCATGGACCCCTTTGACTGTCTGGTGACACCTGTGGCTCCCTTCTCTGAATAATGTTGCTTTTTCCCAAATTCATAAAATAAAATACATAGGATTACAAAAGAAATCAGTTATATAGAAATAATTATGGAATATTTTTTAAGTTCACAGGTTAGGAATCCCTGATCTAGTAGTATAATTCTCCCAATTTACAGAATAGAAAACTAGGGTCCAAAGAGGTTAAGTGACTCAAACAAGGTCAGACAGTTAGCAAGAAGCAGAGTCAGAATTCAAAACTGGGCCTCTGACTTCCCAGCCCATTATCCTTCCATTCTACCATGCTATCTGACACTAAGGAGACTGATTCAGAAGCTCTAGAATAGAACAGAATCTTGACATTTTTAGTGACGATTTTCATGAAGTAGTTGTTTTATTACTCAGTGTTGTTTCCTGGTTCCATTCAGAGGATGCTTCTATTTTAATATTGTGGTATGAAAGATAAGGGGCTCAGTGGATAGAATACCAGGCCTAGAGTTGGGAAAACCTGAGTTCAAATCTGGCCCCAGACACCTACTAGCTGTGACCCTGGGCAAGTCACTTCACCTTGTTTGCCTCAGTTTCCTCATCTATAAAATGAGCTGGAGCAGGAAATGGAAAACCACTCCAATATCTCTGCCAAGAAAACCCCAAATGGGGTCATGAATAGTTAGACTCAACTCAACAGAAACTTGAAACATATATTTTGTTGCTAAGAACAGAGAAAAGTGATATGGTCAACCCTTTCAAGGCCAATGCTCTGTCTCTGGTATACCAAAGAACTGTGGGGAGAATTGCCCTCCTTGACCTCATACTCAGAGGTTAAAGATGAGTCCTTCTTACTTACACACACACACACACACACACACACACACACACACACACGGATAGAGAACTTAGCTTGTTAATCTTTCTTTGTTTTCATAGACATTTGTTCCAGGGGCAGCTAGGTGGTGTAGTGGATAAAGCACTTGCCCTAGATTCAGGAGGACCTGAGTTCAAATCTGGCCTTAGACACTTGACACTTACTATCTGTGTGATCCTGGGCAAGTCACTTAACCCTCATTGCCCCCCACCAAAAAAAAGCCAGTTATTCTAGCCTGTAATGTTAATTTGGACACTGAAAGGAGCCATTCACAAAGAATAAGCCAGGCCAGTGGAGTAATATGTAGAGTACTGGACAGCATACCAGGAAGACTTGAATTCATATCCTGCCTCAGATACTAGCTGTGTGACTCTGAGCAAGTCATCTAACCTCAGTTTCTTCATTTGTGAAATGAAGGAGCTATACTCAATGACCTATAATGTCTCTTCCAACCCTCAATCTATATTCCTGTGAGTATTGTATTAAAGCAATAGTCCTTTGTTAGGGAGCTTGGCATAGTATCAAGAGCACTGGGTTTGGATCTTGACTCTGTTTCTAACTACCTGTATGATCTTGGGCAAGACATTTTGGACTTTGGTTTCCTCATCTCTATTATAAGGAAGTCAGATTAATCATCTTTAAGATCCTTTCCCCCTAAAGTTTTGCTACAAACATCTATTATTCTGTAATTTATAGGCTTAGAGAGTTGATTAAATCTCAGGGAGGCTGTTACTTACCCAAGGTAGGAAGTATACAAAGCAGGTCTTTTTTACCCAAGTACAACACTCAAACCTCAAACTACACAGCCTCTCTCTGTGTGCCTATGTTCAACATGCCTAGAGTTCAATCTCTCTTCACCTCTACCTTTTGGAATCCCTAGATTTCTTCTACATTTGGTTTATACCCCACTTCTTACATGAGACCTTTCCTGATTCCCCCAGCAGCCAAACCAGCTCCACATACTACCAGATGTTGTTTGAATGTACTCTCTGTCTCTGTCTCTGTCTCTCTCTGTCTGTCTATCTCTCTGTATATGTGTGTGATTTAACAATATGAATATGTTGTTTCTCCATAATAGGGCTTCTGAACGATTTTGTGTCATGGACCTTGTTGGCCATTTGGCGAAGTTCATGGGACCCCTTCTCATGCATAAAATAAAAGACATTGGGTATAAAGGAAATTAATTATATTGGAATAGTAAACATTATTTGTTTGTTTGTTTATTTTGGTGAGGCAATTGGGGTTAAGTGACTTTCCCAGGGTTACACAGCTAGTAAGTGTCAAGGGTCTGAGGCCAGATTTGAACTCAGGTCCTTCTGAATCCAGGGCCAATGCTCTATCCATTGTGCCACCTAGCTGCCCCTACATTATTCATTTTTAAAACAAGACGAAGGGTCCCAGATTAGGAACCTCCTGCCTTTTAGAATTTAAACTCCTTGAGGACAGGAGCTATTTTGGTTTTGTTTAGGGATTCAGCTAGGTTCCTGGGGGACGTAAATTTGTGTTAATTGATTGACTTATCTGTGATGTCATAGTGTGAATATTCCCTCTAATGATGCAGATTACAGCTTGTCCATTCCTGCCTGTCCTCATCCTACAAAACTGTCCTCTGTGTCCTCCCATCAGATCACCAGAGGGGATCCTCCAACATGTCAAAGGCCATCTTCAAGTTCTTTTGATATCATGAGGATAGCATGCATGGAAGAGAGAATTTTGTATGCAATACTCACTCTTCTGATCAGGATGTTGTAGGAACAAAAAGAAAAAGGATATTGCAGAAGCAAAGAAGAAATACTTGTGAACCTTTTTATGAAAAAATATATATAAAGTTATATAGATTTATACATGTAACCATATATATTATTATAATTTTGTGTATAGCTACATATACTTATATATGGATACCTTGTATATATACACATATATTCATATATGTATGTACATACATATACGTTTGTGAACAAAAGGGTGTTTTATGTAGTTATATATGCGTATATAGATATTTACACATGTGCATGTGTGCACATATACATGCATGTATATATGTGTGTATACACGTACTCCATGTTTAATCTTGAAATCATATGTGGTCAAGGGCAAACAAGAAAAGGAACTCATGATCCCTTAAGTTAAGGAAGAGATGTTTTTAATGAAGGAAGAGGAAACAGATGGAACAATTGAGGTTATCTCCTGAGTGGGTCTGGAGAAGTTGGTAATAGGCTTTGTAAGAAGAAGGGAAAAAAACTATAGTTCTCATAATATCCCTTAAATATTAACCAGATAAACTAGATTCTCAAACTCTTCGGTCTGGTCCCTGACCCTCTGCTCCCTATCACTCATTTATTGATAGGGCAATGAGTCTTGAGACTACATCACCTGACCTTTTGGCCCATAAGTATTTAGCCATTCCATCTGGTTTCCATGATAAGGCATCCTTGTGCCAAATCTTTATCTAGTTTTATTATCAGAGAGGGGACTCAATATAAAAATTATCTTAATTATCTTGCCAAAGCAGCAAAATAGAGACTAGAGAGGGTGCTATATTTAAGGAGGGTATTTGACACAGGGATGGATTATTAGAATCTTATCTAAGACAGAAGTCCTAGATTTAAAGCTGGAAGGGACCTCAGAGTATATCTAGTCCAAACTTCTCATTTTTAATTTTAGGAAACTGAGGTGAGGTAGGTTAGAGGACTTGTA
Organism: Dromiciops gliroides; assembly: GCF_019393635.1. NCBI lineage: Eukaryota > Metazoa > Chordata > Mammalia > Microbiotheria > Microbiotheriidae > Dromiciops > Dromiciops gliroides. The sequence continues at coordinate 538,100,602 of NC_057861.1, read as the reverse complement.
CAAGGTCATAGAGGTAGTGATGATTAAAGGTGGTATTTGACTCCAGGTCTGTTTCTAAAGTCATTGTGCCTTCCATTATATCACACTTCATTCCATCCATCCAGAATGACTCTATAGTGATGGAGACAGAGAAATGACCTAGTTGACCTTGAAAAGTCTCAGTTGATCTTCTGACTCTTTGGTTTAGGGTTTGTTTGGTTTGGGGGGGGCAGTGTTTGCAGGGCAAATAGGAGTTAAGGGACTTGCCCAAGGTCATACAGCTAGTAAGTGTCAAGTGTCTAAGGCTGGATTTGAACTCAGGTCCTCCTGAATCCAGGGCCAGTGCTCTATCCATTGTGCCACCTAACTGCCCCCAATCTTCTGACTCTTTTTTCTTTCTTTCTTTTTTTTTTGTGAGGCAGTTGGGGTTAGGTGACTTGCCCGGGGTCACACAGCTAGTAATTGTTAAGTGTCTGAGGCCGGATTTTAACTCGGGTCCTCCTGAATCCAGGGCCAGTGCTCTATCCACTGCGCCATCTAGCTGCCCACTTCTGACTCTTTGAAAAGAAAATTTTCTACTTTTGTGGGCCTTTTGATCTCACTCCACTTGAATTTCTATATATAGTTTGATTTTCCTTCTGACCCGTGAAAAAAACCTGCCCCTTGGGGACCAGGTGGCAGCAAGAGTGAGAGACAGGTACAAGGACATTATGAAAGAGTTCTTGAGAACTGTAAGGTTTAAGTCAAAGGAGAGAATTATTGGGAGCATTTGATACTCTAGGGCTTCTCTTCCAACCTTGGATCTTTCTTCATTATTAATAATTTAAGGGTCACTGACTTGTTACAAACCAGAAATACTTACTAGGGGAGGAGAAAGAGAGCCGCAGGGATCTCTCTAATGGGGATAATTCTGCAAGAAAGATTCCCCCCCATAACAACTATCTGACGGATAGGGCCCTGGCTGGATTCTGATTAAATTAGGGAGGGGTTAGGTGACTTACTCAAAGACACAAAGCCTGCAGTTTTCCCTTCAGGAAAATGAGGATAATAATAATTTGGCACTTTTCCTCTTCACAGCAACACTGATTAATGAGAGCATAGTTATAAAGCATAATAGTGACATGGAAAAAAAGGAGTCATGTTATCCAGCAGACAACTCCCTTTCTACTATCCCAAGGCAAGTAGGAACTGATGGCAAAGTAGTAGTAAAGAACCTAAATTTGCCAAAAATCAGTCAACAACTCCGTCCAGCAAACACTTACCTTGTACGCAGTGCTGAGAGGCACTGGTGCAGATACAGAGTATAGATAAGATGCAATCCTTGCCTTCATGGAGTTTACCAGAAGAATGTCAGGAAAAAGGAATAAAATCAACCAGTATTTAAGCATCTGTCTTGCTATGAGAACTTGCCCACAATGGAATTATAGTTATATTGGGAAGATAACCAATAAAAAATCAATAAAAACAATCAATCAACAAGCACTTATTAAGCACCTTTTATGTACCAGGTACCATACTAGGCAATGGAGATACAAAGAAAAAGATCAAATAATCCCAGGAAATATAATAGGAAAGATATCTGGAGGTGGCCATTAAACTGATCCTTTGGAATTCAGCACTTAAGTATCTAAGACCATATGTAAATAAACCATCTTAGTTTGGCAGTAAGAAGAGTCCAATTTATCTTTTGGTGGTTCTATATATTCACAGATGATCCCCACCTGGGATACCTGGTACACATAAACATACCAGGAAACCTGCCAGTGTCTAGATAAGAAAGACATTACTGAAGCTTCACCCTTCGTAGTAAGTTCTACAACCCAATGGCCCATTGGGTTCCTCCAGTGCTACTCTACCTTGAGCTTTAGTCTGGGAAGTTAGGTGTGAAGTTTCTATCAATGTTGTTCTTTCAACAATAGGCCTTGATAGGCATATCCTGTTCCCTTTCTTCTGGTTAATTAGGTAAGAGGGCAATCAGTTCTTTGGTCACCTCTGGACAATCATACCCTAGTTACCTGTACATTTATCTAGGAGTACCTTCCTTGGTCAGCACAGTAACTAAGATCATAATGATGGAAAATTTTTATGACAGAAAGCTAGGAAATATGGGAGTTTGGTGGGGTCTGGGGGGAGGTGGAATCCCTAAGAGCAATTTCAAAAAGAGTTCATTTATGACTATTACCAAGCATAGCAATAAGTTCTGGACTCATCAATAGAAATAGAACTAAATGTGGAAATAGATATAGATACAGATGCAGACATGGATGCAGATAGATATAAATACAAATATAGATAGAGGTACAGCTATGGATATGGTTATAGATATGGGTATAGATACAAATACAGATATAAATATTTTCTAAATGCCCATAACTTTGGCATAGTGTTCCTCTATTATGAAACTCCTTCTCTACCAATGCAAGTCAGCATCTTCTTTTCAATTTATAGTCTTAGGGGCAGCTAGGTGGCACAGTGGATAAAGCACTGGCCCTGGATTCAGGAGTACCTGAGTTCAAATCCAGCTTCAGACACTTGACACTTACTAGCTGTGTGACCCTGGGCAAGTCACTTAACCCCCATTGCCCCACAAAAAAATATTATAGTCTTAGAATATTACTAAGAACAATGAAAGGTTTAAGGAGGGTCATAGCCTTGTACAGGGTCATAGCCAATATTCATCAAAGATAGGATTTGACCCTAGTTCTTCTTGGCTGTGGCCCTAACTCTCACAATGCTGCATATCCTTTAGTAAGGACAATTTGTAGACTTTACTGCCCACTTGTCCCTACAATGGTAACATCCCCTTGCTCTTGAATCTGGTGATCCTATCTTGACAATACCAATCATTGTTATCAACCTTGTATTTCACCATAGGCTGGCCAACCCTGGTTTGGAGTGGGATGAATTTGAAAGATAATCAGGTTGGCATAGGTATAATTCTTAGAGAACATCTATATCTATGTAACTATATCATTATATTGTCTCTATTTTTATCTTTATCTGTACATCATCTATATTGTTGCTGATGCATTTCAGTCGATTCTGACTCTTCATGATCCCATTTGGGATTTTCTTGGCAGAGATACTGAAATGGTTTGCCATTTCTTTCTCTAGCCCATTTGACAGATGACAAAATTGAGGCAAAAAGGGTTAAAATGACTTGCTTAGGATCACACAGCTAGTAAGAGTCTGAGAGCAGATTTGAACTCAGGAAGATGAGTCTTCCTGACTTCAGATACAGCATTCTATCCACTGCAACACATAGCTGCCTCTATATCATCTATATCTGGCATCTATTATCTATATCATCTCTCAATACCACAGTTGTTCCTCAGTTTGATGTCACAGGGTTGTAGTATGTGTTGACATGTTGAATAGTTCTTAGTTATAATTTATTTATTTTAGTTATTTTTCCAATTACATGTAAAGATTTTCTCCCATCTTCCCTTCCCCCTCCCAAGGACAGCAAGCAATTTGATATAGGTTATATGTTACAATCATGTTAAATATATTTCCACATTAGTCATGTTGTAAGATAAGAATCAGAACAAAAGGGGGAAAATGCAAGTAAGAATAAACAAGAACAATAACAATACAAAAGTAACAACAAAAGTGAATTTGGTATGCTTCAATCTGCATTCAGACTCCATAGTTCTTTTTCTGAATGTGGAGAGTAAAAAATACTCTATCTTAACATGTATATACTATATCAGATTGCTTACTATTTCAGAGAGGGGGGAAGGAAGAGAGGGAGGTTAGAATTTGGAACTCAAAACTTTTTCTAAAAATGAATGTTAAAAATTGTTTTTATGTGTAATTGGTGAACAAATAAAATATTAGGTTTTTTAAATACTCTAGCTTAACTAAAGGGGTTTTCCAGGACAATATTCATTCTCAAATTCTCTTTTGGCTCTCACTCTCCCTACCACTGTTTGTTTGTTTTTTTTCTTGCCAACTTCAAAGGAATATGAAAAGTTAATTTCTTTCTTAGGTTTTCTTATAATAAGAGTTTCCATCTAGTCACATAAATGCCTAGTATATGTGTGTTGTAGGAAGAAAAACAGTATCAGTGGCCTACTTCTAGAGTCTTTTCTAGACTGAGTTTGATGGAACATGTAGAATCATTAAATTTCAGAGCTGGAACATCCAAGATCCTCTAGATACCACAATGCAGAATTTTAGAGTAGGAGTTGGAAAAAAATCTCAAGAGCCAACTAATTGATCCCACAGCCAGGCTGCACTATGCACTTCTGCTACCATGCCTCAGAAACCTCTTCAGCCTGTAAGTTTACTCCAGACCTGGAAGTCATACAGTAGAAGTACTCTTCATTCTTGGGTCCTCTCCTTCTGGCTGGATGTCTCCTCCCAGAATCTTCATTTAAATAAGGGTCCCAGGTCAGCCATGTCTCATTCCTCTGCAGGCTGCATTTGGACTTTTTTCTCTACCATGCCCCTGCTCTATTGTCCTCCCTGCCCCACTCAGATTCCTTTTATTTTCTGCCTTTCCCCATTTGAATGTCAACTCCTTGAAGGAGTTTGATTCCTAGTATTTAGCACAGAGCCAGTAATATAGTAAGTGCTTAATTAATGCTTATTGAAAGTTCTGGTGTGTGAATATAATGGAATTCTATTATGCCATTATGATATGACATAATGATGCAATGATGAGCAGGTGACTTTCCAAGAAAAACTGGAAAGACTTAAAGAACTGATGCTGAGTGAAGTGAGCAGAACCAGGAAAACACTGTACACAGCAACACTGTGTGAAGATCAAGTATGGTTGACTTAGATCTTCTCAGAAATACAATGACCTAAGATAATTCCAACAGACTCATGATGGAAAATGCTCTCCACATCCAGAGAAAGAACTGTGACATATGAATACAGATTGAAGCATACAATTTTCACTTTTTTGTGTGTTTTGTGGTTTTCCCCTTTTGTTCTGCTTCTTTTTTCACAACAATCTGGAAATATATTTTACATGATTGCACATGTATAGCCTATATCATGTTGCTTACTGTCTTGGGGAATGGGGGGAAATGGAAGGGAGGGAGAAAAATTTAGAACTCAAAATCTTATGAAAATAAATATTGAAAACTATCTTTACATGAAATTGGAAAAAATAAAATACTATTAAAAAAAATAAATGCTTGTTGAGTGACTGGCTGAAAAATAAATCCCTCTACAACACACTTAATAAGTGTTTACCCAGCTTTTACCCTACCTCCTTGAAGACCTCCAAGGAGAGGGAATCCATTACTTCCTGAGATGGGCCATTTAACTTTGGGATACCTTTAGTTGTTAAGGAAGTTTTTCCTTAAGCTAAAATTTCCTTCTTTGAAACTTCTACCATTCCCTCCTAATTCTGCCCTCTGGGACCAAACAGAGTAGATTTAATCCCTCTTCCACATGACAGCTCTCTAAATACTTGAAGATAGCTATCATCTCACCCTTGGGTTTTCCCTTCTCTAGGCTAAATGTATCTAGGTCATTTAACTAATCTTCACATAGCCAGAACTTGAAATCTCATACCATCCTGGTTGCCACCTTATCGATATTCTTTCAAATGTATAGCACACAAAACTGAACATAGAACTCCATATGTGTTCTGACCAAGGAAGGGAAAAAGGATTTTCTCCTACAATTGGAAGCTGAGGACCAAGTAATGTTCCCTTAGAAGTTGTCAGAGGAGCTCTGGAACATGCTCCATAGGAGAGGTCCTATAGACCCACCCCACATTCATACTCCATGACACGCAATCCTTTGAAATACGTTAAGACAGGGGCAGCTAGGTGGCGCAGTGGATAGAGCACCAGCCCTGGATTCAGGAGGACCTGAGTTCAAATCTGACCTCAGACACTTACTAGCTATGTGACCCTGGGCAAGTCACTTAACCCCAATTGCCTCACCAGAAAAAAAAAGTTAAGACAAAATAAAAACAAGGAAATTTAGGAGGGTGGACACTAGCAGTTGGAAAGACCAGTAATGATTTCACATAGAATGTGGTGCTTGAACTGAGATTTGAAGAAAGTAAGGGATTCTAAGAGGCTAAGGTAAGGAAGGAGTACACTCCTGACATGGAGAAAACCTGGTCAAAGGAATGGAAACAAGAAGGGGAAGCTAGGTGGTGCAGTGGATAAAGCACCAGTCCTGGATTCAGGAGGACCTGAGTTCAAATCCGGCCTCAAATACTTGACACTTACAATCTGTGTGACCCTGGGCAAGTCACTTAACCCTCATTGACCCACCAAAACAAAAAACAAAGGAATGGAAACAAGAGGTGGAATTCTTGTGTGGAGAATGGGAAGAATGCCAGAATCTGATTATAACTTGGCTTTGTCACTAATAAATTCTGCATGAAAACACGTCACATTTCTCTAGATGTTTCCTCTTAGTTCATGCTCTCTGATTCTAAGAGACAGGACTTAGTGATTGGGTCCATAAATTTGATTCATAATTTAAGTGCAGGCCTGTGATCATTATATCTGATACTGTGATTTATATGAGTGTACCCAACTGATGTGTTTTTCAGCGTACAAGCTGACATTTTGATGTGTCTCTCACTCCAGTTTAATCAGTCTCTGTTTTCTGAGTCTCTGTTTTTCTTAACTTCTTAAGTTACTTCCTTAGATTTTGGACCTTTTCATCCTCCCATCCTCCTCCTGCCCACCTCAGGATGTGACAGTTTAGAGGCATTTTCTTCTTGAAGTAGTCTTTTTCTTTCAATGTTGCAAGTTTTATAACACAGAAGATGAAACCTGATCCATTTGGAGGAGGCTTCACAGTGGGGAGTGATAGTTTTCCCTCCTCCATTCCCCAACATGAGAAATGCATATGGTTAGTGTACCTGTTGAGTTACCACAGAACATTGTGGAAATATTGGAAATTTGGCTGGGAAGACAACCAATGCTAAGTGGCAATCCTCCAGCAAAATAAGTCAAAGATTCTTCTCCCATTCTCTTCATCTCAAAAGCCCTTGATATAATTAACTACTACTCTATCTTCCTTTCCTCATCTCTGATAAAGAGGTGGCCCTTTTCCTTATGAAGGGTAACCCCAACTGTATGCATGCACTTGATTCCATCCCACTAATCCAGAAAATTGCATCCTGGATTACTCCCCCCTTTTCTCAATTCTACATGTATATATCTGTGTGTGTAGATATGTATGTATATATACATATATGTATATAAGTATGCATATATTTCTCTCAGTTTAGCTTAACATAATATGGCCCTAATATATCTTTCTAGCCTCAATGAACATTACTGTCCCTCCTAAACTCAGATCCAGACAAACTGGCCATCTCTCTTTTCCTCACTCATGACATTCTGTCCAAATCATGTCTCTGACTTTGTACTGGCTCATATGCCTGGAATGCACTCCCTCCTAATCTATGAGGTGAATGCACATTCACCTCATAGAGCCCCTATCTTCCTTTGAGATGAAACTTAAGCAACATCTCCTGCACAGATTCTTTTCTGGTTGCCCCATCTGCTAGTGCCACCCTCCTAAACCTTGTATTTCATTACTTTGTATGTGGGGGAGGTGAGGAGGAACCAGAAGACCAAGCCATGAACATACATGAATAGAACCACCAGCCTCATCACAGACCTGCACCCAGATCTTCCAACACCTAACTGGATTTTATTATACAATATTGATCCTACAATATTATTGTGCCATAAGAAATGACAAACAGGACAGTTTCAGAAAGGCCTAGAAAGATTTGTATGAACTGATGTATAGTGAAGTCAGCAGAACCAGGGGAATGTGCACAGTGACAGCAATATTGTTCAATGCAAAACTATGAATCATTTGACTAATTTCAGAAGTACAATGATCCAACACAATCCCAAAAGACTAATGATAAAGCATACTATCCACCTCCAAAGAAAGAACTGTATTGATTGAACACAGACTGAAGGATGCTATTTTTCACTTTCTTCCATTTTTTTCTTTTATTCAAGTTTTCTTATACAAAATTACTAACATGGTAATGTTTTACATTAAAAAAAATGATCCTACAGTTGGTTTTGCCCAAGTAAAGACTAAAAAAACCAATGACATACTAAAGATATTTTGCAAGGTTGAAGGAGAAGGTCAAGGAGGAATGATTCAGGTTATATCAATGTAAATATAGATAATTTTACTGATTTGATTTGCCATGTCTCTCTCATAGAGAATCATAGATGGGGAAGTGAATGAAATCTGGGTTCCTTTCTATAAGAAAGGACATAGGAGTTGGAATCAGATTACATTCATTTGAATCCTGTTATGCTCCTGGTTATCTATGTGATTTTGTAAAAGTGACTTTACCACCCTAATCTCCAATGTTTCCATCTGTAAAATGAAGGAGAGAAATGTTATCTCCTAGGGCCCCATCAAGTAGGCTGAGGCAGCTAGGTGGCATAGTGGATAGACTCTTCTTTGTGAGTTCAAATCTGGCTTCAGACACTTACTAGCTGTGTGCCCTGGGCAAGTCATTTAACCCTATTTACCTCAGTTCCTTATTTGTAAAATGAGCTGAAGAAGGAAATGACAAACCACTGTGGTATCTTTGCCAAGAAAACCCCAAAGGGGGTCAAAAAGAGTCAGAAATGACTGAAAACAAGTGAACTGAACAGATAGGCTAGGTTAACTTTTCTAGGTTAATACTACCCCCATGCAAGTTAAGCTAGTTCAGTTCCTTAAGAGGTATTGAAACTCTTTTTGAGATCTGATTGACTAAAGGAATTGACTTAGCTTGTTGATCTGGCTTCCTGGTCATGAAGATCTCTCTCTCTCTCTCTCTCTCTCTCTCTCTCTCTCTCTCTCTCTCTCTCTCTCTCTCTCTCTCTCTGAGGTATCTATCTGCGAACCAACAGCATGACCAACACTGGAGAAGCTGTCTTCAGCTAAATCAACATGGTGTCCCTACTGGATATACTTGCTGGATATTGTTTCCTACTTAAGAGTAAACCCTTTTTGTTAACTCATGAACAACTATCAAGTGTCATTTCATTCTGATATCAAAACTAAATTATCAGAAAACCAGCTTGGGTCAGGCACAGACCACCACAGACAGTTAGTTGGCTTTAAAGTATGTTACTACCTGGGGCAGCTAGGTGGCATAGTGGATAAAGTATAGGCCCTGGAGTCAGGAGGACCTGAGTTCAAATGTGACCTCAAACACTTACTAGCTGTGTGACCCTGGGCAAGTCACTTAACCCTCATTGCCACCCCCCCACACACACACATACACAAAGGATGTTATTACCATAAATCCTAGGATTTTGTGATTAATCCAAGATGAGAAGAAGAAAATATTCTTTAAAGGTATCTGTATTAATTTCTCCTTCCCCCTACCATTTTACCATCTATTATAGTATGATGCAACAGGGAGGTCTTCTGACTCCAAGACCAATATTCGTTTGACTATATCACACTGGCCTATTGTGGATTCCTCTTTTTAAATAAGTGACCTTATTTTCAAATATATATTTCAAATACACAGCACCTTATATTGCTTAAGCAGGTCATTCAACTGCTCTGGTACTTATCTGTAAAGCTGGAACAATAATCATTATAGTACCTATTGCTCAAGGTTATTATGAGAAGGGAATCACTTTACAAACTACAAAGTGTTGTTGTGATGTTAGCATTTTTAAAAAATCATTAATGAGGGCACTGATTGGGAGTTAGGAAGGGTCCCTAGTTACCCTAGAATATTTCTCTGTTATGCCATATTTCAATACTAAAAAAAAAAAGTACTACACAAATGCATAGTTCCATCAATATTGATAACTATGATTTAGCATACTTCATGATAGACTTTTAAAAAAATAGTTTAGTCTACTGCTTATGAAAGCAACTGAAGAATCTATGCACCAAATCATCAAGATTTTATGGATTAACCCATCCTCAAAACACCAATAGTACTGAAAGAGCTAAGAGATCACTTTGTACAACCTCTCTCCCAGTGCAAGAATCCCTTTTACATCATCACTGATGGTCAGAGTGATCTAGTCTCTGCTTCAATAGTGCCAAAGGATGGAGAACACTCTTATTTATGAAGCAATCTATTCCGTTGTTGGATATCTAGTTGATCTCACTTATACTGAGCCAAAATAGGCTTCCCTGTAATTTCTATATTTTGGTCTTGGTTCTGTCTTTGGAGTAAATCCAAACTAATATGCTTCTTCTACCTAACAGCCCTTCACATATTTGATGACAGATATAATGTTCCCTTCCTTACCATCAAATCTTCTCTTCTCTAGGCTAAGAATCTTCACTTCCTCAACTATTTTTATCTGATGGCCAGTGCCCCTTATTTTCTTGATTCCATTTAATTCAATTCAATATTCTTTAAGTGCTAATGACAAAGCACTGATCTAGAAACTGGGATACAATAAGAAAAATGAAAAAGCCCCTGCTCTCAAGAAGATGACACTGTTGTGGGTACATATGTACAAAAGTCAAAAGTAAATAACAATGGGGCAACTAGGTGGCACAGTAGATAAAGCACTGGCCCTGGAGTCAGAAGGACCTGAGTTCAAATCAGGCTTCAGATACTTGACACTTACTAGCTGTGTGACCTTGGGCAAGTCACTTAACCCCAGTTGCCTCACTAAAACAAAAACAAAGTAAATAACAAAGTAATTTTGGTGGAAAGTTCTAATAACCAAGAGAATGAAGGAAGGCTTCGTGTAGGAAGCAGCATGAACTATGTTTTGAAATGAATTACTGCATTCCAGACATGGGGGACTACTTGTGCAAATGTATGGTGGGGAGAAATAGAGTATTGCAGACTGGGAATTGAATAGAAATGGAAAGTGCCTCAAAGGGAATTAGATGAAACAAGATTGTAGAGGTAGGTAGAGATCTAGTTGTAAAAGGTTTTAAATGACAAGGTGAGGATTTTATATTTTATACTAATGGCAATAGGGAGCCATTGAAGATTTTTGGACAGAAGAGAACAGGGTCAGATTCTTCTTTAGACGTTCTTATAGTAGTAAACTGACAGGATTAACAACAGACCTTTGGTCTAAAATACAAGGGATTGGAGGGGAAAGGAGAGAAAGTTCTATTGAAGCTGTTACTTGTTAATCCCCAAGCAGGCATTTATACTCTTTAGCCTTTGGGCAAACAAGATGTTTATAAAGCAGGTGCTACATAATTTCATAAATGTTACGTTGAGTTGAAGAAAATACAATGTATCTTCAAATAAATCTTTAACACCCATTTCTGAACTCTCTCTCTCTCTCTCTCTCTCTCTCTCTCTCTCTCTCTCTCTCTCTCTCTCTCTCTCTCTCTCTCTCTCTCCTCTTCCACCCTCTCTTGTTTTGCCCTCTCCTCTCTTTTTCTGTCCTCTCCTGCCCTCCCCTCCCTTTTTGTCCCTCTCCTCCCCTCCTTTCCCCTTTCCCTTCCTCTCTTTATCCCCATCTTGTAGATCTCCCTTAATTGCACATCAAGGACAGAGGGACCAGAAGCTCCACCATCTGGTTTACCTTTCACAACTGAGCCCAGCCTTTGACAAGGCGTCACTCAAAATACTGTTTTACATCGGTTCAAAGTGATTGTCTTCATAGAGGAAGCACGCTTCAAACTAAAGAAAACACAGGTTTTCTCCCGTCTAATTGCAGCCCACCTCCCTAGGTTTCCTTTTCCTTTTAAAAGCTTAGAGGGAAGGTTGTGCACTGTGGCATCTGCAATCAGGACAATTTATGGACTGTAATTTTCAAACCCTATTTTGGAGAGTATCTTATTATCATGCAAACCTTCCCTTCACCTGGAGAATTTTCTCTCCTCAAGGCTGATATTTGGTGTCTCTCTGTGAAATCCCAACATGCCTGAACATGACAAGGTTTACACTGAGAGACACATAAATCAATCTCTGAGGAGCAGGTCTCTCTTGAACAGCCCAATGAGTAAAAAATGAAAAAGCATCAGAGATTTGGAGCAGGAAGGAACCTCAGAGGTCATCTCTGGCTAAACTCCTCATTTTACACTAAAGGAAAGTGAAAGTCAGGGAGGTTAAGTGATTTGCCTGAAGTCACTCACTAAGGGGTTAGAGTCAAAGCCAGGATTTGGACCCCAGAACTCACTCCACTGTACCAGGCTGAAGTAGGAGAAGTAGGATTCAAACTCATGTGCTCTGGCTCCCAATCCAGAGCTATGGCTCTTTCCACTGCACCACACTCCCCCTACCTTCAAAGGAAACAAAGGCAATAAAAGGGGGAGCTGAATCTAAAGTTGGGTAGATTCATATATGTGGGTGAATTGGTTCTCTGGCCCTGCTGTTCTGGGGATCCCTGTCTGAGTAGGCAGTCTCAGCCCCATAGCTTAAGCACTATATCAAAGGGAATTGAATTGAGATAAGCATCATAGGAAAGTGCAGTTCAATGAGGAAAGGTTTTTACACAATAAAGGTCACAGGAACTTCCTGGAATTTAAAAGGGGAGGTGATGGGGAGAGGAAATTTCTCCTGTCATTGTCAGCCCCTGTTCAAATCCCTCCCAGCCAAAGGGTAAAAAAAAAAAAATAGCCTGTAACTCCTCAGCTTTGAATACCAGAACCTCCACAATATGGCTCCAATCTACCTTTTAAAGGCTTGTCTGCCACTCCATAACTCTAAGTATTCCTAGCGGGGCAGCTAGGTGGTGCAGTGGATAAAGCACTGACCCTAGATTCCGGAGGACCTGAGTTCAAAGCTAGCCTCAGATACTTGACACTTGCTAGCTGTGTGAACCTGGGCAAGTCACTTAACCCTGATTGCTTCCCCCCCAAAAAAAAAAATTCCTTTACTCCAAAGTGGAATCTTCCTTGTCTTCAGCTAACCGTAAAGCTTCTCACTTGTTGTGCCTTCTTCTCTCCTTCCTTCCTCTCTCTTTATCCTGTCTTGTAGATCTCCCATAATTGCTTTCCTTTCTAAATCACCTCCTCTTACCTCCCCCTCAACAGAAGACTGCTCTTGCTATGAACATGCCCATTTGATAAAACACCAGACCATAACATAAACATAAAACATTTTACCCAGACCATTATACTATATCTCTTCTCCCTTTCATGGCCCTACTTTTAGGATAATAAATCTAGAGCTGGAAAGGACTTAAGTAGTCATCTAGTCCAACCTTTTTTTCTTTTTTAATTTTAAACCTGAGGAAATAGAGGCCTCAGAGCGTTGTGACCTCTCCATTGTTACACAGGTAAGAAGTAGCAGAGCTGAAGCTGAAGCTGAATCCAGCTGTTGTGACTGCAAGTTTAACAAGCTGCTACACTCTGTGTTGGAAGAAGCTACTTATAATCTATCTCCTCACCACAAATCCCCTTCTTGATCTCTTGAAGTCTGCCTTAACTAAAACTCTTCTCTAAGGGAAAAGAATTGGTTTAACTGTTGGATCTGATGGCCTTTTCTTGTTGTACTGGATCTCTCTACACTTTTGAAGTTGTCGACTACCTTCTCAATGATTTTTTTTTTCTCCATTAACTTTCATGATGCTACTTTCTTGGTTCTCTTCCTACTGTGGTTTGGCTATTTTTCTCAGTATCCAACCTATTAAGTGTGGGTGGCCCAGAAAGCTCTGTTCTGTCTTTCCTCTTTTCATTCTACATTATCTTTTTTGGACTCTCCTCAAACTGTTCCTACCAGTTCTCATGGATTCAATCTCTCTGCAGGTGGCTCCTAAATCGATATATCCAGCCATAACTTTATAGTCCCATATTACCAACCACCTCTTGGACATCTCCACCTGGTTGTTTCAAATTCAACTTGTAACGATTGGAATGACGCCACCTGCTGGATACTTACTGTAGAGGAGTTCTGCCCATGAAGGGAAGGTCTTTGAGGGCAAGACCAGGAGTCAGGAAGTGACGCGGGCTAGTGGGAGGAGGAAGGAAGAGACTGGCGCTCAGTCTCGCTCTCTTTCCTGGGGACGCTGGCGGAGAAGGGAGCTAGAAATGTGCTCTCCCTTTAATAGATAGGAATCTAGGCCTTTCTCTCTCTCTTTACCAAATTCTTATTCTCCTTAATAAATGCTTAAAAGTCTAACTCTTGCTAAAGCTTATAATTTATTGGCGACCACTCATTAGATATTTTAGACAGTTTAGCTAGAATTTTAACCCTTAACAGATGGCTGACCACAAAGAGGAAAGCTAAACCTCAGTCTTCTTCTGATCTTCTGGTTGGGTAAGAAATTTCCCCTACACTCTCCCTTTAACTGCTAAGTACTGGCGCACTGGCTGTGTTTTCCTTCAAATTTTTTCGAATGGACCTTTTAAACTCCCTAATTATCTTATTTTTGATTTTAGTCTGTTTAACCAGACAAATGGGAGATAAGATCATGTTAATGCTTTGTTTTTGTGGATTTTCTATTTTTCTTTTTATTTTTGTTAAAAGAGCCAGCAACTTACTCACACAAGGAAATATCTCTCCCTCTCCCAACCATGCTTTTTCAGAGAAACCTGAAGAGATTCCCGCAGCTTTTCCCAGTTCTAACACTAATTGTTGCTCTAATTTTGCATGCCTGGAGGCAATGACCCACCCTCTAGAAGCTTTTAATCCCCTAGCACCTGGAGGCAAAGTGGGGGAAGAGGAATCCAGGCCTGAGTTCAAAATCAAGTCTGATTCAAATTGCTCTGGTCCCTCCCCTCCTCTCCAGACCCCACCCTCTACTCCTCCTATGGCCAAGCCCATAGCTTCCCCTGCCTGGGAAGTCCAGAGATCTGATGCGCATGCTCACCTTTTTCTAACTACATTTGCAGCTTCAGGCTCAGCCCTTCCCCGGCCTGGCTGTGCTTCTGAGACAACCTTAGAAAACCCTTTAAATTCCAGATATACTCGTTTTGTTCATAATTTTGCTAACCTGCTTTTGTCTTTAATTAGTAATCTTATAAAGCATTTGTATGGTGAAAAGACTGACAGACAATATAGAGGGGTTAAAGAAGAAAAACTTAAGCTGAATGAGAATGACAATCATCACCATAGTTCAAGACTCCGCTTCTTTTGCCATGGAAGTATATATATTTTACAGAAATGTAGAAGTAAACAGCAAGGTATTGATATGAGTATTGGGGATTTTAGATATCGGAATCAAAAGTGTTCTGAATTCACTCAGAGTAATAGTATCAGTTCAGAGGTTACATAGGATTTCTGTGCTATTATATATACATTTTGAAATTAATGGTATGGGTTTATTTTCATAGAGATTTTCATGCTTTTGAGATTGTGACTTATACTTAGTTTCTAAAACAAGGAGAATATTTGTAAAGCTTTTTATAGTCATATGATCAAGTTTATATTTTATAATACTCTTATTAATATTAAGTTCATATTCATTTAGATTTCCCTAGTTTGAATTTCATTGTCTTTTATTGTTCCGTGTGTATTTTTTTCTATTTATTCATCTCTCTAATTTTGAAACATTGCAAGATGGTTTTGATTTCATAATACAATGTTAATTCTAGGAGTATTGTGCTCCCATATTCTGAGTTGTTTGTTTTTGTTATTTTTTCTCAACTGATTATTTGATCAAACTCTTTAAAGCATTTCCCTAGCAAATTGTTTGCCATGGCAAGTGTAAATTGATTCTAGAAGTATTATTTTTGATAAGCATATTCCAAAAAAAAAAAAAAAAAGAGGGGAACATTTGTAAAAGTTGTCTTTGAGATTGTGTTGTGCTTTAACTTGTATTTAAATATATTCAGATTTTTCACAAAAGTAATTGTATACTAAGTAAAAAAAAAGATATTATTTGAAATTGTTGCATAACTATATATTGTGTTCTGAGTCAAGATGTATTCACATTTTTTGCAATCATTTATTATCCTCAATTTTTAAATCCATATGAGACTTGGATTATGGGAACTTATCATTTAAGACACTAATTACCTTTATTCTGAGTTATCAGATGCCAGTTGGCCAAGATGCCATCCAATCACAAGAGGAATACATGCAAGAGCAGACACTGAACTGTCACATGAGGGGAGACATGCATGAAGTCAAGGTATGGCCGAGGGAACGGCTTTTGACAAATGTTGAGGTTGGATTCTCTTGGTTTAATATTTTATTTTATTTTTCCCCACAATATTGTACAGATGGCTGGAAGTATTGATCCCACCCATCTCACTTCTACACCTGGCTTCTATGCTCCCTCCTATATGCCTGATGCCATGGACATCTCAATCCCATGCATCTGATTAAGTCTGACTCAGTTTCCTCTAATATGTTCGGTGGCATGGACATATATTCCATCCACCTATTTTAAGCCTGGCATACTGCATGGGCAGTACATATTGCTCAAATGTGGGAATGCTCATATCCCATCATTTCTCTGTTCTTTTTTGGTAACCCCCATAATTATCTCAGGTGTCATGATAAATAACAGTGTTGAATTTGGCCTTGACATCTGTTACTAATTATATTAGATTTTAAAATTTCTCATAATGGCATGAGGATAATTAGGCAGATGATGCAAAAAGTGATGAAACAAAGATAAAAATTATTTTTAATAATTAATATTGCAGCAATTGTCTTCTCAATTACCCTCCATAAGGGGGACTATAGTAATATTATAATTTTAAAGAATGTTTCAATTTTTGTTTTATTATATGTTTCATGTGTAACAACTAAGATTATGAATTCCCTTAGACATGTTTTTGAGAACTTTCATTGTTTGATTTGATTATTGACAAAGCTATTTTAAAGTTGTGTTAAGCTCAATTTTGTAGGAAATTTCCTGGCTGATTACCAGCATCCACACATCAACCCCTGAAAAGACTTCCATTCCACGACTACACCTAGAGGACATCTGAGAAAAGACTTTCAGAGACTTTAAATGAACAGTTTTGATTTGTTGTTTTTGTTGTTTTTTTTTCTCTTTCTGTTATAATATACACCATCTGTAACATGTATTCTCTGCAGAGGCCCTCCCTTTGCAAGACCAATGTCAAAGCGTCGGTTCATGAGGACAAAAAAAAAAATCGCCCCTCTGGACAAAACTTTCCTCTCTTCCTTTTCTATATTGTTGTTCACATATTATTAGTTAGCAATAGTTATTATATTGTTTTTACTGTTCCGTCAAGGAAACATTTTGTTTCTTGAGGAACAACAGGGGGGACTGTAATGATTGGAATGACGCCACCTGCTGGATACTTACTGTAGAGGAGTTCTGCCCATGAAGGGAAGGTCTTTGAGGGCAAGACCAAGAGTCAGGAAGTGACGCGGGCTAGTGGGAGGAGGAAGGAAGAGACTGGCGCTCAGTCTCGCTCTCTTTCCTGGGGACGCTGGCGGAGAAGGGAGCTAGAAATGTGCTCTCCCTTTAATAGATAGGAATCTAGGCCTTTCTCTCTCTCTTTACCAAATTCTTATTCTCCTTAATAAATGCTTAAAAGTCTAACTCTTGCTAAAGCTTATAATTTATTGGCGACCACTCATTAGATATTTTAGACAGTTTAGCTAGAATTTTAGCCCTTAACAAACTTTAAAACAGAATTTATTTGATTTCCTCCCAAGCCCATTGGTCAACTAGACAACTACTGAAAGCACTATTATTCTTTTAGTTCCCAGGTTCAAAACCAAGGAGTCATCACTGGTTCATCATCTCCCCCTCACATACCAGGTGATCCATGTGGTTAATGATCAAATCTTAACGATTTTTAAGTCATTTTTTCAGTTGTATCCATCCCATCATGATCCCATTTGGGGTTTTCTTGGCAAAGATACTAGAGTGGTTTGCCATTTCCTTTTCTAACTAATTTTGTAGATGAGGAAACTGAGACAAACAGGGTTAAGTGATTTGCCCAGTGTCACACAGCTGGTAAGTGTCTGAGGTCAGATTTGAACTCAGGAAGGTGAGTCTTTCTGATTCCAAGTTCAGCATACTATCTACTGTCCCACCTAGCTGCCCTTAATGATTTTATCTTCACTATATCTCTCATATCCATCTCCTTCTCTCTACTGATAAAAATTGTTACCCTACTTTAGGCCCTCATCATCCTTTGCCCAGAATAATGCAGTAGCCTCCTAACTGATCTCCCTGACTCCAGTCTCTCTCCTTCCCAATCCATTCTCTTATCAAATGGCAAACTGATTTTCCTAAAACAAAGATCTGGCCATGCCACTTCCCCTACTCAAATCTTCAATGCCCCTATTGTCCTTGGCATAAAATACACAATTCTCAGCCCACCACTTAAGGCTTTTCACAATATAACTCCCATCTACTTTTCTAATTTATTTCATGCTATTCCTCTTCAGTTCCAGTCCAAGTGACCAGTTCATCTATTTTTCCATACATAAAATTCAATGTTCTGCCTCTATCATGTTGCAAGGGAGGTCTTCCATGTCTAGAATGCAGGTACATAATCCTTACTCTTGCCTCTTAGAAGCTGCCTTCAAAATGAAAAAAGTAGAGAAATATTTGTTAACCACCTACTAT